>NC_043755.1:29852989-30452989 GCF_902148845.1 Salarias fasciatus | reverse complement strand
GGGGATGAGCTGAAGATTCGAGAGAATGTGGACCGGTTCTGGAAGAGATTTCAGGAACCTTGAAAAGATTCTGGAAGTCTTTGGGGAGCTTTGGACCACCGGATTAATTTTGATGTGGTCTAGTAAGAAAAAAACACCTGAATCCTGGAAACAGATACTGGACAGAGGTGACGTCATGGACAGCAGTCGAAAGATGGATGAAGAACCTGTCCCTGGACCTCAGGTTACACACAGAGAACATTTGATCCCATGGCAGAGAGAGCCAAGAGCAGTCAACACATCAGTATCGGTCCACCGGGAAAAGTCAAAACCCAAAGAGAGACGGACAGACTGAGCTGTATGGGGGTGTCAGGTGTGAATATCAAACGTACCTGTGCTGAGGAGTTTCCGAGGGGGAGCTCATGATGTCACAATGATGTCACGGTGTGTTTTGACCACACGTCTGACCGTGTCTCTCTCTCTCTCTCTCTCTGTGAGGCTCGCCCGCCCTGTTCTGCCTGACAGGTTGAGCTGCATTTCAGTGCAGAGCTGCTCTCTGATTGGTGTAGCCTCACCTGCCTCGTGCAGGCAGGTGAGGCTGCATTAATGCTCGCCAATCAGAATGCGGTGGGCTTCCTCTGGGACACCCGACACCTCAGACGTGAGGCAGGGCGGTCCACCTCCGCCTGCCGGCAGGCTGCCACCAGCCACGCCTCCGTCCTCATCACCATACAGGTCAATGCTGACTTCCACATGCAACTTTATCTCTCAACTTCAAAAGCTCCCTCATGTTAGCAGTACCGACTGTGTGCCGTGTGACGTCAGCTGTGGGTCAGATGTTCAGCAGAACAATGGCTAAACCCACATCTAGATCACTCTTCTTCCAATCTCTCCACCCAAGGTCTACCATCAGTTTTTGGTTGAGTTATTGTTGTTTACGTTTTTCCTATTTATGTATTTTTTCCTTTTTTTTTTTTGCTCTCTTCATTGTCATTTTACTGATTACAACTGACCATAGGCACTTTGTTTACAATGTGTTTCCATATTAAAACATGATCTGTTGAAAAACCCAAGACAGGTAATAAAGCAGGTTGGCACAATGTAATGGATCAAGTGAAACAAAATAAAATGCCTTTCACAATAAGAGCTCTAAAATGTTGATGCCATGTGATTGCTCGTAGTTTAGAAACAAATGCTAATTCATGATGGTTGCTTCTGGTTCCGATCCAGTGAAATAATTAGAGATAAAGAGTAAAACATCTTTGGAAACATTTATTTTGAAGGTACACTTCAAACCAACCAGCAGTCCAGGCCTTAATGTTTAACAGATCTGTAACAGATTCTGTTTCATGGTTTTGAGTCTGATGGTTCTGGAACTGGTGGTTCTTCATGTATCGGATGAGGATCCGGATTCTTCAGTGCCCGTCTCCATGGTGACCATGGTGTCAATGCTTAACAGTTCAGAGGTCAGAGGACATCCTGCTGAACTTGTCCTCCAGGTCCTGAGCACTGATGTGAGGCAGACCTTCGTCTAGAGGACATCCGTCCACCAGACTGTTCATCGGGGTCGGCGGTACTTTACACTCCTCCTCATCCTCATCCTCCATGTTGCCATGGCGACCGCCTCCACACTGCTCCTTTAGAAAGTCCTTCACCAAGGGGAGGAGCTTCTTACGGGATGCCAGTGTGTTACCTGGAATGAGAGCGTGAGGGTCAGCGACTAGGGGAGGGGTGAGGGTGGCGGACAGTGAGGGTGGAGGACAGCGAGGGTGGATATGTTGCGCCTCACCCTGCTGATAGGCTGAGATGGAAGGATGCGGGCTGCTGATCGGACTGAGGTTGAGAGCGGGGCTTCGGGCCTGCTCCAGGTACTGGCTCACCTGGGGAAAGGAGGACACTGTTGGACACTGTTGGACACTGTTGCCATGACGACGCCATGCTTGAGTGACAGGAGTGAGGAGAAGAGGGTGTGTACCTGCTGCCTGTAGGGGGCACTGTGGCTGAACACAGCCAGCTCTCTGACTGGCTCTTTGCTCTCAGTGAAAGAGATTGTCATCAGCAGCAGCAAATCAAATCCAAGCTTCTGACAGAAGGAAGAAAGCTCCGCCTCCAACCCCTCCCTCTGCAGGAAGTCCTGTCTCACACACACCACACACAGTGTACCACACACTGGCCCACACACTGGACAGCACAATGTACTAATTTAGTGTGTATAGGTACTCACTGACCTCCAGGGTGATGTAGAGAACTGAGATGGCGAGATTCAAACTTCCTGAAACAGCTTTCATGTCTTTTAGTAACATCTGTTCAGTGTTGAGACCTGAGAATGAAAAATATGGAAATTATGTACTTTATATACTTCAACATAAACACTTGAAAACTACAAACATAAACTGTTAGATAGTACTGTAAAGGACAGGATGAATACAGCAGGTTCAAACCAGGCGCCAACCTCCACTCATAAAACATGAAGACAATGCGGAAGTGCAAAAAAGCTGTAATTCCGGAGAGATTCCAGCAGGGGGCGATGATACTGGTTTCAAAAAGAGACCCGGTCCCATTGGAACCCATTCAAAAATGCCAATTTTCAGTGTGCAAATAAACATACAAAGCGCCCGGTTTCAGAACATATTTTGGTCTCTATCACTAGTTTCTATAACCGTGCTGTCTTCACCAGACTCTGATTTTCACATAAATCATCTGTTGATTTTATATTACGAGCTAAAGTTTTGCATAAATCGCCCTATCACAGCACCTCCTCTGTCCACGTGATGCGGTCACGTGACGGGCGGGACCAATCAGATTTACATCCGGTTTCAAATATTCAATGTGGAGACGTCCTGCTGGACTAGGTAAAGTCTTCAGAACGGCGGTTGGGAACTCTATGGGTGACGTCACGAAAGGTCTGTCAATTTATATACAATCTATGGTTCAAACTCACCTGACACGTCGAACTTGGCGTTCTGCAGTGCGTTGAACAGAGCGCCTCTCGGAGGCAGAGCAGGGAACCGCGACTCCAACGCTGCTGCATACTGACTGTCTTTACCTGTAACCTTACCTGCAGCAGGGGACATGTTGACACAGTCCAGCACCACCGCAGCTACACACAGAGAGAGACAAAGAGACGGAAAGACACAATGTCATTATGGGGTACTCTGAGAATAAATTTCAGGGAAAAATAATTTAATCAATTTTGGGTTCAGACCATAACGTAAGAAACTGTGGGAAAAGTGAAGTGCTGAGATGGCAGTGGGTGCTCTGTATGTCATTTTTATCTAAAACCCTTGTGTGTTAATGAGACCACTAAAGTGCCCAGACAGGTCTTGGGGTGCCGTGTAACTGTGTTTGGGTGTGTGTGTGTGTGTGTGTGTGTGTGTGTGTGTGTGTGTGTGTGTGTGTGTGTGTGTGTGTGTACCGTAGAGCAGCTGTGCGAGTTGCTGGGTCAGGATATGTGGCGCTTTCTGGATGATACGTTCTGTTACTAAGGTAGCGCAGGAACCCACCATCTCCACGGTAACAGGGCAGGATGGGGAGGTCTCCCGCTCCAGCAGGTGGTGGTCGATCACCTCCACCACCGCCCCCTCCAGGTCATGGTCTGAACTGCAGGGGAGAGGAGTATGTTTTCCTGTACAGGTGTGTGAGGGTACACAAACCGGTGTGTGTGGTTACCTGGGTAGAACGTTGTGGTCAACCAGTGTCAGGCGGAGGCGGCCAGCCCGGTGCAGTGCTTGCAGATCCAGCTGGTCCCTGAAGGTGAGAAGGTCCGGGGACAGGCCGGTCTGGCGCAGCAAGAAGAGGTTGTCAGAGCGCAGCAGCAGCTCAGACTGACGGATGTTCAGCAGAGGGACAGCGAACGCATCGCCAGGTGCAGTCTGACCGAGATAGAAGAAGAGAGGTCACAAATGAGGTCTCACCGAAGGCCATCAGGCTAATGACTGAACAAACACCCACCTTAAACAGGAAGTATGCATAGACCAGAGCAGACACCATGGAGTCCAGGTCGCATGCCTCGTTCCCCAGAACCACATGGAATCCGGGAGAGTCCTTGTCCGAGCCGGTCTAAGGGACAGAGACAGCACCAAGGTAAAAACCATCTTATGAGAAACACATGAGACCAAAATGTACAAAATACACAAAGAACAGTACGCTGCAAACACTGAAGGTCTGTTAAATTGGCTTTCTTATTTGGTTTTGCCTCACTCAGTACGGGTCATTTTGGAGAATCAAAATATGTCTCCAGAAATTATCCACATGATACTAAAGCAAAGGTGCACTTTATTGAAGTATGAAAAGCACTAGCCTACTATTATAAATGAATCCTTCTGGCATGGGCAGAGGGGGCTACTACCATTGCAGTGCCATACAGTTTCATTATTATTGACTCCTAGCATCATCATTATGTAAACAGACACCCAGGTTTTCACTTGAAAACGTGATCGTGCAAACGGGGCCTGAGAAAGTAACTGAGTATCAGCCTTCGCATTGTTATGATAACGTTTTGGTTTGTGTTGTATATTCATCTTTAAATTAGGCTGTTTTACGTTTATCTACACGCTCATGCCGCCTCCTGCAGGCCGCAGAGCGAACCACACTCACGTGCTAACGGGCTAACCGTGTGTGTGTGTGTGTGTGTGTGTGTGTGTGTGTGTGTGTGTGTGTGTGTGTGTGTGTGTGTGTTACCTTCACGGCCTGCTGGCAGCTCGTCAGAAACTCCTCCATCTCCTGCCGTTAGCCGTTAGCCGCTAGCCGCCGCTGCTCGGCCCGGTTTCACGGAGCCAGTGGACTCGGTCGCGGGCGGCCCCGGCGGCAGACCGGCGGCGGGCGAGCGGTCAACAGTCGGTCCGTTAACAGTCACACCGTCGGTCCACTGCTGGTGCTGAGCGGGTGAAAGGTCAGGACGCCTTCAAGGACATGACTAAAGCTCGGAAACAAGAAGACAAACTCACAGCTACGGGTCGGAAGAGTGCAGGCGGGGTGATGTTTAGAGGAGGGCCTCCTAAAATACAGTCTCATTTCAACTAGTAAAAATATAGGCCAATCAATCCTTAACTGAAAGTGAAACATTTTACTTTGATTATTATGTCCTTCAGTTTTTGGCACAGTTTGTACATCACTGTGGTCATTTACTTATGTTGTATTTTCAAACTGCTGAGTCGCAAAGGCACAATGATCAAGAAGAATCGAATGACACGAAATTATAATTAATCCGAGAATCAGTTACAACTCTGATTTTAAATGTGAGAAGAAGAATGAAAAACATTTAAAGTATTTTTTCGGGAACTCCCAGAATCGATTAATGTGACCATAAGTCATATTTCCTGTAGTCTTTGAAGGTAACATGCCTCCACAGGAGAGTGGAACTGTGGGTAATGTAGTTCAATGCAGGCCAATTCAATGGAGAGCCACGTGCAGGAACATAATCAGTTCATGTCAAGAGCATCAAAAAGCGCGAGATGATAAAAGAAAGTGACAGATTAAAAGAAAAAGAGAGGACACAATGGAAAGATGAATCAAAAATCTCTGGATGGACAAGATAATTTTTTATAAAATGATAAAAATTCAAAAGAATTTTTTAAACCAGACCTGAAACAATCTTAACTTCAAATCAGAGAATAACCAATAATTGAAAACAGCAAATTTGACTGAAAATTAGATAAACAATTTAAAAAATGGGAATAATAAAATTAAGTAAAGTTTCATAGAAGAACAATACTGAGCATGCTCTTATAAGGAATGTAAACAGAGAAAAAAAATCATGACAGAAATGTATATTTAAAAATTTAAAATTACACTCCTAACAGGAAAAACATGAAGTGATACAAAAAACACAGGAAAAAGATCAGTCTCCCCTTGGGGGGCTTGCTTTTCTGCTTTCAGCCCATCATATTCATAGTTAAATTTAAGTATAGATACGAGGCTGCGGTTGCCACGGTGCTGCACCAGGGAAGCAGTCATCAAAAGTCTTCCTCAGGGACTCCATTAGAAAACAGCCAGCTATGGGATTCAAACCTGTGAACTTCAGATTTCCCCAAGGAATGTCCCTGTCTGCCCCCTCCCCCAAAAAGAGACATGATTTCTTTTCTTAAAACTCTTTTAATAATCACTTTTGTTTCATGTTTGTCATCAGATGTGAAAAAGTTTTTGACATTCAGTCGACTTGTTTCTGCTCAGAGAATTCAGTTTGTGTCCATCTCTGGGTCTCTGTCAGCTCTTGGTTCTGCAGCGCACACTGTGGCTCTGAACTCAGACCTGATGAGGGGATAACCGAGATGGTCACAGACTGAACCCTAACACTGGTTTACAGGAACACCCCACTAGACCGCTCTGGTTTACAGCGCACTGGAGGACTCTGGCTGGATTCAGCACGCTGGGTTATGGTACGCCTGAGGACACCGTAGCCTGGCTGTAGCCTGCGTCCTCATAAACTGGCGTACAGTCGAATGTCCCTGTGACCTGACATCAGATCTTCTCCACGTAGTTTCCAGGGAACATTCCCTCTCTGCCGCGCAGCCGGCCGAACCACCAACCGGACGGATCTGCAGGGACAGAGAGGACAGCTTCAAACACTGAGGAGGTGCAGCAGTCAGATCTATCCGAGTCATGGAGATCATGTATTCAGCGGCGCCATGTCCAGTTTAGAACCCACCAAGTGCAACAACAACCACACTGCCCCCTTTTGCTTCAAAGGTGTAACTGCAGAATTTAGAGAGTCGCGACAGTAACAAAGCCTCAGTATCCACAGAGCTACAGTCAAAGCAGAATCAACAGTCAAAGGACCATACTGCTCCATCAGTACAGGTCGTACCATCAGCAGCATCAGCAGCAGGCTGTGTCCTCTATGGTAAAATAGTTACAGTGTAAGCATATTAATAATTTTAGAATTGCTGTTAGTACAAGCAGTTGCAGCAATTTTAAAAGAAAAATTAGATGTTTCTGCATTAGTACACACGTATTTGCAGTACCTGGGGTACTTGATGGTACATTATTGGTAGTTATTACTGTGATGTGCAGTGTTCGTGGTGAGTACCTTCGCTGATGATTTCAATGACGTCGTCAGCATTGAAGCTCAGCTCGTCTGTGTCCTGGGCATCGTAGGCGTACAAAGCTCTGCACTGAGGACTCCGGGGCTTCGGTTTGGGTCGACCCGCTCCAGGAACAGGCTTCACCTCCTTCGACCGCCGCCGGTGCATTCTGCGGACGGGGAGCAGGGATTACCATCATCGGGACCCGGGTGAGGATGTCGACTAGCGGTCAGTGCCGGTGGTCGTGATCAGCGGGTCACTAGTTTTGCTTTAACTGGTTAAACTGGTTACACTGTAAACACGTCAATGCTGACAGGAGTTTGTTGCATTCCCCGGACTGGGTGCGGCTGACTTTCACACAAAGCTGTTTCCCACATGTTCTTAAAGTTGTGTTGTTCTTCTAATTGATGAATAGATTCTCTTCTTTTATGTGAAAACATTTTTAAATTATCCAGGTGAAACTTCAAAAATGCCACAAGATGTATTTTTGTAATCACAGTGAAAGTATTTTTCCAGTTGCTTTATCTTATTTTTAAAGGTGGAACATATTTTGTGTGTTTTGAATTTTATTTGGTGGAAAGTGGCAAAAACTGTTCTTAAAGGTCATCGCTCTGTGAATCAGAGTGACTGATGAGCTTTTTCCCCTCTGCGGGCCTCACCCTGCGGCGCCCTGCTCTGGAACGCTCATGAAGCCCATGTCGCTGTGCTGGGGACCCCGGTTGGAAGACCGCTGCTGGTTGTGGAGGCGGGGCAGGGTGGGCTGCTCCATGCTGGACTGCTGCCTCAGCAGCGAGCCTCTGGAGGAGGGGGCGCCCCCGCCCCGGCTGGGAGCTCTGCCCCCCCTGGAGCGAGCACCTATGACACAGAAGGAAAATTGAGTTCTTGTGCTCAGACGGAAGAGAACGTACACCCGAAGCAAAGTTCACCGGAGCTGTGGTGCCCGCTGGGAGGAGCGTGGCCCCCCATTTGGCGGCTCTTCCGGGTGTCTCTCCTGGTGGGTCCTGCAGGGCAGAGAGGAGGTGAGTGAGAGGACACAACAGGGAACAGAAGGGGCAGAACAAATCACACAAATTTATTTCAAAATTTGCATAGTGCCAAATACTACACAGTCATTTCAAGGCACAGTGGAGGTTCAGGGTCAGAAGGAGAGAAAAAGATAGGACAGAGAGACTTTGCAGAGGGATTGAGATGCTGATTGAGGTAAGGGGTAGGGATGGGGGATACGAGGCTTCCAGTTGCACCATTAGAGATCCTGCATGGAGGTAGAAGAAGAAGAGGAGAGAGAGAGAGAGAGAGAGAGAGAGAGAGAGAGAGAGCGAGAGAGAGCGAGAGAGAGAGAGACTGACTACTGGAGATATGTTAGTGAAATGCAACAGTGAAACATGGTGAGTGAGAAAGAGTGTCCCAGCAGCCCTAACCTGTAGCAGCTTCAACAGAAAACGGTCCAGGGTGGCCTGAAACCCATCTAACTCTAAGCTTTATTAAACAGAAACTGAAAACTATGCTTCCTGTGTCCCGGCTGCTCAGGACATGCAGGAGAACCACTAACAGAAAGACCTGCACTTGCTCTGTGGGCTACATTAGCATCTGACGCTAGCCGGGAAGTTAATGCTAAGCTATGCTAGCAAATGAATTCAAATAGTGAAAAGAGGCTGAGGATGGGTAAAGCTGGTGCTTGTAATGACCAAGCTACGTTTAACATCATAGGATCAAAATTCACTTTTAGCTGTGAAGACTCCAACAAATGAGGCAGTAGTGAGAAGAGCAGCTGCACGGCTCCACGCTGCGACCAAGTGAACCAGGAAGTGATGTGATTACCAAGAGATAACAGGAGGAAACTTACGGGAGTTCTTGGGCAGGCCCGGTCCGATGGAGACCTGCAGGACTTTTCCACTGGGCTTCAGGACCGCCTCGTCTCCCTGACCCACTTGGAACTGGATCTGTCTGGATCCCGAGGAAGTGAACGGACCCCAGCCCTCTTTCTTCACCTTAAACTCCAGACTGCAGGAGGAGAGGGCAGATCGACACCGACGGGTCAACAATCTGGCTGAACGAGACGGACACGAACAGAGGTGCTGTCCCTCGACTCACAGGTTGTTGAATTTGAGGGGCAGTTGTTTGTCCGTCTTCTCCTGATAACGTTTCACCAGCAGACTGAGAAACTCTGTCTTAAAAACGCTCTGAAGAACGCTGTCGTACTCTTCCTCGTGGACGATAAAGAAGTCATCCTGCAGAGTGCTGAGCGGCAAACAGAGACAGAACGAGACAGAGAGAGACAGAGGGACAGCATGAGAGCCTGGTCAAAAATCTGGGAAATCTCTGCTTCAAAAGGACCAGACTTTCTTTGCTTTCTTTGGCAGAACCATTTTCAATATCTGACCCAGTAGCGAGCCGTGAGAGGACATGAAGCTTGTCAGATGAAATGTTTTCAGAACCTGAATAAGTCCAATAGTCCTTTGAGGACTACAATCATTGTAATGAGTTTACTGTCACAGTGGATCCAGTTCTCTTTCTAAGCTCTGGGTTTATATATCATTTGTTCATTCTGCTGGTTCTAGCTGTAGACTCAGTGCGGGTCCTGGTGTTGTACCTCATGGAAACAGACTGGATCTTCTTGATCTCGATCTGCCTTTTCAGGACTTCCTGAATCTGACCCTTTTCTGGACCTTGTTTCACCTTCTCCCGGCCGATCATGTAGAGGAACTTGGAGGTCAGGATGAGGTCCCGCTTCACCGGCTGAGGAACAAGAAAAACAGTGTAGCTGCAGTTAAAATCTTTGATTTGAGTGACTGTTCTCACTGTCTGAGTCAGTTTGACCATACCACCATTAGAGAGCTGTTTGGTTCTCTTTTTTCTTGGGTTGTAATTCTTGTATTAACTCTTGTTCTAGTCCCTGGTCAGATTTGACCATCCTTGGTCATTGTGGAAATGACAAGTCTAAAAGCCATCAGTCTGAAGTTAGTAAGGTGAAACATAGCTGTGTGAAGTGAAAGAAGGTGCCGGTGTGAATCCACATTGTGTTGCCTGGTAGGTGTGGGTCAGCCTCCTGGGCCTGATCTCCTCTGGGAGAACCAGATCCTTAATGAGAGGGGGGTCCAGGTTCTTACTCTGAATCTTCGATCATATTTGACCACCACGTCGGCAAAATCAATCCTTTCTCTGCGGTTAACGAACCGCCGGATCTCAGGATGGTGGTCGGTTCCGATGTAGTCGCCCACGAAGTTCCGGTTGATGCTGTTCCTGCGGCGCTCCTTCTTGTTGAGCAGGACGTCGGAGGCTGGAAGAGACAGCAGATGCTTGGAGACACTGACCGGGATGGAGACGTCTCTGGGGATGAAGACCAGTCTCACCTTCCTCCCTCATCTTCACGTACTTGCGAACAGCAATGTGTTTACGCCACGCCTTCTGGATGACCCGCGCATACCCGTTAAACTTCCTCTCCCTCATCTCCTCCAGCAGGAAGAGCTGCACACAGGAGAGACAGCAGTGTGTCTGTCAGTGTCCAGTCCGTCTGTCCGTCTGTCAGTGTCCAGTCTGTGTCTTGGTGGACAGCTCATCACACTGCAATGCCTCAGCGGATCGTACCGACTCTGGAGCTTTAATGAAGATTTTGCTCTTTCCCAGCTGAAACTGATCCTGGTCCATGTGGACGGACCTGAGGAGGTGCAGAACTCCCTGACGCTCCTCGCCCCTCCACTGGGGCCAGCTCTCCTTGGTCAGGATGGCGTACCTGCACGAGAACAGCATCTGTCAGCGTTTCCGAAGCGGCAAGACCGATGTCTGTTTCTGAGCTGGACTTCGACCTCTGACCTGTGCAGGAACTTGTTGAAGACTCGTCTGTAGGCATACCCGGCTCGGCGTACCCGGATGTTCTCGCGCAGGCCAAGGTACTCCACCTGATGCTTGACCCGGTTCTCCTCCCAGTCCCGGGGGCGTTTGGTCTCGTTGGGCTTGATGCAGCGGATGTAGTGGGGGGTGCACTTCATCAGGGTCTGCACCAGAGAGTTGGCTTGTTTCTGCAGACCGACCAGAAAGTAAGAATGTCAGATGGACAGAATCACACAACCACAGTCATGGAACCATCACCCGACAACCACGATCAGAACCCCAGAGACCCATCAGAAAACCACAGCCAACAACAGGGCAGAGAGAACTATATTTTTGTCCAGTGGTGGCATAGAGGCTGGAGAAGCGGACCTGAGGTTTGAAGTTTGCAGGTTTGAATATCACAGCAGACAGGTCGCCACTGTGGGACCGCCATCAGCTCCCCGCAGCGGTCCACCGCATCCTGCAATCAGGATGGGTGAAGGCGGAAAAAAGGAATTTCCCTAAGGGGATTAATAAGGTATGATTAGTTTAATTTATAGCCAGGAAACCACAGAAAGAAGATTAGAAAAGAGTCAGGACAGAGAAACACCAGCGGAGAACAACAGGGAGCCTCTCTGGTAGAACCACAGTGAGAGAACAGGACTGTGACCATGACAGGGTTTGTGATGAATGATCACTTTTAATTTCGCTGTGCCTTGGGATTTTTTTGTGTTGTTTTTCTCGAACTTAAGTGATGAACACATGCCAGACAGAAGAACCTCAGAACACCCACTGCAGAGCAAGAGAACGTCCGAGTCCCGGCATCGCATGAACTTTCTCACCTTGATCTTAATGCTCGCCGTCGACGGTCGCCCTCGCTTCTCCGCCTCCAGGTTCTCAGGGAACAGAGCCCTGATGAATGGACTAACCGCACACACAGCACGCATTTTACGGCAGAAAGAAGACACACAAAGAAACACAGAAGACGCCTACTCACACACACTACTTACAACTCGCTGCCCTGCATCAGCTCGATGATGTCGTTAAACAACACATCTCTGTTCCGCTCACAAAACCCATTCGCATCATACGACACCTAGACACACACACACACGGATGGCTTTAGGAAGATTACAGGTGTGTTACAGGCAGGAAAACAGAGGTGTTTATGGCACGATAAAGGTGTGTTGCAGATGTGTTACTGATGTTGTACAGATGTGATCCAGGCTGGTTTCTCCCGTGTACCTTGCCAGCGTAGTGGTGCACGATGAATCCTCTGTTCCAGCTGCTGAAGTGTTCGTGGGATCCCACCTGCCCCTGCAGCTTCTGCAGCAGCGTCTGATCCGCCCCCTCACCTTTGGCGTGCATCGTCGCGCAAACATCGTCCAGGATGCTCATGATCCCAGGAGGATTCTGGGAACCGCAGTGCAGATGGACGGTTGGAGGTGTTCTGGGTTCCCATCAGCGCCCACTCGAGCTCTGCGACTGACTCACCAGCTTGGACTCGATCAGATCACAGACCACCTTGTTGTTGAAGTAGTCGATGGGAGTCCAGCTGATTCCCTCGTGAACATATTCCTCCTGCAGACACCAACAAGCTGTTGATACTCTGGAGTAACTCGGCTTAACACACAGCTTTACACTTCGAATTTGAGGTCAAACAATTTCTCTTTCAAATTTCTCAGATTGCTGTCAACAAAACTGCAAACATCAGGTTGGATATGTGAAGATGATCAACGTGGTCTGTTCCGTTCCAGCACTCCGTGTCACCTGCTCGGCCTTCAGAGTCAGCTCGATGAAGATCTGCTGGAGCTTTTCGTTGACGAAGTTGATGCAGAACTGCTCAAAGCCATTTTGCTGAAAACAAAAAGTCAAACAGCTGTTTGTTACTGTGACAACATGATAGACACTCTGGACAATGTTCCCCCATGTCCACAAAGTGACTCTTTTATCTTGTACCCTCTGTTCATGCATCAGTCTGCCTCAACATGATGTGGTGAAATTACAGATCAGTCGGTCTCTGTTTCTACCAGCTGGGGGAAGAAATCTCTCTGGAGGTCACTCCAGGGAAGTGTGTGTCTCTATGTGTACCTGGAAGATCTCAAAGCCGTAGATATCGAGGACTCCCACGTTGAGCTCCTCCTGGTCCTTCTGCATGGCTCTGTTGATGCTCTGGAGGACACACACACGCACACAGTGAGCCACACACACACACACACAAAAACAGCAGCAGAAGTGGACATGTCGTGCAGTGGAGGACTGACGTGGACCAGGAAGTCGAAGAGTCGGGTGTACAGCGCCTTGGACAGGGCGTCCCGGGTGAAACAGGCCTGCTCCGTGTTCAGCGTCACTGCGATGGACTCGGTCTTCCCTCCCCACCGGCTGTCCATCACCCTGCTGGTCAGCTTACTGCACAGACTGTCCTGAGGGATCCCCAACAGGTAGGCCGGGAAGGCCAGGACTGGAGACGAAGAGGCGGGGTGGGGAGGGACAGAGAGGGACGCGGCATCTTATTTGTTGTCTAATCAGTTGGAGTATTTGTTGGCGGTAAAGTGGGGCCTGTCTTCAGTCGTCTGAATGATGTCTGCTGTACTTACAGTCCTGGCTCTCCACCACGGCGTAGTTGTTCTCTTCTCTGAAGTTGATGTTTCCCAGATGCAGAATCCCTGCAACAATCTGAAGAACAGAATCCTGCTCCTCCATCGACAGACCCACCACGGACATCGCCGCCTGCAGGTACACACAGGTACACACAGGTACACACATTGGCCCCTGCAGGCACACACACTGGCCACACAGCTCCAGACAGACGGTCCGTACCAGAGTATCAGCGAACTCCTTGGTGTCATCCACATCCTCCACTGTGAAGGTTCCTGATTGGTTGAGGTAGCTGTAATAGTCAGGTGTCGTGACCCCAAGGTTCTCCTTCTGTTCTCCACTGGCCCCGCCCAGTAGCTGAGGTTAGAGGTCACAGAGGTCACACATCAAGTCATCTGATCCCGACACAGGCATCAGCATGTGGAAGTACCAGGTAGTGGCAGTTCCTTTCTGCAGTACCTGGTAGTAGATGTGGAAGTTCCTCTCTCCAGGGTTTTGGGACACAACTCGACTCTTCTCAAGTAAAAAGTTTGAGATTTTTCCTCCATCCGGGGCTCCTCCCCGACTGAACTGGATCTCAAAGTATTTCCCCTGGTGGACGACGGACAGAAGGGAGAAAGGAGGATAGAGGGACAGAGTGCTCACATGTCCAGTGCATCTTGTGTGTGTTTTGTGTGTATTTGTGCTCACAAATCTGCTGGAGTTGTTGTTTCGGACAGTTTTGGCGTTCCCGAACGCCTCGAGGAGCGGGTTGGACTGGAGGATGATGTCTTTGACGTGCTGCACAGAAAAGTTTTCATTTAATATTAACTCTTCAGATATTTAGAACAAACCCCGAAACCTGCAGGACAGCTGCGATTCCGAGTTCTTTAGAACCTGCAGCTCGCTGTGTCTCCTGATGTCTTTAATAAAGACTTTTTCTATGCTTGATTTTCTTTGAATTGCTTTTAAATCTTTAACCATTACTTGATTTCTCTTAACAGATCTTCTCACTTGTGTGAGTTTCAATCCGAGAAGAATCTTGGATTGACTTAGAACGTGTTTCACAGATATAATTACCTCAGCTTACTGTGAGCACTGACCTGGACTTTTTCTCCTCCTCCAGACACTTTGGACACGTAGCTCATGATGTATTTAGCAGCAACAGTTTTCCCTGCTCCACTTTCTCCACTGAAACACACACACACACACACGCAGTGAAGTGAAGCCAGATGTGTGGCCTTGCTGGTGTCTCGTGTTAGATTCCTCCTACCTGATGATCACACACTGGTTCTCGTTGTCGATCATCATGTTCCTGTACATGTTGTCGGCCAGAGCGTAGATGTGGGGCGGGTTTTCGTACTGAGCCTGGAGGTTTGTCAGCATGTTTGTTTGTTAGTTAGCATGTCTGTTAGCGCGTTTGTTTGTTTGTTAGTTAGTTGTTTGTCTCACCGCTCCCTGGTACAGCTCCACTTCTCTGTCAGTGAAATACGGCAGCTGCTTGAACGGATTGACTGAGATCAGGACCGGACCGATGTAGGTCTGACAGATAGGGATTAAGGACCACAACCAGGACCAAGGCCAAGGCCAGAACCCAGAGCAGGACTAGGGCCTGGACCAGGGTCAGGACCAGGAACACTACAGGGAGCACTTCAACAAGAGATTATTTGGTCGTGGCAAATTTCTGGTTCATTCGTAGCTTCATTCTGGTTATTTATTTACATTATGATTTATTTTATCAGGACTCGAGGTCTCAAGGATACAAAGATGTAGTCGTCCATGTATCTCTTCTTCAGGTTGTCGGTGATGGCGTCCTCGCTGATCTTGGACAGCAGGACCATGTCGTCCACCCCGCTCACCTTCACATTCTGAGCCTGCCAATGGTAGCGCTCCTTACTGCCCTGAGGAGGCGGGACATGGAGAGTGAGGGCGGGTCAGCAGCGCACCTGTCAGGGTAAGCCCCGCCCACCCCAATCACCTCAAGAATCATTGGTTTGAAGTCATTTACCTCAGGTAAGTAAAGAACTGGAGCTTTTTCTATTGTTCAAATGAACTTTGAATTTCAATTTTTCATTGTTTTTTTTTTTTTATCTCAGGTTGTTTAACAATCATTTAGTGAATCGGTCGTTATATTTATGTGTCTTTTATTTAGATTTAAGTAGATGTGTTCTTTTATTGTATAAAAGTGTCCCAGCCCCCCATAAAATTTGTCTCAGCCCTTGAAATGTGTCCCGGACCCCCAAAATGTTGTCCCACGTCTCAGGTCCTGCTCCTCCAGGCCTGTGAATGGATTCCCAGCATTCCTCAGTCCTGTGAGTACTTGTTGTCCTGAAAAGTGGCGACGCCTCAACGTGTTCGCCTCGACACGCCCAGAGGCAGGCGGTGCGTGTGTGTGCGTGTGTGTGTGTGTGCGTACCTAAGGAAGGGCTGATAAGGGGGATAAGGGTAAAGGAGGGCTGATGGGAGGTTAAAGAAGGGATGAGGAGGAGGGATAGGGCTAAAGGGGGGATGATGGGGGGATTGAGTGAAGGAGGGCTGATGGGAGGTAAAATGGTACTGATGGGGTCTGAAGGAGACCTGATGAAGGGTGATGGGGGTTAGAGGATAGCTGATAGGGATGATGGCGTGAAATAGAGCTTTGGAGTGAAGGGTTAGGGGTGAGGTACACTTAAGAACTTTAAATAAAAGCTTCTTCTCAGCGAACAAGACTTTAAGCTGTTCTGCAGCAAAGGAAGTTGATCCCATCTTGAAAGTTACTAACTCCTACTGGTGTTCCAACTTTTCCTTACAACCCCTCCGTCTGCTTAATCGCAGTGTTGGAACAGAATGTAGTGCCACACTCTGAACATCAGCTCAGCAGCATGTACTGCAGAAAGCCATGTGGTGCCATAAGAATGGTGAGAAAAAGCCAAATAACAATGGAACAGAGACAGACCATCACAACACTTGAAAAAGGAAATCTTTCCGACAGTAAACTAAAGTTTCCCAACTACAGAATCAGAAAACACATCTCCTAAAGTTAGCTGCTTGGTGCCGGGCGGCTCAGGACAACAGCCTCAAGCACCAGAACTGGTCGTATTGGAACAATGGACTGGTGAATCAACATTTCAAATCAACTGGGACTGTTTTTCTGGATCCAGGGTCAGTGACTGTGACCAAAACAGCCGTGACACATTCTGCAGCGCCATTTAACATCCTCCGTGAGCCCAGAGGATCACGGGTTCATCCTACAGCGAGGTAATGACTCAGAGCAGAACTCCAGGCTGTGGTGCAAACTGCATTATGAAGAAAGAACACGGTGGTAACTTGAAAACATGGAGCGGCCAAAACAGAGCTGGTCTGGGACAAACTGGACACGAGTGAAAAACTTCTGCAGCTGGAAGAACTTTCTGAAAAAGATTTGATTTCTATTGGAGAAAGAAAGTCACAAGTGTGTTCAGCTGTTATACCAGGCTACTGAATGTCAACAGTTCAGAATGCATTTTGGTTTATAAATCGATTCCATGATTTCTTTTTAACTCAAAGCTATTTAATTGTTCCATACTTTCATTTCAGAGTAAAAAAATGACACATTCAGCAGAATGATCGTAAATTAAAAAGAGAGAGAGAGAGATTGGGCTGTTCTGAAACTTGTAGCCCATTGTTCAGACACCCAGTATAATTTCTACATTTGTTGATTCTTGATTTTACCATCATTGTCTTTATCTTTATTTTTAAAAGTTTTTTTTTTTTTGGTTTCCACTTTATTTTCATGTTTAGTTTTAAAGGAAACCAGACAGCAGCACATATTCAGAACCAGTTCCAGAACCAAAACCAGGATCAGTGCAGGGACCAGGACGATCAGAACTAGAACCAGGTCCGGAATGAGGAGGAACGAGGACGAGGTTTCATCCGGGCTGTTCTTATCGGAGTTTTACTCACCATGTCTGCAGCTCTGCTCCACTTCCTGCTTCAGGTAAAAGTTCAGGAGTGTCCTGTCTCAGGTGGATCCCAGTGGATCCAGGTGGATCCGGGTAGATCCCGGGCTGACGGGGCTGACCCGGGTCTGCTGGGCCCTGTTCCGGGTCTGTGTGGTCCGGTCCGTTTCGGTTTATCCTGATAATGTTGCTGAGAGCTGCATTCCTCTGCCTGCCTGTTTTTTCCTCCCTCTGACTCCTGCAGGTGTGGACAGGTAGGCTTGGCCTCCTCCCGTGGAACTCTGGGTAATGGAGCCACAGGAACACTCCACTGGTCTCTGCTGCCCCCAAGTGAACCAACTGACAGGATTTCTGTCTGTTCTGATCAGAGAAACTGAGTAAAAAGACATTCAGTCCGGACTGAAGAAATTTCATTTCATGGATGCAGCATTTTATCATCAGTATTATTTGAACCACGTTTTCAATTTAGAAACAAGATCATATCTTTAACTATTAGGTTTTTCTTACAAGGAAGCAAATATATTTATTGGAAACTCTTAATGAACATGGACAATGGTGGTTCTGTTTTTGCAGAAAGACTAGAGTAGGGAGATGCCAGTATAAATATCCATGAAGGATCTCTACGTGAACTTCTGTAATTTTATATGGGATAAGGTATTTGTTATCAGATATTTTTTTCACAATCACCAAGTGAAACAGGAAGTGATATAAAATCAGAAGAGGGGGTCCTGACAAATTTCTAAAATTGAAAAAAACAAAAAAAAAAAAAAAAAAAAAGAAGCCCAGAAATTTGACAGACATCATAAAGGGACAGTTCATTAGTTTTAATGGGAGGACACATCAAATGTCGGTAATTCCTCCAAGAGCTCCAGGCGGCAGCAGTGAGTCAGTAATCTGCTGGACTGCAGTGGAACCCGAGGAGGATGCAGAGGTCCAGGTTCTTTAGAGAACCCTGTGAGAAACCCTTTCTGGTAGAACATTTCATCGTCAAGGATGATGTGAAACCTCGAGATCATCAGAGGCGTGAAGCCTTTTCCTCACTCTCCGAACTGATGTGTTCCCCACAGAACCAGCTCCAGCCTCCAGACGTCTGCAGACTTGATTTTGATGTTGCCATCAGAAACATTTCTAACAAACTCCTCAGTCAAGAGAAAATACAAGTATTTTTCTCTGTTTTCTCCTTTTTCGGGGTCACCGTGAAAATCTGCTTCAGAAGAGATTTTGACAGAATGGAATCATGGAATCAGTTTTTAATTCGTTTGGAACACGTTCCACAAGAGTTTTCTGGACTTTGATGGAGCAAAAAAAAAAAAAATCTTAAAGATTTTAAAGGTCAGAAAGCTTTGCACTGAAAACACATGTGACACACACAGATGCTCAAAACAAGTACAGAAAGGATTATTTCAAGGAGGCATGTTCTCTAAAATCAAAGAAGGAAAAGTTTTTGAACATTTTAAACAAACTACAGACAGACATGATTTCATGATTTTACTACAAGGAGACACACGGCCGGGCCGGGTCGCCAGGGGCTTTGAGGCCCCGGGGCTGAGTGCCTGTCGGGGGTGGGGCTCCCCCTTTCTGCCCCCCTCCTCCCTGTTGGGGGGGGTCTGGCTCCTGCCGTGGCGTTCCAGAGTCGCTTTGCTTCGGAATCCGTCGGGCTGTAGGTGCAGTTAGCTTCTCCGCTCTCAAACAGCGGGTGGTGGCGACAGACAAATGAGGGGAGAGGGTGGAGTGTAGTGTTGAGGAGCTGGGGGGGTAGATGTTGAGTGTGTGTGTGTGTGTGTGTGTGTGTGTGTGTGTGTGTGTGTGTGTGTGTGTGAACAACATTAACCTGCAAATGACAGACGTTCTGCAGAGAACCTCGGCTGCTTTAATGAGTTCAGAAACAAACACAGGGTTCGAACACGGTGCCCGGCTCAGAGGCACTGCAGCAGCTACACCCTCTACACACCAGCCGTCCAACGACGGGTCACATTAAAACCGGGCTGCGCTCTGATTGGCTAAGAGTCCCGCCGAGCAGCCAATCAGGGACTGCTGCTAAAGAAATGACACAGGAAGCTGAGGAAGGTGGGACAGAGGTCGGAGGGTCACATGATGCCGTTGGTGAGGTACTGGAACCCGTCGTACAGTTTGGTGGTCAGAGACCTCATGGAGCCGTCCACCAGCTGCTCCACCAGCAGCTGCAGCTGCTCCTCCGTCAGGGACATGTGGAACCGCTCCTTCAGCCCTCGCATGGTGCTGGAGCCGTGAAAGCAGGGCAGCTGGGAACCTGAGGGGGGAACACACAGTCAGGGGGGGGGGAGGAGGAGGAGGAGGAGGAGGAGGAGGAGGAGGAGGAGGAGGAGGAGGAGGAGCAGGACTCACCTTGCTGCATGATCTCCACGATCTGCAGAACGCGGTCCATGTGCTTCCTCGCTGCGATCAGACCCTGCAGCATCAGCATCTTATAGTAGTTGAACATGTCTCCGTCCGGACCGCCCATCACCTGCCAGACACAGCACAGACCGCAATGTGGGTTCGGAGATACCTGAAGTCCACACCCAGGGTTTACAGGCCCCTGACAGTCCACACTGAGGGTTACAGACACCAGGTAAACAGACTCACGTCCACGAACTCTGTGGTGAGTTTGAAGGCGGACGTCTCGAAGCCGAGGTTCCTGGGAGAACTGGAGAGGATGAAGCCGAAATCGATGTGGATGATGTGTCCCTCAGCGTCCAGCAGGATGTTCCCGTTGTGCCTGAGGGAGGAACACCCACTCTGTGTGAGCCCGTCTGTTTCCTCCCTGTCCGTGGCGTCTCCCCCGTCTGCGTCTCACCTGTCTTTGACCTGCAGCAGGTAGCAGATGAGGCTGTACCCGGCGCAGCTCTGGACGAAGTTCCTCTGCGCCGTGAGGAACTCCTCGGTGGTGGGAGCGCCGTGCTCCTGCAGGAAGTAGTCGAGCAGGAAGAGCTGACTCTGCTTCTTCACCTGGTGCAGCGACACGGCGTTCACCACCGGCTCGATCATGCCGCTGTCCGCCGACAGCACCAGGATCTTGTAGGGCTTGATCCAGAGAGGGACGCGCTCCTGCTCCCAGATGGACTGCAGGAGGACAGCGAGGTGTTTATTTGCACGTACAGAAACGCTGTAACTAGGGCTTAACTATTCATGAAACAAAACTCAGTTAAGTGAAGAAAATGAGCTCTGGCAGAAGTGAAGCGTTGTTCAAAACAAAACTCAATGACGACTTATGGAACTTTAAATTCTCTCTCTCAGTACCAAATGAACCACGGCCCCGTGGTTGGGGTCGCCTGCTTTAGATCATGTGACCTGTGATGTCTCAGCGTTACCTTGAGCTGCTGCAGCACCTGGAAGGCGAGGAGCTCCTGCCTCAAGTCGTCGCCACATTTCACGATGACCGACAGAAGCCGCCAGTTGGGAAGGTGGCCGTACGGAGAGCCCTCCCTGATTCTCCTGCAGGGACACACAGGAGGCATCAGGAACAGCTGGAACTGCGTGTGTGTGTGTGTGTGTGTGTGTGTGTGTTTGTGTTTGTGTCTCTTCTGCTCCCTCAGTTTGACCTTTACCTGACTTTCTCCTCCCACGGTTCCTTCAGGGCCACAGCCGACGGGTCCTCAGGGTCCCGCTTGAAGGTGGTGGGGGCCTGAGCCAGCTGCTCTGACAGCCGTCGCCTACCACACACACACACAAACACACACACACACACACACACACACACACACACACAGTTATCTGTTTGTTCTACGTGGACGTTCTCCAGATGTTCTCCAGGTATTCTCTGACCTGATGTCTCCAGCAGCGATGAAAACGGGTTCTTTACTCTCCAGACTGGTGATGCTGTCCACGGAGAACTGGCTGATGTTATCACAGCTGTTAGTGTTGCCCTCTGGGAGCTAGAGGAGGAGTCAGAGGAGGATGGAGAAAAAAAGAGGGAGGAAGAGGAGCAGGAGGGACAAGACGTTTAAATAAGGAAGAGGAACAGATTTCTCACTATTAAAACGTGTTCTCGCTGTAAAGCCGGAGTGGGCGTGTCCTCACCTCCACCTGCAGCTCTCCGATGTCGTCCACGGACCACGCCTCGTCGTCGTTGTCGTAGTTCGGGACGACGGAGAAGCTTCCGGCTCGCTGGTCCACCGTCATGCCGCAGTCCGGCAGGTTCTCCACCGAGCGCGTGCTTCTGATTCGGTTCTCCGGGATCCGGATGGGAACGCTGGACGTCTCGAAGTTCTCGCACTCCAGAACCTCAACGTAGATGAGGTAGGGGGCCTGAGGGGAGATTCGGACGTGATCGGACCGGAGGAGAACCGACAGAGAACTGAAGGCGAGGCGTGATGCATCTGGGCCTGTCTCACCTTGTCTTTGGAGTTGAGCACCACGGCCTGGGTGTGTGGGACTCGGACCACATGGTGGTCAAAGGCGGCGGTGGGCAGCCAGACTCGTGCCGGCAGCTTGTGGTTGAGCAGGGACAGCTCGGAGATGAGCCGCTGGGTCTTCTGCTCCTTGGTGGGCAGCGTGGCCAGACGCTTCCCGATCCCCATCAGGGACTTGATGAACTCCCTCTGAGGCGCCAGGCGCACGGGCTGCACACACACACACACGTACAAACACAGAGAGAAACACAGCCGTCAACACACCGATCAGTGGGCGGAGCCAGAATCACAGCGCTCACTCCGGATTGGATCGAACGGAAACAGACACAGATGTGCGGAGCTGCACGACCACAACCAGAGCCCGCCTCCACACAGACTCCATTTCCCACAATGCACCCTGGAGGTCCGGACAAGAGTATGAACTTACAGGACGGGAATCGAACTGCAGACTGTTGGAGCTGTCCGAGTCCTGAGGGCCACACAGACAGAACTGAGCCGCGTCACATGATGCTGTGCTCTGACTGCTGATTGGTCAGCGCGCACACACACACACACTTACACACACGCAAACTAATCTGACACGTTTTCAGGGACAAAATAGATTCAATTTTCAGAAAAGGAAACCCCCTCAGAAAACTGCAATATTGAACTGTGATGTTAAAAATTCATCCGACAATGTTTCCACCTTTGGAAGCGTTGGGCATGTTCGTAGTCCCGTATCTGTGTCCGCCTTCCCAATGTCTGTACTGTTCCCGTTATTCCCAATATTTCAGATGTTTCTAATATTCACAGCTGCCCCAGTGTTCCCAGGATCGCTAATATTCCCAGTCCACTGAAGCAATCCCAGAATTTCTGGTATTCCCAATGTTCAAAAACATTTCCAAAGCTACTTGTACTCCCATGGTTTCTAATATTGTCACTGTTCCCAGTATTCCCAGTTATTCCTAGTGTTCAGCGTGTTCCCAGTGTGTGTGTATTTTTCCTGGTTCCACTTCAGTTCATCCCACTCTGACTGCTAACACTGTTAACATAGACACAGTTGATTTAGATGAAGAAGCAGAAGTGTATCAGAAAGTCCAGCTTTAAATCAATCTCAAACACACACACACACACACACACACACAGTGATCAATACACCGATCAGTGGGCGGAGCTTGAATCATAACACTCTCTCTTGATTGGATCAAATGGAAACAGACACAGAAGTGCGGAGCTGCACGACCACAACCAGAGCCCGCCTCCACACAGACTCCATTTTTTTTTCCCACAATGCACCCTGGAGGTCCGGACAAGGGTGTGAACTTACAGGATGGGAGTCAAACTGCAGGCTGTTGGAGCTGTCCGAGTCCTGAGGGCCACACAGACAGAACTGAGCCGCTTCGCATGACGCTGCGCTCTGATTGGGCAGCGCGCGCACACGCTAATGATTTATTCTGACACGTTTTCAGGAACAAAGAGACGCAACTTTTGGAAAAAAATAAATAAATAAAAAAATTCCACAAAACTTCCTCCTAATGTTCCCAGTAATCCTAATATTTTCAGTGTTCCCAGCATTCCCAGTGTCCTCAGTGTCTCAGGGACGCGGGGGACACTGGGTTGCTCGGAACGTTCCGGTCAAGGTCTTTCTCTCTGTAGACTGAATTGAATAGAATAGACTTTATTAATCTCACAGTGGAGAAATTTGCAGGTGCAGAGGCTCGTAGGACACACCGGGGGGCGCAAAAAGTAATGCAAGGTGCGAATAAAGAATAACAATAAGTAATAGTGCAAATAATAGTCAGAATAATAATACAAAACTAAAAAAAGAAAAGATCTAACAGTATGTACAACATAAATCTTAAAATATATAATATATCTGCACACAGACTGAGTGTCTGTGTCGGTGTGGTGCTGAATGTTCCAGAGGTCACCCCCACCCCGCCCCGGCCCCGCCCCCCCTCACCTCGTCCTGGGAGCTCTCCACCTTGGGGTTGCTGGCCGTCCTCTTCAGGTTGCTGCTCAGGCTGATGCTGACGGTGGCGTCCGACTTGGAGCGCTGGTGCGTCCGTTTGGAGGGTGACAGGCTGTGCTCGCCCCCCAACGGCCCGGGGCCGGCGGAGGAGGGGGTGAGGGGGCAGAAGGGCGTGAGGGCGAGGGGGTCCCTGCGTACCCGGGGCCCCGCGGGCTTCAGCTCGTCCGACAGGATGAGCTTCCTGAGTTTGGTCCCTCTGGAGTGTCGCTGAGTGGAAATGTGCATGTCTGACGAGTACGCCCCCAACAGCCAGGCACACTGCAGGCTGAAGGAGATGCTCTGTCTGCAGCGGTGCACCTGACACGGACACAGACAGGGTGAGACACAGGCCGGGTGTGTGTGTATCTGTGTGTGTGTGTGTGTGTGTGTGTGTGTGAGGCCACACCCACCACGTAGGGCTTGATGGCGTCGCCCACGTCCTCGTCCATGTGGATGTACATGTTGAGGAGCTGGGGCAGGAAGAAGTCCACGTCGTCGTGGGCGAAGCTGAACAGCCGGTTCCCGATGTAGGCCTGCACGCCGGGCTCCTTGGACTTGTGCAGGTAGGAGATCGCCATGGAGACGTCGAACAGCTTGGACTCGAACAGGCGCAGCAGCCACGACTGCTTGGACGGGTTGTGGCGTTGCCGCCGCCGCGCGCTCTTCACCGAGCCGGGCGCGGCGCCGTCCGGGTCGTACTCCTCCTCGTGGATCCTGGGGGGTTTGGGTGTGGAGGAGGCGGGGCCACAGTTCTGCGGTGGCTCCGCCCCATTGTCAGATTGGGTGGAGTCTCCCTCATCCTGCCGCAGCTTCACCTTCTGCAGCACCTCCCGACACGCCCGCTGGGCCACCTCAGCGTCGATCACCAGGCTGAGCTCGGACACGCCCTCGCTGATGACGCACAGTGGGGGCGTGGCCGGGGGGGCGGGGCCGCAGGAGGAGGAGGACGGGGTGGAGGGGAGGGACAGAGAGGGGGAGGAGGACACGGACAGGGAGGGGCTGTTTTCATCGGAGGGGCACGGGGAAAGCTCCGCCTCCTCCATGTGGGCCGCTGGGAAGCTCCGTCCTCCTCCACTGAAACACAGAGGTCAAAGGTCAAACATGGAGTATAGAGTAAGACTGGACTTACATCCAGACCCCTTGAACTCTAAAACCCATACATAAAATTCTTTGCAACCTACACAACTCAAAAAAAGTTCAGAAAATTCTACTTTCAGGTGAAATTTCAGGATGAATTTAAAATGCACGACAGCTTTTTCACGTCAACTCAATATGAACTTTCTTAAAGGTGCTGTAGGCAGGATTCCGCATCTCTGCCATCTTGCTTAGGTTTACCTAAGCAAGATGGCGATTTGACCCATCTAAGATGGCGATTTGAAACCCAGCACAGCCAATCCTGTCCTGTTATCTCTGACATCACGCCCTTACGCAAGTTAAGCCCCTCCCACAAGAACGTGCGACGATTGCCCCTCGACCAATCACGGTTAGAGCCTCAGGGGCTCTTCTGATTGGTCAAAGATACCTGGAGCTGTCGAGATTCCTTTTCAGCTCAGAACAGAGACAGATGGAAACGCTGCACCTTTGCGATAGTGCAATTATGTTACACTTCTAAAGGATTATCAATGGATACTCTAACATTTAATCAAAAGAAAACACATAAAAATTAGCATTGACTAGCAAAATCCTGCCTACAGCACCTTTAAGCTTGTTCATGTCCAAATATTCAATATTTCGGTACTTGCTCTTCTCTAACATCAAGCATAATGCTAAAAATTCACAACAAATGTTTGATCCATGAATGGACCAATAAATTTCCTGGTTCAATTACAATTTTATTCAAACAGTCTTCCACATCATGATATTCTCATTTTGACATCGGAGACCTGGACATATTACAACGGATCACCAGCACCTCACCACAGTGAAGCTTCAAGCAGGATGTTCTCAGAGGGAAGTGTCGACTGAGTTTAGTGTCGTCAGCAGGTTGCAACAGAGACACAAACATCACGTTTCCATCAACTGTATCGGCTAAAATCTGCTCTCTTTTGTCAGCCAGTCCTTTTTTTGGCGAGTGTTTCCAATGTAAAAATAACAAAACTCTCAATGCTGTGCAACATAATTTTCAGCGTGATTAAACTCAAACACAAACAAAAACAGCATACAGTGTACGGACTGGCATAAAGAAACAGTGGAGGACTTCGACAGGCTGCTATTTTTTACACTTGTCATGCTTACAAGAAGAAAGAAAGCAAAGAAGATGACCAGAACAAAGCCTGGCTGTACAAAAATGCTTGGTAGGGGATTGTGCGGCTGTTGTTTACTCCGTGCATGGCTACTGCTGATGACACAATGACGCTTTGATGAGTCTCTGAACCAAATCAATGTCTGCAATGTATATCAGGAGGGAGCAGCTACATAAAAAGCACCAGTGGATATTTTTTCTCAGTGGAAACTCACAAAAATGTGAGTACAGTAGAGCCGACACCATCAGTGGACATGCTGGAGAAGAGACTGGAAGAGTCACAGAAAGTCACAGATGTGGCCACATCCTACACTGATGATCACTTTGTTGTGAACATCAGTCTGCAGACCCGGAAGTTGAATGACACTCAACTCCAGGCACATTTAGGGAAGGTGAGAGGCACCAAGTGAAAACTGTTCACATCACTGTGCTCGACCAGCTGCAGAGTTGTTTAACACTACTGCTTGCTTTGATTTCAATAATTGTTTGAGATAAAGAAATCATCATTTCATGCATCTATTTAAATACCATACTTTCTGATTAATTTCACTGTCGCTCTGAATGTAGCATTTTCCATGGATTTCCACAGATTTCCCCCTAAATCCAAATATCTGTAACTTTTAGAGTAGACCAGGGTTCTGTTGTGTTTTTGTGTTGTTGTTTGTGTTGATTGTGTCAAGGAGTCAGTATCTCAGAAAATTTGGGATACATATCTTGCTGTGGGTCATTCTCACGTGATGGGACCCTCAGGGACCCCAAGGGCACATACACGCACGCACAAACACGCGCACACACGAGGCTAACTTTCTGAGAGTGCTGAAGTTAGCCTCCAACACGTCACTGAAAGATAAGTCACTTTGGATCAGTTTGGCAGGTTAATGTAGCTAAAGTACAGTAAAAGTACAAAGTAATCCCATTACTATTGCCACACACACAAAACCTTAACACTCTAGTAAAGACTGAATGCCTGCTGCTTCATTTCAATATTTTGGGCTTCCAAGTGTTTCTGTAAACTCGTGCGTAAATATAAATAGATAATTAATACAAATTTTAGATACGTGATAATGACTTTAATGATATATGATAATAACATGATAATTAAGTGTAATTACTGTGCTCTAAACAAACAGCAGCTCCACGAGACCTTTAACTCCCCAATAACAACCAGACTTCAG
This sequence comes from Salarias fasciatus, assembly GCF_902148845.1. NCBI lineage: Eukaryota > Metazoa > Chordata > Actinopteri > Blenniiformes > Blenniidae > Salarias > Salarias fasciatus. The sequence continues at coordinate 30,425,910 of NC_043755.1, read as the reverse complement.
TATCAAAAGCTAACCGGCTAATCCAGCAGCTAGTCAACAAGTTGACACCGTTAACCAGATTTAATCAGCTAACTAACTACGAACCAACCCTGCACCCCGACCTGCGGTGTTCCGGCTCCACGAGCCGCAGCCGATGGTCTCTAACAAGCGATCATTTTGTCACTGTTGGGCTGGTTAGCATTAGCACAGACTGTTGCTAACTCCCAACTGTTTACAGAGCTGGATGCTAAGCTAACGTTAGCTCCAGCACCGCCACGCGAGCTCTCTGGTCGCAGTGATGAGTGCTTTCAGCTTCGGAACAGTCGGCCTTACCTTGCGTCCGTTTAGCGGCTCGGCGATGACGATTTATGTTCGGTTTGTCACTTCTTCCATTGATTCTGTCCACTGCACTGCTCACACCCAGCCGACAGAGGGCGCTGCTGCCGGCCGGAAGAGGCCGGACTTAGAGCGCCAGCTGACTGACACACACACACACACACACACACACACACACACACACACACACACACACACACACACAGTCTTGTATTTCTATCCTTGTGGGGACCGTCCATTGACTCCCATTCATGTCTAGCCCCTAACCCTGACCCTTACCCTAACCCTAACCCACACCACAACAAAGCCTAACCCTAAAGAAATGTTTTTGCACTTTTACTTTTTTCAGTAACAACAACATGGTCAAGAAAACACTGTTTCTCCTACTTAGGACCGGAAAAAGGTCCCCACAAGGCACGTCGTTTCACGTTTTGCTATCCTTGTGGGGACATTTGGCCCCGACAAGGATAGAAATACAAGAACACACACACACACACACACACACACACACACACACACACACACACACACACACACATTTTTCTTTTTTTAAAAAAAACACATTTATTTAATCTTTCAAAACACATAAGGAATTTCGTTTTTAATACAAAATTTTAAAAAACAATCACTTTTAAATATACCCAGGCTAACTTATACTGTAGATCATAAATTGCTGAAGTTTAAGTGACAATAAGTCCCCTCTAATCAATGTGTTTACCCTTTATAACCCATCTGAAGAGCAGAAACTTGACACTGACAGTCCACGAACTTCTCCTGTGGAGGAACATTTCCACTCTTTTTTGCACAAACCTTAACTGTAAATAAAAATCGAAAAATGGAAAATCAAAAAATTCTAAAATAAATATGCAATTTGCATTTGCAATTTTGCAGCATCTTTTCAGGATCATGATGAATTCCTCTTGTCGGCCCAGTCCACGCCTAATACCACTTCAGTCTGCATTTCCCAAATAAGTGAAATCTCTTCAGCAATCTGTCCTTCCATTCTGTCTTCCATTTCCAACAGATCCTTCTCAAAGGAAAGTTGAATTAAGCAAGCTTTTCGCATATGTGACATGCTTCTGTGCTCACTGAACACATTTTTCAACATGGAAAATGAATTCTCATGTCAGCCTGTGGAAGCTCCAAAGGTTAGAGCAGCCTAAATGATGCTCATTGCTTCCAGGATGCTGTGGAAATGACGAAGCACCGTTTTCAGTGTCCATTTCCCTTCACCTGGAGGTGTCGGACTACAATGAGTTCAGTTTCAGCGATTGGGGTTCCTGGCAGAATGAGATGGGGTTTCACTTTTTCAGGGTCCAGGAAGGAGGAGCTGTTTGGGTTCAGTACAACAATAGTTTTCATCAATGTGCTGTTTAACTCTCCAAAACAGCGTGTAATTTTCCTCGCAAAAGCATCAATGCAGCTGTAAAACAGCCGTGGTTGCTCTGAGATCTCCTGGTTTTCCGGTGCTCTTGCTCCTGATGTCTGTGTGAGGATTGAAGCGTCACCTGCTTCTGCTGTAGCAATGGTCAACAGCCTCTCTTTTATGGCATAACTCTCAACAGAAAGCACTACAATGGAGATATTTTCACATCCTGTTGGATCTCTGGTTCCATCCACTTTACCTGTGAGTCACCTATTTCCCCCGCTGACTCATGAGTTCTTTAAGTTCATTTTGAATTTCATGGTTTCAGTATGTTGCATTTTGGAATGGTGGGAGCTATTTTAACCAACTCTGGATCTTTTTCTGTCTGTGCTGAACTCAAACAAGGACGAGAACAAACCACACCTGTCCCTCTGAATCCCATGACTCAATATCAGCTCTGAAAGGTAAATGGTTCCTGGCTAAAAATGTAAACATGTCAATGAAGGAGCTCACATAGCCTTAGAAGAAATCAAAACGCTTCACAAACCATAGCATTTAAGCGGATTTAATCCTTCTTTTTCCCCATGTTTTCCCTGTGGCCAGTGAGGAGAGACTCAACAGCTTTTTGAAGTGAAAACGGAAAACTTTTGTTGCATATTTAGTGTAATTGAAAATGCAACTTTTTGAAAACATTCCCAATAGTAAAGGAGAAAAAAATACCACATTCTGAGAGTACTTGGGCTCCTCCACATTGACAGAAGCCGGTCGAGGTGGTTCATCTGATTGTGAAGCTTCCTGTTTGCCTCTTATCAGAGGTTTTCCTGGGAGGAGGTCCCGAGGTCGGCCCACAACTCTCTGAAGAGAACATAGTATCTCAGCTTCGGCCTCTCAGGAAGTCTTGCATTCATTCATAATCGCTGGAGGAAGTAGCGGAGGACAGAGATATCTTGGTTTCTTTGGTCTCTATACTGCTACCATGACCCTTTACAGAACAAAAACTAGCAAAGACGGATGGATAAATTATCAGATGTTGAAATACATTTTCTTATCATCTCTATGCTCACCCAGGTTTTTTGTTCTTTTAAAGTGCTTGAATTTTAAAAATGGGCTATTTTAAATGAGCGCCTGATAGAAATCAAACAAACAGTAAACAACAATTTCCTTCAGTCAACAAGTCAACTGAAACTTTGGTTACAGTGATAAGGTCATCCCAGACTTGAGGCAAAGCATCGTCTTTTCATGCTCTTTGAATAAACCCAGTCTTCGAGATGTGTTTGTCGTTTTGACAGGTCGATGTGATTTCAGTAGGTTAGAAGCTGATTTTAAATATCTGCTGATAACAACAGCGGAACTGGAGGCAGTAATTCACAATTTTATGTCTTCTGGTTTGGAATATAGTGACAGTCTTTCTGCCGACTGGTCGGAGTCGCCTAATCACTGGTCAAAAATGGGGCAATTCACAGTTTCAATTTTTTTATTTTAAAGTCAAGGAAATAAAACATTTGGGAATGATCAGAGAACTCATCATGCGGCGCCCCCTGGAGCCCACATGTAGGAAATACATGCAGCTGATTGGTCGATTTCAGGTGTTTAAAAAAACCAGAACAGATTTAAAACAGATTTCTTCTTCTCCACATGATTCTGTTCATAAGAAGAAAGAAAGGATGCATCGAGAAGAACAACTGGAACAAGTACTAATCATCGCTGTTAATGAGTGCATCAGTAATATTTTAATTATGCGTTGCGTGTTTTATCGTGAGTGTGTGAGTCCTGGAACTCTTTAGCATGTAGCATGTTGCATGGCTTGGAGTACAGTCCTACATGATCCACTGAGCAGTTAAACTCATGAGCAACATCGAGCTAATGCTGCTGGTTCAAATTTCCCTGCTGATAAAGTTGCTGATGTTGTACGAACTACTTTTCACCTCCTCTTGATATTTTGACAGAGCATAATTTACAGTCTGCCTTACCCTTGAGATTCACATTCTGACATTGCTGATGTGCAACGTCAAATAATACTCACCAGGTTGTAATGGGGAACTTACGTAAGTTTGAGCACAAGCACTCTGTGCAGTATCAGCCCCGTTACTGGCATTGGTACATCCCTATTTTATTCTACATCAGTTTACAAACTAAACAAAACAAAACAAAAAAAACCCCGCTAAAAATGCTTTTACTTTTTAAAGAAGAACTTAATCAAAACTGGAGCCAATCAAGTGGTTGAGATGAGAGGAGTTGCACTCTGATTGGTGGATCACAGCCAGATGTCGGACGTGCAATCTCCGCCTGGATATCTCAGCTCGTGAGCCAGAACCGGACCGCCGGGCTCCTTCCCGAAGTCCACCAGGAAGTTCTCGTTCAGAGACAGACCGCCGCGGTCCGTGTCCACGTCGATCTGCATCATGACGGAGCCCTCCCTGAGCACAGAGACCGCCACACGGTGAAGACACACACCGCCACATGTTCAACCACTAGAGACAAGCTCATGGCATGCTGACAGACTGAACCGGGCTCTCGGGTCATTACTTGATCATGTCCGGGTAAAACTGTTTGTCCCAGCCGCTGTACAGGGAGGTGGTCACATAAAGTCTGCGTCCGTCCAGACTGAGCTGCAACATCTGAGGACTCCCAGGGATCCGCTTCCCCTGAGACAGACAGAAAGGTCAGTTCAGTTCAGTGTGAGGACAGCAGTCATCTGAAGACACCTTCACAGAGAATGAGAGGAGGTGCATATCCACAGTGTATGTGGGTATGCGTGGGTGACCTCTTGAGCAAAGGAACGTTCTGGAAGCAGAAGGCGTTATCTTTTAGGGAGTGAAGATGTGTTTGTGTTTGGTTTGTGTAAGGGTATGGGAGGATGGAAAGGACTTGGAAAAAGGTTCCTGAACAAACTACGAATATCAATCCATGAATAACAGTGTACATTTGGGCTACCGGTAAATATTCCAATAGATAAAATAGCAATTGAAATGGACAGTAGAAGCAGCTACCAGGAGAAATAGAAAGTGGTATGACTACAGCCACGTCACAGTCCTGAGAAATGTGTAATTGAGAACATGTGAAACACGGAAGTCCAGACAGGTGAGACAGACCGACACACAGGAGACATATACGTAGACCGACAGGTGAAACACAGAAGTTAACTCCTGTTTCCCTGTCTAAATACCTTTATGATGCATGGGCCGGGCTGCTCCTGCTTCTCTGGATCCTCCAGAACTTTCACTGGACCACCTTTGACAAGACTTCCTCCCAAGAATATCTGTAACAAACAGACAGGTGAGCTGTCTCACTCTCAGGCTTCACCCTGTTTCCACAGGGCCACTGTTCAGGTACGTTAGCGTCACACCTGGCCGGCCAGCCAAGGATTTCTCCTGTCTGTAATGTCATACTGTCTGATATCTCCATGGAGCCAATTGCTGAAGTAGAGGAAACGATCGTCCAGTGAAATCAGGATGTCAGTGATGAGACCTGAAGAGAGAAGAGACACAGAGGTAAGACGGGTGAGAGACCGAGGTGAGAAGCAAGAGGGGAGACACTCAGGTGAGACGGACCGGGCATCTCAGGTAACAGCCATCCTTCCACCTTCTTGCTGGGAACATTGATGACCTTCTCTGCTTCCCACGTTCCTTTCTGAAAGAGAAAACAGGTTTGGATCTCCGCTTGGCCTGTAAGGTGCACATTTCATGCAGGTTCTAGTTCTGGGTCCCAATCTGGTTCTGGTGTAGTAAAGACCACTTTCATGGCATGAAATGTCGCTGGACCATCCAACCAAAGTGACAATCACACAGTGATACGCCACTCCTCAGAACCGCCAAAAACTTGGATCCTCAGTGGGGAAACACATCAGGTCCTGTCTAGAACCTCTTGATTCAACTTAATTTCCATAATTTTCACAAAAGTAGATCATGAAGGACTCCAGCAGGCGTCTCAACCAAAATGAAACATTCACATTGGTGGTCCACAGTAAAGACAATCTGTGAAGACTACAATCTGTGAAGTCTACAGTCTGCAGTCAAAGCAGCAGCAGAACCACTTGGGACGGACTGGAGAGTCTCTGTGAGTAGAACAGGTGGTACTAACCTCTGTTTTGTAGAATCTGAAGACATTGCTCCTCAGGGCACATCCCACATATCCCTCAGTGGCGTCCGGATCATGGAGGAACCGCACTTCTAGAGGAATGGCCCCATCTGGACCCAGCTCAATAGTCTGCAGCTTTCTGTGGGTGGTCCAGTCCCACACGTTCAGATTGCTCCCATAATGACCTGAGACAGGTTGAAGAAGGACCAGTTAATGGCCAGAACAGACTCTCTCAGCCCTGCAAAAGTAAAACCAGAACACTGGACCTCCCTAGCACTCTAACCTTCCTCAACATGAGCTGGATTGAATCCGTCGAGAAGAGCTTTGGGAGCACCCCACTCGGTGCTGATCATCACATTATGTCGAGGTTGGTACCAGAAGTCGTATCCAAAGGGCGCCGCTTCACCCGGGTGCTCCCAGTTCCCGATCACCTCGAACGTCTCACCATCCAGCAGAACGAAACCACCTGATTGGACGAAAGCAGGAATTACTTTTAGGGAGTGAAACGCAGAATGAAAACTGTTGTTCAGCCTGTGAGACATTGCTCTTCATTTCTGCTGAGTCATCCTCCTTTCTGTGATAAAGTCCAACATACAAGTTTTCCACTGATGGTTAACTTTTTAGTAAAATCCCACATTTGGCCAGTCTTTGTTTGACATGGACTAAAAACAAAGCTTGAGGACGTTCTTCTTGGTGCTGTGCACATAAAATTAAAGCTGCAGAAGGTTATGATGTGGTTGTTGGTCATGAGTTACTCAGTAATGGAACGGTTTGTCACGAGAAAGAACACTTCATATTGTTTTAGACGTCCATGTAAAGGTTGGTAATATTACTTAGCTGATTGTTTATTTCTATTCTTCTGAAACTAGGAAATCTGTTTCTCTGACAGAACACAAATATCCCATGATCCACTGTGAAACCTCACCGCAGGAGTCCTCTGTGGTTGTGTGTCAGGGGATCGGGGTCTTACCTTTGCCGTTGCCCGAGGGGTCTCCCATGCAGCTGATCATGATCTGACCGCTGCCCAGGCAGTGGCTGGTGTGAGGATTGGCCAGACCGCACTTAAAGTACAAGTCTACCGGCTCCACCATCTGCACACAACAAGACAACAGCAAGAGAGCAATGAGACAACAACAACCACAAGACAAAACTCACAATTACTTCACAACTATGACACAAAAAAGAGCAACACATAAAAAAATGAAACAACAACAACATAGCAACAGACACACAACAGATATACAACAATAGTAAGACACAGCTCTGGTTTCTTTTCTAATCAAAAGAGAGCTTCACAACAAAAGTTCCCGTTGTATCAGCTGCAGTTCAGCCAACAGCACACACACACACACACACACACACACACACACACACACACACACACACACACACACACACACACACCTTGTGGATTCGTGGTGCTCGGGGATCAGTTCCCACGTCGATCACATAGACCCGGGAGGACACGAGAGACGGCAGGATGAGACGGTTCCGGCTCTTTGACGGGTCCCCGAAACAGCTGCTGCAGGCGTTCCAGCCGGAGTGATGCAGCTCGTCTCTGACGTTCAGCATCTCCAGCCTGTGCACCACCTGTGGGGGCAGACCGGCGCTGGTAGAAGAGCGGACCATGTCGGGATGAATGCAGCTCCCTGATTGGCTCGGAGCGTACCTGGCAATAGGTCGGGGAGGAGGGAAGGACGTCCACCGTGGCCAGGTAGTCCGGTCGGACGCTGGCGGTGTTACGGTAAATACAGGGCAGGTAGACGATCTCCTCCCTTGGGCCTTGGTCACAGTGACAGAGGGGAAATGATTTTCAGAGAGTGTGTGTTACTTTCAGCTGTCACACAGACATTTACATTGAAATTGTAGAGGTACAAGTAGAGGTACAGGTACAGGTACAGGTACACCAACACAACAGTGACACAACTGTAACAACAGTTACAGCTCCATCCATAACGTTATGTACAAACACACACAAATTAGCCAGACTCACCCTTCATGGCATCCAGGGGGGTGCGGTATCCCGGTCCACATCCTGAACAGTTAGCTGAAAGAGGTCAAAGGGATCAGAGGTCAGGTGGAGGTCAGACAATGGCGTGACTTCAAAAAGGTCAACGATCAATCGGGTGCCAGACACGGGAAGTGCCTTAAAGAGGTTAAAGGTCAGGTGGAGGTCAGATAGGGAATTGACTTCAAAAAGGTCAAAGATCAAGAGGAGGTCAGACACAGGAAGTGGCTTCAAAGGTCAAAGATCAGGTGAAGGCCTGACAAGGAGGTAACTTCAAATAGGTCAAAGGTCAGATGGGAGCCTGACAGTGGAGGCATCAGGATTTTTTGTTGCAGGCGCTTTTCAGTGAGGGTGTTCAGGAATTTCGGGAGCTCTAGTTTATTTTCAACTGCAACACTGACACTCAGATGGACGCGCCGCACTGTGACCATCGCAGCCGAGCACCAACAGTTAAATAAAAAGTTATTAACAAATTACGCAACATATTAGACAAAAGTGATACAGATGACCGGTTTACGAAACGCGCCACTTAAACACAGCAGAGAATGTAAACTGTAACGCAATCACGGCCCTGACAGGGATGCTCAAAATCAGTCAAATAAAACCCTAGTGATGGGAGTAACAGCGTTAAAATAAGCGGAAGCTGCAGCGCCACCAAGTCTCCCCCTGGCGCCGCCTGAAGCCAGACGCACTAAGCAACTTCAGAGGTTAAAGGTCGGTTGGATATCAGACACAGGAAGGGACTTAAAGAGGTCAGTGAGTGCTGTTGCTGTTGTGTGTGGACCTTTTGTTACGCCGCTTTGCAGCTGTTTGTCTCATTGTTACCGACATGTTTTAAGAGGGTCCATTAGCAGCTCAAGTGCCGTGTTGATGAATCCCAAGTTTTCTCAACCGACTGAACGATGTGCAGCTCGGAGCATTCCTGAGAACTCCCAACAATCACCGTTACATAAGACACACACACACACACACACACACACACACACACACACACACACAGTGGCAGCTTAAAGGAGCAGGCCACCGGTTTTACTGCTCCATAACTTTCACCCTGCTCTCAAACGAGGTCGGCTGATCTTTGATTCTTTGATGTGAGTGATTTTTATCCTGATTCAACCTGCGGCTGCACGAGTCTGACACACACACACGCACATGCACGCGCACACACACGCACACACACACACGCACACACACACACACACACACACGCACACACACACATGCACATACATACAAATACTAATTTACAGATACACACACCACTCACTGAATGCACACACACACAGTAACACATTTGCACGCTCACAGACACACAGTCACTCAGTAACAAACACACACACACACACACACACACACACACACACACACACACACACACACACACACACACACACACACACACACACACACACACACACACACATACACACACAGTCTTGTATTTCTATCCTTGTGGGGACCGTCCATTGACTCCCATTCATGTCTAGCCCCTAACCCTGACCCTTACCCTAACCCTAACCCACACCACAACACAGCCTAACCCTAAAGAAATGTTTTTGCACTTTTACTTTTTTCAGTAACAACAACATGGTCAAGAAAACACTGTTTCTCCTACTTAGGACCGGAAAAAGGTCCCCACAAGGCACGTCGTTCCACGTTTTGCTATCCTTGTGGGGACATTTGGCCCCGACAAGGATAGAAATACAAGAACACACACACACACACACACACACACACTCGCAGCAGCTGCTTTCACCTGCTTCCAAAGGAGGTCGCTGATCTTTGATTCTTTGATGTGAATGATTTTTGTCCTGATTGCATCAGTTTAACATTATCACACACAGACACAGACACAGGCACACACTCACACACACACACACACATTAATTTACATACTCACACACCACTCACTGCATGCACAAACACACAGAGACACACACACACACACACGCACAGACTCACCCATGTCTGAGTGTCCGTCGTGCTGGTCCAGCTCTCGAGGTCTGGACTCTCTGGGATCAAATTCTGGGACAAAACCCTGCAGGTTGGAGATCAGCCAATCACAACCCGGGGGCGGCGCACGCTCTTCATGAACAAGTGAACATTAACCATCTCTCACACGTTCACAGTTCACAGCCAGAACAGGAAGCCCATACACAAACAACAAGACCCCTGCGCCCCAACACACACACACACACACACACACACACACTGGTTTCTATGAATGAGGAAGACTTCAAACCAGTTTTTTAAGACATTCGACATTCAGCACCTCTGTTACAAAGATGTAATGAATCTCAAAAAATTCCATTTGAGCATTCTGTCCATGCCAGACTCAAAGCACCAAACCTGACACCATGGCATATGCAGGGACTGGTGATAATCATCTGCTTGGCTCCAAGCATAACTGAAATGGTGTTTCCCAGGACCAGATTCTTTTGTGTGGACCTGTGTGAACAATACAACAGACAAATATGTAAATTACATGAAATTACATGAATTATTCTGCAATTACAGGGTCAGACATGACTAATCAGAACACGGCTCAACCCAAACTGGCAGGACTGATAAGTTTATTACTGAAATACAAAATTATATAATGTCATCTTGAAAAGCAAAAATGATGAGACGTCAGAAGCTCCTCTTAGTGCCGCAGACTTTGATTCAAAACTGGAGGGGAAAAGGCTTTCAGCGCAGCGCAGACCCTGTTGACTCTTTTAAAAAGCAGCTTAAGCCATTTTATACTGGAAGGCTGTTAAACTTTCACTGCTTACATTTCACAATGTTTTTGTGTTTTATTGTGCTTCGTAGTTTATGATGTCCACCGTAAAGCACTTTGTGGTTCTGTACCTGTGAAAGGTGCTATATAAATAAAACTTAATTAGATTTAATGGATAATTCTGGAAGCTCATTTGGTTTATTAAATGATATAAATTAGAACATCTAGGAATCTACTTTAGCATGAAGTTCTGCTCTGCCATGTTTTCTTTTCAGTTCCACCGCGACTCAGTCCTCAGTGTTCGTGACAGATCAGCCAGATCAACCTATTTTGTATTATTTACACATCATGTTTGCAAGTCTTTATTTTATGAATGCAGCCTCTCAAATGCCTGATGGCAGTTTGTTGGCAGACCACTGTCGTTTTATTATCCTCTTGGGTCCATCTGCTTTTTCAGTCAGTGCTGAAAAAAAAGATTTTGAAACAACAGATCAGCTGTTGGAATGGAAAGGTTTGCCTACAGAATAATTCAGACGGTAAGAATAGCTGGGTAACTGGTGGATCCTTTCGACACATCTTCTGTTTGGAATCATTTTCTGTGAACCAACAACTACATAGTTAATGAAATGATCTTTATTTTCTTAACCTACGTACAAACAAAGACAGGTGAACAGGACGTGCTGGGAGACGGAGCTTCGGGGATAACCGTCAGAACAGATGTGGGTGGAGGTTCCGCTGCAGCGAACGGCCCTCTCCAGATCCCGTCATGAGATTAACAATACTTCAACAAATAATGATGTATTACTGTGACTAAAGTGGTTTTAATTTAACTGTTCATTAAATGTCTTCAGTAGTGAAAGTTTTTTTTTCCCTTTGTTCCACTTTCTTGAAAGCATTATGAAATCCCAAGAGTATCCCTTTGATTATTTACGGCTTCATTAGGAATCTATGAACTGGAGCGAAAATCATTGGACCCAATAAAACCTGCGTTGTCACACAAGGACGCCTGATATCGTGCACCCTCGACAGGTCACCAGTCCATCTCAGGGCAAACACAGAGAGACCGGCGGCCGTATAGACCCACCTTCACACCTCGGCTGCTTTAGTGCCACCAGTTCACCTCACATGCAGGTTTTATGGGTCATTTGATTTAAAACCGATCTCCTCTCTAATAAACTTTATCCAAACCAAAAGTGCCTTTGTAAAACCACCAAAAACCACAATTGCAAAATGCAGTTTGTTAAATCTCTGATTGCTTTCATTTAATTCTTCACTAGTGAATGATCTGATAACCGATCGCAGTTTTGACTGACTGACGTTCACTGAGACCTGGCTACAGACGGAGGAATATCTCAGCCTATATGAAGCAAATCCAACCGCTTATATACTGTAAATAATACTGCTAGCTGTGTATCCCCCTCCATCTCTCTTTCCCTGAATTCTCAGTCCCTCTCTCCACTTTATCACTGAGCTCAGATAAAGTCATCAAAGTGGGCGACTTCAACACATTTACCATGACAGCCTCAACAATTGCACTCAGTTAATTATTAGAAGCAATTGTCTTTTGGCAGAAGGTGAATAAGCTCACTCATTATTTACTTACACCCTTGACCTTGTTCTCATTTACGGCGTAGACATTGATCGATGCAGTTTTTCCTCAGATCGCTCCCTGATATGGTCTGAATTGATACTGACTGACTTTACAGCGCCTGGGAAGAAAGCAAAGTATAACAATACAGTATGGTCTTTCAGGCAATTCTCTGACCAAATAGAGGGAAATAATCCATCAGCATTTATTCCGTTTCCCTCTGTGGACCCAGTTGTCTTAACATTAGTCCCCCTCAGGTCGATTTTGTTGCAGATGGTGCAGCAGCCTCACTTCGCTCCGCACTTTATTCTCTTGATCCTCTGAAGATAAAAACAAAAAGTCAGAGGAGCTTATCTCCATGCTATGATGAAGAACAACACTCCAGAAGTCAGCAACAAAACTGCAGCAGAAATGAGGAGAAAGGAGTTCTTAGAGATGCCGAGCACTTGTTGGCTCTTCCGTCTTCACTCTGCGGTCCATCTCATTCAGAGGTGTCAAGAAAGTACTTTCCAATGCCATGTTTTTGTTGTGCCCAGTCAGTTAACAAAGGGCTGGGCTGATTTGAATCACCTGCAACAAACAGTTCTGGGCCCAGGTGATCACAATCAGCCCAGCTCTTCGAGAACTGACTGGGTACATGGAAAACATGGCATGGGAAAGTACTTTCTTGACACCTCTGATCTCATTCCAGACCATGTGGGATCAGGTTGTTGTGATCCAACTAAACACAAACCGGATGGGATGGCATGTCACTGCAGGGTGCTGTGGCAGGGCGGCCATGCTGGCTCAACAAACCTCCTCTGCTTGTTGCTCTTCCTTAGTAACAGTCTCCTGGCAGCGATTTGACCATAAAGTTGACAGAAAGATGCGTCTCACGCTGTGTGACATTTATCTGGGCTCTGATATGAGGTGCTGTTAATAAGTAGCAAAGGAAGGTAGGAACATTTCAATGAACATCATAAGTTATGAAATAGACCAACTGTCGAGGATAAAGGGACATGTGTCTGTAAATTGTCAGAGAATAAACGGCAAGATTACTTAGGTTTTATGTCTTGTGTGGTTATGAGTGGGTTTAATATCATTACACCAGTAGGGATATGTGAATATTTATACAGCTTATTATGTATAAATGAACATATATAATATACAAATTGTTAGGCCCTACATGGATCAAATAAATTCTTATCACAAATGTCAAAACTAAAATACTCAAGCACACATAGTGTAGCTACATATCAACTAATTAGGTTTATTTTCTATGGAAATGCTGTAAAAGGCAGAGGTGGTCAGTGCTATCGCCTCACAGCGAGATGCTCTGGGTTCAAATACCTGTAAGAGTTGTTAAACTTGTTTTTTCAAAAGCTGTATCTGTGTTAGAAACTGTTCCACTCCTACGAGCAGAAGCAGTAATTACAGCAACATTAGAATTATTAGAACCTTTATGTACTCAGTCAGTCGTAAGCTCAGATTCATGCAAGTGTGAATAATTCATGAGGTCCTGCTCTGAGAGACGCTATCAGATGGAATTTTGTTGTATTCTTATGTATAACAATAAAGACAATAAAGCCTGTTTCTCTATACTACTACCTTCCTTTAGGGGGCACAATTGCAATACATAGACTTTACACAAAGTTGTGTGCATCAAACAGACACCCTTTTTAGTTTTCAGGGCCTACAGAAACACTTCTGTCCTGCCAACACAAAATGTTGTTCAAGTGTGGCATCGGTACTGACTGCAAGTCTTTATATATATTCACACATAACTTTAGTTCAACACTTTAAGATTAGCAGAGTTCTGGACTCCCTGCTTTATAGTTGTGTGTAATGGGTCCTTCTCCAGGGAGGTGGTCTGGGAGTGTGTGTTACGTGTGTGTTACTCCTGGGAAGTGGTCTGAGGGGCCGATGGCTAACAATAACATCCATGTTCCTGTTTGAGACTCAGACCGGGAGGGGGAAAAAAAAAACAATTCTTGAGTTTAGTGAGCAGAGAAGAGAAGTGCAGGGACGACAGAAACACCAGACCGAATCCATCAGAGACCGTCAGAGTTCACCACACTGTCAGCGACCGCCAGATACTGCCTGAGTCAATACAGGCCAGCGGGTTTCACAAGAGAATAGCAGTGTCCACTCAAGACTGACAAGAGTCCATTAAGCCCCGTTTCCACTGCACAATCTACACACAGACACACATCATGTTTGCAAATAGTGTGTTTTTGGCTGATTCAACAATAAAGGATGCATATTCTACAATATAGGTATAATAGTCACATGGACAAACCGTATGAATCCATAGCCGAAGCATTCTTCTATTTCACATCTGGATATAAACTATACGATGAATCATTAGCAGTCCAGTCCTGTCCCTCTGTCTCCCTACATACCACTGAAACTCGCCAACAGCTACCCCTTAATACAACACTCACAACGCCACTGGCCAGTCCCAGCCCGAGTACAGGAGGGGACAGGATGGGTAGGCAAACGCAAAACCAGACCCAAGTCTGTACCACATGAAAAAAGTTAGCACACCCAGTGCATGCAAAGTTACAGTGCATACGAAGGCAGGTTTATACGGGCAACGAGCCGTTAACCTAGGCAGGCTTGCCAAAGGTGACGGTCGTTACTGCCAGTCAGCTGATTAGTTGCACCTCAATGGCAGAATGGTTATTTTGGCACGATCCACAACTTTAATGAGTGGAGATGCGCTGTAACCTGTACCGTACCGTCACACACTGTGCTGTGGAAACGAGGCTTTAGGGTCCAGAGACGTCAATAAACACCACAGAGTCCATTAACGTTGTGGTTTTCCACTTTAACTCAGTGGACTTGTTTCAGTTCCAGAATGAAAACACTAAATGCAGGTTGTGCTTTTCTTTATTTGTAAAGTTTTCTAAACATGTTCACACGTTTCACAATCACATGCAGGTGACCTGCAGCAGCCATTGCATGATTGGAGGGTCAGGAGGCGGGGACCGTTCGCTCATTGGGCTGCTTAAAAAACTATTTTCTATCATTCTGAAAAATGTGACGTCCAAGCAGCTGTGATCTTTTAAAGTAAAAAAACATGATTGTTAACAGTCAATGACAACAAGAAGATTTTTTTTTAAGTAAAAAACAACAACTCAGGATACCATGATCGTGATAAATTAAAATGTTTTAGCTTGAGAATAAAAACCAAAACATTAAATTCTCTCAAATCAAGTGTTTTTTTCTTTTCAGTTTTTTTTTTTTTTTACATTCTCCACAAAAAATGGTTCCAGTTCCAGCTTGTGAGGCTGCAGTTCTGTCGGTGTCCATCAAGTGGTGCTGAAGTCCACCTGACTTGGTCTCTGAAAGCAGCAGAAGTCCGTTCTGCTCTCCTGGGTCCTCTCAGCTGTCGTCCTCCTCTGCTGCCTCTGTCCGGCTCTTCACCGTTAACTTCCACTCGTCTCCCACCTCCTCTCCAATCACGATCCGGGTCTCCCGTCGCTCTTTGTTCACCACCTCCCTCTGCGGCTCCTCTGCTTCTTTCTCTTCCTGTTCGTTCTCTTCCTCCTCACTGTCCTCTGCTTTCTTGGGTTCGTGTTTTCCGTCTTCCCGCTCATCTTGAACTTTTGCCTCCTCTACTTCGGCTTTGGCGTTCTCTGGCTCTGTCTCCTGCGCCTCCTTCTGGTCCTCAGTCTCCTGTCTGTCCTCTTGGACCTCCTTCGCTCCATCTTGTTTCTCCTCGGATGCCTCCGCTGCACCTCCTCCTTGTTGTTCCTCCTCAATGTCATCATCGTTCTCCAGTTCCATAAAGTCTGATGAATCTGAAGCATCGGTACCGAGCAGGTTTTCTGTGAGGGTCCTGAGGAGTTCCAGCTGAACCTCCTCCGGCTTTTGACTGACTGTTTCCTCTGGCGCCTCCTTCTGATTGGACCCTGGCAGGAGGGCCGTCAGCTCGAAGGACTTCTTCAAAAGATGAGGAACCGTTTGGAGGTGAGTCAGGACTTCGACCACCCAGTCCACCAGCAGCTGGGTCACATTGGCCTGGAGTTGGTGGGGCAGCACCTCCTCCAGCTCTTTGGGGTTTCCAGCGGTGAACTTTGACCAGCGAGACAGCAGGAGGCGCTGCAGCACCGGCTTCACACAGACCTCCAGGGGCTGCAGGCTGAAGGTGCAGCCCCCAGGGATAACAGCTGGCAGTGTTCCCACAGTGCTGAGGGAGGTCAGGAACTGATCTCCCAGGTGTTCCCGATGCCGATCCAGAACCAGCAAAGACTTGCGAGGTCGAGTTGGTCCATTCATGAGCTGCAGCCACACCTTGTTTGTCCAGATGTCCAGCATCTCCTCCACCTGCAGACCCTCTGCACTGACCTCCAGCAGGACCGATTCAGGCAGGGTTTTCTCAGCCAGCGACCGGCTCGTGGTCATCAGAGCCGGCAGCATGGTGCCATCGGCCAGGACGGTCAGATACACAGTGACGAGCGGTAACGAGCCGGTGAGCTCCAGAGCCTCCGACCGCCGAGACGTGTCCTTAACTAATCTGAAGTCCATAAACAGACACAGCTCGTCCATGGCAGCCACGGTGCCTTCGGGCAGCTGGTGAACACGGATGACCTTTTGGGTGAACTCCCTGAAAGACCTCACTTTGGCCTCCAGAGACAGCGGCAGGGTGCGGCCGAGCATGGGTGCTTTGCCCACGCTCCACGGTCCGAGCTGGTGCTGCAGCAGGAAACCGACCGCCCAGTCATACGAGATGCGGAAGGAGTCATTGAAGCTGCCCTTCTTCTTCAGCATGGAGGCTTTGTGGAAGAGGTTGCTCTCTGTGATTGGAAGCTGCTGCTCACGCATGGAGAGGACCCAGGACACCATCCTAGCGACACCATCCAAATTCTGGTCCTGCTCATTCTGCGTCAAGTGCCTCTTTGCCTCCTTCAGCCAGGACCGGATGAGCCGTGTGTCCGTGGAGAAGAACCTGGAGGCCACTTGGAGACCATCACACAGAGCGAACAGAGCAATCCTCAGCTGACGGGCACTCATGGAGTCCTCACGCTCCTTGGAAGTAGCCGATGGTCGGGCGTGGCCGGCCCCAGCGGTCACCATGTTGAACGCCTGGCGTTTCACATCATCGGGAAGTTCCTGCCGCAAGGCTTCGGTGTCTTCAGCGTCATCCAGGTCTTCCGGTCTGTCGTCATCAGAAAAGTCCAGGTCCTCCACCGGAGCCATGGATTGGTCCACATCGTCCTGGACGTCGTCCAGCTCAATCGCCCCACTGCAACAGACAGTCACAATCAGCAGGATGGTAAACACACACTTCAAGCTCCACACAGATAGTCCCAAAGTCTCTGAGCTCCGCCTTCATTCTCTTCAGGTATCAGACAGACATGAGTCCAACATCGACTCAGCTGCTCACAACCAAAAGTCAATGGACACTATCCTCGTTCTCTACAGGTATCACTTAGGCATGAAGCAAACATCAATTCATCGACATGTTCAAAACTCAGTAGTTCCTGAACACTGTCCTTTTTGTCTTCAGGGATAAGACGTGAAGCCAACAGCGATTTGTTCACCTGTTTACGATTAATTCATATCTTAGAAAACCACATGGACACAACTTATTGAGAAGCTTTTTGGTCACAGCTGCAGTTTGAGTAATTCATGATCATCACCATGTTCACAACTTCCAAACAGGAAGTCGTTTTGAAGTCTGACAGTGAGGATTACAGAGAATAATGCTGAGGAAAACAGACTTCTGAGACCCGGTGCTCCCAAAGCCCACTGCTGAGTTCCGCACCACGACCCAGCAGATATTTCAGGAGCGATGAAGAGCATGTGTTACTCAGCAGCTTACCTGATCTGATCCTTCAGGAAGCCCACTTTTGTAGATCCTGCAAGTAAGCAACACACATGCACAGAGACACTTCGTTAATAAGACAGGTGTTTTCAGGGGTCAGGACAGTTGGCATTTGTTTTTCTGTGTGTGTCTAAGACCTTTGCTCCGGGGGGACATGCCGTGGTACTCCCAGAAGCAGCTGGGGTCTTTGCACAGGTTGGCCTTGCAGACGATACACCCATACACAGTCTCGCGTCGCACGTTCTTTCGGTTGCAGACCTTGCACCTCCTTGGCAAGCTTGAGACCTTGCCCATGTGGTGCCTCTGCTTGGGCAGCTCATCTTCCTCCTTCATCGGTCGAGACGTGGCCATCTCCATTTTCTCAAAATATTTCTGGGCACACTTTGCCAGCTGGTTTCCTAGACGTTTACGGAAGCTGACCTGTGTGAAGAGGCCGTCCTGCACCCACGCAGGCGGGTTCTCCTTGCGGCTCTCACGCAGCACAATAAAGGCATTGACGATGCTCACGTTGATCAGAAACCAGAAGAGGCTGCGCCAGTGCCTGTCCTGAGGGATCCCTCCCAGAGGGTTGCAGGCTAGCAGCTGCTTGCAAATGTCAACGCCTCGCATGTTCTCCTGCAGGAGGCGGAAAGCCATGGGCCGCTCGATGGGGTCCAGCTCGCCCATCTTAGTCTGAGACCTCCTCCAAACAGTGTCGGCCTCACCTGGAGCGGCATTGGTCGACAAGCAGCCCATTTCTTTGGTGTCTCTCCAGCGAGTAGCCAGCAGAGGGCCACACTGCCTCTGCAGGAAGTCCCCGGGTTTCTCCAGCTGGCCCTCCTCCCACAGCTGTTGGGGCAGGATGGAGCTGTGTGTTGGGAAGGAGCTGGAGGCGTAGATGCCCTGATCCAGGAGCTTCTGCATGAGCGGGAGAGAGGTGAGTGAGCTGGCCAGGTAGAGCTGGTGGTGTTTGTCTTCCAGATCCTTCACCAGCTCTGGCACTACGGTGAAGCCCAGCTCCTGACCCACCCGCTGTTCGGCCTGGATGAAAAAACGGTGACAGTATCCAGACTTTGAGTCACAGAGCAGCCACACTTGAGGTTGGGCCTTGGGGCCGGCCTTGGCGGCACTGTTCTCCTCCTCCAGACAGGGAAGCAGCGCACGGTCAATGGTCAGGCAGCAGTTTGGCCGGTACGCTTTCCACATGGCCCCGCCCAAGATATTGAGCATGGGCCTGAAGATGTGCAGTGAGTCCGTGGGGTTCTCGGTGCCGCGGTGCTCATCAGCGGTGAAGCTGCCCATGCGGATGTTGGCAGCGATCTGGTTGAAGCGTTTCAAACTCATCGCTCGGTAGAAGGTGTAGCTGTTATCGTAATGACTCCAGGACCAGTAGTGTGCTGGATTGGATAGATTCTGGATCCCCATGAGAACCACCAGACCGATGAAACCCTTAATCTCATGAGTGGTTACAGGGGTCCAAGGGGGGGAGGAGGAGGGGTCTAGAAAGTGGGAGATCTTGGCGTGGGCATTAGTCTCGTTGGTGATCAGTTCCACAAGCTCTTTTGGAAACATCAGGTTGAAAAAGTCAATGGCATCGCTGTTCTTGGACAGGCTGCGGTTTGGCCCGCAGAGTTGGGTGAATGGGATGACAGCCTCAGCGTTGTCCAGCGGCTCGATCCAACTGTCTGCAGACTTCCAGGACGGCCCCGGTGAGTCCTGCACCTGGTCCTGTGGCGTCTGCTGCTCCTGACTGTGGCAGAACTCAATATCTCGCTCTCCATAAGCTGAAAGAGGAGAAGGAATATTAATTCAAGTCCCTCGATTTTAGTTTTTCAAGACAACCAGAATCCAAAGTAGAGTACAATGAAAGACCGAAGATGAGTCTCTTAAATCACCAAAACGTAGAAAACACATCATCAGTCAACCAACCACTGCAGTCCTGAACTCAGCAGCGTTCAAAGCATTTCTCATCACATATTCTACATGATTCAAGGAGATCAGGATGGGCTGATGGTTGAGATGTTTTTCTTGATGTTCTCTTCAGTTGCAAGAATTTCAAAACTGAAGTGTTTTCAGAGTGAAAGTTCAGCACAGCATGCATGTGTGTGTGTGTGTGTGTGTGTGTGTGTGTGTGTGTGTGTGTGTGTGTGTGTGTGTGTGTGTGTGTGTGTGTGTGTATTAGACATCCAGGTCAGATGATCACAGTTACATAAACACAAGAATTCCCAGTGGTGCACTTGATTTATGATGTGAGAGCAGCAAAGATGGGAACTGATCCAGCAACTTCAGGAATTTACAGATACACATACACACGCACACACGCACGCACGCACGCATGAACGCACACACGCACAGTGTAGCCACGATTGTGTAGACTTACTCTTGCGGAAGCAGATGGCGCTGTGGTGCAGCGGGTTGGACAGTAGGTGGTCGGCCATCTGATCTGCAGACCGAGGCCGGAAATCACAGGAAGAGCAACGCAACAGGTACACACTGCAGAAATAAACGAAACACTGTCAGATACACTGCAGACAGACAGCACAGGTTGTGTAGTTGTGTGTTCTCACCATGGAGGAGGCAGTTTGTGCAGACTTTTATCTTTCTTGTGTCGAACGTGGTGACTGCAGTAACACAAGGGAAGTCATCAAATGCAGTTGAATGACAGAATACTGGGTTCCTACGACTCCACAAGTAACAGTGTCCCTGCAGCATCACACACACGGAGGAAGCATGTATTTACTCCTACAGTAATAGATTACTTGGGACTCACTGGATCATGTGTGCAGCATAGGCGCGGGAGCAGCAGCTGCTGTAGGGACACAGCAGGCAGTGGACGTGAGTCGGATAATGGGCAGACAGATCAGATGCGTTGGTCCCACACTCCAAACACAGCAGGTGGTCCTCACCTGTCCAGGTCCTGCACACGACTCAGAGAGACAGGGTCAGCATTAGCAAGGGAGAAACCCCATCTGCGGAACCCGGTCCGGGCTCCTCTGGGCACCTCGGTCCCGGCTCACCTGTTAACATTGAATCGACGGGCGATTGGTTTCTTGGTCGGAGATCGTGGTGACCCAGAGATGGGGGTATGCTTGTAGAGTGGTGACATCGGAACCTCTGTCTTGATGTTGATTGGCTGGATGAGGGAGGCGGGGCTCTGCAGGAGGCGGTTTGCCGTTGGTTGAATGGCAGGTTTGACCTTACCGTACGTCCTGATGGTCACCTGTAGACAACGGGGGGATGGAGGTCAAACGCTGAATGAGGGGCGGACTGACAGAGGGGAGCTGTGGGGGCGGAGCTGACCTTTGACCCTGGTGGCAGCCCCAGCAGTTTAGCGGGACGGCGGAAGCTGCGGTGGTTATCTACTTTGTGCTGCATTTTGTCCTTCAAGAGGACGAACTGCAAACGGCATCTGTTGCAATGGAAGGCCTGGCTCCTCTGAGAGGAGACGGGACACACACACACACACACACACACACACACCAAACAAACCAGGTAAGACACTGAGAGTGTGTGTGTTATTGTTTTTTTAATTTCTGTGTATTTCAGTACCTGGTGTCGCAGTACGTGGTGCTGGTAGCTAACGGGGTTTCTGGTGACTTTCAGGCAGAAGACACACAGCAGGAAGCGAGAGTCCCGGTGGAAGCTGGCAAAGTGCTGCAGGACGTTGGAGTAGAAGGACGAGCGGTACGAACACACCTGCGAGACGGGTTAGAAGACCTGAGTTGACACTGTCAGGAGCGATCAGGGATTAGAGGTCACTTTGGAATGAAGTTCAGAATATCTCTGTAGGATATTCAAACAATCAGACACATGGAATCCACCAGAGGGCACTCTAAGAATTCACTATCATACTGACCTTCTGCTCAATCATTGAATAATGAACAAATAACGGCCATTTTACATCTGTTTTTGGAGAAGTGACAGTCCTAGTGAGGTCACACTCACCTGGCACATGTACGGCATCTCGCCCGGTTTGTGGTTGGTCTTCATGTGGTTCAGGAAAGACGGCTCGTTCTCAAACGCCCACTCACAAATGCGACACATACCTGAGAAAGACAGAAGTCCATGGTCAGCATGCGTCGGGAAAAGACAGGGTTAAGTACAGTAAAGATATTCCTTGACTCATCCCACAACGGGGCAGTTTACATAATTAAAGCAGTGAATGGACAGTAAATGGAACAGAAGCGAAGGAAAAGAATACAAACAACAAATATCACTCTCTCCTGAGCAGGTAGAGCAAGCTCTGACTCTTCTTGTAAAGTGCTGTGGTGTTTTCTGTCCAAACCAGTTTAATGGCCAGGTGAACACGCAGTAAACTGTCAAATGTCACCTTCTCAATCTGTCTGTTGCCTGGTTGTTCATCAGGGTTGTAAGAGTGTCTTTGTCTGTGGAAGTCCAACACCGGCTCTTTGGTTTTCCATAAATTGATCTGGAGGTAGTTCCTTAGACAGCCGTGTATAAGGGCTGCAACTAAGGACTATTTGTATTGTCAACTAATCTACTGATTAGTCAATTTGTCACAATGATCTTCTTTTTTGAAGTACCTATTCTCTGTGGAGCGTGATTATACGGTCGATTCAGTGTTTAAGGTTTTTGTACATGGCTGTTGTGCTACCATGGATGAGAGCTGAGCTTCACAGAGTTTGCATTTAACATGTTTTGCTGCTTTATTCCGACTGTGTCAATGTTTCCGAGCCCCGCGCCCAGAAGTCTTGCTCCAAAGCCATCCTGAGCCCCAAACACAGTTGTAGATTCAAGGGCCAGAACACAGGCTCAGTGATCCTCAATCAGGTTCAACAAGGCCGAAATGTTGACCATCAAGTCTGTGAATGTCTACATCAAATCTCCAGTCCACCTCAGAGACCAGACCCCAGAGCAGTCCATTTAAAAGAGAACCCATAAAGTGTGTGTGTGTGTGTGTGTGTGTGTGTGTGTGTGTGTGTGTGAGAGACTTACAGGAGGAGGACGTGGGGCTGTGGACCTGGTCCTGGTGCATCTGAAGCTGAGTTGCTGATGAAAACTGCCGGTAGCAGAACTTGCAGCATTTCTTCTCATCGGAAACCAACTGACGGACCAGCTCGGAGTGCTGGAGCATGTGCTGCATCAACCTACACACACAAACACACGCGCACGCACACACACACATACACACAGTTACATGTACGCAGTTGTGTTGGGGCGTGCGGTGGTGACCCGTTCAGGCGTGGACTCACCTCAGGTTGTTCTCTGCCAGGTGATTGCAGCTCTGGCAGGTGAAGGTGGAGGTCTTCAGCCCCAGAGGAGGTGGTCTCCTCAGACTCAGGTCTCCTTCAAACGTCCCGTAATAAAACTCGTCCACGCTCATCACCACTCGGGAGGGGTCAGAGGTCAGGCTGCTGGAGGAGATCACAGAGGACGGGGCAGCTGTGCACACACGCACACACACACAAGGTCGAAATAGAATATCAGTGCCTTGTTCACTTTGCAACTTTCCTAGTTACTTTTGGATTCATACCACTGCTGAATGTGGCGACTCCATTGGCTGAGCCGGACGGGAGGGCAGGAGAACCAGCCAGCTTCAGGGAGTTGGCTCCGCCCACCTGGGTCATGTGCAGGTTAACTGCAGGGATAAAAAAAAAAGAAGCGGGTGAGTGAGAGCTCATCCCCCGACCCGTCCCAGCTCTTCCACTGCTGACTGACCGGCTCCCGATGTGCTGGTGCGGATGGTCAGAGTGGTGGGGAGCTGCACAGTGGAGAAGGTGGAGCCCCCCGCAGGTCTGGCCTGGATGGTCTGGCCCTGGGGGAGGACCGGGGACACGGCCACGTTGGGCCGAACCAGCTGACCCAGTGGAGAGGACGCTGCGGGAATAAGAGACGGCAGCTGATTGCAACCGAGTGTGACAGAGTTTAGGATTTCTTCCCGCTGAGATCAACCTACACTGGATGAGCGTGAGAGGCTGCACCGTCTGACCAGGCTGCAGGTTGAACACCAGCGGACCCCTCGAGTTCATCATCGTCTGCACAGGGAAACCCTGTATAACAAACATGTCATAACACATCCAGGTTCAGTCCCAATAAAAATCTAAGCTTCTGAATGAAGCATGCACATGCACTCCAAAAAAAACTTATGGATAAAAAGCATCCTTTTGAAATAAATGGGGAAATTTTGTGTTAACAAAGGATCACGATGAGGCACCGGGCTAAAGCAGGTGTGATACCTGCAGATCCTATGAGGCCAGCAGGACTCAATAAATGATAAACGACGCTAACCCTTCCTGATCCACTCACTTCTGTACTGTTAGCATCCCACATCCAATCAATCAATTAATTTCCCGTCAGCCAAACTGAAGGAGTTTATTGCAGTGACTGGTTAATGGTGAAAAAATGCAAGTCCTTTTTTTCATTACAGTAAAATCTCCAGGATGCTTCAGGTGTTTCATTATTTGGAGGGGTGAGAGCGGCCTGACGTGGAGTCCGCGTGACAGGACGAAGTTGTCCTCATCTACCTGCGTGGTCAGGAGGATGGGCTGCCTGTTCCCTGACCCCGGGGCTGCTGGGAGCAGAAACGTGCCACTTGCTGTCTGCGTCAGAATGAGAGGCGGAGCCTGAGCCACCACCGGTGGGCCCGAGGACGTGCAGGACACAGTGGGAGGACGAGGAGGCACCAGAGAGGAGGAGACCAGCCGCACAGGAGGACACGAAGCTGAGGAGCAACAAAACAAACATGTATGTCTGTTAGTGTCACTGAAGATACCTGTATAGAACACAGAGAGCAGGAAACACACAGACACACACCTGCAGGTACAGGTGTGACGGGCGGAGGAGTCCTGGTGGGTGGAGTCTCAGAGGCAGGTTGAGGAGATGGAGAGTCTTCAACTACAGAAACAGACAGATGGTAATTGATTGTGTGTGTGTGTGTGTGTGTGTGTGTGTGTGTGTGTGTGTGTGTGTCCATTACCCGGCTCTCCATATGTGTCCATAAAGTCAACGTCATCTTCTTCCACGCTGTCGTCCACCTGTTGCCATGGCTCCAGCTCCTCCTCCTCACACTCCATAAACAACTCGGTGTCCATGTCGCTATGGAGCCAATCATCAAATATGGTTGTGAATCAAGTTGGGCGAATATTTTCCATCACAAACACAAACTTCTCAGAGCTCAACTGACTGTTTATTTTCATAATAACCTAAAAATTCATGAACTAGAAGCATTTTATGTGTGCATATTTTGATCTCAGTGCATGAACTACAGAAACCATGGATATGTTACAAGTATGTTTTTAAGGTAAAGTGTAGTTTTTATTCCAGAAAGAAGCTGCAACAATTCTTCCAAAAAAATTTCAACCACATTTATTGATAAAAATGTTTTGAAACAATTGCTGTACACAAGTTAGATTACATATGTACCTCAAAAGTGAAGAAAAAAAAAGATTGAAATACTTTATAAGAAAAAAATAACCACTATGAGAAGTGCCGTCACTCAAAAAACAATTCTAAAAGTTTTGATAGCACATATTTTGTTGAATAAACCTCAAGTTGTTTGAACTGATTATCTAAATACTGTTTAAATAAAGATTTATACAAAACGTCAGGCTGCAGTACCAGTACCGGTAACAGAGGGCGGTCAAGCACCAGCCCCTGCACCCCAGAGTTCTGTCTTTATTAAGCTGCATGAGGAGCTTCTCTTCTAGCGGGAAGAGACCTGCGGCCCGGTCGTTCAGCTGGCACAGTGGGGCCCGGCTGGAGGAACGCAGCCGAGTCGAAGCCGCACTGGAACCCCGTGCAGCCGCGGGGTTCCAGTTCGCCTCCGAGGGGACCCCCGACCCGCCTCAGCGACCCTCAACGTCCGGGCTGAAGCTTCAGAGACTGGACTGAGCCTGACCGGACCGAGCCGGCCTTACCTGCTGCTTGCGCTGGACGGGGCAGCGCGGACGGGTTCGCTCGGTTCTACTGCACACACGCTCCGGTTCGACAGGCTGAGGCGGGTCTTCCGCTTGTTTCTGCGTTCGGATTCACCGATTGGCCCAAACGACTCTGACGTCACTTCCGTGTGCAGCAGCGCAGCCAGTGATTGGTCGGGCTGAGACGTTTTTGCAGAACTACAGCCGCGGATTTTGACGCTCGCGGTACTGAAACGCTCTGCAGCGGCCCGTGAGCCGCTGTTGAAGCGAGGCGCCCTGAACGACGCCGTTCAGTGCCACCCTACCGCGTGAGTGGCCCGCCCCTTGAGGGCACGCCGCCATCTTGTTTTTGTTATTTTTGAAGGGGCGGGGCTATGATGTGACGTCATTAAGCAACCTGCAATACACAAGCAGAAGAAGAAGAAAACCGGAAGGACTTTATCACTTCAACGAACAAGGAAACAACACGATAAATGAACAACACAACTACTAAACAATGGAACAAACAACACAACAAACAAATAAACAACACCACAAATATTGTTTTATACATTCATATTTATTCATATCCTCTTGAGAAAATAAATTCTTTGAGATGAGCCAAGTCATTTTTTAGGGGGTCCTCAAAACTATAAACCACAAAAAAAAACACCTAAAATAAAGATACAACACAACAAACAAAGCCAAAATTGTTTCACTTTAAAGATTGTAATGTAAATGGGACCAAGCAGCTTCCCTTGAAAATGGTCCACAGTGGCCTCAAGCTTTGAATAGAGAGTCTAACCAGTCTCTCATTGAAAGTCGAGACTATATACTTCCCAAACTCAAACTGGGAGCCGATTGCAAATACAAGTTCGGTTGATAAAGGCTGGCAGATGAAACGAAGCAGCAGAGAAGACTGTAAAACTGAGAAATACAGAGGTATTCCACTCCTGATCTTTCTGTCCGATCTAGTCATTTCTGAATATTTAGTGGCAAATGATTTGATAAATGATCACAGTTTTAACTGAGTATCTCATACTTAAAGAATATGGTCAAGGAGGAGAAGCATCCATCAATAATACCTCTTCATCTTACAATCACTCCCAGAACTAAAACTAAATAAGTCTTTGAAATTTTCACTCTGAGGCTTGTGCAGTCCTACTGGAGGAAAAAAAACACACAGTTGTACACTGTTAACCCAGATTTCATGTCTACTCAAACAATCAGTTTCAACGTACATAGATAATTAAGTTTTATTGTATAACTTGTTAAATTTAAGTGCAGTCTACTAATTCAAAGTAGAATAAACTTACATTCAAAAGTAATGTCATGAATGAGTAACTTTAAGTTAAATGAGATGGAATGTTTAAGTTTTGGTCATGACCACGCCTCTTACATTGCTGATGCATTGGAGGTTCAGTTTTCCCAAGGTCCTTTTTCAACTTAGTGGATGCTACAAATAAGTTTTTTTTAAATATATTTTAACACTGAACGCATTTAAAAAATACATGGTTAGCCGTTTCTGGTGATATTTAATTTTGTTATAAAATATACAGAAACACTTTTTAAGCTTTATATCAATGATTTTACCCCAGACTTGTGTTGTACTAGTAGACTCTAGAATGCCTAAAATCACAAAAAATATTGACTTGGAATCATTCATTTTATAGTTTATGCAAATAAATAACTCACTAATCTATTTTATTCTACACGGCCGATATTTAGCCTTAGTGTTGTGTGTGACCTTTATCAGTCGGAAAATCATTTCCCGATTATTCTGATATCACTTGAATGCATCATAGGCCACGTCTCTTCTCCGTCTCCGTCTGCTGCCGTTGTGTCCGACAGACATTTTATTTATTCAGGCTTTTTTTTTGTACAACAAGGAGTCATTTGTAAGCATTGGAAACTTTTATTTTACTACTAAACAAGTTGTTGGTGGCTGTCGTGGCCGACCACTTGAGCGAATGGGGTAACAGACGAAAAAGGAGGGCAAGAGGACGACTGAATCTGGTGAGTTAGCAGTTTTTTTTTTCTGTGGTAGCTTTTGATTCAAAGTTAGCATGAGCTCCAGAGACTGTTAGAGCAATGAAAAAATGTTTTCATCAGCTAAACTGACGTGGCAATGTTAAGACACATTTGGCACATTTGGCTAGCGGTGTAAAACTTTCTGACGGACATTTTCTCATCAAAGGCACGCAGTGAACGTGTTCGCGCCGCTGCCGCCCTGCCAGAGGATTTGTGCCTGTTGCACTACACCTGAGTAAAGAGGCCGACAGGACGACTGAATCTGGTGAGTGAGCGACCACGTTTTCCTCTGTTGGCTTTTGAGTCACTGTTAATGTCACTGTTCGCTCTAACGTTAGCTCCAATGACTGTTAGGCCGGTGAGGGTGAAAGACGTGGTCATTAGTTAAACTGACGTGGTAAGTTAATGTTAGGACACATTTAGCTGGCAGTGTAACTTAAAGCATTTTAACTGTCATTATTCTCTGAGACACACAGCTTTTATAACTGAGTAGCAAAAACAACATTTTAAGTATTAATACTGATATTTTCATGTGTTAGAGCCGCCACCCCCCACCTCCCCCACTTCAGCACGTGTGCTCAAAATCCACATTTTGAATCTTCTTCTAAACCTAAGCTCTGGTGTTGTGGCTGGCTGAAAAGGTTGCACAGAAAGTTCCTGTTTCTTAGCATGAGAAATGTTTGCTCTTGCTACACTTATTGCATATTTCTTGTGTAGTTTTCACTCAAGTTATCTGCCATTAATTCTTGGTACATCACATGTCAAATGTTAACTGTATTCATGTGACCAGGCTGTGATACTGCAGTGTGCATATGACCCTCTTTACTTTCACAAAATAACATTAGTCTTGTTTTTTTCTTTTTCCTTTGAGCTTCTCACCAAACTTGATGGACCTCTTCAGGAAGAAGAGCGGCTTCAGTGGGCAGCTTCTAACTGACCTTTTACGTCAGACAAGGGTAGGCTTGTCTTTACATGTCATTACTTTTCACTACTTCATTTCTCGAACTTTTTATGTTTTTCACATTTTTCTTATTTTTTATCTCTTCTTTTCTGTCCTCCTATCCACTCCTCTCTGTCCAGGAAGTTTGTAATAAAGTAATTGTTGATTTTCTGGTATTTCGTTAATCATATACAGTGTGAGTGTACTTAGTTATGTCCACTACCTTCCAGACCAGTGAGCCCACAGACATCAGGTGTCTTTGTCTTCGGGGACTGCCAGTCATCTTGGGGTATGACCCATCTGCGTTCTTCAAAACCTGTTCGGTGAGTAACTGAATTTGTTTTGAATATCTGCATCATTGATTTACAACTCGACCATCTGATATGAATTTACTACAACAAATGAAATTACTGCTACCTACTCTAAATTCCAAACAAACTAACAATGTGCAAAAGTTTGAACTTTCACCTTTTGTCTTTATTTCTGTGAAATTGGCATCAGCTAATGTGAGATGAGGAAAAAGCTCTCCATCTCTGATTAGCTACAAAACCATTTCAGTAGACGTTTTCAAACGACTCTTGTATTGCACAGATCAAATTATGGTGATGTAAAATTGTTGTTGTCCTTTCCTAATTTCTGTGGTTAATCCGCATTATTGACATTACAATGTCCTCTCTTTGTCTGTTTCTTTTTCTGTTAGGCTGCAACTGACAAGGACAGTGAAACTCCAGTGGGAATCCTCTGCATTGACGAGCAGCCTCAACTCAACCCATCCAGAGTGAGCGTCATCTTGGAAGGACTTGTGGCGATGGAGGAGCTGGCCAACCTGCCACAGGCTTTCTGTGTCCTTTTGGGACGGATTTATGCATTGCACTTGGATTACCCCAAGTGCTTGAAAAACACCCTCCTCTTCATTCAGCAGGTCATGCTAAACCTGGGCACAGGTGAGCTGACACCCAAAATTCAATCTTTGAAGAATTAACTGTGTTTAAAACAGGGGTCTGAATACTTTTCCACTGTTCTGGATTTGAGTGCTTGGTTATTTGTAATGTTGCTCTTTAAAAATACAATTACTGTAGGCACTGTTTAATATGCAAGTTTTTTATGCATAACCACTGATTTTGCTATTTGCTTTCATGCTGATTGATGTGATTCATATTATTAGTACAGCTCTTGTTCAATTCCTATTGTTACCTGAGTTTAACAGCATTGTCATTGACTTTGAAGATTATTATTGTCATCATGAGAAAAGCAGTATTTGATTTTTTGATTGCAAACCAGTTTATAACGTGACAGATGTTTAATTAAACATGTTGACAAGAACGTATTCTGTGGTTTTGCTTTTTATTGTCTTAGTTTAATCGGTATAATTTATTATTATTAAACAGATTTTATTTGTAATGGCGTGATTGGGCACATGATTTTTTTAAGGTTATTCAACTTGGAGGTTACTGTATTCAGCTTAAAATTATAAGTGGAATAAACATGTAAAGCAATTGATATTACTAATGATTTTAAGTTTAATCAACTTGGAGGTTAGTGCACCTAACCTTAAATTAACAGTGGAATAAACAGGCAAAGCAATTAATATTACTAATGATTTTAAGTTCAACAAACTTGGTATCAAGTTTATTGAACTCAAATAACAGTGCTGTCCACTATTTTTTTTAAGTTAAATCCACTTAAGTTTTCATCGAACATTACTTAATTTTTTTAGGGCAACCAGTTTCCTAAAATTTTTTAAGTAAACTCAACTTATCCGGGTTTACAGTGTACTGATTGCCATGTTTCATTTGCCAGGTCTTGCTTTTTAGTGTGTGTGTGTGTGTGTGTGTTTTTTTTTTTTGGTTCTTTTTTTTGGTCGGTGGGGGGGGGGGGGGGGGGGGGGGGGCGGGGGCGGGGGGGGGGGGGTTGGATTGGAACTGTGATTGAGTTGAATATAGCTCTACGAAATATATCGCTGATTAATCTTTGAAGTGATTCAGTAGAGCGCTTCCTCCGCCCATGTAGAAATGTCTTATTTGTGTATTGGATATTTAAAGTGAGTGTGTTGTTTGTGTAGTTGGCTGTTGAGGGCTTGTAGTATTTGTGAGTGATTTGGTACACTAAAAACCAAAATGGGAAAAACCCAAACTCTATTGAATTTATCAACCACTTATTATACTCTTTAAATTGACTTTTGTATTTTAAATGCTCCTTTTTTTTCATAATATGATCATTTTTATGTTTTCTTTTGCCTTTGTGAAGCCCTTTAAATTGCTTTGTGTATGAATGGTTCTATACAAATAAACTTGAATTCCAATTTAGTCCAATCCAATTTGGGACTAAGTTCAGATGACGTCATAGTGGATGACTTTAACATTCATAGATGTTCGCAATGACAGCTTCAACCTTCATATTTAGTTGATTATTAGACACAAGGAGAAGAAAACCCAGTCAGCATTTTAACTACACCCTTGATCTTGTTCTCACAACTGAGTTACAGTCTGACAGCAGGCACTGGTTTTTTCCTGTGACATACTAGTGCTCATCTATTAAGTCATACCTGCGTTCACACAGTCAGCTGGGATCAGATCTGAGACTCTGAGCAGGATAAGAAGGTGTAGAAGGCGTGCCCTGCTTTGACTGTCAGAAATTACTTCGTCACCTGTATATGTGTGACATCACAGGACACAACACACACTGCATGGTGGCTGATGTCTCTGGTTGATCCTCGGCCTCTCCGGAGTTGATAATCCTGCTGTAATCTGTTAATCTGGGGCTCTGTGCTGGCTTGGCTCAGCTTGGCTCGGCCCGGCTCTCAGTCTTCTCTCACCTGCAGGATGAAGGATTCCGGGGGATTCTTGGTCCTGCCGTGGTCCAACAGTGGTGCCGCCGCAGAGCCGGGAGAGGAGAACCGGACCGGACTGCTGCTGAGATGTGGAGCAGTCCTGGGACTCAGCCTGATCTGTAAGTGTGTGTGTGTGTCACTGTGAGTGTGTGTTTCTGTGGGTTTGTTTGTTGCTGCATATGGGTGAGTGTTACTGTGTGTGTTCTGATGTGTGTGTTACTGTGTGTGTACATTACTGTGCGTGTTGCTGTTTGTGTGAGCGTTGAATTAAGCATCCTGAATAAACTTTGTGTATATTCTGAAGATTCATATTGCCTGTTCGAATCTTCATGTAAAGTTTTTGTTCTCTCAGAACTTTTCTTTTGTTCCTTTTTGTTGTCTTTCGTCTTTCATCCAGTATACCCTTTTTGTCCTACTTCACCTCAACTGAACCTCTCTTTTTATATTCTGATGACCGGCCAGCTTGGTTCTACCAGAGAACAGCTGATTGCTCTCAGGCCGGCTTATTTCCACCAAAGCACAGCTGATCGCTCTCAGCCTGGCTTGTTTCCACCAGTGATGTGTAAACAATCTACACACCATAGAATTCTACTGCTGCACTGGGACCTCCACTCTCCAGAAGACCAAGGATTTGGTGGTGGACCTGGTCCTGTGGAGACACCTGACTGTGTCTCCCATATTCATCCAGAGGGTCAATGTGGAGATTGTGGAGAAGTATCTGTTGGTATATACTGATAATAAACTGGACTGGATGAGGAGCAGTGAAGCCCTCTACAAGAATGGCTGAAGCTGTCTCTACTTTTCGAGGTGGCTGAGGTCCTTCAACATCAGCCACACTATGATGAAGGTCTTCTGTCACTTGGTGGTGGCAAGCTCTATCCTCTATGCTTTTGCTTGATGTGGCAGGAGGCTGAGAGTGGTTGACATCAATAGGCTCAACAAAAGGAAAGGCCATTTTGTCATGGTGACGTTGGACAAAAACTCTTTACAGAGAGGGGCAACATGTCCAAGCTGAGGTCCATCCTAAACAATGTCTCTCACTCTCAATGATGTCTCCATAGGAGAAGCGAGACAGAAGCATGGGACAACAGAACCATGGAATTATTAAACCACAAAGCAATGGAAGCCAAGAACCATGGAAGTTTAAAGCTGTTAAGAGACAGAACCACATAACCACCAGAACCATATAGCCATGGAAAAACTAAACAGTGGAACCACAGAACCATGGACTCATAGAACCACTAAACAGTGGAAACATAGAACCATGACAACACAAAACCAGCCACACCTCATCCGCTCACTGTGAGTGTGTTTGTCTGTATCTGTGTGTGTGGTTGTGTGTAGGTTTTGCAGTGATGAGGAGGTGGATAGCTGGAGGAGTATGCCGTTGTTCAGTTCGCCTGGATGGAAAAACCGTTTTGATCACTGGAGCAAACACAGGCATCGGCAAAGAGACGAGCAGAGATCTAGCACGCCGAGGTCAGAGTGCTGTTATCACCAGATCAACCACACCAGCTGCACTCATCACTCTAAGAAACACTAAAGGTTTTGGGGCACAAAGAAATTTAAGACCTAGTTCTGGAGATGTTCTGATGTCAGACCTCCTTTATAAAAGACAGTAGAGACACGGCATCCACGGTGTTGGTAAAGAAATAATCCCTCTATAGAACATCAAGTTTGTGTCCTTTCCCTTTCACACTGTCTTTACAGTCTGTCTCACTCTGAATCACCATGGTAACCAGAGCAGCTGATTAGCCGGCTGGACATCTCTGTCTGATTATCTCTGTTCCCTCATTGACTGACAGTATTTGGTAATGAAAGAGCAGTGTTTCTTTAATGTCTTCATCCTTATGATTGATTCACATGTGACCTCTGACCTCTGGATTCAGCTCTGTCACATGAAGTCACAGGTATGTTTGTTTTGCTGGCCAGGAGCACGGGTTGTGATGGCCTGCAGAGATCTGACCCGAGCGGAGCGGGCAGCTGAGGAGATCCGGCGGTCCACAGGAAACGGAAACGTGGTGATCAGACACCTGGACCTGTCCTCGCTGTATTCCGTCAGGCAGTTCGCCAAAGACTTCCTGGACAGTGAGGACAGACTAGACATCTTGATCAACAATGCAGGTCAGTTCACCCGTCTGTCCGTCTGTCCATCTGTCCGTCTGTCTGTCTGTCTGTCTGTCTGTCTGTCTGTCTGTCTGTCTGTCTGTCCTCTCACCGGGTCTACCCTCTCCTCTGTCTGTCTCCAGGAGTGATGATGTGTCCAAAGTGGTTGACAGAAGATGGCTTTGAGACTCAGCTGGCCGTCAATCACCTGGGTCACTTTCTATTGACGAATCTTCTGCTGCCAAAGCTGAAGAGCTCCGCCCCCAGCCGCATTGTCAACGTGTCGTCCATTGCACACCGAGGAGGTCCTACAGCTGACCCCTGACCCAGGTCTTCTGAGATTTTCCGAGATGTTTGTCAGTGATTTGTCTCCTCTGATTTTTCAGGTCGTATCGACTTCGAGGATTTGTTCTTCAGCAGAAGGCCCTACAGCGCTCTGGAGAGCTACAGACAGAGCAAGCTGGCCAACGTGCTGTTCTCCAGTGAAATCGCCCGGCGACTCAAAGGTCCTCATAAACACCCAAGAATACTCAGAAGTCCCAACAAATGCTCACACACAAACATTCGGTCAGAGTAAAAAATGGTCACTGTAATGTGACCCCGCTCCTCGCTGTAACTCTGTTCTCCCTCCTGCTTTAGGTTCTGGCGTGACGTCCTTCTCGCTGCATCCCGGAGTGATCCGCACTGAGCTGGGCCGACACGTGGAGGGCTGGTTCCCCATGCTGGGGGCGATCCTGAGGCTGCCATCGCTGCTGCTCATGAAGACACCGTGGCAGGGTTGCCAGACCACCCTCTACTGCGCGGTGACACCAGGACTGGAAGACCGAAGTGGGCAATACTTCAGGTACTGGGCAGGCAATACCACAGGCAGAGAGCGGGGCTGGTGGTGGCTCTGGTGGGAGGCAGGGTAAGGACAGAATATATTTCAGGGTTGGTGTGGGACCAGAGCAGGTGATACTATATATGGACGGGTAAGGCCGGGGGAGTTGCCATTATCAAATGAAAGAAAAATAAGTGTGTGTCTGTGTTTGCAGTGACTGTGCAGAGCAGCAGGTGGCACCAGAGGGGCGGGACGAGGCAACGGCCAGGAGACTCTGGGAGGAGAGCGCGAAATTGGTGGGATTGAAGGAAACATGCTGAGCTGCAGCGCCCCTTCAGGACAGAAATGACTGATGTAGTAATTCCAATGTTTTCTCTGTTTGATCCAACGACACCTACTAGAAATAGACAGTGAAGTTATGGTGAGTGTAGCTTTACTGTTCAGGCTAAAATCAGCATGTTTTTTTTAATCGAAATTCAGAAGAAGATGTTTTGTTGTTGTTGATGATGATGATGTTTACTTATTTCTGTGGCTTATTTGCACCTATGGCTGATAAGCCTGAAACAATAAAACATCTTGAAACACTCACAGGCAGCCAATCAGCTGCTGGCAATGGTTGCTTGGTGATTCCAATGGAAGACGAGACAGACAGATACGCAAACCTGGGGTCTATTGTACAAAAGTAGGATTCAGACATCTTGGATGCCTGGTGCAATTCAAAATAAGAGGGCTCAGGCTTACTTGGTTGCACAGGATGAGAACACATGGACTCATCAAGTCAAGTGAAACCAATCCAGGATCAGCGCACGTGATTCTGTAGAGACCTCTGCCATCGATCACAGAATCACAGAGTCACCATGACAGCCAGAGTGGCGTCGTTCTCTCCACTGGAGGAGGAAGTTCTCATGGAAGTAGATGAGAAGCCCGGACCTCTCCAGCCTCCTGTGATGATGATGCTCCCACCCACCCCGTTGCTCCTCTGCACCATTCATCCCACACTCCCACACCCATCGCACGTGTGCACCCCTGTGGTCAGGGGTAGAACAGAGTGTTGTTAACATGTCTGTACTCAGTCAGCAAGAGACACATATTTAACATATGAAGTAACAAAGGAACAGACTCCCCCCCGCCTTTCATCTACAGTTGGTGTGAGGGCCGCAGGGGACCGTCTACTGAGGAAGTCCTACATCACATGCATCACACATACAAAGGCGGCTACACCAAAAATTTCCATCACACAGGAAATCCCTTTATGAAAGCAATGGTAGCATTTCATTGTAGGTCATGACGCTGCCCCTGAGTTTATCTTCAGGACATTTTACTTAATCCATATGATGGCCTGGATTCTATTTACCCTGCACAAACACAAATTGACATTGTAGTCCCATGGACGAAGCCCGACCATACTATTGGGTTAGAATTAGAGTTAGGGTTAGGGTACTGGAACCAGAGTGTCCAAGAGAGATCTCCCATTGTTTTCAGCGTTCGGGATCTGATGAGAAAATAAACATCTGACAACCCTTTTCGGTCATGTCACCCAGGCATGTTGCCTCGCTTGCTGTGCTGGTTTTCAGTTTGACATTTTGATGGCACTGATGGGTTAGCATGAATCATATAACTGGTGAAGATAGACAATACAGAGTGGTCTCATCCGTTTTCTGCCAAAACCACTGCTGGACAATCAGTGGCGGACCTGACGAAGTCTCGTGATATTTCATGAAAATCTTGAACGGTCTCTCACAAGAATGATCTGCCCCAATCTCCCCTGTCCTGTTCCTGTCATTTCCTCTGTCATGCAAAAGCATCAGTCAGTTTCCAATATGCAGACATTTTATTACTGTAAGTCAGTTAAGCTGTCACCAAAAAAAGTGTGAAATTCAGACCACTGTATGAACGACACCATACAGACTCACAACACTTTATTTTTGTCAAAAAATAAATGAGTACATCCAAGTATGATTGATGTGTTTAACCAGTCTGCTTATCAGACAGCAGTTTCCAATATTTACACATAAAAAAATAAACATTATCTTTCTTGGAGGTGCTTTGACTGTCCCAATACCAACAAACCCCACTCCCATCCAATATATGTTTTATAGATAACTCTTATCTAATAGTTGTAAATAATCTAAGAGCATAATGTGTTTAAATTATTGAAATTACCGATCAGAAATATTTAAATTCTGAGAGTAGGTCTAGTTGAATGTGATTAAAAATGTGTAGTAAGCAGAAGAATAGTTTCCATTTGTGGGACTTCTGACTGAAAAAAGGGATGACATTGAATAAATCCTGGAATTCAGCCTGTTCTGGGGCAGATTAAATCTCCACTGTAACTTATGTCAAAACATATCCCAACTTCCCCTATCCCATTTTTGTGCAACTGGATCATGGATCCGTTCATCCAGGATAACCAAGACATCCCGGCTTAATCCTTTATCTTAGTTTTGTGCAGCAGGCCCCAGGAAAAGTTGCAGGGCAACACAAGCAGCGCACTCATCACAAGGTAGCTTTATAGAGAGAAATCAAACAATTTCACATGAGCGTGGAAAAGCTCACTTTTCACAGCAGAATGAGTCTGAGAGCTGAAGACATCCCAGAGACTTCTCAGAACCAAAACACTGCCACAGCTAACCATAAATACAACACGGCAATACACCTACAGCCAAACCTGTGCTCTTTCTCCTCTCTTGTTCTTTCTTCCTCTAACCTCTAACCAGTAAGCATAGATGTTTCCACTCCTGATCCTCCAGAGGTCTGTCCTCCATGTTCAAGATGTCTCCCTGTCTCAGCACACCTCAATCTAACGTTGTTGTCATGAACCTTGTGAATGAATCCAGTAAGGAGCCTCTCATTGCATTGTGTTTCAACTGGGAGGGACCTAAATCGTTCAGGGCGGTGGTTCTTGAACAGTTTGACACATGTGCTCTATAGAGCAAACATATGTGTTCCTGGTATACCCATCATTTACTGATAGCTCCATACAGATGCTTTAAAGATCTTTATCAAACCAGCAGGAGCCTTTGCCTTAAGGGCAATGCTGTGGTCAGACAGCGCCCTCCTCTGGCGACATATGACGGTAATCATCACTCAGTCAGATGTTAAATCTAAGTCATACGTCAAATATTAACATTCACACCCAAGTGTTGTTGAAGACTGTCAAAAAGAATGAATGTGTCCATCATATTTTTTTTAAAGCTACATGAGATTCAGATCATTTTCCAACCTGTGTAGGAATTCTGTAACTACATCTTCATTTACAAATCACCAGGTGGGGATGTTCTGCAGAAGCAGACTCAGGGGTGGAAAGCCTGATTTCACATTGTAAAGCCCTGAGCAGCCAGACTCCATCATGTACAGAGCTGTTTGCCCCATGTTGCTCCAGCAGAACACTTGGTTCTTAGAGAGCGAGGTTCCTCAGTTCTCTAAAAGTAGAAAACTGGGGGCAGATCTTTCAGCTCTCAGGCTCCTCTCATGTGGAACCGGCCCCCAGTTTCATTTAAGGAGGCTGACACGGTCTCTACTGTTCAGGTTCAGCAGAAGACTTTTCTATAAAACTTAATAAAGCACTCTGGACCATGTTCTGGCGACGCTGCTGTAGGTTTGGACTGCTGGGACGCTCCTTTCTCGCTCTCCATGTTTCATGATTACATGCCACTGACATCCTGTCTTTCTGTGTTGTTCGAGGCGTGTTGGGTTGTTGTGGCACTGTGTGTTGTTGTTGTTGTGTAGCTGCGGTGAAGTGTGCTGTTCTTGTGTTGAAGTGTGTCAGTGGATAATCTGTAGATCAGCTGGTGTCTCTGACCCAGATCAGAAGAGACTCCAACATCTGTGAGATGGATTATCTCTTTCTCTGTAACACGCACTCACACACACACACACACACACACACACACACACACACACACACACAAAGGCAAGCACAGACAGACAGCAGACACACGCACGCACACATTAGCGCGCGCACACACGCACACACAATCGTATCGGCGTTTGGCGTCAGAAACTGTCCGTTGAACTGCGGGGCCTCGGGGGGGCGCTGTGGAGCTGCTGGGGAGCCGCTGAGCCAGCAGGGAGTCCCGCTGGGGGGAGGAGTAACCGGACACCGGCTGTCGGGACGGCTGCTGTCCGCTCAGAGAGCAGCGGAGCCCGGCGACTGACAGCAGCAGCGGGACGGACGGGACGGCCACAGCGAGCACTGCCTGCAGCGGAGCGGCGGAGGCTCCGGTCCTCCCGGCGGGACTTCCACCGGCTCCTCGTCCGCTGCGGCTCGACCCGCTCCGGCCGCAGCGCCCGAGCTGTCCGGACGGGGAACGGAGTTCCGTGAAAGTGCCAGAAGTACCGGCGGGCCCGGTCCGGCAGCGGCGGCATGAAGAAGAACTGCTCGGGGAAGCGGGTGAGTGTCCGCGGCACCGGGCGGCGGCGGCTCGGGACGGCCGCTTTGTCCCGTTATACCGGGAGCGCGAGGACAAAAGGATTAGAGCCGCTCTTATTCTGAAGGAAGCAACAGGCACCGAAGTAGCGCTTCTGTTTTTCACAATAAAAGCCTCGTAAAAGTGATGGAAAGTGAAGCGACTTAACAGGCAGAGTCGGTGTCTCTTTACAGCGGATTAATGGGGTTACATAACACTCACCTGACACCTGAACGCACCACTGACTGGACACCCGGCACAGGGACACCTGAACGCACCACAGATTGGTCACCTGAACGCACCACAGACTGGACACCCAGCCCAGACACCAGAGATCACACTCATAACATCAATTCAGAGCCAGTCAGAATCAGTATGTCTTTATTGTCATTGTATCAAAAGAGTGAAATTGAAGTGCAATACTTGTGCAGTTAACTGTAAACGGTAGCAGAAAACTGTAAAAGTTGTACAATTGTGAAAGCAAAAAAACCCCAAAAAACACAAGTTGACAACAAACGAGGTCAACGTTCAATGGCTTTATACAGTTATTGGAAAGAGTGAAAATTAGATTTTCGTCATTTAGTAAAACAGTAAAACAACGCAACAAAAAGGCTTCAGAGATTACAACAGAATTGAAGTAATCTCATTCAATATCCAAAATCCTCAAGAACCTCTGGAAACCAGCTGAAACCTCCATGTGGTCCCTGTTGAGACTGTGAACATCATCTGTAGAAACACTCTCAGACCCCTACCTATCGACGGGTTTTGATTGACGGCCCTGCGGTTCTGATTTCAGGGTGCCATGGACGCGGCGCCTCAGATCGTCACCCCTGATAAGGTGGGCTGGATCAGGAAGTTCTGTGGGAAGGGGATCTTCAGGGAGATCTGGAAGAACCGGTTTGTGGTTCTGAGAGGAGACCAGCTATTTGTCTGCCAGAAGGAGGTGAGTTGCGGGGGGGGGGTTGTCAGTTTACACAGAAACATGAAAATCATGTAAATTTCATGTAGCTCCACTACTGGGTGCTGCTGTTTGTTGTTGTTATGAAACCACACACACATGAAAGAAGAGAACAACTCACTGTAAACAGTAACAATTGTATGAACATTCGTATGGAGAGAAGATTAAGTTGGTTTGCTATTACAATTACATTCAATATAAAACTTTTCAGTCCCAGGAGAATGTGAATTGGGAGTCATTCCAGTGTGGAAGCTGATGTTGTTCTTCAATTTTCGGCGTCTCCGAGCACTGTTGTCATGTAAACAGACGCACAACACACACTGAAAGTTTTCCGTTTTCGCTTGAAATCATTGCTGCGTAAACGAGTCCTGGGACACATCCTCTGCAGCGTCACTGGCTCGCTAGCCTCATCAATAACCTCTCCGGCTACGAAGGAGCAGCACAGACTAACGTCCTGTTACGACATCCACCAATGAACAATTGATCATGGGTGTTCACACTCGTTGGCCCTTTCACGACATTGGGGCTGGACTCTCGTGGTCCTTGCTGTTGGGGTGGTGGTGGAGGCCGTCACGGTGACGGCCCCTGGTGGCGATGCCTCGGTGCCTCTGCCTCCCCACCATCGCTGGCGTGCTCCTGCGCCGCACAGGGGGGACATCTGTGGTGGGGCGGGCTGGTTCTGCGCCATAATCCACCCCAGGGCGAAGAGTGAGATAACAGGGCTTGGCGAGTGACTGCTGCATCTGCGTGGGTGGGTGAGGGGGTGGAGGGTAGAGGTGGCTGGACATGGAGTGTGTGCAGGAGGATCAGGGAGGTTTGACTGGCTGCAGTATATGAAGTAAAGCACATTCACTATTAATTACAGTATACAGGAAAATAATAAATAGTAAGTAAATACCTAAAATAGGTTCAGATTGAGGTGTAAAACTACTCCAGGTCTTTTCCTGGACCGTTCTTCAGTCTCTTGATTCTGAGCCTGCAGAGGGGAGACTGATGGGAACACTCTGTGCAGGGTGTGTGTGATCAGACCTAAAAACACTCAGCAGGATGTGTGTGGTCAGAGCTAAAAGCGGTTTGTGCAGTGTGTGTGTGTGTGTGTGTGTGTGATTCGATCTGATCTGTTCAGCTCTCTTCATTACTCTGACAGAGTGGAATTCATCCGGAGATGAGTGTAGATGCTGCAGCCCTCCACTTCTTCTCCACTGATCTCCTGGCTGCGTGTGTTGTTCCCGTGTCTCTTGAGGTCAACGACAAACTTCTTTTTCTTGTGGAGCAAGTTATTCAGACACTTTGTATGTCTGATTTGTGTTGTAAATGGGATTGCGGTCATGTGTGGACACTGTGAGTACAAGAATGGACAGAGTGGGCAGAAGACACAGCTCTGAGGTGTGCCGGTGCTGAGGATGGCCAAGTCTCACATGCTCTGGTCTGTTGGAGAGGAAGTCCTGTCTATGTGCAGAGGTGATGATCGAGCTATAGCGGTCCGGTGGGGACAGAGGTCTTGATGCGAGTCATCACTCGTCACCAAAAGACTCGTGATTAATGCTGTTAATGCAACGGGTTGATAATCGCTCAAGCATGTGACTGCAAAGCACTTTGGGATGGAGTCATTGGTCGCAGCTGGAACTGTGGTCTCCTTCAGTGGTTTAAATCCTGCAAGTACAGAAAGAGAGAAGGCAAAAGGTTTGATTACAGCAAATAGCATATTATAGGCAGTGAAACAGAAACGCTGTAGAGGGCTGAGGAACATTAAATAGGAAGTTGGTAAAGAGGTTGGCTCTGTTTCTAAGCTCTGTTTCTTCATTTTGACGCATGACTACTGTGGATCCACATGACTTTGAGTGTGTTTGTGTACACCACAGTTGTATAAATGTAGGTGCATTTATACATGAACTGTATTTATAATTGTAAATATCTAACCATACAATATGAGTCGAAACATTTAGAAAAACCCATTTTTTTTCAATTTACAATCATTAAGTTTAATGCCTCATTGCACTCTGAATTCAAATTGTAGACCAAACAAACAAACAAACAATGTCACTTAAAACAAAATCATGTCATCAATTTATAGCCCAAAATGCCCACCTTGGGCAGATACAGCAGCTGGACACACTTGTGGCTTTATTCATAGAAATCAAATATTTTTCAAATAGTCCTTCATGCTCTGCTGCAGGTGTGTCTCTCGTCGGTCGCTTTGCTTTCACTCTTCTGTCCCGTTCATCCTAAAGCAGCTCAGTGGGTTTTAAGCCTGGAGACTTTTTGGCTTTGTGTAGTTCTGCCATCGCTTGGATTTATGTTCTGGGTCATTATCTTGCTGCAGGATGAAACCCAGAGCAGCTGGGCTCGTAGCGGAGGGTGTTACACGGCGCTGCAGAATGTTCTGGTTTTCGTTTTGCTTCATGGAGCCTCTCACTCTATCGTCACTGACCCTGGATCCGGAACAACAGGCCCAGTTCAACACACTTCCTCCTCCGTGTTGGACAGTTGATGTTACACACTGAGGAGGCGTCCTTTCTTCTACTAAACGGAGAACCTTCTTCCAGTCTTCAGTAGTGTATTGATGGTATTTCATGGCCCAGGCGAGCCTCTTTGTCTTGTTCTGACATCTTAGCAATGGCTTCCTTTCCACCTGCAGCTCAAAGTCTTCTCTTCACAGTTGAAACTGAGACTTTCTCACTTGGACCAGTGTCTGTCTGTTGCCTACCTCACAGCTACCTTTTAATGAGTCTTCTGATTCTGTTGTGGCTTTGGGTCTGCCAGACCTCTTCCTGTCACAGTTTCAGTTTCTGAGAGTCTTTTTATGGTGACGGAAACTTTAATCGCTGTCATCTTCACTTTCTTTGAATTTCTCTGTTGGACAGATTGAAGTCTTTTGAAGATCTGTCTCACGTCTATTGTTGACTGCCTTTATCTGGCTATTTTTACAACAACACATGATTTTCTGCAGTACAACGCTGTCTAAGTGATGCTCATGGCGGTATGATACCAGTGTGTTCTAATAGTGCCTTAATGCAGACAGAGGGGGTTGGACGTAATCCAGAAAAGTTGGAACGCCTGCAGAGTAGGTAACGTTCAGCGTGGGAACAACCTCCATTGAAGCAGCAAAGCTTTAAGTTGTTAACCCATTTCTTGTTCCCTGAAAAAAAGCCTTTTTTGTAGCATTCTGAAATGTAAATAATTTTATATTTTTGTGTAAGTTTCCTTTTTTTTTTTTTTTTGTTTAGTACCATTCAAAGCTTTTCATTAGACTTGAAAGACTTGAACTGAAATAGAAGATGTGAAAAACTGGGGTGTATGTAAATATGTCATGAAAATGTGACGATCAACATGCCTGAAATTAGTCATTCTCATCGTAATTAAATTTGATTACAGCTGTTGTGGGATTACTTCTATTCTGGGAGTAACCCCAGAGTATTTCTTTACTGTTTTGGTTCAGTCAGCAAACACAAAGTTTCTACAGTCAACCTTCTGCGGGAGTCAGATTTCAGCGCAAGCAGCAAGCACACTGAGTGCTCCGATTACACTGCAGCCAGGTAGGAATGACTGTCCATATCTGAGAACGTCCTCAGAGAACCTCTATAGCCCTGAAACAGTCTTCATATCACCTCCGTGACACTGAGAACTTCCCTTAAAACTTCTAGAAATCTGAGAAATCCTGTGAAGACGCTCTCTGAACATGTTCTCGTAGAAAGTCTTTAACACCAAGAACATCCTCATTGAACCCCTGTAACACTGAAAACTTCTCTCTAAAACCTCCAGAACATTCTCATAGAACCTCTGGAACACTGAGGATGTCCCTGTTAATTTGTTTTTTTTAATCTCTGATCTAACTTGTTTGAAATTTTGGAAACATTCATTACCGTTATCCGAGTATGTGCGTGTGGGACAGTAGAGACATTAAGGACGCCAGTTTGTGTCCTTTTCCGTTTCAACTCTCCTCATACTCTGTCTAGCTCGCTCTCTGCATCACCATGGTAACCAGAGTCAGCGGCTGATTGGCTGGCTGGACAGTCTCTGTCTCTCAGTTTGATGTCCATTCATTCTGATTGGCTGGCAGAGTGGAGAGGACCAATCGGAGTCCAGCAGCTGCAGAGACTTTCAGGGTGAAGTGTGTGTCTGTGTGTGAGTGGTTTCTGTGGCATCGCGTGTTGCCATTTGTGGAAGTAAAACAAGAAAAGGAAGCAGAAAAATTTAACTGAGACATCTTTATGTGGCCATAAAAGCAGAAGTTCCGATGAGTCGCTGATCATCAGAAAGAGGAATGAATCACACACACACACACACACACACACACACACACACACACACACACACACACACACACACACACGCACAGCTGTGTTTGTGTTATGGAGATGGTTGACCTGGCCCTTTAAGGACACACAGCTCTCTGGTATGAAGTGAAAATCAAAGCCTCA
The DNA here is from genome assembly GCF_902148845.1 of Salarias fasciatus. Taxonomy (NCBI): domain Eukaryota; kingdom Metazoa; phylum Chordata; class Actinopteri; order Blenniiformes; family Blenniidae; genus Salarias; species Salarias fasciatus. The sequence goes on along the minus strand of NC_043755.1, from coordinate 30,381,675 downwards.
CACTGATGTCATGGTTCAGTCTACACAAGCAGCTGACCGGTGTGTGTGTGTGTGTGTGTGTGTGTGTGTGTGTGTGTGTGTGTGTGTGTGTGTGTGTGTGAGATACCTCCCACAAAGTCTCAGTTTAAAGCTTGTTAATAATTGAAGCCGTTTCCATGGTGACAAACAGGTGGTCTGTGTTCTTCTGATAGCCTCGGGCTAACTGTTAGCAGGCTCTGAACGATGTGACTCACCTATCTGTCCACTCATTTCTGTGTGTGTGTGTGTGTGTGTGTGTGTGTGTGTGTGTGTGTGTGTGTGTGTGTGTGTGTGTGTGTCCAGGTGAAGGAGCTGGGTCGGGCCGATGAGGTCTTGGACCTGTCGGACTACGAGCGCTGTGAGGAGATAAGGAAGAACAAGAGTCGCAGCAAAAAGAACCACAGCAAGTTCAGACTGCAGCGCTGCAGCTCACCTGGAAACATGGTACTCACATCCGTAACAAAAAAAACACACACACACACACACAACCAGAAATATGGTCCTCAAACCTGTATCAATAAACACACACACATAAACCAGAAACATGGTACTCAGACCAACAATAACCACACAAAAACCACGGTTCTCACGTCTACTGCTGTGCTTCAGGTTCCTAACTTGGTGTTCCTGGCTGTCAGTCCGGAGGAGAAAGAGTCGTGGATCAACGCGCTGAATGCCGCCATCACCAGAGCCAAGAACCGGATCCTGGACGAGGTGCTGTGTTCGCTCAGTCCGCCGCTCCCGTTTCTCTGAGGTTCTGAACCAGTTTGTTGTCGGGTTGTCATGGCGAGACAGGCGTTTCTGTTCCACCCATTTTAAGGAGTTTTGGGAACATGGCAGCCGTTAGTTTGTTTTTTATTTTTTGTCCCGGATGAGAAGGAGCTCCAGTTTTCTGGCCGTACGTGAAGTCAGACTGAACCATTTCGAGGGTTCTGCTGCTCGGCAGCTTTCAGGAGCTGAAAAGTTCCATGTTCCAGCAGCAGGTTTCTGATGTTGGAGCCAAAAACGCCCCACTGCTCCTCCATGTCTCACTAAGAGGAGACTCCAAGGACAGACATCTTTAGCGGGGACAAAGTGCCCATTATGTGGTGCCTGCGTCTCCTGCTGTCCGATTTGATCTGGACTCCGATGTGTTTCCTCTCTGACGTCTGATGTGTTTTTCCTCTGACGTCTGTCTGCGGCATCAGTTTTCCACCCATCAATACCGTCGATGCTCCATCTGCCCCCCTGTTAGCTGAAGGCCTTTCATGTAACCTCAGAGAGGCGGGACCGGCTGCCCTCTCGCTGGCTCTGATAGGCTGAAACAAATGCAGAAGATGTCACTGATCCTGCAAGCTGATTGCATTCTGACATCTTCTCTGCATTCCAGGTGACTGTGGACGATCTGCAGCTGAGTCACCTGACCAGAGACCGCGTGAAGATCCCCCACAACCGCCGGCTGCCCACCCGAGGACACCTGCTGGCCGTGGTGGGTATTACACCCTCCTCATCCTGCTTGTTAGAAGTCCTTTGAAAGAACTTTATGAGATGTTTTTTTTCTTTTTACTAGAGTTCAGCTGCAGATGAAACAAAATGCAGCAATAAAAACAGGAGCATAGCCTCAAACAGAGTTCAAAGCCAAGGAATAAAAATGGTGTTTAAGAATACTTTTGAAAATGCAGATGTGTGAATGATGTGTAACGTGCCTCCTCCCTCTGCAGGCCTCCGCCTCCTCCTCTGATGGGATGCTGACTCTGGATCTGATCCAGGAGGACGGTTGTGATCCCTTCAGGGTTGATTTGGACAAATCGGCACTGGCTCTCAGTCCTGACTGTCCACGGTCAAAAACGGAAGGCGCCCTCTCAGCAGAGTCCGCCAAGGCTTCTGGGAAGTCTCAGAGCCTCCCGCGTCAGGTGGCGGTGGCCCGGACTCCCGAGTCGGGGAAGCGGCTGACCGTGGCTGAGAAGAACCGCTGTGCCTCTGTGGACCAGATCCTGATGAACTCTGAAGCCAAGCCCAGCGCGGCGCCGCTCGGCCGCCTGCAGGAACTCATCGAGCGGAAGCTGCAGGAGACGGAGCTCCTGCTGACGGAGGCACGGGTAGAGGGTGAGCGGACGAGGCCGCCTGAGGGAGTCGAAGCCGAGAGACTGCTAAAGGAGGCAGCGGCGGCCTGGAAGCACGCCCAGGAGGTACTGGAGGAGGTGAAAGAGCTTCGGGCTCTGTACCGCCAGCTGGACCACACCTCCTCCGCCAGCCCGTCAAACAGCACCAGACTCAACCCGGAGCCCCGAGTCTGATGTGAGCGGCAGGGAGGTCCGGACGGAGCAGGAGGTACAAACACAGTGAAGGAATCCAACGTGCAGGACGTGAGGTGCCGAGGAGGACCTCGGACATACTGCTGGTCTTCACAGTGACCCGAGGAGACTTTTCTGGAACTCAGCCCTCGTCATGTCTTCTACTGATTGGTCAGGTTTACATGTGACTGTAGCATTAAGCTCCACTGAATGGGGGGCGTTTGGGATCCACTGGCAACGGGAGCAGCGGCCTGAGTGTTCAGGACGTCCGAGGCAATGGGAGCCTGCAGGTTTTAGTCATCTCAGAATGAAAGGATGGATGGATGGATGGATGGATGGATGGATGGATGGATGGGAAGTGCTATGTCCACGTTCCTGTGGTAGGATGGGTAGTTTGCTTCCCGCATGTCCAGCGGCTTGCAGCTGCTTTTGCCTTAAAGCAGAGAGGATGGTGGGAGCTGTAGTTCTGTAGTGATCAGGTCAGTTAGGAAGAAATAAACACTGACTGAAACAAGAACGCGTCGTTACTGAGCCGAGAAGATTCACTTGGTTTAATAAAGTTAGAGCAGACCAACGCTGTCAGGCAATCTTTAATTTTCAATTCCGAAAGACTTCGTCTCCAGGAGGCAATTCGAGGCATAGAGAGCAACATTAAGACGAGTGAGAAGCTTGATAACTTGAACTTTATGTTCTCGGTGGAGCTCCTTCAGAGGTAAAACGATTTGTTTATCAAACCAAGTCTGAAGGACAAACAAATCCAGGCAAAACTATTTGCACTCGTGCACATATACGCCTAACAGGTGTGTGTGTGTGTGAGCCAATAGAGTGAAATGCTTCAGGAAATAGTATGCGAGCAGACTTAAGAGGCACAACGGTTGAAAGGATTCAGAAGTTTTATTCAAAAACAGTAAACTGGGCAGACAGAGGAATAAAAAAATAAAATCAACTCCGACCCAAAACCACCAAACCGGCACAAACCATGGCTATTTACACACCTCGGAGACCAGCACAGACCTCGTCTTGGATCCTGGATTCTGGGGGTCCAGAACTGAACCGACCCTCAAGCAGAGCCACAGACTGGCAGGTGGGAGGGAGCGGGGCAGGAAGGGGGGGAAGCCATTTAGACTTCCTCCAGGAGAACAGCAATCCAATCAGAGAACAGATTTTTTTTTTTTGGCCATGTTCGGACCAATCAGTGGTAATGTAGTGTTCAGAGGACAAATTAAACTGTGCTGCAGTACTGCAAATGGCCACTGGGGGCGCACTGACCGAACATAGATTTCAATCTTCTCCTGAGCTTTACTTTTCAAATAAACTTAGAAAAAGTGACTAACATCACACAAATGCATCTTGCACACAGTTATCCATCTACTGTGAAACAGCCTCTGATGTTTTGTAATGTGAATACATGTAATCTGATTACAAGTATTCTAATTACACCTAATTTTACTCTTTATTCTGATTACATGTAACCTGAACTCTGATTGGGACGTGTTGGGGTTCTGTTGCCAGGGTAGCGATGACATCAAGAGTCCGTCAGTCTGTGGCTCTGAGGCACGGCGGGTCAGAGGTTACTGGAGGAGAGGCAGGGGGCGGGGCTACAGGTGAAGGAGGGGTCAGTTATTCATCGTCGTCGTCGTCGTCATCACCTTCGTCCTCAGCGTCTCTCTTCCTCTTTTCACCACCGCGGACGCCGGCGGCGTCCTCATCTGAGGAGACACGCAAACACACACATGCACGTTATGAATGACTGACTGAGAGAACCTCTGGTTTACCATCTTTTCTGCGGACCCTGAATGCATCATGAAGACAAACCTGCATCGTCCTCTTCCTCCTCGTCGTCCTCTTCCTCTACATAGTCTCCATCATCCTCTTCATCCTGTGGAGGTGGAAGGTGTAGGTAAACAGAACGAGTGCCGCCCCCTGCTGGGCCCGGCCTGCAGCTGCACGCTCACCTGGATGCCCTCCTTCATCAGGTACGACAGCCCCACCTCGTCATCCTCATCATCTTCCTCATCCTCCTCCTCTCCCTCTGAGTCTTCATCATCCTCATCTTCATCCCCAGGCGGACCGGCCTCATCATCCTCATCTGTTAAATAAGTTTAAACAACATTATTCTGGAGCTGTGCAGGAAGTTCCCCAACACCACAGAAGGTTCAGGGGATATGGCATGTGTGTATGTGTGTGTGTGGATGTTACCATTCTCTGAGTCAGGCCCCTCGTTGTCGTCCTGATCGAACCCGTCCAGGTAAGAGATCTGCGGCAGCAGCGTGAAGACGCTCTCTCTGTAGTCGTCCAGCGCCGAGACGTCACAGCTGTACAGCTCCAGACTCTTGAGGTGCTTCAGGTTTTGCTGCAGGGAAAACACACAAACAGCGAGCTGGAACCGGGACCACCTCCAGAAACACCTACACCCCCCCCCCCCCCAACACCTCGAGGGGTGCCGTTACTGCACACTGCAGATCACCACAGCCACACACACTCCTCTGCTCATCTCAGCACGTTAAAATATGAACAGCAAGTTGTACAACAAGTACCGAAACATTGAATATATGAATATGCGTGTGTGTGTGTGTGTGTGTGTGTGTGTGTGTGTGTGTGTGTGTGTGTGTGTGTGTGTGTGTGTGTGTGTGTGTGTGTACCAGGGCTTTGAGGCTGCTCAGTTCTTTGATCTTGTTCCCACTCAGGTTCAGATGTGTGAGATTTGGACATTTTTCAGGCAGAGAGTCCAAACCTCCAGTGATGACGTTATCACTGACCTCCAGCTGAAAAAAGACAAAGACAGACACACACAGACACTTTACTCTCAGAATGACTTGATGGGACAACTGTCCTTGTTCAAAACTCAGTAATAACACAGTCAAGCATCACAAGTTTCACATGAGGAACAGTCTGATTATAATTCTAGAGTTTGCTCCAGGACTATTAAAACTCTCTTTATGTTTGACAAAGCATGGAAATATTAAAGAAGCGAGACCTGAAGCCTGAGGAACACACGCCGCATGTAAACCCTCAACATAACCACGAGGGGCGGCGGTGGTGCGTTCAGGTGCACTGACCTTGCGTAGCTTGGGGAGCGAGGGCAGCTTGGACAGCGAGCTGAGGTTGACGTTGACCATGCTGAGGATCTCCAGTTCTTTATACTCGTCTGTCAGACCCTCCACCTCTCCATTATCAGAGCGACAGTTGTCCACGACCAGCTCAGCAACCTGAACACATCATCATGACAAAAACAACACTGTGAGGACAACACACACATTTACAGTCGACAATCTGTCCACAGGACAACTGTCAGCAGTGCACTCCACAACTTCAGCCTTTATGAAAGTGTTGCAAGAAAGCCACTGTTGAAACAAAGCCAGAAGAAATCCAGTTTGCTCTTGCTCAGATGACAACAAAATGGAACTTTTTGAACCATGCCACGTGTGGCAGGAAACTAGCACTGCGCATCACCCTGAACACACCACACCCACTGTGAAACACGGCGGAGGCAGCATCATGCTGTGGGGCTGCTTTTCTTCAGGAGGAATGGGGAGGCTGCTCAGAGCTAAAGTAAGATAATGGAGCAAAATACACAACAATCTTGGATTCTATTCCAAGTTTACAATCATGCAGCACATAGTGTTGGTCGATCACATAAAAAATCCCAATCTGTGGTTGTAACGTGATGGAATGTGGGAAAATGAAAGTGTATCAATGCTCTCTGGTAAACATCCCAGTACTTCCTGGAGAAAGATTCAAAGCAGAATGGGTGGTTCTGGATTGGATTGACGTGTTCAGCAGCCAGTTACTCTGAATGTGTGTGAATCAGCTGGAGTTGCTCTGTGTGTGTGTGTGTGCGTTTCTGAAAACCTCCACCATCGATGCTCTTCAGGAATCCTCTGACCCCAAATGACTGCAGGCTATTTGAACACGCGCCCCCTGCTGGACACTACATACTGCACCACCTGGACCCACCTGGACCCCCTTGGGTGGACTCCAGAAATCCGTTTTTGGGTTTCCCCTCTTTGTTCATTATCGTCATCTATTCTCTCTGATTCTCTCCGCATGTGCATAAACATCCATGTGAGATTAATTAATGAGCTCAATATACTGTAAATGCGAGTGTACCCGCGTGTGTGTGTGTGTGTGTGTGTGTGTGTGTGTGTGTGTGCGCGCGCGCTCTGTGATGGACATGTGACCAGTTTACACAAAAAGTCAGCTGCTTCCGCGCCTCGCGATCCTGATCTCGACGAAGGCGGTAAAGATGGAGGGATGTTTTTACCAGCAGAGGAGAACGTAACCTGGTCACCAGCTAACACGGAAGCCAGTGAACCCGAAACACCGATTAGCCTCGCTAGCGCGAACCAGTTTAGTGCACGAGGTTACTCCGTGAGCGGCGGTCGTGGAGCGGGAGCGCGCGCCGCTCGGACCTGTGTTTTTCTATCGTGCGACACATCGGACGGTTTCCCGCGGATCGGCTCGTTCGGTAACGGTCCGCGCGGAGGTGTCGACGCGGCGTCCCGCTTCAGCTCCCCGCATGTTCGCCACTCACCTCGGAGGGGTTTCGGTCCTGGAGCTCCAGGTTGATCCTCTTCTTCATGTCCATGTTGGAGTCCATACCGCAAGAACGGAGCGGGACGCAGCGGGAGACGGTGGAAGTGAAGAGCGGCGAGAGCGGTTTCTCCAGCGGACATCAGGCGAACACTACACCGCCATGTTCGAAGCTGCCCCGCCTCCATTGACAGACCACGCCCCCTCCCTCATTGACATTCACACTCCTCAAAATCCCGCCATCCTATTGGTCCGCACACCGGGCTGTTTGTTAGCCCCGCCTCCGCACCGCGTTATGGAAAATACACATCTCCGATTGGATGAAATCACGAAGGCGTTACTTTGTTGTGACCAATGAGACACAGAATCTTGAGCATTTAAACTTTACTGGCGCTGACTCTTTGTTCTTATTGGCGCCACATTTCACTGAAATTACTCTTTTCCACTGCTTCAGTTCTTCAAAACAAACGAGGGAGAAGACGAACTTTTAACACTTCCTTAAGTTAAAACTAAATACAAAAAGATTTTAAAACAAAGCTGCCAACTTAACAATCTTTTCAAAGGACTGTTTAAAATAGATAATCAAGAGTCTTTCAAAATGTTTTAATGACCAGGCCCTCCAGGCCGAATCCTTCCAAAACAGCCCAAGCTTTTTAAACCAGAAATGAAACTTTTCTGCTTTGAACCACATTAAAAAACAGACTCAAATCCTTTCAAATAGGCCCAGACTCTTTCTACAAGATTGAAAGTCTTTACAAATGTAAAAAACAACAAAAATAAAATAAATAACATACTTATTCATATATTTAATATCTATTTCATTTATATCAAACTGTTTTATTTATTTAGTGTTTAGATTTGACAATGACTCTTTAAACAGAACTGGATTCTTTCAAAGTACAGAAAAAGAAAAAAAACAGGCCCTGTTTCCAGATTGTTTCAAGTGAAAACTCAGTTTTTGTGTTTTTCTTTCAGAAAAGTTTTGAGTTTGCATTGCAATGTCTCAAAAAACAATGTCGGTTTACATGAAAATGGCAGAAATGCTGATAAAGTAAGCATGCCAGACCGTGAGCTGGCACCACACGCACACATACACACAGAGAATGATATGCTGTATGGTGTGTGCACATTAACAATAGTGAGTTCATGGACATTTGTATTAATATTGTTACTGACAGAAAACAAAGCTGGATTGCTTTTCTGGGTGACTCTCAGCTATAAAACTACCAAGTCCCAGGAGAACATGAACTGGGAGTCATGTCACTCAGGAGGCCACCATTGTTAGTGTCCATTTAAGAACTATCTATTATGATGATAGCAATATTTGTACCCATTTACACAGAGTCAGGGTCGTTCCACCTTGAAAGTCATTTCAAAACGTTACACTTTCAGTGGCTGGTTGTTGTGTAAACAGACACTCAAAACACAACAAAAGTTTTTTTGCTTTCTCTTGAAAATACTGTCCTGTAAACTGGACCTTCGTGCTTCACATGACCAATTCATCTACACTGGTACATTTCAAACCAAACACAGACTATCAACAGCTGGAGAGCATGTTAAAACACAATCCTCTCCAAATACTTGGAAAAATTCATCATTTTACTGGTATTGGATGAAATAAAAACAGCTTTAAGGGAGCTAAAAGTCTTTATTTAAAACCCGTAAAACATCATTTACATCACAGGAATGATTGAAGTTGATGAAACATTGTAAAAACTGTTGATAAAGAATTTAAAAATGGTTGATACTTTTTTCAACGAGTCACTGCTTCACTGTTAACTGGAACAATTTAAAAACCAAAGATTCAATTGCATGGACTACCTGTCAAAATTTTCAACAAATCAAAGAAAAACCACAAACAGAAAACTGTGAGTGAATATTTCAATGTTCTCTTTAGGACCAGAGATGAAAGTGTGCTGCAGCCAACAAAAATCTTATACACCAGGATTCTTATTTTCATAACTTCATTTCCTCATAAATGTTCATTTTCTTTGGAAATCTTACATTTTATTGATCATTTCAGAACACAGACTTCATGAAAATTGTGTTTAAAAAAATACAAAAAAGATAAATAAATATGACAAGCTGTGATGTTATAGAATAAAAACGACTCTTTGGTAAATACCTTTAAAAAAAAAAAAGCAAAACGCGTAAACATTGTTTGAAATAACTGACTCTTCAGCAACTTCATGCGAGTATCCATGGAAACCGCAAATGACAAGAACTGCTGTGATTGGTTGATTGTCTAAAGCTTGATAACGATGGCCCATGTGTGTGATAGTCTGAGTGTGTGTGTTCCCTCAGTGTCAGTGTGTGTGTTCCCTTGGAGGCAGTGTGTGCAGCACCTGGTCCAGCAGCTGCAGTGCACGGTGCAGGTGCACCTCCAGCCAGCAGGGGGTGTCCTTGATGCTCTGTCTGGGGTAATCGCAGCCCCAGCCTTTGACGAAGCTGAGCCGCACTATGCACAGCCGGCGCAGGTCGTCCACGCTCAGACTGGCCGCGCACGCGCCTGCAGGGGGACACGTGAGCCATGGGTCACGGTGGACAGGTGTCCGAGAGACGGACGGACGGACGGACGGACAGGGGATACTCACTGTCAGCAGGGGTGGCCGCACCCGCACTGTGGGAACCTGGAATCAAACCGACGACCGCAGCTGCCTGCTGCTGCATCTGTCTGTGACACTGCCGCAGGTCAAACACCTGGGAAAACACACTCGAGTGAAACAAACAAACATGGAAGAAACACACAAAACACTCACTATATACACACACACATAGGTAAGACACGTGGTGTGACAGAAGCAGGATGGAGAGGGTTGACAGTGGTTCTAGACGCCATTAAAACTTTCTGAAACTGTCCAAACGGGTGAAAATGCACTCACAACATAATGAAACGTCCCTGATCATGGATAGACTTTTAAATCGAACTCTCCACACGGAGCTGAAGACTCTCCAGCTCTCCAGTTCTTCCTGCAGGGCGCCGACATTCCTTACCTTGATGCACGCTCCAGGGTAAATCTTGTGAACTCCATCCCCGGGTGCTCGGCCCGCCTCCCGGTCCAGGTATAAACTCTGGACAAATACTGCGTGATCGCTAAGGCAACGCATCCAAACGTCACCGTCCCCCCGGCACTCCAGCTGGACCCCTCGACCGATGTGAAGCCTGAAGGACGACACTGCATCACTTAGCGCCCAGACCGGAGCTCCCTGCTAAAGGCTGCTAACGCTGCTAATGCATCTTAATCCATCCATTCTTCTAACGCTGTGATCACTAAAAAACGTCACTCACACAAGTATCGTGCTCACCTGGCACGATGGCTGGGGGCCGTGCGATGGACATTACTCAGCTGTCCCAGACAGAAACGGTCTCCTCCAGAAGGGTCCACGTACCCGTCCACCGTCACCACGGGACAGCTGGACTGCACTTTAAACATCTCGCCGACCTGAACGTCCAGCTCAAAGTATGAAATGGAGCACCAGAACTCTGGGCCTGAGGGGCACCACACGGAGTGAGACAGAAGAGAAACTGTGGAACGCCACAGAAAACGCGCGAGACAAAGTGAGACGGTCGAGGACGGCTGTGTCACCTGGGTGGTTGGACACCGGTTGTGGGTACGGGGCCACGCTGTGATGCTGCGACCCTGCAAACACATACGGTCTCAATGTGAAGTATCACTACTCCGTACTGGATTACTCTGAGTAAAGCTGATCAGTACTGCAGTGTTTCACTACAGTTCAAATCGAATCAGGTCAAGTCGTCTTGGTCACATCTCCAAGAAGACGTCTCACCTCTAACCCTCATCAGTTCATGCTGTTCCTTCCACTCTGCTGTTTGGTTTCACTACTGAGGAATGTCAAGGCTTTCAGTGTCATCAAGGTTCCCTACGCTTGACCTCAGGTGTCGATGTGATGTTGATGGTCTTTATTTTGGTAGTTTTATACGCCTGTGACCTCGGGTTACTATATTGGTGGTTTCTATGTTGATGACCTTGGACGTCTTTGTTGATGGTTCCTGTGTTGACGGGTTCTGCCGGGTTTTTTGATTTAGACCCAGCTGTCCTTCATATTTCTGTAGCAGTGACTGCACAGTGCTCTGAAGACATTTAGAGCCTCCTGCTCCATGTCCTCCATGTATAGGCTGGACACGGTGGAGACATGAGAGAGTTTATGGTTCAGCTCATAGCTGTTCTCTCTTTAAGATGCCGCATTGAAACACAAAAATGGGTAATTCTCAGACCTGATCTGATGTTTTGTTGAGGAGAACGATGTATTTCAGCAGCTCCTTACAGCTTCCTTAGATTGAAAGTACATTAAAGGACACCGTGGCTTCAAGCCTTGGACCTTGTTATTAAAATCCATTCAGTCACTGCAGTATTACTGCACAGGCCTGCAGTATTTTCAGCATTACTACACAGTACTGAAGTATTACTGCACGGTTCTTACAGAAGTGAGTATTTGGGTCGTGGTGGTGATGATGTTGACCTGGTGGCTGCTGGTGACTCCGCCCATGATGCTGAGGTCCTGCAGAGCTGTAGGGGGCGGGGCTGTTACCTGTCCAGGTGACTGAGACACAAAAAGATCACCAAGTGATTCCGCCAATGTTGCTTTATACTCTAATTTCATTACACTGGTGTACGACTGATGCAGTGGGGTTGCAGTGAGGATACAGAGGTGATGGAGTCACGACGCGCTACAGGCGGAGCAGAACTCAGGTACCTGGTTTGGGGCTTCCAAGGTACTCGGAACTGTGCTGATGAGGGGAGGTGGGCGTGGTGGGGTAAGGGGGTGAGGCTCGGGCCCTGTGGTTGTGGTTGTGGTGGAATCCCTCTGAAGCTCCGCCCACTCCGCCGACAGCCATGGAGCTACTGGCTCCAGGAGACAGAGGCATGTTGCTGTACATGGTGAGGAGGCGGGGCTGACTGCAGGGGTCAGAGTGGGCAGGCGGGTCAACATGCTGGCAGTCCTGCAGCAACTCGTCTTTAATCATCAAGTGAGGACCTGAAAGAGGACAGCAGCCAAGATCAGAGGATCACCAACATAATTATAACAATAACCATCATCACTTCAATTAAAAGTACCTTTCAGGACACCCAATGTCACTGTACATAATAAACATGCTAAAAGAAAGAAAAAAATGAAACTAAGAAACATAGGGACAACATTTTAAAGCATTCTGGGAGTTGTGACAGACCACCATCATTTAGCATGAACATGTTTGTTTAAAAAGAAGCTTTGAGTTGAGTTTTAAAGAGTCCAGAGACTGAATGTCTCTATGTAGGTTGGGAAGAAGTTCAAGAGGTGGACGGCTGATTGGCTGAAGGCTCTCGACCTCATACAGGTGGAGGTCAATGTGGTGTGGGGATCAGTGAGAGAAGGTTGTGAGGTGCAGAGGAGGTCAGTGAGGCATGGATGGATTTGAGAGGGAGAACAGAAACGAAAAGAAGGTAGGCCCACTTTGAAACTTGAATCTCACTGATTTCTTGTATCCACATTTCTGTGTGGGTTGAAAACTCCATTTTTGGTGAATGATCCACACTTGATAGAAGAAAAGTTATCCCAGCCTCCATTAACTCCTTTTATGGGTGATTTGGGACCACGAATACCAATACTGGAAAAGTAAAGCTGATCAGTTTTTACCCCTTTAATCACATTTGGAACAGTGACTGAGTTGAAAACTGCTCCTTGAAAGCAATTTTTGATCTGATGCAATGAAGCGCTTCCTCCATTCAAGTACGAGTGCACTATTCTAAATGCATTTTTATTGGCTTAATTCTACATTTTTTTAGCGGTTTATTCTCCTGTTTTAATTGCATTTTTTCTTTTAAACGCTCTTTTATTTTCTTAATAACTTGTTTGATTTTTAAGATTTTATTGTATTTCTTTGCCGCTGTGAAGCACTTTGAATTATTTTGACTGGTGCAATAAAAATGAACTTGACTTTCTTTTTCATTCTGCAACATTTATCTCTGAAAAAGAGGAATGTGAACAATACTCTAGAGACTGGAACGCATCGTTGCGATTAAAGATACACTATGTGTGCGTCGTGTATTTTATGTTTGCTGTGGTGCAGTTACCTGTGCTGCCAGCAGGGGGCGTCACCCTCTCGTAGTGGTACGGATTGACACACACGCTGTCGTATTTGAGGTCGAAGGCGAACTGACAGAACGTGGCATGCTTCAGTTCGTTCTTGTGGAGGTCGGGCCAACGCCACAGCCGGGCGTAGATGACGTGAGGGAAGCCCTTCCTGCCTGCTACCTGCACAGGGAGGCAGACAGGCGTGACGTCTCCGTCACTTTACTGTCCCGTCCTCAGGTCCGCAACCGTTTGGACAATGTGAGCTCATAGAAACTACGACAGAACACAAGGAAGGAGCACTGAGCTCCAGGACGAGAACACAGCGACCACATGATAAACGTCTCGAGAGCTAATTCCAGTCTAACACAGCTGACAAGTCCTGACCGGAGCTAATAACGGGGAACAGAGCCGGTCAATCGAACCAGACCCCACAATGCTAATCAGAGCCCAGAACGCTAAATGTAGGTATGAAGAGTCAGGGCCTGGAATAAACACTACGTCTCCCAGAGCCTGGAAGTCCTCACAAAGGCAGATGTACCAGTGTGTACACACACACACACACACACACACACACACACACACACACACACACACACACACACACACACACACACACACACACAGTCTGGTTTAGGTAAGCTCCGCCCTTTTCCTGTGTTCCAGACAAAACAAACTCTTGCCTTCCCTGACTCTTCCTCCTCCTCCTCCTCCTCTGTCTTTTTTCTCTTCTTTCGCTGTCCTCCTCCTCCTCCTCCTCCTTTCTTTTTCTCGTCCTCCACCGCTGTTTCTCTCCTCCTCCTTCTTTCAGTCTAGATTTAAAAGCCATACTTCAGGGAAAACTTTCTTTTTTCGGTGAAGCCGGACGAGTTCAGTTGATATGAACTGTATGAGCATGTGTTCCCCTTGCATGACCCAGTGAAAGCCCTGCGACCCTGTACAACTGTGTACCACCCTGTGTGATCCTGTTTGACCTTGTATGACCCTGTATGACCTTGTGTGACCCTGTATGACCCTGTATTATCTTGTATGACCCCGTTTGACTCTGTGTGACCCACATATGACCCTGAGCGACACCTCCTCTGTGATACCTGCAGCCGGCCGTCCAGCGTCCTCTGGATGGTGACACACTTGCTGGGCTGGAGGCCGTTGGAGGTGACGGCGGTGATGAGGGAGTCCAGCTCCTCTTTCTTCTCCTTCAGCTTCTTCACTAAGCTCTCGATGGCTCGTTTGGCGAAGCCCTCGTTCTCCCCTCCCTGCCGGTGAACCATCAGACTGTGGATGATGCTGAGGCACGCCTCCGTGCCGCTGGGGGTGGAGCCAAGCATCGACATGCTCACCTGAGGAGGGGGAGAGGCGGAGAAGAGGGTGCTGTGAGGAGGTGACACACACAAACACAACTGGACAATTACATTTCTTACTTATATCAAGCTTTTTTTTTTGACACACCATAAACAGAAATGATCACACTTCCATCCAGGAGGAATATGCTTATGTCTGCCCGAGACGCCTTGAACATACTCGCCAAGTCCTCTTTACTTAAGCGTCAAATCAGAGACAGCCAGGTGCAGACACAGACATAGAGGAGCACAGACAGCGAAACGCACAAACACAGACAGGTACAGGCACACATATCGGCAGACAGACAAGGTACAAGCACAGGCAGACAGGAACAGAGACGGATACATCCAGAGACAGAAAAATACAGACGCAGACAGACAGAGACAGGGACAGACAGACAGACAGACGAGCCCAGGGACAGACACAGGCAAATAGATGGGTACAGAAGGTACAAAGACAGACACAGACAGACAGACACAGAGACAGAGAGAGACAGGTACAGACAGACAGACAGGCAGGCAGGCAGACAGATAGACAGGTAGAGACAGACAGGTACAGACGGACAGACACAGACAGACAGATAGACAGGTACAGACACAGACAGCTATTTTCTGAATGAAATTTATGAAGAGGACCGGTGACGTTGGCGTGGCTCTCCCTGACGTCATCACAGCCTGTTGAGTCTGACTGGTTGTTTGGGTCTCGCGCTGTCTGTCTGACTCTCATCAACAGTTCGATCCCACAGAAAAAAAAAACCTCCGGAGCATCGGCGGCTTCCCGCGGCGCCACTCACCCGAGGCTCGGCTCTCTCCGCTCCGCTGGGATCCGCTGCCCGCGTCGGAGGCTGCAGACGGAGCTCCGCGTGTCCTCCGCACCAGACAGCCCGTGTCTGCACACTCACCGGGAGAGGAGGGAGGAGGGGTGGGGGTGGGGGTGGGGGTGGGGGGGGTGGGGGGGGGTGACACAGACCCCTCCACCCCCCCACCTACCCTCTCTCCCAGACATAACAGGAAGTCTGGACACCCCTCTGTCCTTCCACAATAAAAATAAAATAAAATAAGGCTCTGCAAAGTAAAGGACAACTTTTGCTGTTCAATTATCAAGAAAACAAACCTCAACCTTAAAAATAGTCATTCACTGGGAGAACGGAGTGGATTCCGTCAGCAGTCAGCAAATATCTGATTCAATGAGCATTCAATAAATATGCCATTAATGAGCAATGAATACACATACACGACATCCACAACACGAATACACAATAAATACGCGATAAACACCGGGTAACTACACGACGGTATTCACAACAACTGCAAACAAAAATCAAAAATCCCCATTTTCTAAATACAAACTCTTATTCTGAAGGCACTCAGTCTATTTATGTTCATGACTCCTGTTCAGTGTGTGTGTGTGTGTGTGTGTGTGTGTGTGTGTGTGTGTGTGTATGTGTGTGTGTGCGTGCGCGCGCGCGTGCACACGTAGCTTCTAGGTGTTTATTTGAATCTTTCTGAGTTGATGGGTTTTTTCCAGCAGCTTACTGGAAGATCTGAAAGTGAAAGAAATGTTCTGCTCCCAAACTCAGATAAAACCCAAGTTAATATCCTTGATTTCTGTTCACTGACTTTCTGTCTTTCTGTGACGAGAAATTAAAATTCAATTTTTGACTTATATAAAGCTCTTAGCCACCACTGAAGTTTTCATTAAAGATTTTCACTGATGTTAAAGAGACATTCAACACAATAGACAGAAACGTGAATAAATTATAGCATTTGTGAAAATGGTTGACCCCAGTGATCATGGTTGAACATTGCGGTTGGTGCTCCACATGATCAATGTTGAAAAGCAGACTGTTTATTCTATACATAACTGAGTAATTAGGTTAAAAAAATAGCTGTTTTATTTTGTTTGACAGTGCAATATTTTCTGTTCAGGTGGAAATTTACAGTTCTCTGGAGAAATCATCATTAAGATGAACAAAGATCTTTCTGAAAAATAAATATGATTGGAGCCAGTTTACTGCTTTACCTTCAATCCCAATGATTTGTTGCATGCAGATACGAGCCAGCCTCCTATGTTGTTGTAGGATGTTATGATCAATGGTATCTCACACACTCACACACCTTGATATGTTTGAAGGATTTCATTTTGGGGTAGATGTGATACTAAGCAGGTTAGGGTAGGTGGAAGTGACATTCATCTCTCCTCATGCTCAGCCAACAGAACACATTTCTTGGAAAATTATTAATTGTACACATTAAACTGCGATTGAATAAAAACTTTGTACTGCTACAGAAATTCACATTTGTATTGTTTGGTAATAAATCTGTGCAGGATTCTAGGAAAGAGATGGAGTTTTAATGTTGTTCAGTGATAACTGATGAAACAATTTCAGAAATGTAGTATATGTATTATTGGATCAGGACACATGACATTAGAGTCTTTGGTAAATTCCCGTATTTTGAAATGATAGTAAACCTGAAATAGCTCCAGCTTGAATACTTCTTTGGTTTTTCACTTTCAAATTCCTGGACCTGATTATAGTGATATTTTCCTGGCGAGTGTCATGTCAGAGCAGAATTCGACTTATCCAACATGGCCACCGTCTTCTTTGCTGCCCTCTGCTGTCCATTCTGCAGTAGATGCAGCATGAAGAGCATGGCGGTCCATCTCAGGGGAAAGTCTGACTGCTGTTTATGCTTTTATGCTCATTAAGCACACTTTGACTGCTGCTACCTTTAAAAGACGACAGTATAGCGTGGCCGCCATCTTGAATGAGGACTCTCCTCTTCTATGGACAGAACTTTATGCAGTCTCAGTGAATTAGTAACATGTTAATAATATATATATATATATATATATAAATTGCAATAGCTAAAGACTGATTTAATCATGTGTACTGTTATATAATATATATATATATAAATTGCAATAGCTAAAGACTGATTTAATCATGTGTACTGTTATATATCTATGTGTCAACATACATATATCGTTACAGAGTAGTGATGTGCGATTGGTCAGTCCACCCTTCTGGACTGACCAATCACACACGCCGTATCAACCACCGAGAGACATGTTTATTATTAATAAGTCATAAAATAACTTCCGGTTTATGTTTTGGACAGTTTGTACCCTCTGACCTCCGATCCACATGTAACACGTCATCACCTCGTGCTGACAACAGGAAGACCAATGAAAGATTCCTCTGTTTCACACACACACACGCGCACAAACCAGCGAACAACTGTTGTGTAAAACCATGTGTTTATTCATCCAGACAGAATAAATCCTGAATTTTTCAGGAAGAAAAGAAGCTCCGCTACGGAGAAAAACGACCTGAGAGCCACCACGAGCTCTCCTCCTCACAAACACACACGCACGCACACACTTCCCCCTCCCATACACACACACACACACACACACGCACACATTAAGTTTGTTATAGTGTCAAACACAACGAGCCACGGGTGTTCGTGTTTCCGTTCCCACGCGGCCTCTTATCGTTGTGTGTGTGTGTGTGTGTGTGTGTGTGTGTGTGTGTGTGTGTGTGTGTGTGTGTGTGTGTGTGTGTGTGTGCGGATGCGGATACACAGATCCCCTTCCCCCCAGTCCGGTAGTCAAGTGTCCCGGTTCCTCAGTGGTCCCGGTGTCTTCCGGTTCTTTAACGCCAGCCGGTACAATATGTCCCTCCCGGTCCACTTGGCTCAGGCCGGATCAGAACCGGCCTTGAGGTCGGTTATCGAACGGTCCCCTCCAAAAATAAAAAAATCAAACGTCCGACTGAACCGTAATGCAGACACGGTCTCCGGTCCGGTATCAGCAGGGCATGCTGTCTGCCGGTCGGGGGAAGTCCCCGCAGTCTGCGGAGAACTGCAGCCTCCGCACGGCCTCCTTGATGAGGTTCCCGGACAGGATGAGGTCCTGCAGCAGCCGGTGCGGGTCGTCCTCCTCCACCGGCCGCCGCTTCTTGCTCCACGGTCTAATCTGCTCCCAGTCCCTGCGTTCTCCGTCCGCTGCCGGTACGCTGTACGGGCCCACCCGGAGGTGGTGGCCTCGAGTCCGGATCCGTACGCAGGGACCGGTAGGCCGTTTCTGTGTCTGAGCACCGGCCCCGCCGCTGATGCCGGCCACTGGTTTCACCCCCACGGCCCCTCCGGTGTTGAGGCCGTGCAGACGGGACACGGCCTTCGGGTGTCCGCCGGTGTTCCCGTGCAGCTGCAGCGCCTCCCCGATCCTCGCTACCAGCGCGTCCACCTCTTTGGGACTGACGGACACGGACTGCTCCAGCAGCAGGTAGTTCTCCTTCCGACACGGCATCACGGCGCCCCTCCGGTTCGGTACCGGCTCCGCGGCTGGTTCCGATTGGAGCTAATTGGGGGGTGACGAGGGGTTTGTTTCGGGTATTTCGGTCGCCGCCGGGCCACTCCTCGCTCTCCTCGCGCCGCTCAGACCACCAACAAACCTGCTGATTTGTAAACAATGGGTGACGCGTCTTGGACCGTACCAAGTCAGCCAGAAAAGGGGGGAGGGGCGTCTCGAAACGACAGCTAATCGCCGCGTCTCCGTGCACGCGCTCAGGGCCCAAAAGGCCAACACATCGAAACTTCACACGCACTTCGGGTCACACGGTTCGTGATCGGAGCTCCGACACCGAGCCCGGACCATGTGCGCTCCTGCCATCCCCCTTGCGTTTCCTGGCGGTGGTTCGCTCCATTCAAACGGACATTACATAAGTGTTCAGCGTGTGTTCAAAACAAACAAAGGAACCCGATGTGCATAAATGACCCGGGTTCGAACCCGAACCCGGGCCCGTTTCTCTGACCCGGACCTCACACCTGACGGGCCATCCACTTCAGACCACCTTATAATAGGAAGCATGCAAATATCTGCCACGGGGGAGACAACGACCTCAAAAACCCCTTTCTTTTACATACACACTGTGTGTGTGTGTGTGTGTGTGTGTGTGTGTGTGTGTGTGTGTGTGTGTGTGTGTGTGTGTGTGTGTGTGTGTGTGTGTGTGTGTGTGTGTGTGTAGGACAATTGCAATGCAGACTGGGTGTGTATCTGTGGGAGAACACGGTGTACGCTTGTGTTTCTAAGAAGCAGCAGCCAGCCTGAACCTGCTATGCACACAGACACACACACACACACAGACACACACACACACACACACACACACACACACACTCTTTCACAGAGCTGTGGCCATATAAGGAGCTACTATCAGCACCACGTGGCACTGCAGCCATTCACAGCTCTCCACAAACTGTGTACGTGAATGTGCATGTGTGTGCTTGTGTGTGTGAGTGTATGAGGGGGGGGGGTCGCTCAGGAATGTAGTGCAGTGAACAAGAGTTGAAGCTGTGTCATCATTACCTTCAACACCACAAGGAAACCAGCTTCTCTCTCGCACACACACACACACACACACACACACACACACACACACACACACACACACACACACACACACACACACACACACACACACACACTAACTGACTACTCTGACATAATGACTAATGTATGCGGTGGGTTTCCAGTGAAAAGAAGCTCTGTTACTGTTTGACAAACCTCCTGTTTACTCAAAGTGGAAACTGATTAATCTCGATCCAACTCATTTCACTTCACCGCAGCATAAACTATGTTCTACAGGCTTCAGCCTGTAACCACTGCTGTAATTAGCAATATGCCTAAATAGCAATAGCACTCCTTTCAAAGAGTTGTCTGCATCTGTGCATTTTGGCAGTTTATCTCAGCTGTTTTGTTTCCTGTAGTTTATTAACTTGTTTCTTTCAAGAAGTGCTAACAGTCTGATTAGAGCATCCTCCCCCAGTAACTCACATAACTCCGGCTGAACTTTATGAGTGAATCACTTCTTAGACTGACCCACATGGTGCTGGCAATAAAGCCATTATCATATAACACTGGAATTGTAGCTGTAAGTAACTAGTTAAATAGTTTTTCAAAAAGCGAAAGTTAAAAATTGTGAATTGCACAACAGTGGTTCTCTCTCTCTCTCTCTGGCACTCCCTCTTTCTCTCTCACACACACACACACAGTGAAACAGAAAACAGCCTCTCAGCTGCACTTTGATAGCAGTTGGAAGACATCCAGCCGAGTTCACAGAGTTTGTTTCCTCTTTCAGAAACTGTGGTGCGTGTGTGTGTGTGTGTGGTGGAGGGAACGCACATGGCAGGAGATAGAGCAGTGCTGTAGAGAGCTTAGAGTGTAAACAGAAGGGAGCCACAGTGTTTTGTGTGTACGTGCCTGTGTGCACGTGTGCGCATGTTTACTTCTGTCTTTGTGTAAAAGAAGACTGGGCCCTACATGGTGGGTCGCCTGACCCTGTTTCAACTGTTTTGAGATGACTCATAACCATGAGGTGAAGTTTTTGTCCAACTTTCTTGGAATAGGTTTATTTGTATAGGACACACACACACACACACACACACACACACACACACACACACACACACACACACCTTCTGTTGGAGGCTCAGACGGCCGTCCTGCAGCCTCCTTCTATGACGACACACACCCAGCAGCCTTAGCAGGTGCAGACAGGTCCACTGAGAGCAGAAGATTCTTGGAGAATCCTGCAAAACAGCGTCTTCACAGCATGATGCTGCCACCACCATATTTCACAGAAAGAATGGCGACTTCCTGGTGAGGTGCAGTGTTCTTTATCACACATAGCATGCTGCATTTGGTCCAAAAAGTTTGACCTCATCTGAAGCTTCTTCCAAATATTTGCTGCATCTCCATCATGGCTTGTGGCAAACTGCAGACTGGACTTCATCTGACTTTGTTTCAACGATGCCTTTCTTCTTGCCATTATTCCATAAAGGCTGATTAGTGGAGTGCAGATTGGTAGTTGTGATGTGGACAGATTGTCCCACAGGAGCTGTGGATTTCTACAGCTCAGAGCTTGGTTTGATGTTTTACTGGACACAGACAGATGTGAATGAAGCCTCCGTGGTTGGTCATCACAACCGTGAATGTAAGAAGGCCAGAATGTAGTTGATTCCAGGATGGCCGGTGAGTGAGGAGGAGCAGGCCCACTGGAGAGCCTTGGCTGTCATTAAAGTCTTCCTGTTGGCTCTGGTGGGTGACAGCATGGCTTCTGAATGAAAACTCAACATGCAGAAACTACCATGTGACAGTAGAGGGCATCTGTGAGCCAGAATATTGACCAAATACACACACACACACACACACACACACACACACACACACACACACACACACACACACACACACACACACACACACACACACAGTCTTGTATTTCTATCCTTGTGGGGACCGTCCATTGACTCCCATTCATGTCTAGCCCCTAACCCTGACCCTTACCCTAACCCTAACCCACACCACAACAAAGCCTAACCCTAAAGAAATGTTTTTGCACTTTTACTTTTTTCAGTAACAACAACATGGTCAAGAAAACACTGTTTCTCCTACTTAGGACCGGAAAAAGGTCCCCACAAGGCACGTCGTTCCACGTTTTGCTATCCTTGTGGGGACATTTGGCCCCGACAAGGATAGAAATACAAGAACACACACACACACACACACACACACACACACACACACACACACACAACAAAACAGAAACAAACACAATAAAACAGAAAGCAGCCTCCCAAGTGCACAGGTTAATCTGGGTGGTTTTCTGTTTGAAATTAAAATATTTCATTGAACTGAGGTTTGTGCTGCAGTAACAGTGATGTCCAGTAGAGGGAGACCTTCAATGGGATTTCAGGTTGAATTTTGACTTACATTTATTTTAATTTAGGTAAAACACTCAGAACGTTAACACTCAATTCAACTTACCAAAAAATAAATACATACATACATCACATTTCTGTTTTCTGCAGGACTTCCTGAGTCAATAGCCAGAGCTGCTTAGAAGGGTGGGGTTAATATCTAAGCCTAGTGGGAAGATGAGCAATGACTGAGGCTGTTTAAAATCGCTCAGGTAACAACTGGGGCTAGTTATGAATAATGTGGGTAATAACTTTAGCTGGTTAAAATAGTTTGGGTGGTAACAGCATGGGGTTAACTGGGTGTGGGTAATAACGTGTTGGTTAGAGGGATGGTGGTCATAACTAGGGCTGGGATGTGGGTAACAACTGGTGCCAGTTATATTTATATGGACATGTTAACTGGGGTTGGTTATAATGGTTTGGATAATAATATAGGCTGGTTAACAGGTTGTTGGTCCATAATGTGGACTGATTTGATGAATGTGGGTAATAATAAGGGCTACTCAGAAGGATGTGGGTAATCTCTGGGGTTGCTTCGAAGGATATTTGTAATAACTCATCCTCATGAGAAAGAGGTAGGTCAGAAATAGGGAAAGTTAGTCAAACGTTGGTAACAACTGGGTCTGTTTAGAAGAATGTGTGCAATAACCGGAGCTGGTTAGAAAGGTATAGGTAATAATTTCAGTAACCAAGTGTCGGTAGGTGAGGATGTTGCTGAAACAGAAAACTGAAATCCCACAAGTCTCATTAAACCAGGCATGGACACTTCAAGGACAAAGCAGAGAGGGGAAATGAAAGCTGAGGGAGGGGGAGAGAAGGAGGTTAGCCTCACCTGGTTCATCAGTGATGGACTGAAATGGGTCATCTCTCTCTCTCTGCCTCCCCTTTGTGAAATCTCGAAGGCAGTTCAGAAATGGTCCTGCAGTGGTAAGAAGTTACAAACTGCAGGACACAACCTGATCTGATGAGGATGGATGACATCCATTCCACTTTGGATGGTGCAGCCTCGCTTATCTAGAAATATGGCCAACTTTGTCACAGACTCACATTCTTACTACACACAGCCCAGAACAAGAACTCAGAGTCAAGGAGTCAAAGACCAGATCAGGTTTCCAAGCCCAGGAGTCAAAGACAAGGAGCCAAATGCCAGCAGTCAGAGTCAAGGAGTTATGGACTGATGCTCCTCTACTTGCTTCCCCTGCTGTCCTTCCTCTACCTCCTGATGCTCCTTCCTGCTTCTCCACCCCTTCTTCCTTCTTGGTTCTCCACCCCTTCTTCCTGCCCCTCCTATTTGTCATCCTCCTCCTGCTCCTCTTCCTCCTCGTCATGTTCTTATTCTTCATCCTCCTGGTTCTCCTCCTGCTCCTCCCACTGCCCCTCCTCCTGCCCTTGATTAAAAATCACATAATGCAATTAAACCTTGAATAAAACAATGTTGAGTGATTTGACATCTCATAATCTCTGATTTTATTAACACTAAATGATGAAAACAACACATGAAACTTTTTGAAGTGACAGAAAGATTTCAGGAAAATTTATGGGCTGACACACCGACACTAAATTTTGGACAGGTAGAACAAACACTGTCAAAAACCAATTAGAGGGATGTTTTATAGCTCACAGACATTTCACAGCAAAATGTATTTAAGGAGCAACACACACAAGCATGCACACACAGACAAAAAGACAAGTGGTATATGTAGCCTTTATCTTATGCCACCTCCTGCTGGGATATGTAGTTTTCAGTTGCCACCTGCTGGGGTATGTATCTTCCACTTGCCTCCTGCTGGGGTATGTATCTTCCACTTGCCTCCTGCTGGGGTATGTATCTTCCACTTGCCTCCTGCTGGGGTTTGTACCTTTCTTACCACCACAGCTCCTCCCCGGCGCTGCTGCGGGTGCTGGCCCTCTCACGGCCCTGCAGTCGCAGCATCTCCAGGACTCCCTGTGCATAGGCGTCCCTCAGGTTCAGACCGCCCGTCCCCCCCAGGGAGCCGCGGGCCAGCCTCCGCAGCACGTTGCCGTGGCGCTCCGCCGCCTCCTCCAGCTTGAGGGTGAAGTAGCAGGTGGAGAAGCGGTCGTTGATGATGGCGATGGGCAGCGCCAGGATCAGGATCCCAGACAGGATGCACAGGAAGGCCAGCACCTTCCCCGCCACCGTGTCAGGGCGCACGTCGCCGTAGCCCACCGTGGTCATGGAGGTGGTGGCCCACCACCAGGCAGTCGGTACGCTGGTGAAGGTGGTGGCCGGAAGGTCGTGCTCCAAAGCGAAAACCACCGACGCAAAGATGAAGATCCCCACGCTGAGAAAGAGCAGCAGGAGACCCACCTCCTCATAGCACTGAGCGATGGTCATCCCCAGAGACCTGAGACCTGCACAGACCAGGAGAGACCAGGAGAGACTGGGTCAGACCTGCACAGACTACGACAGAGCAGCAAAGACACAGCTATCAATGCAGAGTAAAGCTCAGAAGCTCTTGTAGCCTATACTACTCAGTTACTCTGATACAGCACCAGTATTTGGAGTGCAGAGCCTTCTGCAGGAACCTGCTGCAGAGAGAAACTCTTGATCTTGTTCGCTCTGTTCATCCTCACCTCCCCCATCACACACACACCACACACACACCATGATTCATTAGGGTAGTCTGAGCGTCCTCACCTTCATCTGTTCCGATTCTCTCACATCAAAGCGCCTCAAGAGTTTTTCCACATTGTGAATCACTCTGTTTTCCCCCCTCTCTCTCTTCCCTGCTCATTCTCACAAACCCACACGGCTCCTCAGAAGAATATTTTCCCAAACAGCAGGAACCAGCTGCTGTGTACAACAGCAGAACTCTTGAGAATATGATCACATCTAACTGAACGGAGTTGAGACAGCTCAAAGACAAATTTGAATATACAGAAATAACAATTGTCAACAAATGAGAAAAACTTGATGAGATGTGCGGCCGCATGTCGGACATGGAGACATGACGATGTTGGAAGTTAAAGTTACCCAGAGAAGCACTGAGGAGATGGTGTGTTCTGAAGTGACTCGTTTGTGTCATATTGTTCTATCACCTGTACTCGTCATTACTTTTACCGTCTTTCCATTTTCCCATGCCGAATGTTGAATAAAGACAAGGTTCAAGAAGACATAGATATATTGTATAGCTTATGTAATAATTTCCCTCAAACTGTTTTGTGTTTGGCACTGCCCTTCTGTAAGACAGGATTTCATAGATGCACGAAGGCTGTTCGTTACATTGGAAGGATTGAATATTTGGAATCTGAAATGGTAATTAAAAAAAAAAAGAACTGAATGTTTCTAATGCTATATTTGAGTTCTGTATTGGCCAAATTTCAGATTTGTAATTGCAAATTTGCAATGTTTTATAGTGTTTACAAGAGTTCCAGCAATACAAACTTTCACATATCACAGTATTATTTAAAATACTATTTGCTACGACTGTATTGTCGTAATTTGTAGTGTTGTTTGTTCCTGGCAGACCACAATCAGAGTGAGTACATTAAATTGCTTACATTGCGACTCTTTGTCTTTCTGAGTGCAGATCAGAGATGGCAGCAGATGTTATAGATTTTTCACCCTTAGGAATTTATGTATGTTTGTTCCTTTTTGTTTTTGTCCTTTGTTTTCTTTTTCCGGTGGACAGCGAACAAGTTCTGGGCTGAGGCTGCTGGCGGTCAGGGCCTATATGGATGACCTCATTTTAGGCATGCACAGTGCGGTTGCTAGGAAAGCTCCAGAACAACATCGAGCTGACTCGCATGAAGATCAAGCCGAGCAAGTCCAGAAGCATCTCCATCATCAAGGGGAAGTTGACAGACCACCGCTTCCACATTGGAGAAGAAGTCATTCCAACGGTCTCTGAGAAGCCGGTGAAGATGGTATGCTGCCTCCCTCAAAGATAAAGAGTAAACAGAGCAGCTCAGGAAGGACATAGCCAGCGGCCTGGAGAACATTGATAGGACCCTGCTTCTTGGTAAGCTGAAGCTCTGGTGCATGCAGTATGGACTTCTTCCACGTCTCCTTTGGCCACTGACCCTCTATGAAATCACGCTGTCAAAGGTGGAAAAGCTGGAGAGGATGGTCAACGCCTATGTCAGAAAGTGGCTTGGCCTTCCCAGGTGCCTTAGCAGCATTGGGCTTTATGGATGCTTTAGGGATGCTAGAACTTTCCATCTCCAGCCTGGTAGAGGAGTATAAGTGCGCCAAGGTCAGGTTGGAGATGACCCTGCAGGGTACCTGTGATCCACTTGTGGCCCAAGCAGCACCCATCCTGGCCACTGGGAGGAAGTGGACCCCGCTGGCAGCAGCTGAGCAGGCAAAGGCAGCAGTCAGACACAGGGACATCATGGGGCACGTTCAGGAGGGGAGGAGTGGTCTCGGTCTCTCTACTAGCACACCCACGTGGAAAAAAGTCAATCCAGCTGAGAGGCGCGAGCTAGTGGTTCAGGAGGTACGCCAGGAAGAAGAAGCTGGAAGGCGATCAAAAGCTGTGGCACAGGCAATGCAAGGGCAGTGGATGACTTGAGAAGGAGTGGAGAAGAAAAAACTCTCCTGTAACGATCTATGGGAGATGGAGGCATTCAGGGCAAGCTTTATAATCAGGGCTGCGCACGATGTTTTACCTTCCCCCACAAACCTGAGCCAGTGCTATGGTGAAGACTCCACATGCTCCCTATGCCAATGTCCGGCAACACTAAAACACATCTTAGTTGGATGCAAGACCAGCCCAAGCCAAGGCCGGTACACCTGGCGACACAATCAGGTGCTAAGGTGTCTTGCAGCAGTGCTGGAAAACCAACGCACAAGAACGAACGCCCTTCCTCAGCCACCATCACATCGGCAGCCAACATTCTTTGTCTGGGAGGGTCAAACAAGCTGCAATATTACCAGTTCAGGTGACATTGGACAGCTGGGTAAGGCACGGGACTGGATGTTGCTGGCAGACCTGGACAAAAAACTTTGCTTTCCACCGGAGATTGCATCCACCAAACTGTGTCCAGACCTCGTTCTGTGGTCATCCTCGCATAAGCTCGCTTATATCATTGAGCTTACTATACCCTTGGAGAATACAGTGGAGGAGACCTATGAGCAGAAGATGCTGAGGTATTCCGATCTCGCAGCAGACGCCGAAGAACAAGGCTGGAGTGTCAAAGTACGCCCAGTGGAAATAGGCTGCAGAGGCTTCGTAGCCACCTCAACATCTAGGCTACTTAGGGAGATGGGAGTGCGGGATAAGGCTCACAGGCAGGCTGTCAGGGACCTCTCCAGGGCTGCTGAGAAGGGGAGTCAGTGGCTATGGAGCAAGAGGAAGGACTTGACCTGGGGCTCCAAATGTCTGACGGCTGATGGGGGTGAACCTGGGACGCTAGGATTCACTGCTGAACCCTCTGGACGTGTCGTGGGCTTGTCAGCGAAACACTGAAGAAGGAGGGCGCCCACTTGACAACCCAAAGGATGCTGTCACTCATTTGCCTGCCACAGTGTCTCATCGGTGCCATTGGTATCTACTGAGGGATAAAAACATCTAGTCCTACATAACTAATCCTTATATTCCCTGACCTCAACCAGAACAGCAGAAAGTTTCCACTTCTGAGTCTGATCTGCAGGGTTCTTCCTGTTAAAACTGAATTTTTGCTTTCCACCTTCTCCTTTGCTTGCTCCTATGGAATAGTTGGATTTTCTTCTGAAAAAAAGTCCCGTAACATCACTGTGTTGTATTTGGAGCAACAGAAATAAAGTTGAATTGAACTGAATAGTCTCTTTGCAGTTTTTCATCATGTACAAATGTATTGTTGCATCAGCTGTCGTCTTTCTATTTGTACACACTGCTAAATTTGTTATTTTGTTCAATAAGGAAAGACACGTTGGAACCAACAGAAGCAGAACTGGAGGTCTGGCTTCTGACCTGTGGAGTGTCGGCCCAGCTTCAGCATCCGGAGTGAGCGGAGGAGGCGCAGCACCTGCACGACCCGGCCCACATTCTCCAGCTCCGTGTTTCCTCCGTGCAGACTCTCTACCACCAGCGTCACGTAGAAAGGCAGGATGGCCAGCAGGTCGATCACGTTGGGGACGCTGCGGCTGAAGCGGCACTTGTCCTTGACGCAGAGAAAGCGGAGCACCAGTTCGCTCGTGAACCACGCCACGCACACGTACTCCAGTGCATCCAGCAGCTGCAGCGTTCTGTCACCAAAATCCTCCCCCATGTCCAGCGAAATGAGCACCATGTTGACCACCGACACCACCACGAAAAAGATGGACAGAGATCCGAAGGTCCGGGCAGCGCGCGATGACTCCGGCTTCTCCAGGAATTCCCACAGACGGTGCCGGAGAACCGGGCAGGCGGCGTCCACAAAGTCCTCTTCGCCATTGTGAGCCTCAAAGTGGCATTCCTCCTCCATGCTCTCCCTCTGCTCCTTTTGGCGGTAGTACCACTCACGGCAGCAGGCGTTGATTCGAAACTCTTCGATGCCCCAGTACTCCATCTCCTGCAGGAAGGAGACCCCGCACTGGTCCTCGCCCACATGCAGGCGGCCTGTTCGATAAAAGTTCATCACGTACCTGTGAACACAACAAGGATGGCAGTTAGAGCTTGTTATCGTCGCCCACCTGGTTAATGTTATCATTGAAAGCAAACGCAGCAAGCAAAGCGCAGTGCTGCACAGCGGGAAGTTAGACACTGGAAGCTCAATGGTTCCAACTGACAGACAAAAGAGATGAAATTTAGAATAAATGAAAAAAAAAATTGAATTGAAGTAAAAACAAATTTGATTTTAAATCAATGGATCCTCTATCTTATAGCTCAGCTGTTCACAGCTGTTTCTTGGAAGAATCACTGGTACAGAGCAGCAGTGGTTTTCCTGATTGGCTTGTGGTTGTTCCCTGGCCCAGACAGAAAGTCGGAACTGGCTGATGGAGTCTGGCTCCAGTGAGGTACTGAGACGGACTCCAGCTATACCAAAAGTTAAATGTGAGATGGAGTTTACTGGTGGGGCAGCGATCCCTGGTTTGAACCTGTAGCAGGGCATCTGGTCGCTACAGCATTAATAATGCGAAGAGACGTTCAGCATGACTCACGAGAAGAGCTGCACGATGCCGAGAGGCCGTTCTGCTGCCTGAGGACAAATCAGCCGACTTCAGGTTAACCCTTCAACCAACACGGTACCGTGTCAGATTCATGAAACTACTGTGCTCGGTTCCTCGCACTCTCAGCCCAACCTTGTTCCTCCAGGACTTTATAAACAATTGGAGCTGAAAACAAACTTACACTAATGTCACAAACTCAAAAACACAAACAAGAAAATTAAATTACAAGCTAAAACTGAACCAAAAGAAAAGTTTCATCCTGGGTTGAAATCAAGCGAGTAAAAATGTGTTTTAGGAGCAGTTTTAAAAGCGGTGAGACAGCCTGTCTGATTTGCAGAGGTATGCTGTTCAATCGTTGTGGACGTGTGGAATGGGTTCGATTCCCTCTGACTGCCTTCTGAAACATCAGTACTTCCAGGAGTGTTGGATCAGCCGACTTGAGGCTGAGAGCAGGAGTGTAAGAAGGAAGCAACCAGGTCAGAGGGGTGAGATGTCTAGATCACTGAAAGACCGAGAGGTACCATAACCGGTTCGTCATCTCCCTGAATGTTCCGTGTCTGACTGACGGATCACGTTAAAGAATGTTCCATGTTAGAGTCTTCATTTTCATGAAGGTTCCATGTTTGGTTCCTCACAGTCATCAATGCTCTGTGTCTGATTCCAGATCTTTGTGAACATACCATGTATTAATTCTCTCCTTCATGAACTTTTCCATGCTCTATTGTTCACTTTCATGAAGGTTTCATGTTTGGTTCCAAAGACTTTTATGAAACTAATAATTGACTGATTGTTCCCTCTTTTAATCTGAAACTAATTGGAACAGAATGCAATGCACATGTCAAAGCAACAGGAAACAAGAAATGACATCATTAATATTTTTAGGTTGCAATGAGGAATAAAGTACCATTATATAGCAATTTTATGTGTGTTTCTTTGTCAGAAATAAACAAACAAAACCTTGGTCTATTTTTAATCTAAATTTTTTTAGTTAGTAAATTGTGCTTGTTTACATGTCCACACCGTCTCTGACAGGAAGTGCTGGAGAAAAGCGCTCCACCTACTGGAAGGTGTGGGAGTTCCTGTCAAAGAAGAACTCGTTGTTCTGCAGGTCGGCTTCGTCACAGAGCTCCTGTGCCGCCTGTGGCCCGTGGCGAGCCAGCATCCCCAGCCGGGTGTCCGGGTACGAAGCCAGCAGCTGCTGCGGCAGCACAAAGCGACGCCCTCCAACATTGATGACGAAGACATCGGGAGGCGCTCCTCCGCAGAACGCTGACGACTCGCTGAAGAAAACACTGGAGTCCAAAGAGACTGGAGAAGATGGACCACTCATGGTTTAGAGCGCGGAGCTACAGGAGACAACAACGATGATCAGTGAAGGGATTGTGTTTTCTGCTAGAAAGAGTTGGTCTTGAAACTAAATTCTTATGTAAAGAGGTGTAGTTAAACATGGCCACGACTCTTTAGGAGGGTTTTACGGTAATAAAACCACCAGACCTTTACAGCTTCTGCTATCTGTAGAACAGCTGCAAACAGCTAGGTGGAACACTGTGGTAGTGAGGGAGCATGGCTTCCACTCTCAGCTCAGCGGATAGGACCAGTATGATTTGCATCTCCCATGATGCTTCAGGGAGGTTTGGATGTGTGTTTGAGGATATTTTTATCTGCTCAAAGAAGAAAAGTGTGTCACTCAGCTTCGTCTCCTCCACTTCGAAGGAAATCCTCAGTTAACCTGAAACCAGGCAGCTCGGCATGAGCCAGTCAGAGCAGAGAGACTGCGAGACAGAGACAGAGACAGAGACAGAGACAGAGACAGAGACAGAGGGGGGTGGAGAGAGACAGAGAGAGACAGAAAGAGAGAGACGGAGAGACAGACAGAGACGGACAGAGAGAGACTGAGAAACAAAGACAGACAGAAAGAGAGAGAGATGGAGAGACAGAGTCAAAACGGGGTTGGAGAGAGACAGACAAACAAAAACACAGACAGAGGAGTGAAGAGAGACAGACAGCGAGAGACGGAGGAGGAGAGATAGCAAGACACAGATACAGAGACCATCTCTGTCTGGTCTTTATCTAATCCTTTATTGTTGTACTGTCATCTTTCCAGAACAAACACAGCGTCCCTCACAGTCCCATAAACACTGATAAATAAGGTAAATAAGTACCTGTATCCACACTTCCTGATGCAGAGAAAAGTCCAATGCAGCTCCAAAGAGCCTCCAGCAGATCCTCAGGAACCAGAGCAGAACCTGTATCAGAGGTGCTAATCAAGACCAGGATCTGGACTGGGATCCAGCTGTGCGTGCTGTCTGTCGGTGAGGATGTTTAAAAGTGGAGCAGAAAGTAGGGAGGGTGATTAATGCCACTGCGAAGACTCCTGACGTCAACGACCAGTTTTACCGAAACAGACTCCTCAGTGTCAGAGCCGAGGGTGTGGGGTGTGGGGCGGGGGGGTCTGCCAGTGGTAAGAAGTTCAGGACAAGGGGGATGAAGAAAGTGATTAACATGAT
This sequence comes from Salarias fasciatus, assembly GCF_902148845.1. Taxonomy (NCBI): domain Eukaryota; kingdom Metazoa; phylum Chordata; class Actinopteri; order Blenniiformes; family Blenniidae; genus Salarias; species Salarias fasciatus. Next base: position 30,350,072 of record NC_043755.1, on the reverse strand, counting down.
GAAGGGGTGCGGAGAATGAGGATTCGCTATGAAGTGGAGGAGGAAGGAGGATGAGGATGTTTATTATGAGGAAGATGAATGTGAGGAAGGTGAAGACAGGGAGCAAGAGTTATATCCTCAGTAACGTAGTGCGATTTTCTGACACTAGTGCCCTCCATACATCCATGAGGATGTTGCTAGGCAACATGCTGCTGTTTGGGTGAAGGGTGAGGCGCTGCAGCCACAGCGCCTCCATGTGGAGAACAGCAGGAGGAGTCAGACGGCTGCAGTGACTCTTCAGGATTCTTTTGTGTGACCAGTACACACTTCACCCAGAACATTGAGACCATGTCCCTCTGTGGACTCCGCCCTCCCGCCTCCCAAACGTGTCGCACGTCTCACCCGTGCTCCACTGGAAGGAGGTCAGAGGTCAGAGGCCTTGCTCCAGTCTGGAACAGAGCATGACACCACTCACACACTGGACTGTCTCTTTCTTCCCATGAGGTATGCAGGTGGCATCTGGGTCAAAGGTCAGAAAGGTCTGGCTCATCGTATCCTGAAGACCTCCAGGCATGAGATGATCTCTGTGCTGTGTGAGCGCCTTATATGGCGGCTGGTGCCACCTGTGTATGAGTGTGTGTGTGTGTATGTGTGTGCCCTGCATCTGTTAACTTGACTCATCTTCACAGGAACACTCACGTGCACACACACACTAATCGGATATGTGTTTATTTTTAATTTGTTTCCTGTGTGTGTCTGTTTATTTGTTTCTATTCTTTGATCTGTCACTCGTTTAACCCCCCCAACCCTCAGCTTTAAGCCCCGCCCACTCCACTTGCTTCCCACGCGCCCTCTGTGCCCTGCGATTGGCTGGCAGCAGAGGTTAACCAATCACAGAGCTCCGTGCTGCGGATGCCAGTGAAGTCCACGCGGTGTCCACGAGCTGTCCGGTTTTCTCGGTAACCGGAGCGACCCCCCCCCCCCCCCCCCCCCCCCCCCACTCCCACACACACACCCTGCTCCCTCCAACACACACACACTCTACCCCCTCTCTCTCGCCCCCTCTCGCTCTCTCTCTCTCACACCCACCCGCTCCACCCCCAGTCAAGTATAAAACCGTTGCCGGTGTGTTTACCGACAGAAAAAAACAAAAACCCGGAGACGTTCAATTAAATTTCTCCCACTTTTCCTGAGAGAGTTTTCACCGGGACCCCCCGTCCTCCCTCCATCATGGTTCTGTCTTCGGGAAACAAGCTGCGGCTCTTCCAGCTGCAGTTCTCCGACCCGGGCCGCTCCTTCTACTGCAGCGGAGACAAGCTGTCCGGCTCCGTGGTGCTGGAGGCGGCGCAGCCCTGCCGGCTGGCCGGCCTCACCGTAACCGCCGCCGGCTGCGCCGTGGTGGAGCCCCGCGGGGGCTCGAGCCGCAAGAGCCGCCGCCAGCAGGTGGAGTACCTGAAGTACGAGGAGGAGGTGCGGCTGGAGGAGGAGCTGAGCCAAGGTGAGGAGGAGGAGGAGGAAGGGCTGCGGCAGGTGTTTCACTGCACCATCCACCACGAGCTCACATTCTGACATCCTGGAAAACTCTGCTGCATCCATGATGGACTTCTTCCCTCTGTGTTTCAGACTCTGACGGCTCCTTCTTGCTTCCTGCTGACAAAACCTTCCACTTCCTGTTCGGATTCGAGCTGCCACCTCCAGGGTGAGCCTCCACCAGATATAGATGAGCTATACATTAATTATAAAGGAATCAATAAGGATGTTAAAAGTAATCTTTGTTCTCTTTCAGTCGCCTGGTGTCGTCTTACAAAGGAAAGTTCGGTTCGGTGCGTTACTACGTGCGGGCTGAGCTTCTGCGGCCTTCCCAGCATCCTTTGCATTGTGAGCGGGAGTTTGAGGTGGAGGAGCCGCTGGACGTGAACAGACCCGACCTGCTGGTAAGATGCAGTCATTGGCTCAACCAGTAATCAGCGAGTCGCCATTTGCCTCGCAACTCAACGTGTGCGTCTCCCCAGGCCCCGGCGGCGGCCTCCGTTCAGAAGAAGGTCACCTGCATGTTCATCCCTGACGGCCAGGTGTCCATCAGCGCACAGATCGAGAGGAAGGGCTTCTGCGAGGGCGAAGACATCAGCATCAACGCCAAATTCGAGAATACATGTTCCCGTATTGTGATACCGAAGGCTGCCATCATTGCCCGCCACTCCTACGTGTCAGACGGCCGCACCAAGGTGAGCGCTGCACCGGCATCCCAGATGAGAGCGCCGTCCAACAGCGGCACAGGTGTGAGCCCTGCTTCTGTCACCCTCTCAGGTGTCGCGTCAAAAGCTGTCGGCCGTGAGAGGAAACCACATCATCTCTGGGATGTGCGACATGTGGCAGGGAAAGATCATCCGGGTGCCCAAGCTGCGGCCCACTCTGCTGGGCTGTGACATTATCAGAGTGGACTATTCCCTCGCGGTGAGTACTGGAGGAATACACAATTTCTGACCAATGTAAAGTCACTTAAGCTTTAATGCTGAACATTGCTGCACCCAACAGATCTACCTGCACATCCCTGGCAGTGAAAAAGTGATCCTGGAGCTTCCCTTCGTGATCGGCACCGTGCCGTACGGCGGCGTGGGCAGCAGGACCAACAGCATGAGCAGCCAGGCGGGGTCCTCCAGCAGCTGGGCCTCCTTCCCCTCAGCCCCACCCAGCTACAGCAACATCCACAGCGACCTGCGCATAGACGGCCCATGCACGCCACTGCTGTTTGATTACGATGGCGGTGAGGACGGCGAGGACGAGGAGGAAGGCGGCCTCTTCATGAAAGCACCCCAAGGTTCCTACCCGCCTCCGCCCGCCTACAGCGAGGTGAGACAGCTCGGCTTTGGCATCATTATAGCTGTGATTATAGGGTGATCCTAAGTGTGTGTGTGTGTGTGTGTGATCAGCAGGTGAACCAGGGCTCCGCAGACCCTCCTCAGCTGGTTCAGGTCTTCTGAGGATGCTGTCCAACCTCCAGGAACGGAACCTGAGCTCAGCATGAAAATGTCGACTCACCTGCTGGTGACCTGAAGTCGCCACTCAGAAATGTTCAGTCAGTAACTCGGCAGATTTCTGCCGGAGGCTCAGTGGTCTTCTGTCAGTAAATCATCGTTTTTCTGTCAGTTACTCAGTAGTTTTCTTCAAGTAAGGCAGAAGTTTTCTGTCAGTGACTCAGCAATTATTTTTTTTTGTGAGTGACTTGACATACGTTGGCACTTTTTAGTTGTGTAGATGACACTATAAGAGTAAAATATTTTTTTAATGTATTTGTTGATTATTACGTGTTTTTTTTTACTGGATAACAAGAAGTGACATTGTATATATTTTTATATTTTTGCTGTCACAATAAAGAGGTTAACATCTTTTAATTGTTTTGTGTCTTGCCTATGAAACTGTTGTTCACCTTCACACATGAAATAAACGCACTCTTACTTTTAAATAGATTTCACTTAGATAGAGCTTTTCCACTGCTTGAGCAGCCTCCAAAGAACTTTACCCTGTTAATCACATTCACCCATTCAGACATTCACTCACACACCAACGGAGGCGGGTGCCATGCCAGGCCCTCAACCGAACCATTGGCAGCAGCTTGAGGTACCGTGTCTCGTTCAAGGACACTTTGACACGTCGAGACGGGGAGGTGGGGAATCGAACCTGCAGCCCTTCTTGTGTGTTTTCGTGTGGGTGTGTTATAAAGTGTGAATGTGGGTATTACAGTGTGTGTCATAGTGTATGTCTATTAAAAGAGTGAATGTGAAGTAATACAGTGTGTGTTCCAAAGTCTGCCAGGTCTTTCTAAAGATACAATATGAACAGCTGCGGCTGAAGTAAACAACTGATCATGTTGCGCACACTCACACACACATACACACATGTCCATATTTAGAGGGTGCACCTGCAGATAGAAAGCAGGGCAAAGGGCAGACCAAACCACTTCAGGGGACACTCCTAAACTAAACTAAATCTCATCATAGTCCATTAAAAAAAAGTTTTTTCCGCATTATCCCATCCTATTTCTAAACTGTGGTGGGCAGCCTTAGGAGGAAACTCCAGGGAACTGATCTGGGTCAAGGGTCTTGCTCAGGGACTCACAGTAGTGACCTAACCACTGTGGAATTTGAACTTGTGAACTTCCAAGCTGAAGTCCTCTTCTCCATGAGACCACCGCTGTCTTCTGGTTCTCTGTCCTGAAAGTGGACCTGCGTACGGTTTTGGATCTTGGATTTATGACTATGGTTTAGAGTGATCTTCTCTTAATTGGAAGGTTGAAAGTTCAATTTCCCATGTGTCCTTTTCTGCAGGTGAAAATCTTTGAATAAGACCTTGAACCCCAAACTACTCCCAATGGCTGGACTGAGTGCCAGAGAGAGAGGACTACCGCATAGAGACAGGATGAAAGGAAAGAAGCTCAGTGCAGTAGAGGTCTCCAACAGTGTAAAACTTGTAGCAACTTCACTAGAAAATGGTCTGGGTTGGCCAGAACGAGCTCGAAACTTCAAGTACAGGGCATGCTACTTCCTGTGTGGTACATGAGACTTCCTGCAGGGGGAGAAACAACGTCCTAAGGGGGACATTGATGCCTGCACAACCTCCTAGACCCTGACCCTGACCTCTCCCTGAAGTCCCTGAAGGGGAGATATCTGGGGCACAGCTGAGGTGAAAACAGTACTGACCCTCCTGCAAGGGAGTATGTGCCCATGACTAACGCAGGTTTCCTGTCACAAGTCCATTATCAGCTGAGCTGGGTCTCGTGCACGAGGTTGGCATCTTTTTTTTTTCTTTAATCTGTGGCTCAGCTCAAATATCAGCACTCACTTCTGTCACTCCCTTCATTCACATTGAAGGTAGTAACTCCATAAATTAGATCGGGACAGTAAAGCACATCTGAGCAGAGCAGAATATCCTCAAAGTAGCACCCATTTTTTTCATTTTTATATGTGTGGAGGACTTTTTGCTCTCTTTCTCAGTTTTGTCAGAACCTTTAGTTTGCTAAACTATTCAAAACTGACCTGTTTAATTTTTAGGACATCGCTTTTGATATTGACCACCTCTGAAAAGACGTCTTTTCGTGACCACAGATCGTCTTCCAAAAGTCTCGTCCAGAAAGCTGTTTATCCCTTGTACGGCGTACGGCTTTGATTCATCCTGTCACAGAGTGTCAGAAAACCGAGAGGGAGTCCTCTTCTGCCATGTCGTCATCGTCAGAGTGTTTTCCAGTCATAGCACAGCTGTCAGTGTCAGCAAAGGGTGTGTGTGTTATGATTGCTAGTGTCTTTGTGTGTGTTATGATTATCAGTGTGTGTCAAAGTGCCTAGTGATTATCTGTGTGTGTGTTCCAGATTTTTGTTTGTTTACTGTCCTCTGCAGTCCTCCAACAAAACTACAATTTAGGGGCCACATTAACGTCGTCTCTTAAAGTGACGACATGAACTTCTCTGACTTTTACATTTGGAACAATGGAAAGTTAGAAGACACCAAGATTAAAGTGAAAAAAATACCTCAAAAGTCACGGAAACTTCTCCATTTTCCACACCTGCTCACATTCAACATACAGCATGTCAGACATTCTCTCCACTCATGAAACAGCACTATATATAGCGAGAGAAAAGAAAGAATTTGAATGCAGTGAAGGTCTCCCAGCAGTCTGACCCTACAGCAACTTCATGAGAAAGTGAAGGCGTTGCTGTGGTCGCACCAAAAACTACAAAAAAAAAAAAAAATAAAAAATAAAATAAAATAAATAAATCTCCATTTGGTGTGAGGCTGCAGCAGGTCAGAAAATGTAACTCTGGAAGTGATGGATTTCACTCCATTTATTGGTTCACATGTGTGATAAAAGCCTGTTTTACAGTGCAGGAACCGTTTCACACATTCGTCACAAGAAGAAACTTTTTTTCTTACAGGCCATAAAAACATTAAGAAAAGATTAAGATCTCCATTAGCATGCATAAAAACATCAAATACGAACGTTTCACAGAATCAGTGCATTTTAAATGATGTTCGGGCTTCAGAGGATGAAATCTGCTGTGAACTCGTCACCGAGGAGTAATCAGATTACTCCTTTCAGACTTCAACCTCCAATCAGGACGTTTCATTAAAATGATATAAAAAGAACTACAATAAAAGAGCAAAGTGACGTTTTGCATCCAACAAATCTCTGTCAGACATCAGACGGGCCAATGGGAGCCCAGCTGGCTGCTGATCGGTGGCGGCAGTGTTTCAGTAAATGGCCTCGTCCATGTTGTCGTCGCTGTCTGCTCCAAACTCCTCACCGTTATCAAAGTAGGACATGATGTAATCGGTCTCCTGAAACACAGAGCTGTAGTCAGCTTCAACACTTTTTACCTCGTTTAAGGTTGAACCAGTTTTCATTGTTTTTTTTCACTTGAGCAAATTTTCAATCTTTTCTTCCTTCATAATTTACCAGGTTTTGCCCAAAGTAGCTTTTATAAAGTTCCAACAATTTTAAAAATAAAGTGTTCACCTCCTCAAACTCCTCTTCATCGTACTCCTCCTCTGCCTCGGCCTCCTCCTCCTCCTGCTGCTTCTTCTTCTCCTGCCCCTCCTCTTCCTCGGAGCTCTCCTGCTCCTCCTTCTTTTCCAAAGTCTGTCACACGTTAAAAAAACAAACAAGTTATTTATTTTGGGAACACTGTTGTTCACAGCAGCACTTTTACTTTGTCTGAATGTGAATGGTGTGCTACAGCTGTGTTACAGTGAAAATATGACTTTTTTTGCATAACGAAGTAAAGTAACACATTACGCTTAAAATATCTGGAACTAAGTCACTTTACCAGACTACAGTAACGCTCTTATCTGTGTTTCTCGAGTCGTGTTTGCTTCTGTGTAAACTTCTGATCCTTCCAGCCTGCACTGTGCAGCCTCAAGATTCCCCCGATCCTCGTTTCATCTCGCTCCGACTTTGGTTGACCACACGATGTATAGCTCACAAAAAAGATCCCTTTACACTCTCCTAAACACCGAAACTTCTCCAAGTGAAATCCTGCATAACACTTGTGATGGTGTCTGTAAATCAGCTCTACGCGGACAGGAAGGATCGCTGATGTTTGTCCAAGTATCCACATGGCGAATTAAGAAATTGTAAAGTAATAACTTGTGAAATTACTAGCAGTCTCATTACTATTTACAGAAGTAATGAGTACTTAGTAACTAATTACTTTTCAGTGAGTAGTTTTAGTAACAGTATAAGTGTGGGTTACCTCCAGTTTGAGGAGAACCTCCTCCTTCTCTTTCACTTTCTTCTTCTTCTGTTCGGGCTCACCTTTGAGCGACACACCTGAGGACACACACCAATGTAGCCATGCATCACACATGAACATTACACTGCTGAGGAAACACACACACACACACACACACACACACACACACACACACACACACACACACACACACACACACACACACCACACACACACACACACACACACACACACACACACACACTCTAACACCCCCCCAAGGGTGCATCTGAAAATACCACAAAGTCAAAGCATAAAGAGAAATCAGAACAGATTGTGCTCAAACAACAGACAGTACTCAGATTAAAATGCATATTCCCAGTTGAGAAGGTTAGCTGTGTAAAAATAGCACACATGGTAGCTGAGCAGTGCTTGTTTTCAGTTCGTGGTGAATAAAGAGACTGCACTGCGTGATCACATTGCACGGTAACTATTACACTACAGTTTTCAACCACAAGACAAAGAGTAAAGAAGGCACTGACCCACTCGGGAAGGTTTCTTGACCTGAATTCGCAGCTCTTTTGGAAGTCTCTTCCAATCTGAAAAGGCAACAAGAATAACCACACAAAGTGAAACAATGACAAGAGCTGGCCAAGAAAAGCATCAGCTGATCTGGCACAACTTCAGCAGTGCAGATATATAGAATCGTTCCTAAGAAATAACAGAAATGATTTCAAATGTCCAGGCGTGATATATTTTTGATTACAGTGCCACCATCTGGCCGATGTCTTTGACACAGGTGGCGAGTGAAACTAAAAAAAGGTTCAGGGATGGAGGATGAGGTGACGATGAATGATAAATAAAGAAGTGAATGAGGGGGCGGAGTCTCACCTGGAGTCCAGTCCAGCAGATCGTCTGTCTGTTCACTGCTGTGATATTTATCAGAGTAACGCTCCACATCTGCACAAAAACACACCGATTACACCAGAAAATATGTGTGAATTATGTACTAGCGTGTGTGTGTGTGTGTGTGTGTGTGTGTGTGTGTGTGTGTGTTTTCTGTTACCTCGCTGTGCAGCAGCTGGCTGGATGAAGCAAGGCAGACTCTTCATGGCTCCTCTGAAGTCCTGCTTCAGGGCCAACAGATACTCCGCCTCCTCTCCACCTGTCAGGGGGAGGGGCTTCTGCTCCATCACCTAGACAACACCACAGCAGTAAACTACACATCCCAGAGTGCACTGCTCTCAGACAGGTGTGATTTTCAGGTGTGTTCAGGTCTTACAGGGAACACAGGAGTGGGCTGCTGCAGGCCAGCAGGAAGACCTTCTCCTCTGTTGAGGACCACTGAGTCCACATTAAAGCTCAGGGTCCTGAAGCCCCGCCCACGACCCGCCATCAGGGATGCTTCACAGAACCAGAACAAAGATCTGGATCAGGTGAAGCTGCTGTGGCCCTGTGTGGACTGGATTTGACTGGATGGAGGAGGACCTGAAACCTGGGAGAAGAAACAGAGCGGCACAACATGTGAAGCAGTTTCCTGATTACAGAAACAAAGAATAATGTCTTCTTCCTGATACAGTGCACCTTCACTTCAGTAAAACATGCAGAGGATAGCCATGGTAACTAATGAATTATGGATGACTGAGCCAAAAAGACTGAAACATCCCAGTTACTGAAGCCATCAACACATTTCTGCCTACCTACCACAGACCAAACAGGACCTTAAACTCACCACAATAGCACGGGACCCTGAACTCACCACAGACAGAACGGGACCATAAACGCAGTATAGAAAAGATGGGACCTGAACGCACCACAGGCTGAACACGCCACAAAAATACAAAGGACTCTGAACTCACCACAGAAAGCACAGGACCCTGAACTCACCACAGGCCGAACGAGACCACTATAGAATTCACCAAAGAAAGCACAAGACATTGAACTCACCACAGAAAGCACAAGACTTTGAACTCACCATCGGAAAACATGGGACCGTGAACGCACCACAGGCAGCACGGAACCAGATACGCACAAAACCCAGCACCCTGAACTCACCATAAAATACACAGGACCCTTAACTCACCACAGAACGTACAGGACCCTGAACCCACCATAGAACGTACAGGACACTGTATGCACCACAGAAAGCCCGGGTTCCTGAACTCACCACAGACAGAACGGGACCTTGAACTCACCATAGAACGCTCTCCAGTCAAAGCCAGCGGAGCTCCGGCCGACCAGCAGCTCACACGGAACCCGGAGATCCCAAACACTGCTCCGGTCACAGTCCTCCGTGTGTCTGTTTACTTCCCCGCCATGTCTGCTGCTGAACTCCTTCGGGTGTTTCTTCCCAAGTGTTCTGGGCCTTTACTGCCACCTTCTGCTGCGGAGAAACATTTTCAGATTAAATCCTCTATCCCATAATGAATCCGGCTTCAAAAGAAACGCACAAAAACTCACACATCCTGCGGGTGGTGAACCTGAAATCCCCCCTTTCCTGTGGCTCCTTCAGCCCATCACTCCGTGTTTCATTCATTTCATTTCATTTATTCTTTCTCCATGGTAGTACATGAAAGCAACAATTACAAGTAGTTACATTTTACAAGGTGCACATACATACCATGACAAGAACAGGGGTAGGGTGGAGACCCAGTCTTTTTTATTCCTACCCCTTTCTTTTTAGAAAATCAGTTAATTTCTCTTAGATGACCTCAAGCATTCTAAACAAAAGCATAAGTAACTACTAAAATATATAATAAGAACATACTTGCATGCATTCAAAAACATACATGGACTTGCTTACACATTTTATTCCTTTTCATATGAGATACATGTCTTTTCTTTATATTTGCATTTAAATTGATTAATGTTTGAACAGCATTTTAATGTCCTATCTAATAAATTCCACTTTGTGACATCAATCACAGAGACACACATTTCTGTGAGAGTTGTCCTTACACCTCTAGGTTTAAAGTCCAAGTTTCTTCTACTTGTTTCACTGTTTAATGTTAAAAACATTTGCAACTGACGAGGTAACAGATGCTGCTTTGCCTTATACACGGCCTTTAATGTTTGTAGATCAACTAAATCCTTTAATTTTAATAATCCTGACTTCAGAAATAGTTTTGTAGTGTGCTCTCTTGGAGCTACTTTATTAATTGTTCTTATGGCCCTTTTTTGTAAAATCACTAATGGCACTAATGTTTCATTTGGAAAAACTATATGAGTCAAAGATTTATTTTTATTTCTAATGTCAGTTCTGTTTTAATTTAGGTAATAACTTTATGAATAACTTTATAAGAATAATGAATAAGTTTATTTTCAGTAAAGGCCTCATTTTGTTCTTTTGGGTTAGGGTATTGAAGCACATCCTTCTGAAAATGTTCATCACTGTGCCTTGGACAGATGGGAAGTAGTTTAAGAATAACATCTTTACCAACGTCATCTATTCTATTCTATAAATGCAGACTAAAACAAAAGCCTAACTGTCAAAACTCCAAGGTCCAAACATCCTTCTTCCCAGATCTTTCCATTCAGCACGGCGGACATAAGGCCTCAGCCATTGAACCTGCTCAGTTTCCCCTTCACATTGTTCCAGAAACTGCTCCCAGAATGCAGAGTAAACATCCCGCGGTACCCCAGCACCACCGAAAACTTTTTCATTCACAAAGTCCATCTTCAGAGTCACATCCACACTGCAGTCTTCAACATGCTGTGTTTCTCTGGAGTCTCCAGCTGAGACCGATGAAGGAAGTTGACTGTGATTATGTCCTGTTCGTTTTCCTGCTGGAACAACACACACATAAAAGACATAAAGACAATAATGGTCAATGAGCTGAGTCGGAAGAAACACTGTGAGTGTTACATACAATATTTACTATGAATAAAATCACATTGCAATGTGTCTGAAGCACAAAATCATTTTAAATTCAAAACCTTAGAGTTCAGTTTGCTTATTTTTATGTTTTGGGTGATTTCTGCTTGCAATGATTCATCTTAACTGTTCTGTCTACAGTGTAAAAAAAAGTTAATCTTGCTTGTAAATTATCGCAACTGTCTTGTCTTATCTCTTCTTTTTCAGGGTGGTGTGAAGTTGTTCCATACGACAGAGAGTTTGACCAATCAGAGACCAGAGCAAACAGTTGGACCAATCAGAGGCCAGCAGCCGACAGCTGGACCAATCAGGTGAGGGCGGGAGTTTTTAAACGGGACAGAAGTCAGCTGCTCAGCGACAGACAGTTTGGAGCTCGGAGCTACTCGCGGTGACTTTTCTTGTGTTGTACCGGAAAATTCTAACACACACTCACGGAGAGGACACACTCTAGGAGACTAGACTGTCGCGTCTGTCCGGACACACCGCGCGGAGCAGAGCGGCGACATGGAGGAGCCCGCTGCTCAGAGCCGCTGTGAGTGCCCCAGACAACGTGTGGGTGTGTTTCATGGTGGCGTGTGTGTTTCACGACTGTGTGGGTTTGTGGTTCATGATGGTGGTAGTGGTGTGTGTGTGTGTGTGTGTATGTGTGTGTGTTTGTGGTTTATGATGATGGTGGCGTGTCTGTGCGTGTGTTTCACCATCAGGTGGCGTGTGTATGTGTTTCTCATGGTGGTGTGTGTGTATCTTTCATGGTAATGGTGTGTGTGTGTTTCATGGTGTGCAGATGTGCGCCTGACAGCAGAGCAGATGGATGAACAGAGGATCCAGAATGTGGCCTATCAGTACCTGTGCAGACTGGAGGAGGCCAAAAGGTCAGTGTGTTTAAGTATGCATAAGAGTGTGTGCGTGTGTGTGTTCATCAGTGGGGTCTGAAAGCAGCGACTTGGATCCACAGAAGATGATGATACACATGTCCTCCTAGCCTGGATGTGGTTACCATGAATCTGCCCCGCTCCTGACCTCTGTCTTTACAACTCCACAGGTGGATCGAGGCGTGTTTGGGGGAGGAGCTACCGGCTCCCACCGAACTCGAGGAGGCACTGAGGAACGGAGTTGTTCTCGCCAAACTGGGCCATCGGTTCGCTCCAAATTCAGTCCCCGTGAAGAAGATCTTCGACCCGGATCAGCAGCGATACCAGGTCACTTGACACACTAAACAGCAGGCCAGGCCCCATCAGCAGAAAACCTGCTTGATTCAGTAGCCTCAGAGAGGCTGTGGGTCTCCCAGCAGCCTAAACCTGCAGCTGCCTCACGAGGAAATGGTCCAGGGTGGTTTGAACCAGCCTTAACGGCAAGTTTTATGAAATAGAAACAGAGGTCTTTAAGCCTAACCTGAGAGGAGCCTGATGGCTGGAAACTCTGCCTCATGCTCTATTTTCAGACCTTGTTTGCATAACGTTTCTAGTGAAAAAGGCTTCGTTTTTAGTCTTAACTCCCAGGTTCCTCACAGTGGAACATCCAGTGATGTGTAGATCATTTCCCTCTCAGATTTTGTGAGCCAAATATGGTATCTGTCGTTTTATCTGAGTTCATATGTGTGTGTGTGTGTCTGTGTGTGTGTGTCTGTGTGTGTGTGTGTGTCTGTGTGAATACAACACTACCTAACAAACGGTTGTGCTGTTGTGTCTGCTGCATTCAGGCCATGGGGCTGCAGTTCCGCCATACTGACAACATCAACCACTGGAGAAACGCCATGACGGCGCTGGGACTGCCCGCGGTCAGTGAGCTCTTTGACTGGACAGAATATGAACCGGCTGTTCTTACTGTTGACTGAGTCATTGCTGGTGTTGTTTGTATTTGTGATGGTATTGTTTTGGTGATGCTGTTGTTTGTCGTAGCACCCCCCTGAGCTCAAACGACAGCGTTTGTGTAGTTTATATATTTTATTCATTACTGTTTGTGAAGCTGGTGTTGTCTTTGTGATGGGGTTGTTTGTGTTGTCAGATCTTCCATCCTGAAACTACAGACGTGTACGACAAGAAGAACATGCCAAGAGCCATTTACTGCATCCATGCACTCAGGTCAGTCTCTCCCTGGGTCTCTCTGCCACCCTGGGTCTCTCTCTTTGCTCCCCCGGGTCTCTCTGCCCCCCCGGGTCTCTGCATTGACCACTGTGCCTCTTTGCAGTCTCTACCTCTACAGGCTGGGCTTGGCTCCGCAGATTCATGATCTCTATGGAAAAGTCAAGTTCACAGGTAAACATGTGAAGGTTCAGGGTGGGACTTGCACCCCAGACTCTGGACCATGGTTGTGAATGATGTGAGACAGTTTTGATTTGTCATTCAGTAAACCAGTCAAACTTTCCATCCAGTCAAAATTAAACTTTCCTTTGCCCCAACCCAACATTTGTCAAATAGCGGTCAATTAAGAACCATCTTTTAGAGGATAAACATGCTAAAACCCCCTGCTGTGGACCAATCCTGTGTGTGGTTTGTGCAGAGGAGGAGATCACCAACATGAAGCTGGAGTTGGATAAATATGGGATCCAGATGCCCGTCTTCAACAAGATCGGAGGGATCCTGGCCAACGAGCTGTCGGTGGACGAAGCAGCAGGTGGGAGCAGTGCTCTGATTGGCTGTGAGCTCAGCCGTAGGTTTTCAGGAGTAACCTGCGCTCTCTCATCAGTCCATGCAGCGGTGGTCGCCATCAATAAGGCGCTGGACAAAGGGGACGTGAGCGTGACGGCGGCGGCCCTGAAGAACCCCGCGGCGCTGCTCAGTGACCTGCATGAGCCGCTGATGAGCGTCTACCAGGCGCTGCTGCAGGAGGAACGCAGCAAAAAGGCCCAACTCGCCACGGTGAGATCCCGATACGCTCTGGAGACGCCTTGTGCTGATCAGAGCATGCTAATGAAGTGTGTGTCTGTGTGTGTGTGCTGCAGGCCTCGGACACTCGGGATAAAGACATGTATGAAGAGTATCTGACTCAGCAGGAGATCCAGAAACATGTCAACACCTGTAATGGTAAGACTCAGACTCCGCCCCCCCTCCAGTGAGTGAGAGCTGGTGACCGGTGGTGACTAACGGCTGGCGGTGCGTCTCAGTTCGCTCGGCTGTGGAGCAGGTGGACGAAGCTCTGGAAGATGAAGATGAGCTGGCTCTGCTGTCGGCGCTGCAGCTGCCATGCTTGGCCCTCAGGGGCCTCCATACCTGCAACGGCCCCTGGTACCTGGAACAGCTGGCCTCAGACCGACAACAGAAAGCTATGGTACACACACACCAAAGGCCCAAAATTATGTAAAATTATGTAAAATTCAGCAATTATGTAAAAAATCAGCCACAATACACTTTGACTACAATGCTGTTGGTTTCACTGCAGTGGAACATTTGTGTCTCTGCAACAATAAGAAAAGAATGAAAGTCAAAACGACAGTGTTTAAAAATGTCTTCTCTGTCTCGCTAACCTCTGGTCCAGGGCCAGGGCTGTGTTGATCCTCTGGAGCCGGACGAGCTGCAGGAAGCGGTTTCCATGGCCAACCAGGATGCTCAGAGAGCTGCGAACGGTGGGATGTTGCCCGGCTGTGGCCGCATGCTTCAGTACCTGCATCAAAAACACCTGCTGACCGTGTGTGTGCGTGTGTGATTTTCAGAGCAGACAGCGCTGCAGCGTCTAAACAAATCCCTGCACGGCAACGACCCCAGACACACAGTCAGCTGCTTGATGACCCCTGACCTCCAGCTGCCGGAAGTGTTTCCATTTGCTGCAGAGTTTTATCACAGAGAGCTGCGACTGCTGCAGAGGCGGAGCCCCGAGGTAACTGCCTGCTGAGACAAACCCGAGACCCGAGATGTTCCACATGGCTTATTGTTCTGTTGCTTCAACAAAAAAGAACAAATATTTAAAGTCCGTCTCTCCATCTCCCTGCTGTGGTCTAGATAAAAACATAAAACCGCGTTCAAGTAACCTGTTTTTCGTGCGATACCTGTTGTCTCCTCCAGGGGAAGCTGGACCTGGAAAAGCTCTATTGTGCTCTGGAGATTCTCTCTCCTGTGGCCCTCATCAATCAGAGCCTTAAGGCGGGGCTGTTTCAGCAGTTCAGCAGCTCATTGGTCAGTCCCTCTGTGGGGTTCTCTGATGTAGACCCCGACCTGCTCGACAAGTGAGTCTCTGAGGCCCCGTTTACACAACAAACAACCGAAAACGCCACTGTTTTCACATTCATTTGGTAGCATCTTGAAAACGATCTCCGCACTCATGGATGCGGTAGAACTGCTGGAAGTCACGTTAGAGGGTTTTTTTCAAGTACGACCATGCAAACAGGACAGTGTGAAGTATTCCTCCACTGTTATTGTCCATCTAGTCCAGGGGTCTGCGACCTGCAGCTCTGGAGCCAGCAGCTCTGTAGTCGCTCCATGAAGCTTTCACAACATGAAATGTGAATGAACACTGAAGTTACATTATTATAGTTACATATCTCAGTACTATTGAAAAGGATATTCCAGTTTTTGTTCAAACTGTATTGGGGAATATGAGTAAAATATGTAAAAAAGCTAAAACCACAAGAAATGGGGGGGGGAAAGGAAGATAGAGCAGGTTAAAAAACGGAAAATGTCTAGATTTCTAAAATAAAATAAAATGTTATAAAATGTAATAAAACATGTTTAGAAAAAAACATGCAAAACTGATAAAAAGGAGGTAAAATGGCTGAAACGGCTACATTTCAAAATTTTCAAGAAAAAACATCTTAAAGAGGAGCAAAAGTGTTAAATTCGAGTAAGAAAATTGCTTAAATGTGTTAAAAGGTTCATTATTCTGAACTGTAGTTAAAACTTCATGGATATATCCTAACATATCATTTTTGTATTTGAATCAAAATTATATATAAAACGCCATAAGATGCTTTAGCCTCATTTTAAAGGTTGAATGTGCTTTAATGACTCCAAATCAAATTGACATAGTGGAAAGTCAGAAAAATGGCTCTTTTGGTCCAAAAGGTTGTGCAGAACTGTTCGCTATGGCAGTGATTTGCATGTGTGGTACAAGAGGTTAAAAAAACCTTACTTTTGTGTGAACAAGCTCCCAAAATGCAACACCTGTTTGAAGTTTTGTCTTGAAAATGTTGTGGAAGGGAGTCCTTCCCTTTTCACACACTTGCTGAGGCTCTGACACTGCTGTTCAGGTACTTTGAGCATCTGCTTGGCGTGAAGCAGCGAGCGAGCGGAGAAATTCTCACTTACAATCAGCTGCAGGAAGGAATCGGCTTCGTCAACGTCTCGGTGCAGGACGAACATCAGCGTAAGTCAGCAGCACTCGCGGATCCACAAACCGGCTTTGCTTGTGTCCTCCGTCTGACCTCTGATCTGACGGCAGAGCTGCTGGCGGTGGGCCTGATGAACAAGGCCGTGGTTCGAGGAGACGCCCAGCAGCTGCTGTCTGCCCTGCAGACGCCTTCCTGCGGACTGGAGCACGTCCTGCCTGAGCACGCCTGCAGGTACCTGACGCTGCTGACCAGAGCCCAGCAGCACAGAGCTCAGGTAACTCACCGCGCCCATTTGTGTTCCGAGTGAACCCGGGAGCTCCGTCCTAACGCCACGCGGCGTCCCACTGTCCATCAGGTGCGCAGAGACCCGGGAGCCGAGCTGTGGTTGGCTGATATCCAGGAAGCAGTGAGGAGAGCCAATCACGACAGTCAGGACGCTCTGAAGCGTGAGTCTGAGTTTGGACCCCTGGAGAGCTGCGGCGCCTGAACGCTTCCTAACGCCTGCTGTGTGTCCGCAGTGTGTCTGTGGCTGGCTGCGGTGAACCAGGCTGTGAGGGACAACAGAGACGAGCAGACTCTGAGGGTTCTGTCTCTTTCTGACATGGAGCTGAGAGGAGTTTTAGCAGAGTGCGCTGCGGACTATCAGAGAGAGCTCAGAGCGCTGCAGACACACCTCGCCAACACAGGTAACACACACACACACACCAGCACACACTCGGGTAACACCATCAATGCACACAGGTGAAAGGTGAGTGTGTGTGTCTGTGTTTGTAGGTGACAACAGGAGTCCATGGGTGTGTGTGCGGCTGCAGGATGACTCTTTTTATTATTTTCACCTGAATAAACTGGAGGGAAGCTGGCAGAGGCCGAAAGACTTCAGACACAACTCCATGTTCATCGACCAGCACCAGATACAGGTCACACACACACACACACACACACACACACACACACACACACACACACACACACACACTTGAAGTGCGACCTCCCGTTGTGTGACACCACATGCTCTCCTGCAGGAGGTGGTGTCCGGCGTGACGGCGCGGCACCAGCGTGGCGTGCTGTGGCGGAGTCAGACACCCGCCGCCATCACTATCCAGGTGAGATGATCGGATCCATCGAAGCCGCCGCCTGAGCTGTAACCCCCGGCGACCAACGGTCCACCGTCTCTGTCCTCAGGCTCACTGGAGGATGTTTGTCCAGCGGAGGGCGTATCGAGACCGCCTGGCCTTCCTCCGTTCCCAGACCAGAGCTGTCGTCAAGGTAACGGCTACTTGTCCCCCTCTGTTTTGCGTTGTCAATCGGCGGTGGTGGAAACGATCCCGTCCCTCACCGTCCTGTCTGTGAGCAGATTCAGTCGTTTGTGAAGATGTGGCTGCAGAGAAGAAGGTATCGCGCTCGGCTTCGCTTCTTCAGACGCAACGTGAGTCCAGTGATGGTCGCCCCGCAGTCAGCTGTTAGCTGTTTCTGACAAGTTTTGTCTGAGCAGATGTGGTTTCCATGGTAACGGGCTGTGTCCACAGGTTGCCGCTGTGATTAAGATTCAGGCGTTCTTCAGAGCCAACAGAGCTCGGGAGCTGTACAGGATGCTGGGTAAGTCCGCTCCCGATGGTTCCCGGTGGCAGGGAGTCCAGGAGGACTCATTACTAAGCCCCGCCCTCTCGTCGGTCTCAGTGCACTCGGCCACGCCCCCGCTGTCCGTGGTCAGGAAGTTCGTTCACTTACTGGACCTCGGCGACGGTGACATCAGAGAGGAGGCGGAGCTCCTCCGTCTGAGGGAGGAGGTGGTGAGGAGCATCCGCTTCAACCGGCAGCTGGAGGCAGACCTGGACCTGATGGACCTGAAGATCGGCCTGCTGGTCCGCAACCGGGCCACCCTGCAGGTGACAGCCCGACGGAGAGCCCACACCTGTCTCCGCCTGTTCCACACCTGTCTCCGCCCGTTCTACAGTTGTGTGTCTCTGTGCGCACTCAGGAAGTGGTGTCTCACTGCAAGAAACTAACAAAGAAGAACAAGGAGCAGCTGTCGGACATGATGGATCTGGAGAGAACTAAAGGACTGAAGGCTCTGAGCCGTGAGCGGCGGGACCGCCTGGAGGCCTACCAGCACCTGTTCTACCTGCTGCAGGTAACACACGCACACTCTCTCGCACACACACACCTGTTGTACCTGCTGGACGTGACGCACTGCGTGTGCGTGTGCGTGTGCGTGTGTGTGTTTGCCTCAGACGCAGCCGCTGTACCTGGCCCAGCTGATCTTCCTGATGCCTCAGTGCCGCTCCACCGCCTTCATGGAGATGCTGATCTTCAGTCTGTTCCACTACGGCTCGGACCGCCGCGAGGCATACCTGCTGCTGCAGCTCTTCACCCAGGCTCTGCGATACGAGATCAGGTCAGTCCCACCAGCTGGGCCTGTGAGATGTCCCCCTGGACTCGTTTGACCCCCTCCCTCCCTCCCTCCCTGCTTCCGGCTGTCAGGCTGAAGGTGGAGCGGCCTCAGGACGTGGCCACGGGGAATCCCACCGTCATGAAGATGGTGGTGAACTTCTACCGCCACGCCCGGGGTCAGAACACCCTGCGGGAGATTCTGGGTCCGGCTCTGAGGGACGTCCTGCTGGACCGGACCCTGTCCATCCGCACCGACCCGGTGGACGTCTACAAGACCTGGATCAATCAGACCGAGACGCAGACCGGACAGAGGAGGTCAGAGCGGTGAAAGCCCGTCCGTCTGGCCCGTCTGTCTCGCCCGTCTCCCTCACCGGTCCGTCTCGCCTGTCCGTGCAGCTCACTGCCTTACGAGGTTTCTGCTGAAGTTGCCCTGAGTCACCCTGAAGTTCAGAGACGCATCGACATCGCCATCATCAACCTGAAGAACCTGACGGACAGAATCCTCAAAGCCATCACCTCCAACCTCCACAAACTGCCGTAAGAGTGTGTGTGTGTCAGTGTGTGTACAGACTGCAGTGGGTCTGTGTGTATAGATATGATCAGTGCAGTACGTGTGTGTGGGTGTGTGTAGATGACTCTAAATCTGTGTGTGTGTTGCAGTTACGGTCTACGTTACATGGCGAAGACACTCCGAGATGCTCTGCAGACCAAGTTTCCTGACGCCAGCGAGGACGAGCTGTACAAGGTGAGATAGAGCTGCTGTCCCGAGACCCGCAGTGACTGCTCCAGGAATCGAACCTGTGATCCTGACACTGGCGTGTTACGTGTGCACCGCTGCTTCCGAGCAGATCGTGGGGAACCTGGTCTATTACCGCTACATGAACCCGGCCATCGTGGCTCCAGACGGCTTCGACGTGGTGGACCGCTCGGTCGGTTCTGCCCTGCAGCCCGAGCAGCGCCACCTGCTGGGCACCATCGCCCGCACGCTGCAGCACGCCGCCGCCAACAAGCACTTCCACGGGGACGGCTACCACGTCCGAGCCCTGAACCAGTACATCAGCAAGACCCACGGCACATTCAGGTCCCGCCCCGACCCCCTTTCACCGCAGCTGATTTGTCCGGGTTTAAGTCGGGCTGCACCTCCACAGGGGGGGCAGGCGAGCCTCCGGTTCAGGTCCTGATGGTTCTGTTTGTGTCTGCAGGAGGCTCCTGGTGTCGGTCTGCGACGTCCCCGAACCAGAGGACCGGTTCGGAATGGACGAGTACTCCGAGCTGCTGATCGTCAACAGGCCCGTCGTCTACATCTCCGTCAGCGAGCTGCTCAACACCCACAAGGTGAGGCCCGGGGGGACCGAGCTGGGTCTGGGTCTGGCTCTGATCCCGTTCTCTGGACCTGTAAGCACACCATCTCTGTGTCTCTGCAGCTGCTGCTGGAGCATCAGGAGGTTTTGAGTCCAGACCCGTCAGACCCTCTCAGTGTGCTGCTGAAGGACCTGGGACCAGTTCCCACGCTGCAGGACCTCATCGGTACGGCGGCTAAACAGTCCTGCTCGTTTCAAATCTGCCCACCTTCCCGACCCTGTGGATCACTCCGTCTCTTCCCCCACCTCAGGAGAGTCTGCATCAGTGGATCCAGGATCAGAGTCCAGCAGGATGGAGGTCTCGCTGACTCTCACCAACAAGTTTGACATCTTCAGTGACACAGACAATAAACCTGATACCCGAGGACTCCTGCTCAGGTCTGTTGGAGCGTTAGCCTGCCCTGATCGGGTCTGTTAGCACATTAGCAGTTCCTGCTTGATTAATATTTTCTTTTTCCAATTCTTCAGCACCAAGCAGCTGATCATCGACGTCATCAGGACTCAGCCAGGTGATTCTCTCGGCGTCATCCTGAGGACAACACACTCGCCTGACCAGGTGAGACCACTGAACTGGGAATCCTGAAATCCACATCCAGATCTAAATTCTTTAAGTGGTGCAAGACAAAATAATGAAAGAACTGTGCAGACACCACTCATTTTGATTTCTGCTTTAAGACCCCTGACCTCTTGGTGTTTTAACGTTGTGTTTACTCGCGGCGGTCAGGAGGCCTGCCATGACTGGCTGATACAGCGTCGGCTTCGCCAGGACAACCGAACGCCTGAGAAGCTGAAGAGAAACCAGTCGTTGATCGCCAACGGCAACCTGAGCTTGGAGGAGAAGAAGCGGAAGATCCTGAGGAGTCTCCGCCGTTTGGAGGGAATGGGAGTCCTGAGGGCGCCGCACGGCGAGGACCACATCCTGCAGATGATCGCCAAGGTGACGCCATGACGCCCTCGGCGCCACTTTGAAATCGGCCCCACCTTTTTCTCTGCTGCTGATCACCTCGGTTCCTCCTCAGGACATCCGTCAGCAGCGGATGCGGCGCCAGCGGCGGGGGGCGGAGCTTGCGAAGCTGCGTCAGACTCTGAGCAGCCTCCAGGTGAAGAGCAGCTTCCACAGCGAGCAGGTGGACTACTACAGACACTACATCAACAGCTGTCTGGATCAGCTGACCTCCGGGTACGTACACACGCACACACACACTAATTTGCCGACGTGTACTCGCTCGTTCCCACAGCCTTCAACGTTTGATCATTGTTCTGTGTTGCAGCAAATCGAACAATAAGAAGGCAGCAGACAGTAAAGGGAAGAAGACGCCTCCTGCTTTGAGCTACAGCGCCGCCCGTCTGCAGGAGAAGGGAGTGCTGCTCGAGATTGAGGACCTGCCGAACACACAGTGAGGACACACGATAAACACATGTAACACACACACATAGACACAACATATGCATGTCACTCCATAAATGCCACTTTTAATGTGTTGCTGTTGTTGTAATGTTTTTGTCTGTTATGGCAACCAGTCATTGATGGTGTTGATTTTATAATTTTTTTTGTGTGTGTTGTGGGTTTTAACTTCAGCTGTTCAAATGTACTTGTTTGAAGTTGTTTTTTTTAATTTTCTTGTCTGTTTTGGTGTCGTTGACTGATGTTTCCTTGTCTTGTGTACAGGTTTAAAAACGTGGTGTTTGACATCGTTCCTGCAGCAGAAAAGGGAAGTTTCACCGTCAGCGCTCGCTTCCTGGGCGTCCAGATGGAAGAGTTTGTGCTCAAATATCAGGTACAGCTGCGTCCCAGCGCCTCACAAACTGCACACCCAGTCCGGTACTGGTGACTTAACTGCATGCGTTTGTGGTTCAGGACCTGCTGCAGCTGCAGTACGAGGGCGTGGCCGTGATGAAGATGTTCGATAAAGCCAAAATCAACGTCAATCTGCTCATCTTCCTCCTCAACAAGAAGTTCTTCAAGAAGTGAACTGAGCGGCACTCACCCCACTCCTGTCTTTGAGAACCATGTTAATGCTTTAATATCCTACAGAGTGAGATATCCCTACACTCCTATCTTTGAACACAAATTCACTCCGTTTTGATTGAGTGAAACCTATTTTATACATGTTTTTCATCTCACTACGTAATCTGTTTTTAAATGCATAGTGGTATCTATGTCTGTTTTATCTTTGTCTTCATGTCTGTTGTTTTGTCTAAAATAAAGTTTCTTTTTATTCTACAAAGGCTAATTCTCTCTAGTGTAGTCTGTGTTCTCACTCTTACAGTCTGATAAAAAAATTGCCACATAGATGCTCAGTGCCATGCTTGCAAAACCAAGACCGTTTAATTCCATGGCACCACAGCACAACCATCAGTGGGGGGTTACCATAGCACGACCTCCAAATGGAAAACATACAAGCCAGTTGTATTTGTTGTAGTATATCCTCCTCCATACTCCATTCTCAGAACTAATCTTGAGTTACTTTAATGTAGATGTTGCTAATGGAAGTCTCAACATTGCGTTTAGTTCACTACTGTCTTAGACACTACTGTCTTTAGGCAGATGGAAAAAAGCCCACTCATTTTATTGATCTTGTTCTCACTAATGGTCTTGACAGCGATCAATGGACAAGTTGTTGGACCACTTAAGAGTCAGTGATTGGTATGACACAATAAGTCAACAACCTGAATTCCTGGTAGACCGAGGACCTTCAGATACATCTTTCAACCCAAAAGCAAAAGAAAATGTCTCTTCATTCTGTTTTTATTGAATCAGCCATCAGAGATGATACTTGACAGACTTCATTTCAATTCATATATATATATAGCACCAATTACAGCATAATTTCTAGACACTTACAGAGAAAATCCAACAGGAGGGGTCTATATTATTGCACGGTGGAACAGCATATGGTTAATTAGGGGTTCAGTGTGTTGTTCGAGGGGAAGGGGAATGGAACCTGCAACCTTTCTATTGAGAGACTTCTCTACCAATCAAGCTACAGCCGCCACCAAAGCGGTGCAGTGGATGGAGTTTGAGTGACACATCAGGGCCAGCAGAGGGCGCCAGACGTCTTTCCAGGCGCCGCTCTTATTGTGAAACTCTCCGGGCGGAAGTGGTGTGGGGCTCTGTGCGGATGGCAGAGGCCGCGGCTAACTCGGCTCACCGAGCTAACGGAGCTGCCCGGCCGGTCGGATGGCCGCAGACGGCCGCTGGAAGGTGAGTTCCCCTCCTGAATTTCTTCTTTTCCCACAAGGAGGGGAAACATGGCCTGTCGCACATGGAGCTGCGCTGTGCGCGTGCTCACCGAGAGCCGCTGCATTAGCTTCCTGCTAATCGGGCTAACAACATCACAACATCCGAGAGCTAGCTCATCTGACCGCGGCTCTTGAAACTCTCGCGGGTTAAACCTCGAACCCCCGTCTGTGTCTCCAGAGGAAGACTTCTGCAGAAGAAGACGTGAGTCCTCGTGACGTCAAACGTGCCGCAATGATGCCACAGGCAGCGTCCTCACCTGAGACAGGTGAGTCCAGCTGTCCACGGGGTGCACGAGCAGCTGGGGAGGAGAGCTCTAAACTGTGTATGCGTGCGCGTGCTCAGGTGGGCGGGCCCCGTGGAAAGACGTGGGTGCCATGGAAACCAGTGACAGCGAGCTTGGACAACTGGACATCGACTTGGACAGGAAGTCCAAGCGGCTGAATCTGACGTCCAACAACGTGCGCGCCATTCTGCATGTAAGTGAGGTGAACTCTGTCCTCGGTCAACACGGACATGTCCTCGCGCATCTGTGATCTCGTTCCAGGAAACAGTAACCTGTCCTCTGCTGAGTGTCCCCATTAATGTGTCATCTGTCCCCTGTCAGGAGGTGATCACCCATGAACACGTAGTGGCCATGATGAAGACAACCATCAGAGACACTCAGAACCTGCCGATGTTTGTAAGTCCCAATGCATAGTGTGTGTGTGGGTTCTCGAAGCCAATGATATTTATTGAGGAGCAGACCCTTTGTACTGTATCTCCTCTCTCTAAGGAGGATGAAGGACTGACTGACCTTATTCACAGTTGCCTACAAACAGGCTGTTATCTCCCAGAGGCAGCCGGAGGTCTCTGTGCAACCCTCCCTATCGAGAAACGCGCTGCCGATCCCCAGTGGAGGCTGATCCATCTCCAGCCGGATGTTGAAGGACTCAGTCCCCAAAACCGACAGTTGCTGTTGTTTTCCTGCTAAGCTGAGGAAACCCGTGATCATCTCTGACTCGCTGTTAGAGACTAACCTTCCTCTTTGCTCTGCTGCATCAGTGGTTAGCTAAGTTAAACCATGGATTTCACAACATCCTCTTCGTCTTTGGACCAGGGTGCTTGGTAACCCAGTGCAGGAATGTCAGCTTCCTGTCAGGACAGGAGTAGATCTCACCAGTGACAAAGTGGTGTCAGACTTGGTAGAATTTGTTTTTTGTTTAGACTGTTTAAAGCGCAAACACATAGTGCTTCACTTCAGACAAGTGTGCGTGTGTGTTGATATTTCATATGAAATTTTATACTCCTTACCCTTATTTGTTTTTCTATTCTGTAAATATGAAAGCTGGATCTCTAATGGATCAGTTAAAGGTCTGTTAAACGTCCTGTGTCTGTCTTCTCTCTCATCAGGAGCCTAAAATGACCCGGTCCAGACTGAAACAGACCATTCAACAGGTATCGAAGGTCTCATTTCTGTCGTTCCACTGTCGCCTCTGATTGTGGAGCTTGAAAAGTCTTTTAAACCCGTATGTTTACATCTTGCAGCCACCAGACTGGAGTGGGACAGCAGTGAACACAGCCAAGGTAAGCTTTTCCTGTTTCTGTCTCACTGTTGATATGTATTTGTAAATTGTAGTTGTATAGAGTGAGGACAGAGTCTTTCTCTCTCACTCTCAAATGGAAGGAAAGTCTAAGGAGGAGAGAAACTTTTCTTAAAATATTTTATTAACTGGTTTTTGTGAGAAGGTTCTTCTCTGTATTTGCGTAGCTGTGTCCAGTTTCAGGTTATGGAGTAAATTAGAATTCCCCTGCACATTTACAAGTTCCTGATGTTTCTGCAACAATAAGGCCAGAATTGATATCACTGCCAGTGAGTGCATACAGGGCAGGACAGAAGTGTTTATTAGTTGGATCTCTTAACATCTGATAGGCCAAGAATGAATCAACAATTCTGTGTTCAACCAAGAGATGGATAAAGCTTTTCTGCCTGTGATTTTCAGTACAATGGTTCATTAGAGTTTTTTTTTTTTAAGTTTAAGCAAACTATTAGGTCCAGAGTTCTGGTACCAAGGGTTTTAGTAACATCAGGACACTGGATGAAGTTACTCTGGTCTGTACTGGGCCACGCAAAATTCAAAGAAAAAAAAGGTAGAAGTCTTTTTTAAGCTGATGTCATGTTTGAGCTTAAGGTCGAACTTTCTGCAAACTGGATGATAACTTGACAAAGTTTGTGAGCACTGGGCCCTGAGAAGTGTCGTGCTCTGTCGCTTTCTCCTGCAGCCTCCTCAGTTTGTGGACATTGATCTCGAGGACGATGAAGACTCTTCTGAAGAGTATTGTCCTGATGAGGATGAGGAAGATGAAGAGGATACAGCAGAGGAGGTGAGTTCACCTCCTTCGCCTGTCAGCCACTAAGCAATACAGACGTTAGCAGAGAGACCGTAATGACTCAAGTATGAACACCATAACCCAGTCACAACGCATGAACACATTATGTAAACATTAAGAACATTAACGAATCTGTTGACACATTAACGTGGCAGCAAGTCAACCATGAGCACAGCAGTGACTCTCTACGTCAGCATTTACTGAGTTAAGTGTTCTTCTTTGTTCTCAGAGTCTTCTCAGTGACGCCGACAGCCTGACTTCGCCTCCCAGAATTCACCAGGGCTTTCAGGCCAGACTACTGGCCGAGCGGATTCAGGGACCACAGCAGGTACTCTGACCTCTGACCCTGCAGGAGACCTCTGACCCTGCAGGTACCTTGATCTCTGACCTGTTATTCAGACAGGCGCAGGCGACCTGAGACATGAGGTGAACTCGACTTCAGCTGCTGAAAAGATTTCCTTTCTGGAGAGACTGAACACTGTGGAGGCAGAGCTGGACTACAGCTCCGCCTACAGCTACCAGCCGGTAGGTCCCGCCTGATGTTTCCCCTGTCTGCCGCCTCCCTGTCCGCCTCTCACCTGACACTCCCCCGTCTCTCAGTCTCTGGACAGGAGGAACGATGACGACGGGGACGAAGGCAGTTTGGCGTGCCGTACACGCTCCAAACTGCCTCTGGTGAACGTTCCCCTGGGGCAGCTGGAGGCGGAGCTTCTGGCTCCTGACATCACGGCCGACATGTACGAGGAGCACAGTATGCAGGGGCAGGAGGACCGCCACTGGACGGAGTGGCTGCAGAGTCTGATGGCACCCGACTGTGAAGGTCTGTGTCTGGTCTTTAACGTTCGACGCCTCGTCTTTTGACTCAGACGAGTTGTCTTTTACTTCTCGTTTCTCTCATCGCCTGGTTGCCTTTGCTGGAACTCCTTGTTGTTTTTTATTCAGAGGAGGCCGAAGACGACGATGACCCTGAATATGATTTTGTGAAGGACCTGGCTGAACCTGACCGGGAGGACTACAGGACAGACCGAGCTGTACAAATCACTAGTAAGAGATCATAGGGCATGAATTATCTATTTTACAATGTATTAATCACTGCCTGTGGCTCACTGACACATCATTGTAACTGTTTTATTGAATTCCATGGAGATGCTGTCTCACTTTAGTTTATGCTTCTTTGTTGCTGTCAGTTCTGGTTTGATGGTTGTGTAGTTAAACGTTATTCTTTGTTGTCATCTATTGCTGTAGTTTTGATTGTTTCTTGTTGCTGTTTATTCTTGTGCTCACAAATCTGTTATTGTTACTTATTGTTTTTGTATTTAATTCTCAGTAGTTGTCATTGTTGGTGCGGATAGTTGCTTTTTCATGGATGTCTGGCTCTGCGTTTTTCAGAGAAGGAAGTGAACGAGCTGCTGGAGGAGCTTTTTGACACGGTGAGGCCAGCAGGTGTGGAGCACATGTCCTCATTTCTGCCACAGCTGGTTGACCCACTGATGTTTGCTCACTGCAGCTGCAGGAGGAAGAGCACGGGGAAGAACATGAGGAGGAGCAGGTGGAGGAACAGGTGGTGCAGTCTCAGCCCAGACCAAAGTTTAATGTCCCTCAAGCTTTACG
Organism: Salarias fasciatus; assembly: GCF_902148845.1. Classification (NCBI taxonomy): domain Eukaryota; kingdom Metazoa; phylum Chordata; class Actinopteri; order Blenniiformes; family Blenniidae; genus Salarias; species Salarias fasciatus. The sequence goes on along the minus strand of NC_043755.1, from coordinate 30,322,762 downwards.
GTAACTACATACACTCGCATTCCCCAGCAGTGACGATGTTTTCTCTTGCGCTGAGTTGTATTCATGTGTAGTGATGGTCGGAGCTCCCTCCGATTGGGGCTTGGCGTCGTCTAGTAGGGACTGTTCATTCTCCTGATAGTACGTCGTTCCCCCTAGAGGGACTGTTTGGTCTCCCATAAGCATCTTTAATTTGTCCATCGGGACGGGGCATCCTCTTGTAGAGCCTTTAATGTTCTTCCGTGGGGATTATTCGTTCTCCCGTAGGGACGGTGCAGCAGAGTCGTGCTGTGTCCGTTTGGGTCGGGAGATACAGTAACGTCCCTGCTGTCGCTGCTTTCTCTGTCAGAACATGACGAAGCAGCTGGTTTGACAGGAAACAGTCTCCACCCTGCTGTGCGGACAGCCGGCTGAGTGGTTCAGTGACTGCTGGTTTCCATCGAGGACTGTCCCGTGTGTGTTCTCTGTAGTTTCGAGGCACCGTTAGCCAACATGTTGACCGAGCGCCGGCAGACGGTCAGAAAGCGGTACGAGGCTCTGCAGCACAGAAAAGCCTTACAGGACACCACCAACTGTCTCCATGGCAACGCTGCCCCAAAGGACAAACCCACCGTGCCCACCCACCAGCTGACCTTTCTGTTAAGTCTGGACCGTGCCCACAAACTGCAGCTGCAGCAGCAGATCCAGCAGGTAGAGTTACAACACTGCTCGCCACATAGATCCTGGTCTGGGTCTGGGACCCGATCCTGGTCTTGAGGCTCTCTAGAATAAAGCCACGATGTGACCAGAGCTTTTCTGTGCAGCATGTTCAGCTGCTGACAGAGATCCACCTACTGACCCGGAACATCTCCGCCTTACTGCCCCAGGCCAACACCACCAAGCAGTACCTGGTAAGTCAACAACGCCAACACTGCATGGTTCGCGAAGAACAGAAAACTACCTGATTAGTAACAAATGTCAAGTTCCACTTGATTAATGAACAATAACACTGTCTGGTTGGTAAACTCTACCTGGCTAGTAAACAACAATACATGGTAAATAACCAAAATTAGTTCAAGCTAACATGGCTATGCTAGTTATACATAAGTCTCGCTAGTGACTCCTACCCTCTAGTCTATTATACTTGATGGAGGACATGTTGGATCATAGAACTAAACTCTGAGTGGCTCCTCCTCCTCCAACAGGAAGAACTGCAGCAGTTTGCCCGGCGTCGTGAGGAAGTCAACCTCCCCTCTACATTCAGAGTGTGTAACCTGACGGGGGCGCTGGAGCTCCTGGAGGAGGTGGAGAAGAGAGAGGAGCCTCCTCCTGCTGCTCCTGCTGCTCCTGCTGCCTCCGCCTCCAGGTGCCGCTGGCTCCCCACCATGACTGCTGCTACCAACAGTAAGTTCCTGCTCTGGGTTGTGGTCCTGAACCCAGAGGTGGGAGATTGGAGCCTGATCAAGTCATCTCCATGCCATGTTTTTGCTCTGACCATGTATCACACCAGGTGAATCTAATCAACCCTGCTCCTCAGCTTGTCTGTGGTACATGGTGAGGGCAAAAACATGGCATGGAGATGACTTGATCAGGCTTCAATCTCCCACCTCTGCCTGAACCTGATTTTGGTCCAGGTTCTAATCCTGCTTCTACTCGTTCTGTCTCTGGTCTGATGTGGATTTTCCTTGTGACTGTGATGTGGTCCGTGCCGTGTTGTTGGTCCTGCTTATGGCCATGATGTTGCTCCTGGACCTGACGGTGTTTCAGTTCTGAGCCTGGTTCTGGTTTTGTGCAGGCCTGGCGTTCCCCCTCCTGCCTGCACACACTGCCTGGCTGTTCGCCACCCGGCCCGTCTTCCTCTACCCAGAACTGCTGCCCGTCTGCAGCCTGGACCCGGCCCTGCACAGCAAAGCACACCGGACTTTTTATACAGCAGGAGAGGAGGGGTAAACACACACAAACACACACTGTGCACACATGTGGTAGACATGGGAGTTGTGTACATGCTCCACACGTTGTACATGGATTAAGCACACACAGTGTACCCACAGTAATGTGAAGTAAGCCTGTAGATTTTAATACATTTCAAATGTTCAAGAATAAAAACGATGGACATGTTGCTGTGTTTTCTAGTAGACTAAACATACAAAAACAACTTGATTTCAACATTGTTAAAGCGCAACACTGTAAATATTGGTGATCAATATTGAAGAAGCGTGACACACTGTGAAACATACACTGTACTCCTGATCCAGACACCGAAGTGATGCAGTCGGATCACTTCCTGTTATGATCACAGTGATGAACGCGACTTTTCCCATGATGCTCCTGTCAGACTCATGGCTCTCGGGCTGAAGCACTTTGAGCAGACTGTGCAGCCGGAGCAGCTGATCAGCTCCTACCTGCTCTGCAAGAACCCGTGGAATTTAAAGAAGCACCTCCGAGACCTGGGCGGCCCCAGAACGCCGCCGGACCACCCGGTCAAGGTGACAGCACTGCGCCGCCGTCGTCTGTGGAAACCCGTGGAGGAGCGTCTGTAGTGAAGGTCAACTTTGTGTTTTCCAGATGTTCCTGAAGCAGGGCGTTCTTCCTCCGCTGCCCCTGGCCTGCAGCAGAGTCCAGCCTGGAGACCAGCGCCCCCCGGTGGACAGAAACACCCCCAACATGCCCAACTGGCTCAAGGTCTGTCGGCTCACGGAGACTCGTCGTATGTACTGCAGCGCGCTAACTCACCAGACTCCCGGTCGCCTCCCACAGAGCAGCCAGCAGATCATCCAGAAGACGCGGCTCGGCGCCTCCGGTTACTCCCCCTGTCTGCCCCCTGATGTCACGCTCAGACTTCATCCCTATTGGCTGAAAAAGTCGTCGCAGCCCCGGACGCGGCCCCGCCCCCACCGGCGCCTCTTCAGGCTGGCGCACACCGCCTCCCTGCTGCCGCTGGCCAAGGCGCCGCCCGACGGACAGTTGAACGGCCAGTCCTTCAGCTCGCTGGCTCCTCCCGTGCCGTGCGTCGGCTCGCTCTCCGATTGGTCCGCAGCCGCAGGAGCCCCCGCCCTGGCCCCGCCTCCCGTCTGTGGCGCCGTTCCTCTGGCCGGGGTTCATCCGGACCCCTCCCACCACGTCCTGTCCTGCATTCCCATTGGCGACAGCCTTCCTCCCGGCGCCCTCCCCTTCCCCCCCACGCCCGGCCTCCCCACTTCAAATACCACCATGCCTTGCTCGGCTGCCGCGCTGAAGCCGGGTTACGTCCTCCTCCAGATGGTGTGGAGACCACCTGCTCCTCCGACCACCTCCCAGCATGCAGCGGGGCATCACCTCCCCACGCCACTGGCGCAGGAGGGAGGGGAGGAGCAGAGGCAAGGCGGGACGGGAGGAGAAGAGGTGACCGGAGGTGGAGGAGGCGGAGAGGAGGGGAGGAGGGACGGAGCAGCGGGAGAAGGTGGAGAAGAAGGGAGGAGGGATGGAGGAGCAGGTGGAGAGGGAGGGAGGAGAGATGGAGGGGGAGGCGGAGGGGAAGAGAGGAGGGATGGAGGAGGTGGTGGAGAGGAGGGGAGGAGCGATGGAGGAGGGGGCGGTGGAGAGGAGGGGAGGAGCGACGGAGGAACGGGAGACGGCGGGGAGGAGGACAGACAGGCGGGCGGCGGGGGTGGAGACAGGGAGGAGGAGGACGAGGAGGAGGAGGACTTCGATGACCTGACGCAGGACGAGGACGAGGAGGAAGTGATGTCATCGGCGTCGGAGGAGTCGGTGCTGTCGGTTCCCGAGTTACAGGTAAACCCCCAAGGCGTGTGTACGTGTGTGCGCTTATGTGTGTGTCAGCTGGCTCAGTGGCGCCTTCTCCTGTCCGTCCTGCAGGAGACCATGAAGCAGCTGACCTGGCTGGCAGCAGAGCGCCGCCTGTGCGGGGACGGGGACTCAGAGGAGGACCACTCCCCGACCTCTCAGGAGGAAGAGGACGAGGACGAAGACCAGAAGGAGGAGGAGTCGGGGGACGGCCGGAGCCCAAAGGCCGGCCTCGACGAGGAGGCGCTGTCCGGCGAGGGGACGCCCAGAGGAGGACGGAGGTGTCCGGGACGAGGACGAGGTCTGACCTTCCTGCGAGGCGCTGGAGCAACAACCACCCCACCAACAGCAGCAGCTCTCTAAATGTCCCCGGCGTCTCTGTCCTCGGCAGGCCGAACTCGTCCTCTGGGAGGTCTCAGGCGGACACGTCAGGAGCGTCTCAGCAAGGACACCACCAAGCTGCTGCAGCTGCTGGATGAAAACATCGTTGAGAACGACCCGCATAGAGAGATTAAAGACACCGCCTTCGCCCAGAGTTACCTCAACCGGGTGAGACGCTCTGCCCGTCCGTCCCTCTGCTGCCTGCCGTCTGTCCTCTGGCCCGGAGCTGTGTTTGTGACCTGGCGTGTCCACAGGTGCGTGAGGCGCTGCAGGACATCCCCGCTCAGGTGGAGGAGTTTGTTCTGCTGCTGAACCAGTTCGAGCAGGCGGGAGACGAACAGGAAGTGACGCTGCTCTTCAGGAAGCTGCGGTTCATCCTGGGGAATCGCACCGACCTCCTCCGAGACTTCGCGGCGTTCCTGCACCCGGAGCAGGCGTTACACTGCGGCCTGGTGAGTCTCACGGGTCCGCCTCGCATGTCTCTCGCTCGTGCATCAGACACATCTCAGGTGCGTCTCTGTGGCCTGTGATTGGTCGTTCGGTGCAGTGGGAGGAGCAGCAAGCCTTCGAGCGCAGCCGGCGGTTTCTGCGGCAGCTGGAGATCAGCTTTGGAGAAAATCCGTCTCATTACCAAAAGATCATCAAAGCTCTGCAGACCGGTCCGGACCTGAGTCCAGGAGGCATCCATGAGGTACACACACACACACACACACACACACACACACACACACACACACACACACACACACACACTGCTCTGCCCCCTGCACACACACTGACACATGCCTCTACTCAGGAATAGCACTTATTGACAGAGCCAAAACCATTTAAATACAGAGATTACGCTTGGAAATCTTTGAATTTTTTAATTTTCCATCGAATTCTATCGATAAAGAAAAATGTCCCCGGTTAAAACTCCACTTGGAAAAATCATTCTTGACCTCCAAGAAATAATAAACACATTCATAGAATTCTAGAAAAAAAAACCCTGTATCTTCTGAACTGAACACACAAGATGAGCAATTCAAGGCCTTAGAAGCATCCGTCTCAATAGAAGGACTACATGAAGCTGTCCATCACATGCCTGATAAGAAAAGCTCCAGAACCCAGCGGAGACCCTGCATATTTTAGGATGATTGAGAGGATTAAGGAGTCTTTCACCTTCTGTCCTTACATGAACTGCACAAATAAACCGGCTCAAGACCCCACACTCCCGTCTAACCGTTGGTCAGCATTACTAATCAGTGGAGCCCAAGCGAGCTGTACAGTCTATGAACCCTTCTAAAATACCTGATGGTCAAACGCCACATTTACATTGCAAGTCTCCATGCTCGGATCAGATTTGCTGCCGAAATCTGATCAGTTTTAATGGACTTTTTTTTTTTTAAATAGGTTTACAGGTATTTTAGAATGAAATCTTCTGCATATGTTGCAGTTATTTATTTCCTCCTCTCAGACACACAGCGACTGTAGTCGTGATGACGTGAGCAGTTTTCCTGAGGAGCGCAGGGATTAAAATCAGAAACAGATGGTCAGACTGGCCCCGGTGCATCTGGTCTGGCCCTGAAGTCAAGTGTTGAGTACAGGAGTTCTTACTGGAGCCGCACATCACCAGGAAGCCACGTTTTCAGTTCAACTTTGATATATTTTAGATTCAAACATGTTGATTGTAGATTTTGGATGCCGGGGTTCTACAATCCGGAGATATGTTATTAATTAAAGAGCAAGAAAGATATAAAACAGTTATAAATGGTTGGCCTAATTGTTAGAGCCTTGACCCCATAGTCAACCTGTAACTGGCTGAACCGTGTAACTATTGCTCTTATTAACCGTGTTAGAATTAGAAGAGAAAGTTTTAAAAAGAATTCACTGTTGGTGCTTTTTGGTTTCCAGCTCAAAGCCCAAATGGCGACGCTGCTGAAAGGCCACACCCATCTGCAGGCTGAGTTCTGGGTGTTTTTCGATGAGCTGCGCCCGCCTCCAGCCCGACCGGGACAGTTTGAAGATGCCCACTGGACGGAGGAAGGAGGGGGCGGGTCGGACTGCGGGGACGGCGTCAGCCATTTGTCAGGGGGCGGAGCTGGCGGAGACTTCGAGGAAGTGACGCTGCCTGAGCTGGAAGAGGAAGAGGAGGGGCTTAAACATCAGCCGATGACCAGCCGGCGCCAGAGGAGGAAGATGGACACCAGCTATAAGGTGTGTGTGTGTGTGTGTGTGTTTGTGTGTGTTTCCAGGCCTGTGATTGGTCGGATAACGTGTTTGTGTGCGTTTCCAGGGCTGTGATTGGTCGGATAAAGACTGGCCGTGCCTCTGTCGGGATGTGAAGATGCGCCGACATCGGAGGAAAGGATGCCCTCGTTGCCATGGTAACAAGGTGCGTATCCCTCAGCGGTCAGGTGTGGTGGTTAAACTGCGAGGCTCACCCGCCGCTGTCACCTGCAGGCGTCGGGGGGCGTGTCCCGGGCCATGAAGAGTCTGGACCCCCTCTACACTCAGATCGTCTTCGCCCACGACGACCCCGCAGACAAAGACCTGGACCTGAAGGGGGGCGACGAGAGTCCCGCTCCAGGTGAGCGTCAAGTAGGCTCCACCCGAGGCCCCGGGCCTTCAGCTGGTCACAGTCCACCGCAGTGCATCATGGGAAAGTCTGCTCCCACTCACAGATGACAAAGAGGAGGAGGAGGAAGAGGATGAAGAAGAGGGCGATGAAGATGAGGAGGAGAGCCCCGTGATGAAGAGGAAGAGAGAAGAGGCCCCGCTGTTGCCGTCCGCCTCGTCCACCGGTCCTCCTCGGCCCGGCCCTCCTCCGGACCCGCCCGTCTGCGCCAAGAACATCTCCCTGACAGCGAGCGGCGAGAAGGTGATCCTGTGGACCAGGTACTGCTTCCTCCTCCTCCTCCTCCTCCTTCTTCATCTCCATGAGGAGCAGCTCTCATTGTTGTTGTTGTTTCCAGAGAAGCGGACCGAGTCATCTTGACCACATGTCAGCAGGAAGGAGCCAATCAGAACACGTTCCAGGCGATCTCCAGTCTGCTTGGAAACAAGACTCCCAGCGAGGTGATTGGTGGTTTTATTGAGCGTTCGTGGTGCTTTCAGGTGCCTCGCCGCCTCTCCCCGGTGCTTTCAGGTGTCTCACTGCCTCCTCCCGTTCCTTTCAGGTGTCTCACAGATTTCGGGACTTGATGCGTTTGTTTCGGACAGCAGCTCGTCAAACCAGCTCCGAGGACGAGGCTCCGCCCACTGAAGCAGATGACTGACCAATGTCGGGAGCCAAAGCTCAACCATTTATTTGGAAAAAATGTATTGATAAAGACTGCCTTTATTTAATGTTTTTGTACAAATGATTTTTTTAATAAATGTGGTTTTCATCCACCAGTTCAGTGTGGTGCTTCAAACTGGGTCTGCTCACGTTGTTGCATAATCATACTTGATGGAATAAATCTGTATTTTCTGGTTGTTTTGCAATTCTTAGGTGCTCCCAAACAGACTAACATTTTTCTGTCATCTGAAACTGTTTTGGGATCTACTGCTCAGGCCTAATGATGAAAATCTGGATGTGTTTGGTCATTCAGGACAATGAGTGCAGTCATACACAGTAATTACATTCACTTTTATTTACAGAGCATCAATAACATTCATCAAAAGGAAAACCATCAATTCCACATGAGCAACGCTGCTGAACCAGAGTCAGACGTGGAGACTTTCTACAGAACCAGACTCTGGTTGGAGATTATACATACTATAAGCGAACATCCTACAGCAAGTTGATCCACTGACTGCAGAGTTTATAGAGGTTCAGATCAGGAACTTCTACTTCTGTCATACTCAAGCTATGCTGCTATGCTAATTATTCAAAATTAGTTTAATGGATCATTGAAATTCTGTTTGACTTCATTTTATTTACCAGCATATCTGAAACTTCCTGCTGCTGGCACATGGAACATTTCAAAATATTCATAAAAAAAGCTTTTTCATTTTTTTATTCAGTATAAAAAAATTTAGACTACAAAGTTTTGACATAGTTTAATCATACAGTAAAATAAGTGGGTGAAGCTGAATATTTCCAGCCTTTGATTGAGTTTTGATCAGAGCTTATCCCCAGAATCTCTGTTTGCCGGGTGGAGGCAGCACCTCCTGAGAAGCAGGGAGGCTGAAGACGGAGCTGGCCGCCTCCACCGTGAAGATGAAATAAAAGTTTGCGACCATCATGGCGACGCTGGGAAGGAAGGAGAGGCCGAACCCGAAACCACGGATGCTGCTCCCGAAAGCCGCCGCCGCCCAGTACACCAGCCTGCAACGAAACAAACGCACCCTCCGTCAGACGCTCGTTTACCGCGGGGCTCGTCCGGGTTCGGAAGACTCACCGTCCAAAGGCGAAGTTGATGGTCAGCAGTGGGAGGAGCTTCAGCTGCTCCTGGCTCAGGTACATCGCCATGACGACCAGCTGCAGGAAGTAGATCAGGAACAGGGAGACGGAGTCAGCGATGAACCGCTGGTGAACTCTGACCTCCTGGAAGTCTGGCTCCTTCACGATGTCGTCGAACAAGGGCCGAGTTGCGCCGCTGCGAAGACGAAAGACGCCCAGAACCAACCAGCCTGAGAGGGCGAGACAGACGGGTGAGACCCGGCAGGGGGGGGGGACGGGAAATGGGCGGGACGACCGCATACTCACCGAGGACGATGGGAACGGTGGCGAATATGGAGCAGCGCATGGTGTAGACGAGCCTGAGGGGGGCGCTGTCCAGCAAGGGGGCGTCAAACGGCAAGAAGACGAAGCCGCCCCACACCATGAGGGGGAAGAAGAGCGCCGACGTCATCAAGGACACGCCCATTTTCAGGACGTCCCTGCCGAGGCAGTCTCCCCCACCTGAGAGACACAAAACTGTCTTAACTCCGCCCATGAGACAAACGCGCTTTAACCCCGCCCACCCGAGGCTTCTTACATGGCGCTGGCTTGGTGTCATCGAGCCAGTCGCCCGGGAAGCCATGTTGATTGTAGTCCTGAGGTCTGAGGAAAGGACTCCTCTCGGAATCCCACAATACTTCGGAGTGTGGGTCTATGGTGGGGGAGGGCAGGACGGTCACTGCGGGGCTGAACACCTGAGCTGCTTTCTCCGGCAGGTAGTTTCCTCCGTGCTCCTCCTCCAGGTGTGTGGGGAGTACGGCCTCCAGGCTGCCTCCCCCCATCTCCCCCCTCCCGGCCTTCAGCTCTCTCTCGCTCTCCGTCCAGCTGGACATGTGGAGGGAGGCGTCCGACATCACACTCATCCGGTCTCCTTTCCCCCTCTGCAGCGTGTCGTGCTTCATCATGGCCGACCTCGCCTCCTCCTCTTCCTCCTCAGACTGTTTTATCTTGTCGTCCATCTGTCAGGGAACACGGGGAGATCCTGGTCAAGGGGAACTTCATGGTTCGGTCAGTAGTAACAGAGAACAACGATGACATTCATACAATAATCTGAGAAAGAGAGCAGGAACGAAAGATTCTACTGAGCCGAAGACCTGACGGGAGCATATTTAACTGGAAATACAGAAGGATCCGTTCAGTCAGAAGCGCCTGAGAGTTTTCAATGTTCTCAGCGTTCTGCTTCAGGACACATATGGACCGAAGTGGAATCGAACCTGCAACCTCTTGACTGAGCGATGTGCCAGAGTGAATATCAGAGCAGACAGGGAAGAGGGAGGAGTGATGAGGAGAAGTGACTAAAGGTGGATGAGATTACAGCTGTCCCCGCCCACTGCGTGGCGTCACCGCCACTGTTCAAATAAAAACTTTTTAAACTGACTTTTATTTTACTAAATTATGCTCCAAAAGTTGTTTGTAGTATTTACGACACGTTTGCACGTGACTGACCAGCCGCTCCGGACCAACGCAATTAAAGTAAAGACCAAAACAAACTGCAGTAAAAACAACAACAAACACCTTGACCGCCCCGAGCTAATATGCTACATGCTAACGGAAGTAGACTAAAATATATGAAAAGGATGCCCTTTGAGACCTGATCCTGGCCTTAAAACCAGTCGTAGTCCTAGTCCTGGTCGTGGTCCCGGTCCCGGCGCTGGTCCTGATTGAGATCCTTGTCTGCTCCTGCGGTAGTAATCAGAATCAGAACCTGAACCCTCAGTCGCCCCCACAGGTGTCGTCAGGTGAGTTCTTCTTCTTCTTCTTTTTCTTCTCTGTACTTCCTGTCACAGAGCTGCTGCCACCTGCTGGTCAATCCTCGTAATGGCGAATTGAAGACAGTCTGTGGAAAAGCCAAATGTTGAGGTTTTAAAACCAAAACACTTTAATATTGAGAAATATATTTCTATAATTCAAATACATTTTATTAATATTTCAAGAAATGCCACACGGTGAACTCAGAACTCGTTCAATTAAATAAATTAATTTAGAAAAATTTTGAGCTTGTTTATCTTTAGTTAAAAGTTAAAATAGATGGTGTTTATGTAATCCCATAAACTGTTCTTCATTGTTTCTCATTGTGCTTAAGATATAGTTCATATTTTTATTTTATGACCATTATTGTTATTGTTAATCTTTTATCTCATTCTTTGTTGCCTTTCTAGGTTTTGACTGCTTATGCTTGTATGCATTATCATTATATTAATTTTATGTTTTCCCCCCTTCTTCCTTCTATTTTTCATTATTCGATTGTTTTATTTTTTTATTTATAGTTTAATTGTATTATTGAATATTATTGTTGTCAGGGACAATATTGCAATGTTCTTCTCTTCCTGCTGTTAAAAAAATGGTATGCACTGCAATGATATTCATTGAATTCTTTAATGTCCACTACTGTATTGTCAGTTTAAATGATGGTATAAATGTGCAAAAAGAGGATGAAATTATTTTCTAGGTGGGATGACAGACCACAAGATCTTCTGGGAATTTTAAACTGCACAAACCATACTTTATTATTCCCTTTTGGGGAAATTCTTTGTCCCACCTTCATACCATGCTATCATGAGGATGTGGGTAGCCACATTAAGGCCCTCCGGGAAGCTGATTGGGTGTCACAGGTAGGGATTTGGTGTGGTAACGTAACCATTGTGGGATTTGAACCTGCAAACTCCCAATTTCAAGCTCGCTTATCAGCGCCAAAATAAAAAAATGTGTTCTAACTAGACTATACCTAAAGCATCTCAGTCCTCAACCAAAACTAAATATTGTTTATATGTGTATCCATTGCTAACTTTGTTTTTTCTGTTGACAATCTCAAACTGTGATGAAGAAACATGCAAAGGGACATTGCCCCAAGTTCTTGTGAGATACGACCCTTGAACTTCAGTTAGTACGTCAATTTTTCCATGAATATCCTGAACCATCTCAAACCATTGCTCCGTATTTGGTGTTTTCAGTTGGTGCTACTTCATAATTATAACCTTTTTACAGGCAATGAGTTACATTTAAACCAGTTGCCTGTCTTCCTTCTGCACGGCCGTATCGTTAACTGCCAACAACAAAGAAATCTGACGCAGAATTTTTGGGATTGCACCATTTCAATATGCAAACACAGCTTTTTAGCTCAATGACAGTTATGAAGCACAACATTTACAAATGTCCACCCTTATTCTTGCTGATCGCTGAAAACCATCTGCAGACAGGGAATCTGGCGGCAGCTGTGGCTCGGCTGGTGGAGTGGTATGTCTCGGCCTGATTCCCTCATCTCCCCCTGAACACATGTCAAAGTGCCCATTAGCAGGCCTCTGAACTCCAGACTGCTCCCAGGGGAAAGATAGAGCACCTTAAATGTGGCAGTCCATTGCTTTAGGGCAGTGGTGGGATGGAAGAGAGATGGATGGGCCCAGGCTCGGGAGTTCACAGGTTTGAGAAAGACCCTTGACCCACACCAGCTCCATGGAGCACCATGATGTGGAAAAAAGGAATTTCCCCAAGAGGATTAATAGTTAAACACGTATTGTTCAAATAATACCTTTATTAGACATGACTGATGACCCCAAACCTTTCATAGAAATAAATACTAAAATAGAAAATGTATACACTCCATTTTCTCCCATTCATTCATCATCCTCCTTCATCTTTATTATTCTTTCTTTCCTTCTGGAGACTCTGCTGCTGCTGCCTGTGTCCCCTCCTCCTCTTCCTCTTCCTCCTTTACCAACGGCCCCTGACTTTCTTCATTTTTTGGATATTGTTTGCTCTTCAGCTGTTTCTGCTACTGGCTAGGTAAAATACAATAAGATAAAACAAGACATTTCCTGTATTTTGTCCCCCAGTTTAGAAATGTGAATAATTGCAGCAGAAAGTGGACTGTTAATAAGACAACAGCAAAAGAAAAAGTGTACAAACAATCAATAATAAGCATAAAAATAATCAGAACATTAACAATAATATATCATCGAAATGAAAATATTGACATTATTTACATTTTCACAGTGGTGGTAGTAGGTGGTAATATGCCATGACAGCCCATGTTCCCATGGCTGATGTGTGTTTGTGACAGCCACATACCGGTTTTAAATGACGTCTGTGTATTCTAAGTGATTTAAAGATGCCTGTTGTCTTTGCCTTTCATACAGATGATTGTTTTCCAGAGAGAAACATTTTTGTGTTCTAATGATAGTGATTTATGTTCCACCCCTCTAATGTTTGTGGCTCCACCTCTGGGAGGGACACCGGTTTGTCAGCTCAAAGATCTTCCTGTGGGGAGTCTTCATGTTCTCACTGAAGACATTTAGCCATCTGAAGGGAGGAGTTGTGCACACTGGTTACTCATTTATTTTGGTCTTATGAACATACAAGAACTTTCATCAGAGAGGTGTGCCATTTGGATTTAAAGAATTTAAAAATAACCTTTGCATCAAATTGTATGTGATCAGTCTGCTCTGTAATTTAACCCAATTTTCCGTTCATCGATCTAAATTTAAAAAATTTAAAGGGAATCAAACTTCATGGCAGTAAGAGCGTATACCAGGCAGGTGACACTACTGCATGCACTCAAAAACAAACAAACAAATGCATCATTGTTTTCTGTGGATACTTGTGACTTGAATTAAAACTCAATGTTTGAATTTCTCTCTCCTCTTTGTGCGTCTGCTCAGACCGGGGTTCGTTTCGGTGTGGCACCGGAGCACTCCGTCGACCTGGATGTTGGGCGGTGCCGGTTGTGCGGGGTTCCACGTCACACAGCAGCTGTTGTTCGTCCCTGTGTGGCGGGGATGAAGGTGTCGGTGTCAGTCACGTGACTCGACGCCACACCCCGATTGGCTGATCGGCATCACGTGCGGCACTGACACGTTGTCATAGAGACTGTCTCAGCCCACAGTGACCACGTGCGTCTCGCGGTGAGGAAATCAAACAGCCCCTGGCAGATGCTGAGGGGCGGGACTTGCAGCGCGAGCACTGGAGGGATTGGCTGAGCGGTGCAGCAGCGGGCTGCGCTGTGATTGGTCAAAAGTACAGCGGCGCTGTCGGTCAGGGACAAGCCCCGCCCCTCTGGACTCAGACTGCGGACTGCTCCGGGACCAGAACCGAGCGCGTTCTCACAGGGACTAACGGGAATCGAACAGTGATCAGGAGCCGGTCAGGGGGCGGTTCGGTCTGTCGGACGGGATGTCCCGGCTACTGGAGAGCAGGCGGCAAGACAGGATGAAGGAGATCAACCAGAAGGTGAGTTCACCGGAAAAAAAGAAAGAAAGAAAGAATAGGACTTACGAGCGCGTGCACGCTCAGTTTTCTTATTGATAAGTGCAATCTCCAGACGAACCGGGACCCGAACCGGGTTGTGAACCAGGAGCGGGTCGCCCCGCTGCGTTTTCCGGAGCGGAGAGTTGTCTTCAGGCTGGGGCGCACTTTGTTCCGCTTTGTCCGCTCACATCTGGAGACGGAGGCGAACCCGGAGTCATTTGTTCCGCTCCCGATGCTGTCTCGGCTGGCTGATCGATCGATCGATCGAGCCTCGATCGGCCCGGCGGACAGTCGATCGAGCCTCGGTCCGGAGGGACGGGGGAGAGCTTTGTGCGGAACTTTTTGGGATGAAAGTTGGTGGAGCTCTAAAAACGGGAAGCGGACACTTTTTTTTTCTTCTTTCCGTTTAGATGTTTTTTATAGAGCAGAGCGCGCGCCTGCCCTCAGTGTGTTCATTTTCTTGTGGGTGTGTGAGTGAGTGTGAGGGTGTGTGTGTGAGCGCGTGTGTGTGTGTGAGAGAGAGAGAGACACGGCTTTACACACAGTTCGTGTGTTTGACTGAGTCCGTTAGCTGCAGCGTGGCCGCTTTGTCCTGCAGGAGGAAACCAGTGGGGGGAGGGGAGGCTGTGCGCGTGCGTGTGTGTGTGTGTGTGTGTGTGTCAACATGCTTGAGGAGCGTGTGAGAATACAGACTACAGAAAAGAGAGAGAGAGAGAGAGAGAGAGAGAGAGAGAGAGAAAGAATGTACCGCTTTGGCAATGTAAATGTGTGTCTGTCATGCCAATAAAGCTTCTTTGAATTGAATTGAATTGAATTGACAAAGCTTTAATAAGCACATCTGAGTCTTATCTCAAACCACTGGACTCACCATCGTCCCTGAGGGGTGGTGTGTAGTTCAGCCTCCAGTAAAACATACATAAGGTGTGCAGTATTTCCACTGCCTGGCCTGCGGTGCTGTTATGGACTGGTTGGAATAAAGGAGTTTATTCCAGTCAGCTTACTCTCAGTGAACTCCACTGTTTGTTTAAAGTGCTTAATTATATCAGCATTTCTTTTTAATTTAATGTTCTGTTTGCTTAATTTATCATATCTTTAATGAGAATTTCCCTCGGTCCCTGCTATAAAATGGGTTAATTGATATTTGAATATTGATTTCACTTGGACAGGTTGGCGTTGCTCATTGCCTTTTGAAACACGATCTCCTGCTGTTTAGTTTTCCATCTTTCTGCATCTGCGTCTGTGAATGTGTGAACTTATCTTAACCTGAGAAGAAGTTGAGCAGCTGCCGTTTCATTGGGTTTGTTCAAAGATTAAAAGACGTTTTCATGAAAACTTCACCAAGACGATTAAAAATCCCAATAAAAACATGGAAGCCTGTCAGGTGCTCCACGTTTAGGACACATGTTGAGAACAGCAGCCTTCGGAGCGGTGGCACCATGCTGGATGTCTGCAGTTTGTTTTTTTTCTGGGCGGTTTGGAGCCGACCCTCCATTGTGGCTTCACCTCAGTCTCATTTCATCTTCTTGACCACCCAGCGGAGGCTCTGCTGCTCCGTCCTTTCCTGTTTGTGCACTTCACAATGTCCATGTATACGGTCCTTTTGTCTGCGTTGTAGCCGCTCGGCCTGTTTCTGCCTCGGACTTTAAAAGATCTCTGGGAAAGGCTGGCCGTGACCTGGTTCGAGTTTCCACTTTATTGTCATATGTACATCGGAAACCATGTTTCCCTGCACAGCCAAGTTCTTTCCCGGCTGTCCACAGAGAATGCCGGCATTAAAAACAACAAATAAAAGAGCATGTAAAGAAACAGTGTAATTAAAAATAATATATATATGTGCCATGTTAATGAAGCAGTGTGAAATTATCAGAGCAGCTTGATTAGAGTTCAGTCGATTGTGAGGTGTCGTGTGTTCGTCCTGGTCAGCTGGGTCCGGACCGCCCGGAGCGCTGCTCTGGTTCTGTGCTCTGTCCCGGACGGCCTCGGCTTCCAGGCCTCCTCCAGATGTTTCAGGGTCGCAGTCTTCGCTCTGCGCTGCGTTCGGCACTGCAGACGTTCAGCCTCGCTCCATGATGAGGGGTTCCTTTAACGGCCAGAGCAGGGAGTTGTGATTATCACTCAGATTTAAGAGTTTAAGAACTGTTGAAACCAGGGCAGCATTCAGTCCCAGATTCTGTGTGCTGGAGGACACATCTGGCCACCTCTCGCCAACCTCTGGATGAAGCTTTGGAGGATTCTGGTCTAAAAACTCATTCAGTTCATTATAAGTACAGTTAAAGTCCCCTCCCAAAAACAATACATCCTCTAACCTCCTCACTGCACCATTATTTTTAGTGGATATATCATATATTTGTAGATTTATTATGTATATTTAAATCTTTTTCTGTCTCTCTTGCATCATTTCCGTTCGCTCTTTCCACTCTAAAATGATGCATTATGAGTCAGATGATCACACATATGACATAAAATCGAACACTTCCTGATTCGTGAGGCCAAGCTCTTCTTTATGATTTTCTGTTTTTGGTAACTCTTTACTTGAAGCGCCCCTGTATAACACATTATAAGCACATTATAGCACTGTATAGCTATAGTTATAAACACTCATAAATGATCACAATGCTTTATAACATCAGGACCTAACCCTAACCCTAATCTTATGCTGTGTAGTGGGTGTTGTATAATGAGTGTTTATAACTACTTATAATGTGTTATACCGGGGCCTTCAAGTAAAGTGTTACCATGTTTTCTTGCACAGGTATAAAGCTCCTGAAACTCTTCCTCCAGCTGGACAGCGTGCACTCATTACTGTCACTAGTTTTTCTGTCTGTACTCTGCTGGCCTCGGCATCACTGTGCACATCTTGAGATTTGTTGGAGTAGGTTTCCATAAAACCTGCTCCTCTGTCCGGGTCCGGGTCCAGTACCTGTGGAATCAATTATTTCACTTTCTGTACTTTCTTCCTGGCCTGACTCCTGAGAGCATATCAAAATATAGAAACTTGTCCATAATATTTCTGAATAATAACCGGAAGCATTGATTTTACCTGGTGGAGCTGAGGAGCCGTTTCTTCTTCATTGGTGTAAATGGTGTGAGGTCATACCACTTTGGCGCTTCGTCTATTTGCAGGAGACGAGAGGAGGACAAAGGTCTCTTTCTCCCCTCCTCACTGAGCTCTTTCTTCATTGATCAGCTGATGGCTGGTGGCTCCTCTCACAGGCTGACTCGGTTTCATCCTTCATACTCTGATTGTCTTCAGCTCACAGTCACCGAACGTCGACGTTAATCCGTCCGCTGGTCCCGGCATTACAGGGTCCAGTCTGAATCAGGAGCCTTATCAAAGCCTGATTCTAAAAGTAGAGGCTGCGTTTGCATTCCTAACTCAAACTGGGAGCTGGTTCCGTGTGAGGGGCCTCCAGGCTGCATTTACATGATAATGATTTAAAGCAAAAAGGCAAAATTTTCCTTGAGTTTTGGGGGTTCGTTGCCACTGCAGCGTTTCCCTCCAGAGTATCACGACTCCCAGTCCAGATTCTAATTGGACTTCATAGTTTTATCATCGAGAGTCTCTGGAATACAGTCCCTCCCGGATGTTGCGTAGCCATAATTTCAACAACTGATTTAAATTCAACCAATCTCCCTGAATTCTGTGCGACCTTGAAATTTTGTCAAGTTGTGGTGATTTGACAGAATTGCAAGGTCGCTCAGAGTTCATGGAGCATCAATTGTTTCACTTTCTGTAGTTACTTCCTCCCCTGGCTCCTGAGAGTGTATTATAATGCAGAAAGTTGTCCATAATATTTCTGATTAGGAACTTTTGAACAATGACGTGAAGCACTGATTTTACCTGGTGGAGCTGAAGAGCTGTGTCTTCTTCATTGGTGTAAATGGAGTGAGGTCATACCACTTCGGGTTTTGGTCTATTTGCAGGAGACGGGAGGAGGACAAAGGTCTCTTTCTCCCCTCCTCACTGAGCTCTTTCTTCATTGATCAGCTGATGGCTGGTGGCTCCTCTCACAGGCTGACTCGGTTTCATCCTTCATACTCTGATTGTCTTCAGCTCACAGTCACCGAACGTCGACGATTACCCGTCCGCTGGCCTCACCATCTCAGCTCACATGGCCTAAAAGTCCCATTAGAGTCAAGATCCACTGGACTTTTCTGTTGGATGTCAGAAGTCAGTCGATGAATCAGTGAACTGATTTTTATTTGCTGAGCACTTCTCATGCTTGCTGCAGCACAAACCTCGACCTAAAAGCGGAGGCCTGTCCCACCGCCCCTCCAGAACCTCAGGCTGTGTTCTTTACATGACAGAAGCATGTTTTTACTGTGATTTTGACGTCTGGAGTGAAACTCAGCTCAGAGTCAAACATAACGTCCAGGTTTCTTACCTGATCAGATGTGTTGATTGACAGTTAGCTTTCACAGGTGTTTCTCTCTTTCAGGACTGATGACTAAAACCTCAAGATCTATAAAAGGTTTCTCTGACATTCAGAATTTAAGATGTAAAATATACAGCTCTGTATCATCTGCATAACAGTGAATGAATGATGCTCCATATGATGTTTCCAAGTGGGGGCACGTATACGTTAAAAAGCACAGGGGACCAAGACTGAGCCTTGGGGAACGCCTTATTTTATTTAATGGACTTCTGATAAACTTGGATCCAGCATGAGTTTTCTCTCTGACTGACAGTAGATGAACCTGTGGAGGGCGGCGCCAGAGAGCGTGACCAGGATTGTCAGTCTGTATCGAAGGCTGGTCTTGGATCTAGTAGAACCAGGACTAAAATCCATTCTGATTTTTATCAGGGCTGTCATCTCTTAACAGTACTCCACCCTAAAAGCAGATTAGGATTCCTCATGATGGTTGATTCTCATGATTAGTTAGTGAAATTGTCAAGATCTAAATTGTTGTAGGGGGTTTACTACTACTTTTAAAATCCATACTAAACATTTTTCTGAAGAGAATAATTCACAATGAATAAAAGACTGTTTTATTTCTAAATTGATAAGACTGAATTGAATGAAATCGTGTGTAGGTGGAAGCGACTGTGCTGTCTCTTTGGACGGCTCCTCCGCCCCTCCCCAGGTGTCCAGGTGTCAGATTCCTTCTCTGTTCCTCCTTTGTTCTGCTCCACAAAAACAAACTGACACCATAATCCAGAGCAGCCTCTCTCTCATTCATCCATTCATCCAGAAAACCGGCTGATGGTCACATGACTCCGCGAGGAGCCTGGATGGCACAAAAGAGGGAGAGTTCGGGCCTTCCAGCCGACTCTGATCGGTCCCATGATGTGTTTCTCTGTGCAGAACAAGGAGAAGGAGCGTCTGAAGGAGAGGGAGAAGGAGGCCCGAGAGAGGGAGGCCCGATCCAGCAACGGCCACCTCTTCACCTCGCTGACGGTGTCCTCCACCACCCTCTGCTCCTCCTGCAACAGGAGCATCACGGCTAAAGAGGCTCTGAGCTGCCCAGGTAAAGGCAGCGTGACGCACAAGCAGCTAGCATGCAACATGCAGAATATGTACAAGCTTCACAGAGAAACCATGGCTTCTGTGGCGTTCAGGGTCCTGGGTGTGACTCCGGCTCTGCAACGACTTTCGGTTTGGTTATGAGAGTCACTCGAGGCCACATGGGGTTCAGCGGCGGGATGTTTAACTGCAGCGAAGCGGTGAAACCTCAACGGCCACAGGAATGTGATCGGAAACCCCTGCGGCGCCGAGCTGTAGGCTAAAATCAGAAAAGCCGCGAGGCGAAACTCCGTCAGGCGTCCAGGCTCCTGTCTGGGACCAGAAACAAACCGCACGAGATCACGCAAGGAGACTGTGATTAAAATTTCCCTCAATACACAGAGACGGCATTCAGAAAGTCCCTGCTGTATTTGAGCAGGCTGAGGAGCGCGAGTTCAGGGTCTGTAGGTGGAGTAGACTCACCCGGGTGAAATATCCCAACCAGGTGGATACGCCACAGAGGTGGAGTGGTTTACTGGAACAAGTCTGGAACTCTGCAGCATTTGGTGTTGAAGGAGGAGAGAAGTACAAGTAGCAGAGTCACCGCTCACCACATCAAACACAGCCGTCTTCCTAAAGAATATTTTGAGCCTGTCAGTGCTCGTAATGTGTAATTTTATTGTATTATAGTAGAAAAACCCATGTAAAATCAAACTAAAGTCTGTATTTTTATTCCAAACTCCTCAAAAACTGATGTTTGTAATTATGTACATAATCCCCCCACGCGACAAATAATTAAAGAATTATGTTATTAATATGTTATATATTACTTTGTTAGGTTTGTGGCTGAAAAGATGACGTTATAAATGTCTACCAGTGTGTCAGTGAGACGAATCACACCTGAAATGCTCTCATGACGAAGCTGCAGCAGCATGTAGACGTATTTCTTTTGAACTGATTATTGTTTCGTTTCGCATTGAGAAACAGGAAAAAAACAAATAACTTAACGCCTGCCTGGCTGTGTGTGTGTGTGTGTGTGTGTGTGTGTGTGTGATTTGCCTTTGTCTGCAGTGTGTGTGACAGATGGCATGTTTTAATCTCCCGTCACAATGAGCAGACGGTCACACATGCTCACGCTCACACACACTCACACACATGTACAATGCACGCATGAACACACACAAATGCCACACACACAAAGACACATTGATGTGGGTTTTATTTCTGACGGACTTCTTTGAGAGCTGAGAAAATAATTTTTTGCAACTTGTTCAAGTGACTGAAGTGTCTCTGCCTGTCCTTCTTTGTCTCTCTCTCTGTCTCTGTCTGTCTTTGTCTCTCAGCCTGTAATGTCACCATCCATAATCGCTGCAGAGACAGTTTGGCCAGCTGTGCCAAGATGAAGCAGAGGGTGAGACACACTGTACCTGTCTGTCAGGTTGTGTCCTGCTGTCTTTCTGTCTGTCCCACGTCTTTGTCTGGACTGACCTGTCTTATCCTTCAAACAGCAACAGAAGCTGGCGCTGGCCAGAAACAGTTCAGCCCTGCAGAACGTCGCCCTGCGGACCAAAAGTGAGTCTGTCAGTCTGTCTCAGGATGTCCATCAGTCTGTCTCCACCTGTCAGTCTGTCTCCACCCGTCTGTCCTCACGCGACAGTAACCCTCCGTTCTGCTGTTCTTCAGCCCCGATGATGAAGGAGCGTCCGAGCTCGGCCATCTATCCCTCCGACAGTCTGCGTCAGTCTCTGCTGGGGTCCAGGCGGGTCCGCTCCGGCCTCTCGCTCGCCAAGAGCGTCTCCACCAATAACATCGCCGGGTGAGTCCCAGCTCCCGCCTGATTGGTGGAGACCTCGACACTGATCGGCTCATCAAAGGTTTATATGATGTTTCAAGAGAAAACATAGCTTTTGTGGTTTCATATCTGAAGACACGAATCCAAACCATCATATCTGAAGAGTTTGAGCAAGACTTTGAAAACGATGTAGCTTCACACACACACACACACACACACACACACACACACACACACACGCACCTGTCCGCCTCTCACACACCTGTCTGTCTCTCAGGGGCTTGGAGGATTCGGTCGGTCTCAGGAGGATCTTGTCTCAGTCCACAGAGTCTCTGAACTTCAGGAGCAGGACTCTGTCCATGGAGTCTCTGACGGATGAGAGTGAGTGTGTGTGTGTGTGTGTGTGTGTGTGCGCGTGTGTGTGTAAGTGACCGCTGAGCCGAGCTCGCTGCTTTGTGCAGGTGAGTGGTGGTGGAGCCCCCTGCTGGAGGAGCTGCAGGTGGAGGGCAGCTGTGTCCAGGCGGACAGCTGGAGTCTGGCTGTGGAGCCCAACTTCCTGCAGACGCTCCACAAAGACCTGATCAAGCAGCAGGACGTCATCTACGGTGCGTCCGGCGCTCGGAACACGGCGCACGGCCGACGAGCGGCACATATTCACATCTTATACCCGTCCCCCCCATCAGAGTTCATCCAGACGGAGTTCCATCACGTGCGGACGCTGCGGATCATGGAGGGCGTGTACCGGCGGGGGATGCAGGAGGAGGTGATGCTGGAGCCGGGGGTGGTGCACACCATCTTCCCCTGCCTGGACCAGCTGCTGGAGCTGCACTCCGGCTTCCTGGCGGAGCTGCTGAGCAGGAGGAGGGAGGGGCTGGCGGACGGCAGCTCCACCAACTTCACCGTGCGGCGGCTGGGAGACCTACTGCTCAGACAGGTGAGGTGCTCCGCCGCCGCCCGTCCACCGACTCCACAGGCGGACGGCTCCCCCTGCTGGAGGACGGGAGGGACGCCAGTCCTCCAGGAGCTCAGAACTGACATCTGATGCTGATTCTTACTGCAGAGACAGACTTCTGTCATTGACGCCTGTGTGTGTGTGTGTGTGTTTGTGTGTGTGTGTGTGTGTGTGTGTGTGTGTGTAGTTTTCAGGGCAGTCCGCTGACGACATGAAGAAGGTTTACTCGGAGTTCTGCAGTCGACATCCGAAAGCCGTTAAACTCTACAAAGAAGTATTGAGTCGAGACCGACGGCTGCAGCAGTTCGTTCGGGTGAGCCGCTCCACCTGCCCCGTCGGGCTGTTCACACACACTCACACACACACTCTCACACACACACACACACACACACACACACTCACACTCACACTCACACTCACACTCACACTCACACTCACACTCTCACACACACACACACACACACACACACACACACACACACACACACACACACACACACACACTGACGTGACCTTGACCCGGTGTGTTTCTGCGTTGGGTCGGCAGCGTGCGTGTCGCGGTCCGCTGCTCCGCCGTCACGGCGTCCAGGAGTGCATCCTGCTGGTGACGCAGAGGATCACAAAGTATCCAGTGCTGATCCAGCGGATCCTGGACAACACGAAAGGTGACCTCTGACGACCTCCGACGACCTGTGGTAACCTCCGACCCGTCCCTGACCTCTGCCCTGTGACGACCTGTGCCGCAGGCAATGAGAAGGAGGTGCAGGCCCTGAGCCAGGCGCTGGCCAAGCTGAAGGAGCTGCTGAGCGCCGTGGACCTGGAGGTCCTGGATCTGGGTCGGGCTCGGAGGCTGCAGGAGATCCAGGCCAGGCTGGACCCGCGGGCGCAGGCGGAGGTCCGCGGCGGAGGCGTGTTCCGGGGGGGAGAGCTGCTGCGGAGGAAGCTGCTGCACGAGGGAACGCTGCTCTGGAAGCTGCAGGGCTCCCGGATGAAAGGTGCCGGCCGGAGCTCTCCAGCCGCCGCGACGCCGCCTCCTCTGGGCGAAACCTCACCGCCGCTGTTTCTCTGCAGACGTACAGGTGCTGCTCATGTCGGACATCTTGGTTTTTCTTCAGGAGAAGGATCAGAAGTTCACCTTTGCATCACTTGTGAGTCACACAGCTTCTCGTGGAATGTTGCTCTTTAAACGGGGCTTTAATCACATCAGTCTAAATGTCTCTGAATGTCTCAGGACAAGTCTCCAGTGATCTCGCTGAACAACCTCATCGTCAGGGACATAGCCAATCAGGAGCGAGGGATGTACCTGATCAGTGACTCCACCCCTCCGGAGATGTACGAGCTGCACGCCTCCTCCAAAGAGGACCGGCGGACCTGGATGAGCCGCATCCAGCAGGCCGCCCTCAGGTGAGCGCCGCGCCGCCTCACACACTCTCTGCAGGCGGTCGGAGGAGCGCCGGGCGTCACGGTGTCGCTTCTGTTCTGTGTTCACTCACCAGCTGTCCGTCGAGGGACGACTTCCCGCTCATCGAGACTGAAGACAAGGCCTTGCTGCGGAGACTCAGAGGTACGGCGCTCCGCCTCCTCCCTCAGCCCTGATCGAGTCTGAATCGAAGAGTCCTTAATGCCTCGACTCCTCCTCCATCCGTCCAGCCGACATCCAGCAGAAGGACCGCGAGGTGCTGGAGCTCCTGCAGGAGCGCGTCACGCTGTTCTCCGACCTGGTGCAGGCCACGGCGCACGGCGAGTCCGAGGGAGAGACGGTGGCGGAGGTCAGGCCCCCGTCCTCCAACAGGAACCTGTTCAGGGCCGACACTCCTCACGCCCCCCGGGCGGAGCCGCTGCTCCTGGCGGCCATCAGCGAAGGTGAGGGGGGGTTTCTGGGAGGAGCTGGCGGTTTCAGGAGGAGCCCGCCTCACGGAGACGTGTTTCTGTTCCAGTGGACAGGCTGACGGAGCTGCTGTCTCACTCCAGCATCCAGAAATCCTCCGTCGTCAACGGGAGTCCAGACCTCAGCAGTGAGTCAGCTCTCTCTGTTTAACGTTTAGATTCAGAGACGAGGCCAGAGGAATGTCCGTTTATTCCCGCTGAGTTTCAGAAAGTTTCCAGAGAACCAAGTTGAGACTGGTACGACGGTGGAGGGGTTTAGAGGGAAGGAGGGAGAGTGGCGGGGAGCACGGAGGAGGATTCCGTCCAGAATGCCGCTGCCGATCTAAACTCCAGCTGTTTGTTTCTCAGACGGAGACTCTTCTTCTCTGAACGGTTCGTTCGACTTGGACGGAGGTTCTTCGAAGGTAAATTTTGTAGCTCCTTCAAACGTATCGATCCCTTCGGTTAATGGTCGCTTCCAGTTACATCCAGACTGAAACAACTGGCGCATTATTGCCTTCATATTTCAGACGTGAGGACGGCGGTGTGTGTACTTGATCTGTCAGTCTGATATTTTTGGTATTTCTGGTTGTTTGTCTTCTTCAGGACAGAAATGGAAACCAGCTGCAGGAACGAAGCCTGAACGAGGTAAAAGCCGCTTCCAGAGGAAACCACTTCCTCCTGACCTCTCTTCACTCCTTCAGCCCCATTTTTGTTTTTTTCCTAACTAGACATCCCAAAAATAAATCGATGTGTGAAATGTTTTGAAAAACAGTGAAGGTGATCGTCTTTAATTGTTGACGATTTGTCTCCAAACAGGAAGTCCGTCAGCGACTGGTCAATGTGAGCACGCAGCTGTTTGCCCTGCAGGTGACGCTACTTTTTCATCTCTACGCCTTTCATCGTGTTCTGAATCCGCCGGCTTTAACTCGCTGACTCCGCCCCTTAAAGGCAGCGGTGATTCGTCAGGACTCCATCCTGGAGCTGTCGCTCAGCGCTGGCCCCGCCCCCTCCGCCACCCCGGCGTCCGCCCCGGCGCCCCGCCTCAGCCGCTCCGTCTCCAGGGACACGGGGCTGGACGCCGCCGGCGAGGTGGGGCTCCTGCGGCGGCAGGTGGCGGTGCTGCAGGACGAGGTGGCGCGCCTGCGCCGGAGGGGGGAGGAGTCGGTCCGGGAGGCGGCGAAGACGAGCGTCAATGGCGAGGCGAGCAGCGCCACCGCGGGCGAGCAGGGGAAGAACAGGCGGCGGGGCAGTAAGGACCTGGAGTTCCGCCCCCTCGCCCCCCTCGCCACCGAGGATCCAGTCGACCAGTTAGACGGCGTCCAAGAAGGGAACGATGAAGAGGAGGAGGAGGTGATGAAGATTTCTCCTCGGTCCGACAGTCCCAGAGGTAAACACCAGTTTCTGTCTTTTTCCATGGTAACGGACATCAACATCACCGTAACCTGTGACCTCTGACCTCTCAGACCTACAGGACATCCCGGAGGAGAGCGAGAGTTAGCAGCGCCCGGAGCGACGCCGTCGTGTTCCGTCTCCCCGGAGTCTCCGATCGAAACCGCGGGAGTGGGCGGAGTTATCGGGGTGGAATCCGGGGCTTAGCTGCGTAGGTAGGGTTTGGTGGAGGCGGGCGGGGCTACATTCAGTCCAAAGCTTGACGCTTCTGTCTGCTCCAAACCAACCGATTCATCCGTCGCCGTGTTTTCGATGATTCTTTCAATGTCTGAGTATTTCAGTCTCTGGATGTTTGAATTTGTCTGAGTCTTTGAATCTCTGAATCCTTGAAGCTTTTGTTTATTTTTTATCTCTGATTCTTGAAGAGTCTCAGGTAGAAAGCTGTAGTCAAATGAAGCAGGAACCTTTTCCTTTCTTTGTTGGTGAGGACTGTACATAAACACTGAGAAGATGTAAAACTGGTCCAGATCCTGGCCTGATGCGGATCACGGTGGCTTTCTGTGTGGCTCATTTGTTTGATACCGATGTGTTTATTTATTCTTCAAGCTGATATCAAGTCAAACAGCCACCACACTACATTTCCCACAATGCCTTTGGATCTGAAGCCACTCGTTTAGACTGAGAGATTATAATCTGTTTATTTATACAGAGACATGAGAAGTAAACATAGTTTTAGAAACGTTTGATTCTTCACTGTAAGGAGTGTTGATCCAAAAGAAGAATCTGTTTGTCTGTTTATTTGTTTGTTTGTTTGTTTGTTTGTTTACCAAAAATCTGCTGGATTTAGGAACTGAAAAGCTGAAGTAACTGAATTTCTTCATGTTTGATGAGATATCAAAACAAAAGCCTTTGAAACGTTGGCCTGGGTGGGGGCGGAGCTTCCACAGATTGTGGGCGGGATTTAATGCTGAATTGTTTTCAAGGGAGCATGTTAGCATGTTTTTTATACTGTGTCAGACTCGCAAATGTGTGTGACGTAAAAAAAAAAAAAACTACGAAGAATCTTTTTGTCAACGTTTATGATGCAAAATGTCTAAATGTTTAAATTTTACACTCATATAACGCCGTCGCCGAGGGCTCCGACGCCAGGTGGCGGCAACTTGGCTGCACTTGAGGAGGCTGATCGCGGAGAGTTGTGGAAAAAGGAGGCAGAAACACAAGAAGGAACTGAAAAATATTTGTTTTTCAACGCTGACTGAAACATGCTGAAGGTCATGAACACTTTTACTCTCCTGTTTGTGCCACAGGACGTAGATCCTTCGTGATTTTACTCTTTCTGATGTAAACTCTGTGTCTTTACTGAATGAATTTAATCAGGAATATGCTATGCTGTCTTTCTCCTGTTTTATTTTTGTAATTGTTTTCCATTTCTGTGACTTTATGATTTCGAAGTATTTGCAGAAGCGCCTGCTTCGTACCCGCTGGCAGGTGACATTATGACGCAGTCGTGTGTGGAGGCGTCACTCAGTACGGATCGATGCTTTAACATGTCATCATGTTCAACTGCGATTAAAGAAAATATTTACCTCCAAATCAAAATAAGTGCCGTGTTTTTCATCAGTGGTCTGGATGGTGCCTGTATTTAATAGATAGATGTGGAAATGGACATTCTCTCTCTTTCTCATTTATTTATTTTATGTTATAAATATTAATGTGTTTATGTAAATTCTTGTGAATTCATAATCTTAATATGCTATTTAATATTGGTGTATTTGAAGAATTTGTATATTTTTTTACTCTTGGTTTTTTTTTTTCATATTTTTGTGTAATGTGGAACTGATTTGATGACTGAATTTCTCCATGTGGAATGAATAACAACTTAATCAGCAAATACTGAATTTGTAGAAAAATGATTCTAAACATCATTTTTCACCACATAGCTCCATCTTGTGGAATAATGGAACATTACAAGCAACAAGAGAGTTTTTAAAATTCCTCCACGAAAAGTTTATTTGGACATTCATGACAAAAACAAATTAATTGGAAACTCCTTAAAACGGAGTTTATTTCTCAGTCTTTAAAAGAGTGCGGGGATTTCATGCTTCATATGTTGGGTAGGAGTCGTTGTTTACTGTATTTTATTGTATGGAAAATATGTCTTAAGGGGGAGGAAATTGACATTCAAGAAGATGGGACCTAGGACAGAGCCCTGAGGAACACCGGAGCAGAGGTAAGATGCCTGAGAAGTAAAAGATTTTAACTGAATGAACTGAGTGCTACTAGAAAGGTATGACTTGAACTATTTACAACACTGAATATCTAACTCTGTGAGGAGAGGCCTATCATTTTATATGAATATTTGGGTTATGTTTATTGTGTAACAGTTAATGTAAATATTTTATTTATCTTCCTTATAATAACAATCAGTCCCATGTGAATGTTTCTGTTTCATTCCTTGGAGTACTTGATGTTAAATGTATATAAAGTTAGTTTAAAGAAGAGTTTGGACCCGTCAAAGTGAAGTTTTTTTGTCTTCTATTTGTCCAATTCGTCTTATTCTGAAGCCGACGAGCAACCCGACGTAACTTCCGGTTGGGTGAAACCAGGAAAAGGGCGTGGCGTGCGTCACTCGGGTTGAGGAGCCAGGGACAGAAACCTGGACACGGCGTGAGACCTTTCGGACCGGCGGAGACCCGAAGAGGCCAGGAGAGACCCGGAAAGACCCGAGTGCGCGTTTCGCCCGTACGGACCGCGGACCTCAGGCTGAGCCATTGAATTTGCCTCTAACAGAAAACCAGGAAGTGACGCAGCAGGTGGAGAGGCAGGTGTGCTTTCTAGCGAGGATCCCAACAGGTAAGCGCCGGTCTCCTACAGATGTGTGTGTGCTCCGCTAACAGCCTCGTGTGCGACTGCTGACATAACTTTGAATTAAACGCACGAGCCAGGAGACGTAAACAACAACAAACACGTCATTTTCCTCCGCGTTCCGCCTGTCTCGCATGACGTCATCACGTAAGAAATGTCGGTTATGACGGGTGCTGGGCTACACAGACAGTAATGTTCAATATCAACACAACACGCATCCAGTGAGACCGTAACACACACACGTAAACACAACTTTACCAGTGAGACAGCTCCACACACACTCGCTCTCTCACTCACATTCAGTTGAACAACTACACTCACAATTACACAACCACACCCACATCCAGTTGGGCAACTGCACTCACTCTCACACACAGGCACCCAGCCACACCTACATCTGGTTCGGCAACCGCACACAAGGCCACACAGCTACCTGGGGTGTTGAGTTGAACCGATTCCACGATGCACCGTGATTCAGATGTGCATCGATGCAGCAACAAATCACAATAGATTATAACACATGGTTGTTGTTTCTTAAGTTTCCAACAGCGGACCAATAAAGTTCTCAGGTTTGTAAATAATTAGCCGGTATTATGTAACGTCATCAATATTGCCTGCAGGTAGGCAGGAGAGGAGCCATGATTCTTTGGTATTGATTAGAATGACAGAATTAAGGCAAAGGTAGGCAGCTGCCTGGGACACATAAGAGCTGACCGACTGTGCTCCACAGTAATGTCTTATTTATAAATATAGATAATGCATGTCAGCACCCTCTAGAATCACCACTGCACTCTATGCAACATTTTATACGATCGATATAGGACCCAGTACAACTTTGATTTATATCTGCGCACAAAAGAATAACTCTATACATAACCTACATTTCCAATAACATAACTGCTACAACTATATACAAATGCTTTCTGCAACACCTAAATATACAACTATGCAAGACTTTGTATGAAATGTTTAGTTAGCATTTATGTTAACATTAAAATGTTTTCTCTTTTGTAGCACATTGCACTGTATGGATGTCATTTTAGTATTTGCTATTGTAAATATACTTTCTCTCACACTCACACTCTCGTCAGTCTTAGCTACCAGCATCTGGCTGCTGTTTCTGGTTTCTCTGTGATCAGACGTTGAGTGGGTGATGACGGGGAAACGTCTGTTTCTGTGTGTGAGGAGGTGAGCGGAGGACTGAGCAGCATGGAAGCCGTGAAGAAGAAGATCAAATCGCTCCACGAGCAGGCGGAGGAGGCCAGAGAGCGAGCCGAAAAGCTGCAGAGGCAGGCGGAAGGGGAGAGGAAGAGCCGCGAGGAGGTACGCAGCACATCTACAACCCCGTCGGTTCCACAGTCGAACCGTCTTTAAAAGACAATGTCAGTGAGCCGTCGGCAGTCATTACAGTTTTAATCATATCCTTACACACAAAATCTTACAACAAATTGAAAAGTAGTGTATGGAACAGTTTCTTTTACTACTCATTAGATATTCTCCTTTTGTCCTCCTGATGTGTGTTATTATGGTCTGCTGTGACGTGTATAATGTAAAGGACATTTTAAATACATACAGCCCAGTTTGATCTTTTCTGTGCAGGACTGGTAAAATAACGTCATAATAACCTTTAAATGTAAAAACTTTGCAGTGTTTCTTTGTTGTGTGACAGAGTGTACCTGAAGAAAATGTCTACACGCAAAACTTTTCAGAAACGAAAATGTTGTGTCAGCAGGACCTCGGTGTCGTGTTGTGTTCTGTTCGTTACTCTGAAGAAATCAGGAAAAAAAAGTCACTGTTTTCTTTGAAAGCACCATTTGCTTGGCAGTTTTGCAGACCGGATTGGATCCCCATGCGGGCCGGTTTTGGCCCACAGGCCATATGTTTGACACCCCGACTGTAGAAGAACATTTGTTGATAAAGTGTGTGTGTGTGTGTGTGTGTGCGCGCACGCTGTGCCGATAAGGAGAGGTGGTCGTGTTCATGTGGCTGCTGAGACTTGAACTGCAGTCATGTGGCGACTTTGATGATCGTCAGATTTCTGCTTGTCTGAAGACTTTCAAAATAAAATAGCATTAAACTTTGGAACAGTTCGCTGTCACACCCTTCAGGTTCAAGTTTCCTGCAACAGTTTGACAGAAGATTCTCTCTGGTTAAGATGCAGCTCAGTGTTGAGACCCTCATGTGTTTCTTCAAGTCTTCAGCGGCCATAAAAGAAACTTCCTGATGGAGTCATTTTTTAATTTTATTTCAATTTCATTTATTTTATGCAAAAAACAATAGTCTGAAGGCCCTTTCATAGAGAAAACCCCAACACTTCCACTTGAGCAGACAGCAGAGAGGAAAGGATAGAGAGCAACAAGCGACAGATTGTCAGAATAAATGATCAGTTCGTTTGTATGAACACAGAGTGAGGCATGTTGCTGTGGAGTGTGTGTAGTGCTGGACTGAAGCACGCTGCAGGCATCACACACTCCATGTATCAGTGGAAACACACTGCGAGATAAACCGCAACAGGAGAGCTGTAGACTGTGATAACACACACACACACACGCAGTGCAGAGTCAGAGTGTGTGTATCTCAGCGGAGGCCACATTTCCCGCTCTGTGTAAATAAACAAGCAGCAGTTCACCCTGCGTGAATCTGTTTTCTGATCAATAGTACCAGACGCAGCGCTGAGATTGAACAGAGAGCAGAACAGAGAGCAGTCATTCGTCTGAGGCCATCAGACGCTCACCTTTAACCAGATTCAAACCACTTCAGGATTTGGTCTGTGAGGAGAAACCGTTCATTGATCAATGCCTGGAAGAAGTGGGAAGGAGGTGAAGTGTGTGATTGAAATAACCACCGAGTTTATTCACCTTCTGCCAAAAGACGGTTGTGTCAAGTAATGAAGTCAATGCCGTGTGGAGGTTTATATTTTCAACATCTAAAGTTACAGTTTGCAGTCGGAGTGAGGCTGGAGGAAAGCGGAGTTCTGGACGGAGTTCTTCCCCTCTGTGTGTCTGCAGGCGGAGGCCGAGGTGACTGCTCTGACCCGCCGGCTGCAGCTCGCCGAGGACAGTCTGGATCAGGCTCAGGAGAAACTGACTGACACTCTGCGCAAACTGGACGAGGTGGAGAAGACGGCGGACGAGAGCGAGAGGTCAGACACGACCGACCCCGATCCGTCTGATCCCAGGGCCTTATCCACTTTACTGTCACTGCTAAAAACAACTCGGTGTCTGTGCCACATTTTAAGCATATGAGGAAATTCAGTGAGCTCCAGTGTAAATGTCGCCTCGCCGTGTGTCTTCAGGGGGATGAAGGTGATCGAGAACAGAGCTCTGAAAGACGAGGAGAAGATGGAGGTGTTGGATGTTCAGCTAAAGGAAGCCAAGCGGATCGCCGAGGAGGCGGATCTCAAGTATGAGGAGGTAACTGCTGCTAACAAACCACACAGCCGCTGCGCCGCGACACGACGACGCAACGACCACCGTGTGACTCCACAGCGACGCCACACCACTGCAGGGCCACAACGTCACACAGCGACCAACCACGCCACTGCAGCTAATGTTACTGATGGAAACGTTTGATTGACAGGTAGCCGGGAAACTGGGGAAGCTGGAAAGACAGCTGGAACGAGCTGAAGAGAGAGCCGAGCTGTCTGAGAGGTTGGTCTCACACACACACACACACACACACACACACACACACACACACACACACACACACACACACACACACACACACACACACACACAACCCAAACAATTTTAACTCACAGTTAAACTGTCAGTAGAACTTCCAAAAAGTTGTCAATTTGCTGCATCTAAAGAATAAACACACCTGGGATCAGACATGGGCGTATTTCATTGGGTGACTTTCATGGGAGTTGAAGTAATCGAGATGAGGCAACTGTAAAAATGCAGCAATTCCAAGAAAAGTGTATTCATCTATGGTAAATAACACTACGGAACAACCTTTCCCTGTTCCAGGCTTGAAAGGGTTTTTTCCTAGTTGCTTCTGCTAAAAGTCAGAGGAAAGCACCGGTTTCACCCTCTAAACCTTGCCGAAGCCTTTGATTTTTTTCATTTTCCACAGTATTTCATGAGGAACAGGACAGTAATCCTCCTCTTCCTCTGGGCCAACGTCACTATAATTATAACGATTCGTGACATGAAGAGTCATTTCAGTGATTCTGGTTTAGGGCGATTGGTTCATGCTAACCCTAACCCTCTGTATATAGATACACCTTTAGCAGTAAAAGCAAATTCCTGTCATTTGTGTGCTTTATTCACCTAAAATGAAAGCTGTGAAAATTGAGATTTTTAATTAAAAATCACTTATTTCATTTTCAAAGACACGAAAGCAAAGTATGAATATCCTAATGACCATAAGTTTGATCCATCAAGATCTAGAAATGAGGAAAATGTACTTTCGAACCGGGAACAAAATGTGTGTTATATAGTGTAATTACATGAGAAAATACTAAGAGAAACGGGTCAGAATGACCACATGAACACAAAAACTTGAGCAGTGACAAAACCATTGTCTGTGGACGCACTGTGTTGCTGCATGCTCAGTTGGTAAGAAAAGGTTGTTCGTGATCGGTGAGCATGATGGTGAGTTCCTACAGCACCGTTCAAGGTGAACTACATGAGATCGTCTGACGCTCGAAACTGTTGAAAGCAGCTTCAGCGTGTTTTTTTTACCTAACTCAGATCATATGTGCTGCATTTCAGCTCACATCCGTATCGTGTCACAACTCCACCAACTCTAACGCCGTGGCGTTTCCTTCCTGCTGTTTCCTTTGACCCCTGTCACATTTCGACACTCTTCTGTTTTTTTCTCAATCCACCAATCAGTAAGATGCGGCAATTAGACGAGGAGCTGAGGAGTTTCAACCTGTCAATGAAGAGCCTGCAAGTATCAAAGGACAAGGTACCGAAGACGACCTGACTTTTAACCTGCTGGCAGTCACTCCTGTGGCTCCTCCTCCTCCTCCTCTTCCTCCTCCTCCTCCTCCTCCTCCTCCTCCTCCAGCAGCTGAGGGCTCCAAACACCACAATGTACCAGTCTTTACCCTGAGAGAAATTTACATGCAAAAACCATGCAGCATGAAGTGTTTTCCACAATAAAAACAGGAGCCGTTGCCCTGAGCACACACGGAGTAATCCCAAGACCCAAGAACTGAGAGCTCTACAAGGCTCGTAAAAGCAATTCTGTTAAATAGGTAGGACTCAGAACGTCAGAAGAATTATTAAAATACTAAAGATTCTTAAATTCAGTTCAGACGCTGTTTAAACAGTGAGAACGCAAAACTGTTTTGGGTGTCCCTTCACAAAACGGTGTTCAGAGCCACTCGATACAACTTTTTGAAACTATTCCCACGGTGGATCTTCTCAGAAATGCTCCGGCTCCATCAAAAAACACAACTTCTGGACCTGCTCAGTAGATGAACAGCAACAATGGCGACCTCCAGAGTGTCAGGACTGCAGTGGTGTGTGGTTTCATTACTAAAACAGACAGCAGCGCTCACTAGTGGCCCAACAGGAAAACTATAATTTTAGCATCTGAAGGTGAGCTGAATGGTCTGGGATCGGACGAGGAGGAGGAGGAGTGACGTGAAGCAGTGAACTGTTCCTGCAGGTGTGAACTGAGCAGAGTGAAGCTGCTTTCACCTCTAATCTGTTCGCCTCTCTGTCTCAGTCTTCTGAAAAGGAGGACCGGTATGAAGCGGAGATCAAGAGTCTGACCAAGAAACTGGAACAGGTGAGTCAGGGGTGACAGCAGTACAGTCAGAAACACACACACACACACACACACCTGAACCTGCTGCTGTGTTTCAGGCTGAGAGCAGAGCTAACTCTGCAGAGTCTGTCGTGGCCAAGCTGGAGAAAACCATCGACCAGCTGGAAGGTCAGGCTGCCTCTCCGATCAGAATTATCCATCCTGGAGTGATTGCTCAGCGTTTCCGCTCGTGACGTATGTATATATATCTGCTTTCTGTGTGAACAGACAATCTGGCTGCAGCCAGGGGCGAGAACATGGAGCTGCAGGCGTCTCTGAATCAGACCATGGAAGAGCTCAACTCCTACTGAACTCTGAAGCCCGTCGGCCCCAAACACCCCCGGTGCTTTTCAGTGGGACGCCTTGAAACGTCGTGGCCAAAGGGTTGTGTCACTCCCCCGCGTGCTGGGTGGGAGGAGGCCACAATCCAGAGCTGCTCCTCTTCCTCCGGCTGGAGACTCCAGGTGTGCAGGGAGGAGCAGCCGCCTGCAATGATTCCTGCCTCTTTACATTCCTCCGACACTTCAACATGATAGCTTCACTCTTTGTGTTCTAGGGGCCCAATCTGTAACCATTCCCGTGTTCAATCCCCTTTAACAACGACTCACAACTTCAGTGTTTGAAATCACCTTTTCTTTTTTTTTGCCAAAACAACTAACGGAACAGGATGTTGGCTCTAACCGGTCCATCGGGTCTTTTCCTGGTTGTATTGGGAAGTCAGCTGCCAATCAGATCTGAACGCTTTATTGCCAATTATGTTAATGGAGGGACCAATCAGAAGTCAGAGACCACCTTTTAGTTGACTTGATATTCCGACGTGGTGGAGTCACCGCCGCTGTCACAGCTCATTGTAAGACCAGATTTTGTATAATAAAAGCACCATCTTTAACTCTTGACCTTTTGATAGATTTTTACTCTGCAAATGTTACCCTGTTTGTTGGATACTTCATTTCATTTCAATTTTATTTCTATAGCTCATAATAAGAGAAACATACGTGAAGTTTGCATTAAAACTTTTATTCTATCAGTAGAAACTCACACTCACATTTCAGAAACTTTAATTCTCGGCGGAAGCCCCTGGAATCGGACCATGTTTCCACGGTGAGTTTGTTTTGAGAAGTCGGTCTGCACGCGCTCGGCATGGATTCAAGTGATGGGGGTCAGCTGTGACTGACCCCTGAAGAGGAAGACGCTTCTTCGGCCAGCTTCAGGACTGGCCGCAGCTGGTCCTCCAGCGAGGGGGCGTCGGCTTCGTTAGTGATGATCCAATCAAATTCAGCGTGGCTGTCCAGGCCGCATTCTGACTCGGCATCATCCACACCTGAAACGCCAACGGACAGGTGAGACACGGGACAGGCAGAAGCACTCGCACAGACTGGTGTATGTACCTGTGGTGAAGCTCCACCCCCTCTGCATCCTGGTTTGTTCTGAACTTTGAACTCTGACAGTCCGAGTCTGTTGAGGAAACTCCGACCTGAACCACTGCAGGTCTGACAGCCGCCGGGCATCGCTCACCATCTGACCGACCAAACACACAACAGCGCCCAGTGATGCAGTTATTCTGCAGTTGTTTTCTTGTGATATCTTAGAAAACTGGTCCGGTGATGTGGTTGTCGTGATCCGAATGAACAGATCAGAAAAATAATCTACGCAACCTCGTTTAGAGACAGCCGATTGGTTGTTCAATATTTCAGGATAAAGCAGTTGAATCTGGAAACGGATGAAGCTGTGGTGACGTACCCACACAGGTTGGTGGGCTTCTCTGGTTGCTAGGCGACAGAAGAAGCCAGGGTCTTGGTTCCGTCGACTCTCCCCCCAGCGGATCATGTCGGCCCGGTACTGCTCCTTATAGGGACCTGGTCCTAGTAGCTGGTCCAGGTCCAGACCGTGTTCCTGTGGAACCAACAGAACTCAACTCATGTTGAACCAAACCACTGTGGCAGTTTAGGAAGACCGGATTCAAACAAGAACTCCCAACATCAGCGCAACAATGACGCCAGACACACACAAACGCACCCAGACTACGACCGCAAAGCTGAAAATTTACTTTCAAGGTTTTCATATCAAACTTTTACAATGTCTCAGAAATCTTTGCCTTTCAATCCAACCTGAACAAGGTGGTGCCAGAGAATCTTTCAGAGAGGACTCCTCAAAGTCATGAGTTTTGGTTTTCCAGAAGTATTTCTTTTTAATACTTAGACTACCAAATATCTTATTTCTTCCTCTAACCATGCTTTGAATGAAGACTTTTATCAAGTTCCCCTTTCAGCAGTGTGGAGTTTAAGCTCGTCTCGAAGGCTGTACAGTGGCTTTCCACTTCACAGCGAGAAGGTTGTGGGATCAAATACTGGTCCAGCCTTTCTGTGCAGACATGGAGTTTGCATGTGTGAATGTGTTCCTGAGATGGACTGGTGACCTGTCCGGGCTGTACCCTGTTAGCAGACCAGACCTGTCCCTGTTTGCTGAGATTAGATCCAGTGCCCTGCAAACCTTCACAGGATGAAAACAGCTGGATAACTTGTCTCTGATAACATCAGAGCTGTCCATGTTTGCACACAGCTATGATGTAAAGACTAGAGAAGTGGACTTGGGTTCAGGAATCTGCAGGTAACTGAGCGAGACCTCTGACCTCTGGAGAGGCTCCGTGTGGCTGTGCTGCACACTGCATCTTAGAAATTGGACATGCTAAAGGAGGAAACGGAATTTCCTCAAGTATATGGGGATCCCCATTGGGATTTCTACTGCAGTTCGTCGTTGACTCTGACTTGTCTTCAAAACCCTGACTGGCGGAGGTGGAGGTCTGACCTGGGCGTACTGCTGTTTGAGGGGTCCGGACAGACGCAGGATGCAGCAGACGTCGCCTCCCAGACTAGACAAGAACAAACAACAAGTTAAAAACAATTTCCACACTTTATAAGAACAAATAAACAACTTTTCATAAGGGGCGCCCCCGCGGTGACGTCACATCAGAGAGGTGCACGCGCTCACCGCTCATGAATCCAGTCTGTGACGTAATCCTTCCCGGACTTCCGCTTCCCGCTGAAGACCAGGACCAGCCGAGGCTGCGAGACCCGGACCTCCATCTCCCATCGGGTCCAGGTCCAGGTCCGGGTCTCTCCGCCCCGCTGCTGGAGCTTTATGAGTGTACTCCCCGCCCCGCAGGTCGGACCACCGCAGCCCCCGCACCGTAACTCACCGCACGCTGTCGCCCTTCCACAACCAACCTCTGCGTTATCACGTCAGTCAGACCCCGCGTGACTGGACGCAGCTCGTGTGACATATAAAGACTCCTTTCAGAGACACGTCAGAAAACATGTAGTGAATTTATACAGGTACGAGTTCATTTTTGTATTCCAGCGTATCTTATTTACAAACATTACGGCAACACGAGATGTTGTCTACTTCCGGGATGAACCATTATCGGGGTTTCTTTGGGGGGAGGAAGGCTGTCCTCTGAAGAACTTACTGAAACATTGAAATTTCCCCACCAAAATCAAACCTTTCACTATTGGCCTGGTCTTTATTTCAGTTTAGATCAGGCCTTTTGTACAATGGATAATTTAAACATAAGCACTCTAAAGATTACTCCGTAAGAGCATCCATTGTATTTGAAAACTTGCTCGAGGTTTAGCTCTAACATGTATTATCATCATTTACATTTAAGCATAATAAACATCAGTCATAGATCAAGTGAACTGCCTGAGAATGAAAAATGCTTGAACAGATTGTACTACAGCAGCACCAATCTCAAAATGCAATGGTACAATTTGATCATCAGCAAACATAATCATACAATCTGAAAGAAACTGGAAGAAATTCAGAAGTTCAAAAAAATATATACGGTCACGTTTTCAAAGAAGAATGAAATCCAGTTAAAGTTTTGTGTTGTGATAAATACTCTGGGAGAATCAGAGGAACTGCAACTGAAAAAACTTCTGCTGGTTGCTCTTCATGACTTAAAGCTGCTTTTTGTTTGTGTGTGTTTGATTTT
This sequence comes from Salarias fasciatus, assembly GCF_902148845.1. Lineage (NCBI taxonomy): Eukaryota > Metazoa > Chordata > Actinopteri > Blenniiformes > Blenniidae > Salarias > Salarias fasciatus. The sequence continues at coordinate 30,284,905 of NC_043755.1, read as the reverse complement.
AAATTGTTTCATTTTTTTGTGTACGTCCATTGAAAGTCCATGTGAACTTAATCTTCGGTAATTTTATTTCCTCTCCAGTTTGGATTCAGTTTGCCGTTTCCCATCATCTCACCCCCCTGCCTTCAAGAAGTGGCCTCTTCCGTGCTGACGTCACACGCTTAGACAACAATGGCGGCAGCACTGTTCAGAGGGAGAGCTGCAAGTTTAGTTGCAGGAAGAAAAAATGTATTTTCTGCACTGCAGGTGAGTAGAACAGAAAGCCGTTTATTCACACCGGTATGTGCTTTACTGCTGAGAGCGTGTTAGAGAGGAGCCGCCAAAAACTGACGTCTGAAGCAGGGTTTACTCTGTCAGCTGCAGAAAGTAACTTTAGGAAGGGTTCGACCTTTCACCGAGTTATTAGTCTCGGTGAAAGGCTATCACCGTCTTCTCGTGCACGCGCAGATTGCAAGTGCATGTGGCTTGTGATTGCAGAAAAATTGATTGCAGTGATTGCAGGGAAAATTCAGCTTCAGATAAAGACTTCAGAGAGACATAAGTAGTGCACCTTACCATTTTTTCGCAGGTGTTTTGTTTGTTATTTGTGTGTGTGTGTGTGTGTGTGTGTGTGTGTGTGTGTGTGTGTGTGTGTGTGTGTGTGTATACACACGCAGATTTGTGCATGTTTACAAGTTACTGAGAATTTCTCTCTCCACCTATGAAGTCTCTGGACAGTCACATTAGGGTGCAGCTCAGGGGAGTTGATGGAGGTCAAGGGTCATGCTCATCAACCCACAGTGATAATCTGTCAGCTGTGGGACGTCGAACCAACAAACATCAGATCCCGAGTCCATTTGGTAGATGAGCTGGAGGATGTTGAATGGAGATTGCCTGAATGTTTATTCTTTTATTAAAGTGTAACTGATTCGCTCTTCAACAGCGAGCTGGAGGAGGTGGCGGCGATCAGTCCCTTTCTCCAGGATAAAGTTCACACAGGGTACTATAGTGAGCTGTTGATAGTGTGTGTGTTGTTGGCACGGAAGTTGTGTGCTGGTTGTAATACAGAGCCTTGGTATATTGTTTATTTTGGAGTATGAATTAGGCTTACAGGCATTTAATAAGTACTTGTATTGGTACTCAAACTTGTACTCGTGGTATCGGTGCATGGTTGGAAAGTACTTTAGCAATCACTGGATCTTTGACTTCAAAACAAAAACACTGAGACCATCAACACGTGAGGATGCAAACAGATGTTTTCTCTTTAAACTTTCGGCTCCACATTGTTGCTGCTGCTTTCTTAGTGATTGGGTGATGTTTCTGTTAAATTCTCAGACGTTGTCTGTGTTTCAGCTCACTCGACCTCAGTCGAACTTCTTCGCTCCGGTTGAAGATGTCATGCTGCCGAGCGGGAGCTTCAACAACAAAGTGGCCTTCATCACGGGCGGGGGTACGGGACTGGGCCGGGCCATGACCACCACCCTGTCCCAGCTGGGAGCGCAGTGTGTCATTGCCAGCAGGTCCGCCTTCACATGGCTCTCGCGGCTCTTTATTTTCACCATCCTGTTTCACATTTCTTTGTTGGATGTTTAGGAAGTTGGACGTCCTGCAGCAGACGGCAGAGGAAATCGGGAAGGAGACTGGAAACAAGGTCAGAACAGCCTGAAGTGAGTTCACCCAGTCCGTCCTGTCAGTCCTGGCGTCACCTGAACCCCCTCTCCCTCCAGGTTCACGCTGTCCAGTGTGACGTCAGAGACCCTCAGGCTGTCTCCAAGTGTGTGGACCAGATTGAGGCCCTGGCCGGACTGCCTGATGTGAGCACACGCGCACACGCATCTGTTCTATCACACTTCAAAGTATCACTCTCACCTGTCCTGAGGTACTCGGTAACGTCGGCGTGTGTCGTTCAGGTGATCATCAACAACGCTGCAGGAAACTTCATCAGTCCGTCAGAACGTCTGTCTCCGAACGGCTGGAAGACCATCACCGACATCGTCTTGAACGGGACCGCGTTCGTTACTTTGGAGCTTGGCAAGAGACTGATCCAGAAACAGAAAGGTGCGGTGTTCTGATGCTGAGTGAGTGTGTGTGTGTGTCAGCGTTCATGTTTGTAATATCTGTTTGTGTTTGTGTCATTTGCTGGTGTTTATCAGGGTTTGCTCTGGTCGGAGTTTGTTTGTTTGTCTGAGTGTCGGTTGGAGTGTGTGTTTGTTGTTCTGTCTTGTTTTTTTTGTGTACTGGTTAAAGTGTATGTCTCGTTGTCAGAGTTCATGTTTGTACTATTTGTGTTTGTCGGGATTTGTTTGCAGGAGCTTATGTTTGATTTTCTGTGTTTTGTTTCACTTTTGTTCTACAAAATGTGTTTGTAGTGTGTTCTCAGGGGTTTGTATTTTGTTGTGTGTGTGTTTGTATTTGTAATCCACCGGTGTTCTTGTGGGACTTTGTGTTTGTGGAAGGTTGGTTATCTTTGTTAAATTTTTACTGTTTGTCTGCTCAGGAGCCTCTTTCTTGGCCATCACCACCATCTACGCAGAGTCCGGCTCTGGTTTCGTGGTTCCCAGTGCGTCTGCCAAGGCTGGAGTTGAGGCGCTGTACAAGTCAGTTTCCCGATTGCTACTCCGACGCCATCCTGATCTGTTGGTGAAGGGTTCCTGGTCTAACGTAGTCTTCTGTCAGGTCTCTGGCTGCAGAGTGGGGGCGGTATGGTCAGAGGTTCAACATCATCCAGCCTGGACCAATCAAAACGAAGGTCTCACCCAGCTGACAGTAACTCAGAATGTTTCTTTGTTTGTTGTTCTTGTTTACCGCTTTATTTTCTTGCTGTGGTCAGGGGGCCTTCAGCCGTCTGGATCCAACTGGAGCCTTTGAAAAGAGCATGAAGCACCGGATTCCCACCGGCCGACTGGGGACCAAAGGAGAGATCGCAAACTTGGCCGCCTACATGAGCAGTGACTTCGCCACCTGGATGTCTGGAGCTGTGAGTCCAGTCCCGATACCCGGTCGGTCCATGAGTCCGGGGCCCCTGATTGTTCCGTGGCTCCAGGGTCCTGATTGGTCCGTGACTCCAGGGCCTCAGATCAGTCGTCACCCTGATGTCCCGTTCCCTGCATCCTGATGACGTTCTGTAACTCAATATAAACTAAATAGTGGTGGAACTCAATTGTAATAATTAATCTAATTAATAGAGACTTTTTAAATTAATTTCTTGTGATTAAAGCATTAAGATCCCAACCTCAAAACTGTCCCATCTTATCTCCAGGGTCAGATGGATATTGAAGCCTGGTATATCGACTAGGCAGGTTTTAAGGCCCGGATCAGGTTGTTTTCAGGACCAGGGTCAGGCGAGTTTTGGGTTTTGAGATGAAATCTTTGTGTTTGCAGGTGATTCGACTGGATGGAGGAGAGTATGTGTTCATATCAGGAGAGTTCAACAATCTGATTAGTGTGAGTTTAACACTGCGTTCTGCTGTCTTCATTATTCACTTCATACACTTGTTTCAAAAACAAAAGATGACTGTATTTCATGGAAAAGATGATTAGATGGGAGTTTTGTAAAGTGATGCATGTGTTCATGCACTCATCTGTTTTTGTGTTTCAGGTGACGCCAGATCAGTGGAAGGCCATGGAGGCCATGATCAGAAACACTAAAGGGTCCTAAATAAAAATGATTGAAACAATCAGATCTCTGCAGGTCCACCGTCTGCTCCTGACACTGATGAAGAAGAACTGATTGGCACTCAGTCACTATATAAAAAAAAAAAATGAACAGGTTTTTTTTCCCTCTTCAATTTGGTTGATCAAATATCTGCTTATTTGATTGATAAAACGCAGGAATTAAATAGTTTTACTGCCGTTTTCTTTCTCCAAGAAAACACTCACTCGATGGTTAGGCGTAGACGCATGTGGCCTTATTTACCGATGTTTTACCTCCACAAAAACAGGCACAAATGTGATGATTGTGAGCTGATTCATGAAGAAGTGGCACTGTGGATTGCCTGCGCAAACTAGTTTCCATTTTCCATTTTTGATGCATATGCAGTATCGGGTGTGTCCACCTGGGCTGGGAAAATTTTAAAAGGACTACTTATGTCAAGGAGATGATGCCAGAAGCATGAGAGAGGATGATGAATCCAGATTTCCCTCTCGTGTGTCCACCTTCCTGGTCTGGCTGAGGCTGACGTGGAGCCTGATGGAAAGAAAAGCCAAGCTGTGCCTACTGTAAACCACCAGCTGCACAATTTCCTTCAGGAAGTTTAAAGTCTGAATTATTTGATCTGTTGTTCTGTTTTCCTCTTTAGTCAAAATGACCTTCCTGCTGTAAAGGGATATCACAGCGGTTTAATGTATGCAGTTGAAACATCGTGACAAAACTAAATCCTAAAAGTCTTTCCTGAGACTTCCGTTGTGACTTCTGTCCTGCGATCATGAAATCCGGGAGTCTGGGATAAAGACAGAAGAAACACTTGTTGTCCCTGGAGATGTGACTGTGGGTGAACGTCTGCTTCCTGTCAAGTAAACTGAGGAAACGTGGGCTAAAAACCTGAGCCGTGTGAGTCCAGGTCCACATGTGAACCCGACCTGCAGCTGAAACGACCAATCTGCAGATGTGTGCTCTGAAGCTACCGATGGCTATAATTCCAGATTGATACTGCATTTCTCTGTGTTAAGTTGTCACTAATTTTGATTGGAGCTTGGTTTTAGTTTCACCATGTAAATGTGATATTGTTGAGTTTTATAATACAAAGAATTAAACTTTTTTTGCGGTTCTGACTTCTGTGTTCAGGTATGAAATCATTTCTGAAAAATGATTAACTGAAATACGATTTCTCGTCTGATTTTTAATGTCAACAACTTGAATTCACAGTTGAAACTTGGCTAATTTCAGCTGTCTGAGGCAGGCACTCATCCTCTGGGGCCGTCTTCCTGATGTGTTGTTGGATTCGGTTGTTTCATCTTGGTTTTTAATCTCATAACACTCATCCTCTGCGTCCCTCTCTTCTCTTGATGTATCGTCTCTGGAGTCTGGACTCATGATGAAACCCTCCATGCTCGGTGGTTCGCTGTCTTGTTTTGATGCCTGCGGCAGCTTCGATCTCCTTTGGCCAGCTGATGATCCCAGCTGGGTCTCTGATGGCTGGTATTACAGGCGTGTTGATGGCCCAGAGCTTATTCGTAACATTGAATTGACTTCTCACTCTGCAGGTATTGGTTTGTGGTTTACTTCCTCCTGGTTTCCATTAGCCTGCTGGATCCTACTGTACTTGTAGTTATCCAGGACAATCCCCCATGTTACTCTCTGGTAGGTCAACCCCTTCAGTTCAGATCATCCTACCTGTCTTTGATACCATCCAGTCTAGCTAATACTGTTAAAATAATCAGTTTTCCCCAGAGAAACTCAACCAACACCAAGCAGACAAGAGGCTGCAGGTTTAAATCCAACTGGAAGTTTATTGTACGGGTCAGTTATTCTTCACTGACGACAGCAGAGACAAAAGTTACAGATACAGGCAGGAACCCTGAACCATTTGCACAGAGACGACTGAAGCTTTGCTGCTGGACTCTCCGGAGGCGCTGCGATGCTTTCTGGTCGGTCAGTGAGTGTTGATGCTCTGCTGGCAGCAGCTGATGAGTGTGGTGACCAGTTTCTGCAGAACCTCCGCCCTCATCTTACCGATCTCCAGAACCTCCTCGTGGTTCACCTTCTCCTCGCGGCTGTAGTCCAGAGAAACCTGCGTCGGCACCACAAGCCTCTGTTACACCCTGATCAGGGAGGAAGGAATTCACTGTGGACACACGTTGAGAAACTGACCTTGTTGGTGATGAGCGACAGACCGAGGACTCTCAGTCCACAGTGCTTGGCCACGGTCACCTCGGGAATTGTGCTCATACCTGCAGACAGGAGTAAGTATTTCAACAAGTCACCAACACCCTGTCTCTCACCTGTAGTCTTTCTCTCGAGCATCTCGGTGTCATGGCATCTCACCCACGGAGTCGCAGCCGAGGATGTGCAGCATTCTGGCTTCAGCCACGGTCTCGAAGTTCGGTCCGCTCACCATACAGTAAACTCCTTCCCTGATGAATCCACCGCATCCCAGCTCCGAGCCGATGTCCATGGCCATCGCCCTCAGCTCCTTACTGTAGGCATCCGACATACACGGGAACCTGATCCCAAACCTGGAGGGAAACATCGAGCAGGACTTTCAGCTGTCTGCATACAGACGGTTCAGGACACCCTGGTGGGAACGCTCACAATGCTCCATGTTCTCACTCTCCATGGGTGACAGACTGATTGATGTATTGTGAAAGAGGTCTCGTTATGTAGAAGAGGTCAGCAACAAAAAGTCATGACTGCGAGCTCTACCTTTGTTTTTCTGGATTTACTGCTGTTTATGGCCTGGTAACTGTTCCCGTAAATCACTGAGTTTACAGGACATTTTCACGTGGTTTGGTGTGTGAAAAACTGCAGACATGTACTTTAAGTTCGTCATGTTCAAAACACATAACCAATCGTGTCAGAAAGTTCTGCGGCTGCACAGTATATGCAATCAATGCACAGCAATATCTTCTGCACTGTTTTTAATGTATTGATCTCTGCATGCGTGCGTAATTACATTACAAAAATGACCAACAGCTCCCTCTAAAGGCCTAACATTTCAGTGTTTCTGTCTTTGCCAGGTAAACAGGAAACTTTTGAAAATGTGAAACCAGAGCCTGAATGTTGGATTGTTTGAAGCTCCAGCTGTTTCTAGCTCCGGTCTGCCTCTCAGGCCGAGGTGTTCGGTGGCTGCAGATGTGGTGAGAATAGGACTGCTGTCCTTACACTGAGGTTGGTACCATACACACTCCAACTCACACACTCCTCTACTTTATTATATGTTTCCTGTAAGGAAAACACTTCTGCTTATATCCATTCAGTCGATGGTTGACCATGTGTGATTGATTTGAGTAGCACAGTGAACAAATTTAGCTCCATGTGTGAAGGAAGTTCTTTGTGTCCATGTCCTCTGTGGGTCCCCGTGTGTCTCACCGCTCATCGTTGGGCCCACACAGAGGATGTTGTCCAGCAAATCCAGGCAGGTTGATGTGGTCTTTGATCAGCATGATGTCTCCTACTTTGAAATCGGGACAGATTCCCCCAGAAGCATTGGTCACCAGGAGAGACTCCACCCCCATCAGCTTAAAGATCCTCACTGGAAAGGTCACCTGAGGGGGACGGAGGGACACGGACGTGTTGTGTGGCAGCGGACGTGTGAAGACATGGAGGACGGCGAGGACGAAGACTCACCTGACAGAGGGAGTAACCTTCGTACAGGTGGAAGCGTCCCTGCATGAAGACACACGGCGTGTTCTGGATGGTCCCAAACACCAGGCAGCCTTCATGTCCCGGCACTGTGAGGGGGAGACCCGGACGTGAGCCAGCGGTAGTGGGGGTCGGGGGTCAGAGGTCAGAGGGCCACTGACGGGCGCGTGTGACTCACCTGTGCTGACGGGGAAGTTGGGGATGTCCTGATACCTGAACGCCTGCTTGTTCGCAACGCGGTCGGCCAGGAGGCCGAGTCCCGAACCGCAGATCACCGCCACCTTCGGACGGAGACTCGTCTGGTTCATCAGCCACTCGGTGGTGAGTTTATAGTCCTCAAAGGAGCAGCAGCTGGAACACACACGCACATGCACACACACACATTGATGACATGCTATAGAAGTACAGACTGCTCAGACAGTAAAAACATCAAACGCTTTTTAAAAACAAAATAATAAAAATGAAATGAAACAGTAAAGTCTCAGAAATGTTTCAGGCCTTTTAAATACACGAATAGAGGTGAAATTCATAAAAATACTTTAAATAGGAAATAAAGCTCAAGTGAATGTCGGCTTAGGGAAAGAATGCATAGAGAGCATACAGTGCTGCAGCAGAAGTTCAACTCGGGAGTGATTTGCATTTTTGAAATCAATGGACAGAAATCTAAAAGTTTGTTCTGGTAAAAAAAAAAAAAAGTTTTAATTTACTGTGAGCAATTCACATTTTGAAAGATGCATCAGATTTTCAAGCCTCTCTACCCTCTGGTCTGTATTCCAGGAGTTTTGCAGATTAAAATGGATTTACTGACGAACATCTGGTCTTGATTCAGTGGAAACAAACATCGGTTTGCTCCGCTTTGGTGTTTGTGGGGAGAAGGACAGCGATGATTATCATCGGAACCTTCTCAGGCGTGTAAAAACCGAAAAGTGAATCTTCAGCACATTTTTACTGGAAAAAAGTTTCACTGCAGCTCAGGGTTCAAAGAGCTGAACTCCACCTGAATTACTTGTGAAAGGCACCATCTGTAGAAACACATTCAAACTGTGGTGGAGTGAAAAACATCTCCGGGTTAAAGGACGACGAGCCGCTGCGAGGAACTGAAGAGAGTTACAGCAAAAGTGAAACATCTTACCAGGAGTCTCCTTTAGTGTGCATCGTGCAGCCTTCACCAGGACAGGAAGGAAGAAAGAGAAGAAGAAGAAGACACAGTGTCAAGTACTAACTCCGAGCTCTCCTCTGATTGGCTGAACCCCAGTCTGCAAACACACCTGATGTCTGTGAGTCCCAGTCTGCCACCTTTGACCTCTGCAGTTTGTTCAGCCCGTGGGTTAAAGTCCAAAAACAGAATCAAGTCATAGATTCAACAAAAATTATGTGCACGTGCGCGCTCACACACACACACACACACACACACACACACACACACACACACACCATTAAGTATGTGCGTTTGTGTTGTTTGACTAGATGTGTGTGTGTGTGTGTGTGTGTGTGTGTGTGTGTGTGTGTGTGTGTGTGTGTGTGTTTGTGTGTGTGTGTGTATTTTAATGAGATGAAAAAGCTGTGTCACTGTGGGAATGCTACTGCAAGAATCCAGCACATCAGTTACCATAGAAACTGTGTTACCATAATAGCAACTGTGTGTGTGTGACTGTGTGTGTGTGTGTGTGTGTGTGTGTGTGTGTGTGTGTGTGTGAGTGAGAGAGAGAGAGATACCAAATCAGTTTCTGATAATAATAATAATAATAATAATAATAATAATAATAATAATAATAATAATAATAATAATAATGTTTGTTACTGTTATTATTAGTTTTATTAGTAATATAACATGTTACAACCCAAAGGCAAATATAGAATTCATTTATTCACTCATTCATTCATTCATTGTTGTGCTCTTCCAGACTATGTGTTCTTTTTATTGGACCTCTGATCAGGTTGTGGAGAGGACAGTATATTCTGGGATTGGGGGGGAGGTGGATCTGCGGCTGAGGCTGAGGCTGAGGAGAGGAGGAGGAGGAAGAGGAGGAAGAGGAGGAGGAGGAGGAGGAGTGTCGGTGCGGCGGCTCCTTCAGTCAATCAGTAAACAGTGTGCGCGTCGGGAAGCCGAGCGGTCGGTACCGGACAGCGGCGGACGGAGGAGACGATGCGGCTTCATCCTGACAGCGGTGAGAAGCCACGAGACGCGCTCCTCTCCTTCATCTCCTCTGCGCCTTCATCATCCTCAGCCCTCCTCACTGCGGAGCCTCTCACTCCTTCATCTCCTCTCCTTCACCCTCTGCTGCTCAGCGCTCTGCGGGTGTGTGTTACTGTTGTGTTACTGTTTGTGTGTTTTCCAGATGCGCGCCAGATGTGTGATGATGATGATGAGGATGATGATGATGATGCAGCAGATTCATTACATGTGTTAATGTGTGTGTATATGTGCGTGTGTGTGTGTACGCGCGGAGATAGAATTTTTGACGCACAAACTCATGCAGTCAGATCACGCGCGTGCACGAGCCTGCTGCCGTTAAATATAGAAATGAGTGCGTCAGAGAGGTGGAGTGACGTCGCCACGCATTCCTCCACAGCCCACCTGCTCCGTCACCTGCGGGACAGGTGACCGGACCCTCGTGACTGAGCCGCTCTGGGTTCACAGCAGCAGCAGCAGCAGCTTCCTGCTCTGTGTTTCAGTCAGGCAGCACGACACAACAGCAGAACGGCCGGGGTGACACACAACGTGACACAACGTGATGGAAACACAACACAATCAGAACAAAACAGCAATACGTCAGGACGACACGCAACACCCACAAACTCAGCGCGCGTCTGTGTGTACTGGTATTGTAGTGCTTGAGAACAGTCTTGATCTCAAGATCAGTGTCTGTTTCAAGGCCTTTATAGCCTTGACTTGGTCTCGGCTCCTTAAACACTTGGTCTTGTCTTCGTCTTGGGACGCTGTGGTCTTGACCTCTCGGTCTTGACTTCTTAAAATCTTAGTCTGGTCTTGAGCTTGAATCGAACTTGGCCTCTTAAACACTTGGTCTTGTCTTCGTCTTGGGATGCTGTGGTCTTGGTCTTTACTCAGACTCAGCCCCTTCAAGTCTGGGTCTGGTCTTGAACTTGACTCGAACTCAGACCCTTGATGACTTGTCTTGCCTTGGTATGATCTGGTCTTGGTCTTGACTTGAACTTGGCCCCTAAAAGTCTTGGTCTTGTTTTGGTCTTGGGATGCTGTGGTCTTGGTCTTTTCTCAGACTTGGGTCTGATCTTGAACTTGACTTGAACTCAGTCCCTTAAAGGTGCATTAAGGAGTTTTTCAACTTTAATAATACTTATTTTCCACCATAAATATGTTACAAATGTTCAATGATGTGTACATTGTGCCCTGATACATTCATTGTAAGTACCGCTAACAGCGGTAAATTGTCACTTGAAAGTTGCAGTGCTGGTCCAGGACCAAATTTTTTTTGCTGAGAATTTGAGATGAAGTGACGTAATGTGTGCTCCCGCTGGCCTGATATCCTTAAGTTTCATTTTGTCCGCCATTACTCTGCCAGACGCTTAACGAGCAGCAACCGAGCAGTATGACGATGGATCTTCCAGAAAGTAAGAAAGGACTGGCTTCTGGCACTGCCACAGCTCCAGCACAGACCCCACCAGGTAACAGAAACTGAAATTTTACTCGAGCACTACTAAAAGAGCAATGAAGGAGTCCCCCTCTTCCATGGACGCAAGCCACAGACACGAGCTTTTCATTAAGCTGCAGTTACGCCCAAGGCCTGCAGGGGCCGATGTTTCGCATAAAACGTGCAAACTCCTTAATGCACCTTTAAAGACTCGGTCTTGTCTTGGGACACTCTGGTCTTGGTCTTTACTGGGTCTTGGGTTAGGTGGTCTTTACTACAGCACCAGAGTGTTCCTCTGCATTTCAGAAAGTCTGTTCAACAGCTGAATGGCTGGAGGTGAGTTTGATTTGTTGACCACCAGCTTTCAGTGTTTGTTTGGTTTTCACATGAAAAGGTCCAGAGTCCATCTGTTACTATACACCAGATGTGTCCGTCTGTGACAAAGCAGATGAACTGACATCTGAACACAACAAAGACGTTCATGATTTATTAAATCGACAACAAACATCAACCGGGACCATCACAACAGTACAACACCAACATCTATACTGCAACAACAAAGTAACTGTGACTTAGAAACAGTTCAACAACAGCAACAAAATGCAGGGGTTAAACACAGAGGCCAAATTTTCACTGTACATTTGTTGTACATGTGAACTTCTTAATTGACTCTGACTCTGTAAAGTGTAAAACTCCCGATGTTATTGTATCGCCTCGGTTTTGGCTGGCCTGTAACAAATATTCTGAATTTTGGCAAAATTGCAGGTAAAGTGAGTTGTAGTAGTCTATATATTTTTAATTGAAGCCTGTTCAGCACAGGCACCAGCTTTAGTAAAGCCTTTTTCACTGTTTGAATTCATTGTCCTATTCATTGTCCCTTAGTTTAGCTTAGCTTATCTTAGCTTAGCTTAGCTTAGCTTAGCTTTAGCATTGATGATAGCCTGTTTGACATCCCCCTCTTTCTTTTGCTCAATGTGTTGGATGTTTTCTTTCCCGTCTGTGTCTTTTATCAGAACAGAATCTGTATTAAGTGTAAGGTTTTGGTTTGTTTTTAAGTTTATTAATTTTAAATAGAAACAAAGTTGAGGAGAAAACTAACAATAACAAAGCAGTGTAGTGAAAACAGAAGTAACAAAAGGATCAGCGTACCAAGACTAGAAATACAAGAAGTAACGGCAACATCAATGAGGCGCAAGTGAGTATGTGCTTGGGAAATGTCAAGTCTTGAGAAAAGTCAATCAGAAACTATCTTCTGAATCTGGTTCTGCAGAAAGTCTCCTCCTCTGAGTCTGTTCTGCAGGAACCGTTTCTTAGTAAAAGTGCCTTGAAATGACTGTGTTGTTTTTGTGTTATATAAATAACATTGGCTTGAACTGAAGAGGTCCACTTCTCAGAACATCTGGTAAATCGGTAAGTCTGTTGGTGATGCTCCTCCTGAATCACATCACAGTGTCTGGAAAATGTGTTTAAGATGTGTGATTTCCTTTTCAATCCATGTGGAGGTTTGTTTCATTACATACGAAGTCTAGATTATCCAAACAGGTTAGAAATAAGTAGTTTCAAGAATGGAGTTTGTGATTTTGTGGTTCTTTACCAGCCTGTCAGAGCAGTGTTACAGTTGCTTCAAACATTTCATAGTGTTTCATAGATTGAGATATAAACAGGATGTCTGGGATGTGAATGTCTGTGCAGAGTGTTTGTTCATTGTCTAACCAGGTCTGAGTTATTGGGAGGCTTCCATTTGTAAATATACTGTAGCTGTCAGGCAGTAGTGGTAGAAATGTGGGGTATTGAAGCCACTTTAGGTTTCAGATTTTTATAATGTTGCCATTTCAATCCTTCCTTTGACAGTCAAATTACATTGATTTTTTCCCTCAACTTTATTTATGAACATTTTTCCAAATTTAGTAGATTTTAAGCCAAGTGGGAATGGGTAGGGTTTGAAGAGGTTGGAAGATGTTGGAAGATTCTCCTCTCACCCACCTCCTCGATGGTCTCCAGGACAGAACTAGCCTTCCTGACCAGCCTGTTCAGCCTGCTGCTGTTTCTTTGTGTCCTGGAAAAGTCCCAGCAGACTGCTGGAAGATATAAGAAGCTTCCACAGTGATCTGCTGATATTTTTAGAATTTCATTTTCATTCTATCATTTGAGTATTTTTCCTTATCAGTCAATCGTGCAGAACTCTTCTCTAGTACATCGTAATTTTACATGAAGTATGTTTTGTGTGTTTTTCTGCAACAGGTCTTGGAACTTCCTATGGACAATGGTTGGTCAGTCCTGAGTGAGCTGGAGGTGTGAGGAGAGGTGAAGGATCATGGGAGATGGGGCCCCTCTACAGACTGAGGGGAATGCCCTTCTCAAAGCGGTCATCCAGGGGAAGCTACGGCTGACCCGCCTGCTGCTGGAAGGCGGAGCTTACATTAATGAGGGCAACGAGCGAGGTGAGACATCCATCTCTGCGGCCTGCCTGGCGAACTACGATGACCCTCAGACACGACAGCGAATGGTGCGGTACCTGCTGGAGAAAGGAGCGGACCCTAACATCCCTGATAAGAGTGGCCGAACGGCATTGATGCATGCCTGTGCCGAGCAGGCGGGGAAAGAGGTTGTGTCGTTGCTATTGGAAAATGGAGCTGATCCCAGCCTCAAAGACTACTCTGGTTCCTCTGCCCTTGTCCACGCTATCAACCGCGGAGACCGTGACACACTGCAGGTGCTACTGGACGCCTGCAAAGCCAAAGGCAAGGAGGTTATCATTATTACCACTGACACATCTCCTTCAGGTACCAAAAAGACCAAACAGTATCTTAATTCCCCGCCATCCCCAGGGATTGTGGACAAATTGTCTCCAGCCTGTATGTCACCATCTGAGGTGGAGATTGGAACCTCTTCACCTGCAGTAGACAAAAGTAAAGATGAGGAAGGGATTTTCAGCTTTGCACTGACCTCGGCATTGGCATTACCTTCAGCTCGACCACCCCCTGAGAAGAGACCGCCTCCGCGCAAGCTTCTGAAGAGGCTGAACTCAGAACCGTGGGGCCTGGTGGCACCGTCGGTCCTGAGTGTGGTCTCCCAGGATCGGGTAAATGCAGGCCTGAAAGAGGAGAGTGAGCTGACTCGGACCATCTCCGAAATGAATGGTTTGTCCATAACAGAGCCCACCAGACCCTTGTTGTCTCGACGACACAGCATTGAGACACACGATCCTTGCTCTCCTAAACTCATCGACCGGTCCTGTTCAGAAGACTGCGCAGCACTTTCAGGTCTGTCTTGGGCCGACAAAGTCCAGCAGCACCAGATCTTGTACCGCAGGAACACAGCACCTGAGTCTCAGGAGAATGCTGGGCTATCTGGGGTGGTGGTGACTCGAGCCCTGGCTCACCCGAAACTGACCCGAATGGAGCATTATGAGTCAGACACCCATCTGAGTCCAGACTCTATCCCAGGATCCCCGGATTCTGGGCGGATGTCTGTAGAACGAAGAAGGTACAATGCTTCCCCCTTGTCTTTGGTCACCAGTTCCTCCAGGGAGTCTCTGGAAAATATCCCCTCCTCAGTGTCCCCAAACATGATGCGCAGGCGTCCCCCGGGACTCCTGGAGCGCCGAGGATCAGGGACTTTGCTTCTTGACCACATCTCTCACACCAGACCTGGATTCCTGCCACCGCTCAATATCAACCCCCAGAGACCCATTCCTGACATCAGGGCCAACGGCAAGCCCACCTCCCCCATCCACGCCGGACACAAGATCCTGGTGCCAGTAGCCCCAGCCTCGCCCAAACGGGGCCATGACTTCAAGATGAAGAAGAAGCTGATGAGAAGACATTCGATGCAGACGGAGCAGATGAAGCAGCTCTCCACCTTCAAGGAGATTCTGGCCGAGAAGGTCGTTGAGTCCAATGGGGATTGAAAACAGAAGAGCAGCAAGCACGACGGACAGCTGCAGACAGATGAAGACTAAAGTTCACTGAAAAGCTTACAAATCTAAAGTGAACTCAAGCCATGTGTTGGTCTCACAGTGTGCTGCAGCAACACAATCTCCTTTTACCAAATACAAGGTTCGGTTTAACATTGTCTTTAGAAACTTGATTCAAGTCAGACTCTACAAAACTTTGAAGTTTGATATAAGCTGCATTTGTTGTTAAAGCACAGCAAAAAAAAAAAAAAATCAACTGAGCTGCTTCTCTGAATCTCAGCCTAAAAACATAAACATAAACCTCCACGTTCATGTTCGTTATGTCATACAGACGAAAGTGAATCAAACCTTAATAAACAATGCAACGATCTGTGTGAGCTGAATGGAGTTTAGAGGAAATCAGGTGAGATGAGAATGCACAGCTCTGCTGAGGATTTTGTATTGCTGCAACGTCACAAGATGTACAATTTTCATGCTCCAGCAGGTTAAACCTAAGTTTAACATTACTGGTTAACCTGGTTACATTTGGTGGCTAAGAGCTGAGGGATATCCTCGGCTGGGGTTAGGATAAGTTAAAAATATTGGTTACTATGGTTGTTAGTTAAATCTGTGAGTTGAGCCTGGTTTGTTAACCTTGTTGTTTAAAGCCCTGTTTACACAAAAACACGTTTACACGTTTTAAAACACGTTTACACGTTTTAAAACGTCTGTTTACATGAAAACAGCAGAAACACTGATAATGATGTAGTTCTTATGTGAGGACATGAGGCTGTTTTTGAAATGAATCCACACACATGCGCACTACAGAACAATACGCTACAAACATTAGCAATGAGAGGACATGGATGTTTTAACGGACAGAGGACCAAGTAGGTTTGTTATCTTGAGCGGCGCTCAACTCCAAAATACCAAGTCTGACGAGAACATGGACTCATGACGCTCTGGAAGCAGACGCTGCTGTCCGTCTACTTGTGCATGTGCAGAGGAACTGCTCACTGCGGCTGTGCTGCGCAGTAGCAGAGTTTCAGAAAAGTTGCGTCTTCCCCCATTTTCTTCCAAGCGTTTTCCAAAAAAATTGCACCTTTAGAGCTGTTTTCAAAAAGTTGTGTTTTCAGTGGCTCCAAGCAGCGTTGTCATGTAAATGGGGCCTAAAGTTAGTTGATCAACATAGTTAACCTACTTTGAGAAGTTGTTGTTTTACCTAGTTATTTATCCGCATTGAATAATATTAAACTTGATTTTCTGGAAGGTCAAACCTTTAAATGAGACCTAGTTATCCGAACTGATGTAAACTGTTTGGAGCATCTCTGATTAGACTCTCCAAAGTTTGAACTCCTGTTTACTCGTCTAAACTCAGACCAAACCCCAAAGAAACAATCGCACTTCTTTGATGCTTTCGCAGGCATAATTTGCACTGAAGTCGTTTCCCTTCTGCTGCACAGTGTTTACCGATGATACACCCTTATTGTTCAGGTTAGCAGCTGTTAATAGTTTCAAGTGTTCAGACTGAACAAGTGAAAAAAACCTGCTGCACTGTATGTACTGTAATAATCTTTGGTGAAAATAAGACCCAGACTTGACTTTATTTTACAGAAATACACATAACAGCTGTATATTGAGCTGAGTCTTTGATCTGGTTTGTGTTGAAATAAATTGATGTTAATTTTTTTTTTTTTTTGGTTTATAAAATACAAAGATCTGTGAACCATTTCAACCAAAACCTACTGAGACTGTAAATATACTGTAAACTTGCACCTGTACTGTAATGTTGCTGGTTCAACACCAGAGGGCACTAATGGATGTGAGAGCAGCAGAGAAGGTGTCAGAAAAAAAATAAAAATAAAAACATGAATCCATCATGAAGGGAATGAAATCATTTGAGTGATGTTGTGCACAAACATCTCAGAGCAAATGAGAGGATGAAGAGAGGAAATGAATTAAGGTCTGATTGTAAATCACTGTTTGCTATTTCGATCTGACAAAGTGAAGAACTTCATTATTATTTTCTGAACTTCCTAATTTTTTTTATTTTGGTTCTGGATGACAGCTTTTGATTTTCATTGCAAAAAATGTCATAATCCTCCCCTCAATTATAAATGATTGTAAGACAAGTTCAAGAACTGTACAAGAGAAGACGTATGACCGTCAAATTAGGTGGAAATGGCATGAACCTTTATGAAAACATGAATGCAAACACAGAAAAGATTTTTCTTTTCTTTTTAAACTAGATTTCACTTGGATCAACCATATCTGAGCCCAAAGTTTCATTTCACTGATAAGTTGCTCTGCCTTATACATGGTTGTGTGTTAGCCAAGAGGGGAGCAACGACATGGAAAAGCAGCAAAACGTACCTCCAACACAAACTTTTCCGATGTCGTCAAAATGTCCCTCGCAGATGTCTGGGCCGTGATCTGGCTGGTCGAGGAGAAGGCGCCACTATTTCAGATTTTTACTCCCACTTGAAGACAGAAGATGAAGTCACGTTTCAGCCTTTTACAGGTAAAATGACCAGAAGACGGTCACCTTGACTGCTCACGCGTTAAAACCCTGCTGATGAAGTTCTTGGATTGTCAATCTTACCGATGCAACAAATGCATCAAACAAGACAGATTCTCTGCAATCAGCTGTCTTGCTGATCAACTCTGTTTCTCAATGTATACCTGAGACTCTGGTAGAACCAGGGAATGTCATGTACCTCAGCATTAACGTCTCTCCCAAACGGTCAGATCTGAAACTTAAACCAGCACCTCCTTGGATGGAGACCACTTCCTGTGTCACTGAGGAGGAGAACTGCAACAATCAAATGAAGGCTCTACCAAAAATTGACGACATTTTCTCTGTGATCCCAAGAAAGCCTCCAAAAACCTGGTTCAACATCTTTCACTCTTGTGTCTCAAAATGACAACAAACCATCTGGTATAAGTTTAAAAACTCTCCAGAACACCAAGAACAGAGGTGGCTCAGAACTGCCACATTTAGATAATTATTAATTCATTTATGTCACAAATGTACGAAGCTTAAGCGTTGCATCAAAAGTGTTAGAGCAGTGGGAAGAAAAACTCTGAGTGTACCAAGAGAATATGGACACAATTTGAACTGAATGCATCATTTGCAGTGAAAAACTGGGAAATGAAAGTTTTGAAACTTTGCAATCTAACTCCAGACCACACAAACATACAAACCTAAGAAATCTGGGTCCCTCAAGAGAAAAAAGTTGAGCATCACGGCAGTCAGGGATCAGTTTGGACTCCAACCAGAGAACCCAGTGGAAGCGCGTGCACGTGCCACTTTGCTCCAGCAGGTGGCAGCAGTTCTTCATGTTTAACCTGACGGTCAGTCTTTGCTTCCAGAGGATGAGTTCAGTAAAGAAACATTTAATACAGACTGTTCATCATGTTTTCTAAAAAGGAATGAAACCTGATGCCTTGAAAAAACAATTCTACATACAAGCATTTACAAACTATGTGGTAAATTCTAATGACCAAAACCTGGTCATATCCCTGCATCTATCAATCTGTCAATCTATATTTTTAAACATTTCTTTGAATCTTTCCCCTTCTCTCTCTCTCTCTCTCTCTCTCTCTCTCTCTCTCTCTCTCTCTCTCTCTCTCTCTCTCTCTCTCTCTCTCTCTCTCTCTCTCACACACATTTCTTTCTGTAATTTTATTAATTTGAATAAATGAAAACACTCAAGGAGCTTCACACTTTGACCACTTTAGCATACTTACTCTAACACCTCTGTGTGTGTGTGTGTGTGTGTGTGTGTGTGTGTGTGTGTGTGTGTGTGTGTGTGTGTGTTCTTGTATTTCTATCCTTGTCGGGGCCAAATGTCCCCACAAGGATAGCAAAACGTGGAACGACGTGCCTTGTGGGGACCTTTTTCCGGTCCTAAGTAGGAGAAACAGTGTTTTCTTGACCATGTTGTTGTTACTGAAAAAAGTAAAAGTGCAAAAACATTTCTTTAGGGTTAGGCTTTGTTGTGGTGTGGGTTAGGGTTAGGGTAAGGGTCAGGGTTAGGGGCTAGACATGAATGGGAGTCAATGGACGTTCCCCACAAGGATAGAAATACAAGACTGTGTGTGTGTGTGTGTGTGTGTGTGTGTGTGTGTGTGTGTGTGTGTGTGTGTGTGTGTGTGTGTAAAAGGTGGACATTACTCCAATAATGACATTTTTTTTTAAATCCAGTCTGCTACATTTGCACAATAGAACTCCTGCTGGTTGGTTTGCAGCCAGGTCTCTGCTGCAGCCAGAAAAACACTCCAGCCAGAAACAGTTTGGAACAGCTTGAATGGTGTTAATGCCTCCCATTATCTGAGATCCCAGGACGTATTTATCTCCGGTCCCGACACCGTGTTGCTCATCAAACCTGCCCAGAACAGGAGAGCATCATGTCGAGGGTGTCTGGATGAAGTGAACGGTGTTTCCGGAGCGATCTGCTCCTCTGGGGCAGATCCAGATACCAGCTGCAGCAGAAAGACACAGACCTGACAGAGAGAACCGAGCCTCGGGAGGACTGCTTCTCAACCCGGGGTGTGGGACCCCGCCAGGGGCCACCAGCGATCGCAGGGGGGGTCCAGGCTTTTCCTGCTCTGAGCTTTTCTGTATCAGATGTGAGAGAAATGAGAATAAAGCTCCACCAGTGACACACGGCATTCGTGTCCTGTGGTTTCACTGTGGTGTTTTTCAGGTTCCCTGTTTACACGACAACGTTTCAAGTGAAAACGCAGAAACTTTTTGTTGAGAATTGGGCGTTTGTTTACACACCAGCAGTGATCAGAGCCACTGAAAAGAGCATTTTCTTGAAAAACGTCTCCACGGGTGAAACTTTTTGAAAATGCTCTGACTCCGTCTCCATAAGGTAAAACTTTTCTGAAATGAAACTGATTTTTATCGTTTATATGTACGTATGTGCGCTTTTAATGTTGATGGTGCTCTCTATATGTCCTGTCCTTATTTATTTTCCTTTTCTCATCACGACTTCCTCTCATTTATTAAATTGAGGAATCTCTTCTGAGAAAAGGTGACCCTCACCCACCCAACGTGGCCCCTGGAGCTCCGCGGCGCCCCCAGTGGACGCCCTGCTGTACAGCCGCACATGAAGCGAGGTGAGCAACATGTTCCTGGACCTTGTAAATCATGCAACGAGTAAAAAGCGGACAGCAATGA
Organism: Salarias fasciatus; assembly: GCF_902148845.1. Taxonomy (NCBI): domain Eukaryota; kingdom Metazoa; phylum Chordata; class Actinopteri; order Blenniiformes; family Blenniidae; genus Salarias; species Salarias fasciatus. Next base: position 30,264,935 of record NC_043755.1, on the reverse strand, counting down.
AAAAGGACGTTTGTATTACATGGCGGGTTTGTTTATTAACCCTCCATCACGGCGGTGAGAGTGATCACTGGCACGCTCACACACTCACCCATCAATTACCAGCAGCTTTTGGGCAGATTGCAGCTCCTGCAGTCACTGCCTGACACCATGGATCAGTAAATAATGTCTGTGTGAGTGTATATGAGTGTGTGTGTGTGTGTTTTAATTCCGACACAAAATGGCAACACTCCAATCTGCTCCTGTTCTCTGTTGGATTTTATTTGGCTCGGGCTCGAATCTAATTATTTCCACTGTGATGGATGAGATGGATGAAACATTTCAATATGCGTGGAGAAAACAGAAACACTCAAAATATGAAAACACCAGCAGGAAAAATATGGACGACAAAACTCTTCTGCACCAGACAATCATTTAACGCACAAAATACTGCAACATGCAACTTCTTCAAAATGTGAATTTTTTTTTTTTTTTACTGCACAATATTTTAATTTCTTAAAGAAATCTTTTAATACTAAAAACATCGCTATTTCGGTGAAAGCCTCTCATCATTTGTAAAGACTTACCTCTGGAACAGTCACATCTATCACAGTATTTCACCACACACACTCCGTTTACATGGATTTACTGCAGGTTTTTGGCATATGACTAAAAAACAAAACACACTTCTTCCCTGAACAACAAATACTGGATTTTAAACCTTCTTCAAAGCAAAATGTGCCAATTTAGCTGAATAATAGATGCACTTTTATAAAACAAACAAGTCAGTCTGCAAAACATCCTGATTTCATGCACCAAACTAAATTCCTTTGCAACGAACAACTATTTGTCTACAAGTGACTGTTAAATTCTACAGTTTAACTGTACATTATAGTTAATATTCTACCTAATACAATCATTCCACTTATTTTCAGCAGAACAAAACGAGTTCAGTTCAAGTCATTGTGAAAAACAGGAATTAAAGTGTCAATTTGTACTCAAATTACTGAAAGAGTTGATAGAGACTATTGACGGATTACTAACAGCAGAGTTACATCTGACCGTGGAAAATAAATGTGTCTAACACACCAGTGGGACCTGTACATGTTTTTTTGACAGACTGATCATCTGCTCAGCTGTTTATAGTCCAGACAATCAGCTGATCACTGCTCAGCATCTCCTCTTGTTTAGACTGAATAAAGCGCCTTCAGCCCTGACGACTCGTAAGAGTTCACACCTCTGATTTCACATCGCACTGAAACCTGCAGTCTTCTGTAGCTCCTGAGGCTCCATTTACATGACGTTTGAACTGAAAATGCATTTTTCAGAACAGTTTCGTGTTTAAACGACGCCCGTTTATACAGAAACGCTGAAATGTAGTTTTCATGTTTGCTCATGAGTCCAGGCTGCTGTATGTTGTTGGAATAAAGAGAAGAGAGGGAAAAACTTGTGCTTAGCTTCTGTTTTTCTAATAAAACATGATTGATTATATGGTCTCAGTCGCTGTTTTGTAATTTTCTGTTACATGTTGTTGAGTCCAGGTTGATTTATGGCTGTGATTACAGTGACTGCATTAGGAATCTACTTTTCTTCCTGATAAATACTCCGTACCTGAGCATGACTGAGAGATTCCTGCAGTTTCTCCTCCTGGAGCGTTTCTTCATGAAGCCTCGGGCGCCACTTCACCGGCTTAACTTTACACATTTAAGACGGAAACAATCTTTCTCTTCTCCCATTCTTTAATTAAATGGCCTGAACAGAATGGTTTAACCCCCGACTCCCCTCCTGCTCTCTGCCTTCAAGCAGTCTCCACATCCAGCAGGTCATTTTGCTAATTTTTTTTTTCTGTGGCTTTAATTATTTTTTCGCTCCGGTGCCTCCAAATGTCAGCGTCCGCCATCAGTCCGAGGCCGGCGGCTACCGGGAGGAGGTTCGCGGTCGGGTGGGGGTGTTTCCCCGGGAAGCGAGCGAGAGGCGGCGGAATGATGGAGGGAAGGAGCGCTGGAGGGTGGAGGTGGACGGAGGGAGGAAAACACTGCATGTAGCTGACAGGAAGCTGAGAGATGGAGACACTCTGAAGACGACTGAACCTGATCAGGTCAGACGGCTGAAAGGCAGCCTCCTCTCTCCACTCCATGTCTGGTCAGACGTGTCGGCCATGATGGGAAACGTGCGATCCTTCAGTGTGTCGTTGAGTTCGAGCAGATTGTCTCCCAAAGGCAAGGCAGTGGGTTTAGATCCCCCCATCTCTCCCTGTCAACGCGTCTAGGTGACACTGAGGAAGAACTTTAACTCTGAATTGTTGAAAATTATGTTGGAAGTAAAGCCAGTTCACCCCTTTAAGAAAGGTTTAATTCATTTTTAATTTATTTATTTTTTTTACAAATTTTAATTAAAGAAGTATTTTTTTAACATTTTCAATTAAACAGAAAATAAAGATATCACCTCTCTGTTTGAAAAATTTATTGAGTTTATTTGTATTTATTTCTGTCCCGGCCCATAGCTGGGATTGGCTCCAGGACCCCGTGACCCTGAAAAGGATGAAGCGGCCAGGAATGAATCATTTCTTCATTTAATTTGTTTATTTATTATTTTTTATTTTTTTGTTACATTTTTAATTAAAGATTAGTTTCCTTTAAAGGTGCACTGAGGAGTTTGCACGTTTTATGCGAAACAGCGCCCCCTGCAGGCCTTGGACGTGATGCAGCTTAGTGAAAAACTCGTCCCTGAGGCTCGCGTGCACGGAAGAGGGGGACTCCGTCTTCGCTCGTTTAGTAGCGCTCAAGTAAGATTTAAGTTTCTTTTACCTGGTGGAGTCTGTGCTGGAGCTGTGGCAGTGCTAGAAGCCAGTCTTTTCTTACTTTCTGGAAGCTCCTGCTCAGTTGTTGCTCACTAAGCATCTGGAGGAGTAATGGCGGACAAGACGAAACCTAGCCAGCCGGAGCGCGCATTACGTCATTCCTTTCAAATTCTCCCCAAAAAAATGCTGGTGCCGGACCGGCACTGCAACTTTCAAGTGACAATTTAGCGCTGTTAGCGGTACTTGTAATGAATATGTCAGGGCACATTGTACACATCATTAAAAATGTGTAACATATTTATGGTGGAAAATGAGTATTTTTAAGGTTGTAAAACTCCTTAATGCACCTTTAAAGAAAAGATTTTTAAAAATTACAAAAAAAAAAGTCACTTTAATTACTTTATTTTCAATGTAATTTTATTTTTTCGACATTTTTTAAATTAAAAAAAAAAACCTTCCATTTTCAAAGTGGTGCAGGTTCAGCTTCAGGACCACATGCCGCCCTGAACACATCTGATCGCTGTGTGAAACGGATTCATTGATGGAGTGAAATTCTGGAAACGTGACGTCAGATGTGCAAAAATCAAAAGGGAGCTTTTATGTTTACACCGTATTGTTCTCTCTGTGTTGTGAGGTTGGTCATATCAAAGCACCAGCTTGTGGCCTGAGATGCAAACTGCAGCATTTTAATGGTATACTGGAGGATCCTTAGAACCAATCAGAATTGTATGGTTCCAACTCGGGCAGTCAATGTGGGAACGCGTTTGCGTGATGACATATCATGTCGAGTCGCTGCCTCTGTGCGCGCTCTGGTTTTGAGCCGCGCATGCGCAGAGCATTGTTTAGGAAGTGACATGCAGTGGGAGCGACCAAAGCACCTCATTCAGTAGCGGCTTGCTCCTCCCGGCACCTCCGAAGATGGCCAGCCAAAAAAAAAGAACATTGTTTGAGATGGCAGAGGATAGAAGAAAGGCCATAGAAACGAAAGGCAAAGCGCGTGTTTTACTCGGAGATTCCTTTACGAGGTGGCGGACATTCAAAGCACAAAAGAGATTTAGGACTGATCACGACGTGGGGAAGTTTCTGCTGGACAGGTAACCTGCTTATTATCCCATTCAAATGTGTTTCTGTTGCATAAACACGTAAGTCACTACTTTACAGATCGTATTCTTATGTGTGATTGGAAGAAGAGTCCGACATTCTCGATATTTCAGAATGTGAAATGTGAAATGTGAAATATCGATAGTTTCAGTAGTTTCAGTTGCTGACTCCACTATTACGAGGGCCTACGAACAAGCCCCGTCCGGACCGGGTGGACACTCCTGTCGGTGCTGTGTCCGCGGACAGGCTTCGGTTCTACTTCTGGGATCTGTGCTTCTTGTGCTGGACCGTCCAACGGACTGTACTCAACATAGTCCTAAGCTTTACTTCTTATTGTCTCATGCTAGTTGTTGCCAAAGCTGTCCGTCCCTGGGAGAGGGATCCCTCCATACTGTGGTTCTCCCCAAGATTTCTTCTTTTCCCACTGGGTTTTTGGAGTTTTTTTCTTACCGGATGTGAGGGTCTAAGGCGGTGGTTGCTTCGTTTTGTCTCGTTACTGTGAATTTGACATATTAACATTATGCTTATTTACTGTTTTTATTTTCACCAATCAGTGTAACACCTTGAAGCCCTCTGAGGCAACTGTTGTTGTGATACTGGGCTATACAAAAATAAATTGATTGATTGATATCGGCGTGACGTCAAGCACCACGTGATCTTCCTTAGTTACCAGGCCGGAGGGACAAACAACGTGGAAGGGACCGTAGCAACAGTAAGGGCTTGCACAGTTATTAAAACTTTTAGCGTTTTGTTGTGTTGCAGAACAAGTTTATTATTGGTCACTGGTGCCAGGTGTGGCTTACCAGTATCAGGATGGGTTGAAGCCTGAAGCTTTTAGCAAGATATAAGGCAAAGCTTAACATGGTCGGGCTGGATTTGTGTCCATACGAGCACACAGCGGATTCCTGGCTAAATAAGCTAATCCAAAACAATGGCCTCGTCTGGGGTACCCAGATGTGTACCACTACCTCATCAAAGCTCCTGGTAAGTGCAAATGTTGCTATAAAAGGTGTCTATTTAAAAAAATGTATTTGACGAACGCAGTTTGATTAAAATGAGGATGCTAACAAGCTAGCGTTAGCTTGCCTGCTAGCGCTTGTTTGTTACCACGCTTAAAGGAACAGGCTCATATCCTGGCACACCAGACTGTCTCTCCATGGTCAGAGATACATGGGGAAACACGTATTTCTTTAAGTCTTTATATGTGTGTAATACATAAAGTCAGTCTGGCATGCCAGGCTAACAGGCTAACAGGCTCAGCTCACATCCACCCATATAACACTAGTCTAGAAACAGAAATGGCAGCTCTAAACTTTCCTTTCTTACCTGTTACAAAGTGTGCAGAACAAACATACGTGTAGTCCGATTTCGGTAGCCAGTTTTCCCGGTGTTTTGCTGTCGGCGGTTCTGTTTATAACAGCCACTTTCTCCTCCTCTCTGGTTCAGGAGCCTCGCTTGGTATCATATAAAATGACAAGTGAGACTGTTGAGCTACATTGTTGGTGCCGTTTAACACAACAATACTTCACCATAGTTTTATATATCTATATCTCTCAATCTATAACAAATACTGAGCAAGAACAAACTCCACACAAACGCTCTGCCTGCAGCACTGTCCGTGATTGTTCGCCCCCTCGCACTGGTTGCTAAGGACCGCGCATACCCTAACGTGCTTAGTTCCCCGGATGTCCGTGGTCGAGAATGATTACAAATGTGTTATAATCCTGTGCGGAAAGACGATGCTCCAGCTGCGCGGATGTAAACAATCTGACATGCGGCTAACATGCGCGCTACCGACAGTCCTCATGCGGAGGGAGCCGCGCATGTGCAGCGCTCCAAAAATGGCAAATCGACAATGTTGTACGAAATAGGCGGAGAATCCACGATTATGCCTTTAAGCCACTGAAGGTTTTCTGAAATCGCAAAATCGTTGTTTTGAGTCCATCAACATGTAAACAAGGGTCTGAGATCAGAGATTTTCAGGAAACTACCTTTCTCCGTTATTGAAAACCATCCAGTCATCTTAGGCCCCTTTTACATGCCGTTTCAAATACGAGGGCATACCCAAATGAAACCGGAATTTGGTTGTAACTTTTTATTTCTTACATTTCAAAATAAAACACCACCGTCGCCTTCAAAATAATTTCCATTAGCATTCATGAAATGCTCCAGCCGTGTTTCCCACTTCACCAATGCATCGGCAAACCCGTGCGTGATTGTGCCTTTAAGAACCTGCTGCGTTTTTTATTGCACCTCCTTTTCGTCTGCAAACCGCCGTCCCTTCAGCTGCTTCTTCAACTTGGGGAACAAGAAAAAATCATACGGGGCCAGATCCGGCGAATAATTCGGATCGGGGAGGAGAGTCATCCCATTCTCCGAAACTGCGTGACGTGCAGGGCCGTGTGTGCATCATTTAGGCAGAGACCCGGCGTGGCCTCAAATCCTGGCTCATGATCCTCTGGCAGGGACCCCAGGAGACCCCCGTCAGATCAGCCGCCTCTCCAATGCCCCGGCGTCGATCTGCCATCACAGCCGCTTCAATTTCCCTGACAATTTGGGCTGTGCGGGAGGTGGAGGGTCGTCCTGATGTGGGCTGATCCTCAACGGACATCTGACCCTTCTTAAACCGCCCGAACCACTCACAGACCTGAGTCTTCCCCAGAGCATCATCCTTGTAGGCTTGCTGCAACCAGGTGAGTGTTTCTGCTGCTGTTTTTCCGAGCAAAAAGCAAAATTTAATGTTCGCATGCTGCTCCAGCTGTCCAGTCAATGTCGAGAAATCGCAGTGCGGCGCGGCACTCTGTTACTATAAATAGCGCGTGACAGACGTCAGTGTTACTCTGGGATCTCAGATTTTTCACAGATATGCACGAGGCTTACCTGCAGCACATCTGACAGCCAGAAGTCGAAACTCATTATTATTAGTATTTTATGACCGAATTCCGGTTTCTTTTGGGTTCACCCTCGTACATAATTTTTCAGGTTTTTCTTTCGGAAGGTTTTGCGTTTCCACAGCAGCGACAGCTTCTAACTCTTTTCTGTTGTTTTCACTGCATTTTACTCCAACTCTCCATCAGCTGCAGACATTTCTCTTCCTCGTAGGAAAGAAAAACCAAACCTTTGCTGTTATTCAGCGTCTCCAGCAGTTGTCCCTGACGTGTCGCCATACTTCCTGTTTCCTGATTCCCTTATCAGTCCTTTAGCTGGTGGAGTCTGAATGCCAGCGGTCTGATGTTTCCAGCCTCTCCTCCCTTTTTTCAGTTTGTTTGTCTCTGCTGATTAACTGTCTCTGGCTGACCTCTGAATCCAGACCAGATTAAAGCTGATTGTAGCTTGAGTTTCATCCAAATATCGATTTTTTTTTTCTTTTCAAGTCCCAGAATCGTTGCATCCTCTGCCTGTGTGACAGATCCTTTCAGTGGAACAGGTCGGTTTGTAGATGAAGGACGATAAAATGTTTGATTGTTCTGGACGTTCATTGCAGGTTTTCAGTGGAAACACAATCGTAGTTATAAAGTCAAGTTTGTATTCGACTGAAAATCTTCCATTGGACTGTGCATCGTGACCAGGAAATAAAAAGGTTTCAGTGAATCAGAACCTTTTTCCTCCTGTCCAGATGAAGCTATAATGTCAGTAATTCGGGTCCAACAGCTACTGTTGCAGAACCTTCTGTTTTTCTGTGGCACAGCAGCATTCCGGTGTCATACAGTGACATCTAGTGGTCACAGATTGTAAAATACTGGTGTCTTTGGCTGATAGGCTTTTAGAAATACTGTATGTTGAAGCATTCTCTACATCGTGCTGCTGTCGGTTTAGACTGCTGGGGTAGCTTTTGAATGCTTCATACTTTGACACGACGGCTCTCCATGTGAATAACTCTCTGTGTTCTCTCTCCCTGAGACGTCCTGCAGGAGTTTCCAGATGATTTTTGTGGCGTAAACGAGGCCTGATTGGCTTCACTTCCTCTTTGTCTTTACTGCAATTATTCTCACCTTTTAGCTGTTTTATTCTATATAAAATTCCTTGAGCTTTGCTCAGTGACGGATTGCTGATTGATACTTGTCATTTCTGCTTCTCATCTTGTTTGACTGTCAGTCCATGTTTTTGTTGAAAGAATTTTTTTAAATAACTTTCCTTCATTCGAAGTAAACATTTGCGTTAATGATTCAATGACAGCTCAAGGTCCAAGTTGATTCTCCCACAGTAACTCATTGCTGTCTGACCTCTCATAGCTGGGATGTGATCCATTAACACCCAGTCATATTTTCTATATTGTACCAGATGGGAAAATTCAAACTTATATGTTTACGTTTTTATATTTTTAGTCTTTCTGTCTCTTTTTGACCGTTTAACTTTGCCCTCAGAGGCTCTCAGTTCTGTTTGCAGTGGTTTTCTCTGATTTTGCTCATTTCCATCTCTTTCTGGGGATGCATCACAGGCAAAGACCAAAGATCTGCAATCTGTTTATTGATCCGCTGATGACTTTACAACATGTAAATTACTCTTCCTGCTCTTGAAAGGAAGGGGATGAGAAAATAAGTGTCTCTGATACGCGAGCAGATTAAATTTTCTCTGTTTGCTCCGGGGATCATTTTCAGCAGCTGCTGGAGGAGCAGATGGATTTCTTTATATATGGAGCCTCAGCTTGTGTGACTCTGCAACTTTATTAGATATAATGAACAAACTGACATCAGTTCATTTGTTGATAGAAGAGCAGTTGTGATTTTCTCCTCCAGGGGTTGAACAGTTTCTGTGACAGTAGAGGTCAAAACGCAATCCTGTATCCCCTGAATGCAGGACTGTAGAGTAAAAACTGAAGTGGCTCTGACTCCTCTGCCGTCCAACAATCCTCCACTGTGAAGGAGAAGGATTAGAGCGAGTCCTCGCCGCTCGCTCCGCCCGCAGTGAAGATAAACGGCTTCACGGGAAGGCGACACGCTGTTGTTTCACTGTGATACGGCGCCGCTCCTCTTTTAATCATTTAGTGTCAGCCGACCGACACGTCACCCTTCAGAAAAGTGACATAAATTGCTGCAGCTTTGTGCTCTCATCACTTGGCAGTATGAGGGATCCGGAGCTGTCACGGCTTTCCTCACCTTCACATCACTTCTACAGCTTCCGGAGGACGTTTGATGGCGACGTGTGCATGAGTTATATGAGATTTCAATCACTGCAGGACTAGGAAATAAATTCAAACCAACTATATCTGCACTGTTTGGTGTGTGATGACATTTCTTATATTGATAATCGGGGATTTAAATAGACTTTTAATTTTCCTCTTGTGTTTTGAACAGTTTCTTGGACATCGTCTGGTTAATCTGAGTTCGGGTTGAAAACGCTTCGGCTTCGCTCCAGACGGGGAACAATGAAGGTGAATGGATGACAGGAGGAATAACAGGGCCTCCAGTAAGCAGGATGAATGGATGAAATGGGATGTGAAGGGGAGGAAAAGAAAGATGAAACACTGAGATGAGGGGAGGGATGAAGACGGAGGACAAATACATCCAATGAGATAACGAAGGAGGACTAATGGGCGAATCAATGGGAGAGCGGAAGATGGGAGATGAATGGATGAAATGCAGGGTGAGAGGAGTGACTGGAACGAGGATGAATCTGGATGGATAGAGAAGGGCGATGACTGGATGAAGTAGAGGAAGGATAAATATGAGGGAAGATGAAATGAGGAATACATAAACCTTGTGAGGAAGAACATGAATGAAAGAATGAAATAAAGGGCCTTTGGCATCAGAAAAGAAGATGAATGGATGAAATGAAGGAATAGCATGGGCTCTGGTGAGGAAATGAAATGAATGAATGGATGAAATGGAGAGTGCAGAGGAGTGATGAGAGTGATCACATCTTCGCTGCTTTCTCATGTCTTCATATTTCTCTTGTCCTCGTCACTCTCACGCTTCGCTCTCCGTCCTTTAAAGAGTGTTTTTTATGGACAGTGCAGACAGATAAAGTCACTGTTTTAAAATATCCCGCCGTGCTCCACCTGCTCAGAACCGAAGTGAACAATCGGCACGTGAAAATGAATTTTCCAGCCGCTGAGCCAAAACATTTCGCTCTCTTTGAGTGTCGTCTGATTGATCAATCCACAACATCCAGTTGTGTCTGTAGGCGTGCCAGATCTTACAAGAGACATTCTTGATCTCCGTTGGTAATAACCTGGCTCCGCTCTGAAGGTTAACACAGATCAGATGGGAGGAAAAAAAAAAAGGAGAGACGTTTTGGAGGCAGAAGAAAGCTGCAGACGAGCCAGAGAGGGAACGAAAGTGATGCTTCTGCCAAATGAGGAGTTCAGACGCTGAAATGTGTTCAGTGTTTTAATCGAGGCCCTGGATCGTTCTCTGATCCTTCCTCTTCCCTCACTTCCACTCTTGGTCTTATTACATGGAAGCAGCGCCGCTCGTGGCCAAACGTGCTAACTCAGCGTCTCGACTGTTTCCATGGAAACGGACATCGTTTTCAGATCGATTCTGCTGGTTTGGGGACTGAGCCTAACACTCAGAATCTTGTTTCATTAAATATTTCACAGAAACCACATTGAGGAGTTGAAACTGCAAATTCCCGTAAACTTTTCAGGACATTTGGGAACCTCCTCTATTCACCAGTAACTGAAAAACTGTAATCAAGCACTAATCTTCGATAATTTGCACAAAGTCAATCAAAAAACCAACAGATGTTTCTTCAAAGAAGTGTTTCTTACTCCTTATCTGACGCGTCTGCACCGAGGAAGGAAACAATCTGTTTTCTTCAGTCACGGATAATCTCACCGGAGTTTAATAAAACGGAGGAAAATGAAGCACAACAGCTGTTTGGAAGAGAAGCTGCGCCGTCTTCTTGTACGACGTACAGCTGCACCCAACATGTTTCCGTCCCAGAACTCACCTGGAGTGGTGTTTTCATCCTCCTCGACACGCCAGCCAGTGGAGTGTCCACGCCGGAGGAGCGTTTCTCATTAACTGGAGAGCGCTGGATGATGTGTTGAGGTGTTCTCCAGACGCTTCCGCGTGATGAAGACTGAGGTTTTAAGGAGCTTCATCATCCAGCTGGTTCCCCTCATGTTTGGAAATGTTTTGGTACTTTGAACAAATCAGGAACTGGAGGAAAGAGGAAACATCAACACTAGTGCGGTGATCGAAATCTAGCCTGAACATGTTATTTTGTAAAATTCTGCAGGTTCAACTTAAAGCACTGAAAAAAAGAAAAAAAAAGAAGAAGGAAAAAACAAAACAAAAATTGACCCGTTGAAAATGTATTTTTCATTTTCTTGATTTTGTTTTGGATTTTCTAATTGTATTATAGCTTTCGTATTTGGATACAGCTTTCATGTTGTATCTTTAGCATGTTTTTACTTTCTGGATTTCTATTTAACATTTTATTATGGTGTCGCAGCTTTGGGATGTATATTCTAGCTTTTGTATTCATGCAGCCTTCTGTATTTGTGTTATGACTTTTGTATGTCTGGTTTGGCTTTTGTGTTGTTTTCTTTGCATTTTCGTTATAATTTTTGTTTCTGTTGTGTTGCATCGTTTGTATTTCCATTGCATCTTTGGTTTTTGTGCTGCATCTTCTGGATTTTTGTAGTCGCTGTTGTATTTTTATTGCATCTTTTGTGTTTGTGTTGTAGCTTTTATACTTCTGTTGTTGCTTTTTTGCATATTACAGTGGCCAAGAAGGGCCAACAACACTACACAACAGCAAACGCTATAACACAACTGCAATCGCCACAACGCAAAAAAAGCCACAATGGAAGTAGAACAGGCTTTGTTTCTGGAGGACAATTTTTTCTGACGGACTGTTTTGACTGAGGGAGATTTTAATGAAATGTAAGTAAAACAGAGCTGCTCGATGATTATTACTATTAATGTTTTTTCAAAAATCACCACTATTAGTTATTGTGCTGAAATAGTCCAAACGTTCTATGTGTGCTCTACTCTCAATGGTTTTGTTCCGACAGGAAATGTCGTCCCCCGGACCGGAACCTAAGCCTTTCCTTCTGACCAGACCAAATCAATAGTTAGTAAATTGAATTGAATTTAATTGAAACATTTTATTGTCACCGTTAATAAGACATTTAAAGGAAAAAATACTTTATTTGATAATAATAACAATTCTAAAAAATTGCTCGGAAGCAGTGTTCCCTCACTTTACATTTTAACAGTTAATTAAGCATACTTCTATCATCATACATCCCAATTATGTTCTAAAAAGAGAAACGTGTTTTCCTAAAAAGGACGGTACATGTCACTGTGGGAATAAAACAGGCAGTCACCTTTCTAGATGTATAATTACCAGATCTTAATCTGACATAGAGGGGAAAAAAACAAATGCTGTTCCACTCCTCCACTTCCCTTGTGACTTTTTGTTGTTCTGTTGTGAGTTTTTTTGTTGCATTGTGGAAATGTTGCTGTGTTGTGACATCTGCTGGTGTGTTGTGTTGTTGGCCCTTCTGGGCCGCCGCAGGGCCTCCTTTCTATTTGTGTTTCATCTTTTGTATGTTTTGCAACTTTTATATTTCTGTTGTAGCTTTTGCCACGTGCTTTATGTGCTTTGATTCTTGTATTTGTGTTGTGACTTTTGTGTTTGTGCTGTTTACTCTTGCTGTCATGTTGTAGCTTTTGTTTTTTTTTGTGGCGACCTCACACATTGCGTTGACCCTCTCAGGCCACCGTAGCTGGAGGTTGTGTCTGTCTGTCTTTGCTTTTTTGTGATCAGCCGACATGAAGTTCACCAAACCTCGATTCCAACTCTTCAAACCCAAAGACAACGAAGAATAAAGACCTTGTTTAAATCACAGCTTTCTCTGTAATTCTTCCCTGCAGCCATTTTCAATTTATCTGACTTGAAAGGCAGTTATTTACTGAAATCTCTGACAGTAAACTGTCAGTTATTTGCTGAAACATGTTTTCTGTTCTCCCAAACAACAAGGAGTGTCACCTTCAGCGTCATGAACAGAAAGATCAAGGAGCGCTGCTTCAGATGCGAAGAGCCACTTCCTGTCGTCAACCCGTCAGCGCGTGTTTATGTTCTGTCTAACCGACCAATGAGCTCGCAGCAAATTCCTAATAAGCGTGAACCGCTGACGCAGCCATTTCGCAGAATTCCTCTCGGAACCGAGGTAATTAAGAAATGACAAGAGAGCGGGTATTAATTAATTTACACTTTAAGGCCTGACAAAGGTTGATAAGACACCGATTGGCACACACAGAGGTAATTGTGCTAATTAATCGGTGAGTCGTTAATCCGCTAACGCACAGTGTGTGTGGAGGGAGCCGCTGGACGTTAAGCACCCAAGTAATCATTTTCACACAGTTTGGTAAGTGGAGGGAAAGTGATTATGGTCTTTGATGCTGGGCTCTGCGCTGCTCTTCGGTCAGGAAGGACGCCGGTGCTGAGCTCGCATCGAAGTTCAGAGAGGAAGTTTCAGCCTGGAGTGACCTCGATGGGAAGCTTTGTCCAGGTGTGGAGGAAACAGGTTGTTGAGGGAACATAAAGAGGGGAAAAATAACTAAATATGCAAATTTGAATTAAATCCTGAGTCTTTATGTTAGAGCTGCAGTAAATCAGGTTATTTTCATGCAGAGGTTCGATATGCTGAGCACTGTGAGATTTCAGTCCTTCTCTGACGACAGGTCAGTGAGAGAATCATGGCGTAAGCTTTGTTCTTGGCTTTGAATTTGTGCTCTTAGTCACACTGTGGGACTGGTTCAAGGACGACCGTCGCGTTGGTCTTGCCCCCTGTGATAAAATTCTGACAGAGTCAGAAGTTTGTGGAGATCGCGACTGCTGCTATGACCAGCGTAAATCAACTCATCAAGAAAGTCAGTATGACGGGAAGGTCTGTTCAGTGTGGCACCAGTTCTGACTTCCAGATCCCTTTGCAGAATCACCCGAGTCAGAACCGCGTCCAGATTCTCCTCCTTCTCCTTTTTGTGAGGGATTTATCTCCAAACACGTAGAAGCCACAGGAGCCTCCATTCATGCTCCGCTGGTTTCTTCATGGTGGATGACCAGGACGACTGATTCCTGTATAATGGCTGGCTGATCGTACATCCAGCAAACTTCTTGTGATGAACAGCGGTGAACTTATAAGTGTTAAAATCACAGCGTGTCGTTACAGGCTACAGTACCACAGGACAGTGTGCTGCATCACTCTGCTGCGACTAATGGGAGACTTCTGAAGAGTTCTTATACTATGATATGATTCTTCTTCAAGGGAATAACTCAATGTCTCCTCTCTGCCATGTCCAATGTCTCCTCTGTTGTGTTTTCTGTCCTCTTTCTCTCTCTGTCCCTGTAACTTCCTGTAGGATCTCTGACCGCGGCGCTAACAGTTCCTGCTGCGTTTCCTCCTCTCATCAGTCCACAACATGGTGATTATTGAGCGCCTGTCTCCTCATAACCTCGTCCGGTAGAGACAGATGTTTCTCCACCTCTGAGTTTGTTTCTCACGGAGGTTTCTTCCTGTTCAACAGGAACATTTCCTCTTTACTCTCGCTTATTCTTGCTCATGTGGGAATTCCTGGTGTTTTTTTCCTTTATGTTTTCTTTAGGATGTTCGATACCATGAGGAATTATTATTGGCCTCAGATCTTCAGACGTAATGTTGTGTTGGTTGAACAGACGTTGAGCTAAAATCACACTAATCTGTACTTTAATATTGAGGATAAGTTATTTTGAATGTAGAGAAAAACGCCTGGAGCTGCGTTTCCCTCAAAGGGATCAACGCCGAGTTCATGACTGTTCTCTCGCTGCCGCATGTCATGAAATCCGTCTCTGCTCCTTTTAACCGGTTTTGCTCATTTCATAGTGCAGAACTTCAGTCAGATATGTGCAGTGAAGATAACCTCGATGACGCGACGAAGACGTTTTCCCTCTGATCGCTCCCCTCACACAGACGGGCTTAAGAGGAAAGAGGATTAGAAGGCAAAAGCTGGATATTAATGTGACCGTCAAACTCACAGTATCTCAAAAATATTCAATATTTTACAAGAAAGTATCCATCAGTTTTTCTTCTTTTAAAATTTTTTCGGAACCTGATTTAAAAATTACTCTTGTCTGTCAGAAATAACAAAACTAAAATGATGAATTATCAATGTTCATCTGATACATCTGTATCTATTCATCCCTCGACACAGTGAGGAGTATCACCCACTGCTCCAAGGGGGGGCCAAACTCATTTTATTCCAAGAGCTTCATCTGGCTCCATATGTCTGAGTGTGTTTGACCAGTAAAATGAAAACACCAACTCTGAATGTTTCCCTTTGTGAAAACACAATTTCAAAGAAAAAT
Source organism: Salarias fasciatus (assembly GCF_902148845.1). Classification (NCBI taxonomy): domain Eukaryota; kingdom Metazoa; phylum Chordata; class Actinopteri; order Blenniiformes; family Blenniidae; genus Salarias; species Salarias fasciatus. Next base: position 30,249,757 of record NC_043755.1, on the reverse strand, counting down.
GATCTCAATTTCAGTAAAGAGTTAAAATAGATTCTACTTGATTTGCAGCTTTTAGCGTCCTTCAGCGTGTTTCCTTCCTGATTGGCTCTGGCAGTGTGTTTGGTCTGTCGGCTCGGGTCTCTGCGTGGTTTAGCGTCCACGAGTCTGACTTTAACACTGCAATCAACGGTCAGTTACCCAGCAGACTATTACAGCTGGCAGCGTTCACCTGCCTGCCGGACAGGACTGGAAGGCAGGCTGATGGATGGATTTCTCCTCATGTAAAGCCTCAGTCCTCCACTAGATGGCAGTGCTGCATAAACCTGCATCTCCCCAAAACAATGACTTTTATGGCAGAATGAAGCAGTTAGGAACATTAAAGACTCATCATATGAGCCCACTGACGTCCGAATCACCTGGAACAGACCCGTCAGTGCCCCCCTCCCTCACCCGAACCCCCTCCGGACTCACCGGATCGACCCGGAGCCTGAACTCTGAGCTGCTTCCTGTCCCGCACTCGTCCAAACAGCTTCATCATTCAGAACACGCTGCCATCAGCAAAACGATGTACAGCGTTACCTCTGAGTCCCGGAGTGACCCCGCTGGGAGCCGTCGCCCCGGGTAACACCTTTAATACCCCGATCGGCCCCGGGAACCCTCACGGCCTCCTGCAGTGAACTAAATGGACCTGGTGTTTGGTTGTGGGTGAAGGCGAAGCTCTCTTCCTCCTCCTCCTCCTCCTTAATGACCGCTCGCTCCCCTCCGGGCTCCCGGCTCATGACTTATAGATCACACCGGCTGTGTTGACTCAACTGTAAATATAGTTCAGTCCGTGAACGCTGAAGGGTTATTATGATGCGTGCCCGTCTGGTTTATTCTTTTCATGTGAAATATTGATGTGTGAGGAGCTGTTTGGACTGTTGTTTCCATATCAGGATGAAAAAAAACCCAGGGAATATTGTTGGTGTGATGAAGTAATAACTGTTCTGGGGTTCTCACAGGGATGGAGGTCAGAACCAGACGGAGCAGATTAGAAGAGAAATGCGGGTTTTTTTCCATCGGGTGAATGAGTCTCATCTCCCGGCTGCATTCGGCCTCTTTCTCCATTTCCACTGTGTTCAGCATCCGAAGTTTTCAATTCCATGTTTTTGTTATTCATCCAAAGGGCAGCTGGGAGCAGAATACGACCTGTGCTGGAGCCGGTTTGGAGCTGGAGGACTGGACGAGGGCCGGTCAGTGGATTTGATGAAGCTGATTATTTTCTCCTCGTATCAAACCCTCCAGTTCTGTAGACGTCTTTCTATCTGAAAGGATGCAGTGACGAGCGTCTTTGTGCCGACCACTAATTCTCCCTTTTCAGTGTAGTTTTTGCAGAAACCTAAAAGCCTTGTGTTTGTGGTTTGTTTTACTGTCTGAAACCTCCATATTAGACCTGTGTAGAAAAACCCCGTCAACAAGTCATGTTCCTTACCCTAACCCTCTGGAACTGCATTCAATCCTTTGTTTGATAAAACAATTTTCCTTCAGGAAAAAGTCCTTCTGTGCGTCACAAAACAAGGACAATGACACTAAAAGCTATAAAAGTAATACATATACTGTATATCTATATCTCTATATATCTATATGTACGTATACTAGGGCAGTCAAAAGATTACGTTTTTAAATGGCGACTAATTGAAGGACTTCCATGTTTCCTCGTGATTAATAAGTTTGAATTGCATGTTTGAAATTCTGTTGTTTTGCATTTCAAAGAGGTTTTCAGCCCATAACTTCAACCATTCATCAGTCCAAACAGTCAGTAACTGAATTTCAATTAATTGTTGAAATTTCTACATCACAACTGACAGAGCGACTGGTTTCTTTCCAGAGCGTCTTGACTGGGAATCGAACACCTTTTTGACCATGTTGGATTTTCTTTAAAAATAAAGTGCCATGTAGACCAACTTAATATGGTTTATACCCAATTCTTCTACACCAAAACTCCCAGTTCATCTACTACCTTTTTGGCAAACATTCCCATTTCTCTACTTTTGTCTACTTCAACATTAGACCACCAAAATAACATTAATTATGAAAGTTATTTAAGAAACAGGATATTTATTCTGAAAACTGCTGCAACAGCTGTTTATTTCAGACATCATTAATGTGTTCATGATACAGAAATGGGAGTAGACGAAATGGGAAGTTACCCTTAATATAACTGTCTACATTACAAACTTAACATGACGCTAACCCAAATTTTGTGATTGAAAAATGACCTTTCGTCAGCCCTACATTCGACGTTCACTCTCATGTAATAATGAAAGACAATTAAAAATAAATGATTTTAGTGAAACAGTGCCATCAGTATTTAGAAAAAAATCTTCAGGAGATAAATACTCAGAAGAGAACACAGGGTAGATCGATCAATCAATCAGTCAATCAATCAATCAATCAATCAATCAATCAATCAGTCAATCAATCAATCAATCGGTTTGGCATCATTGTGTGAAGTCTGGTCAGTATTAATAAGTTGTATAAAGTAGAGATGAAGTTTACAGAAACTTCAAATCGTCACTTTCTGCCTTCTGAAAACTGGAAGGAGGAAAATAAGGAGCAGCTTGTCTCCTTCCAGTGAGTTTTGGTTTTATCGGTTATTTTTCTTACAAACTGAAGCGATTGTCAGCAGTTGTTCAAAAAGGAGCTTTTCTCCTTCACTATCAGACTGAAGAGGCTGTATCTTTGGGAGGATCTGATCAGACTAAATGTTGGTTTCTTCTTCAGCAGTGACGGATCAGAGAACAGATCTGAGTCGTTTCAGGGAGAAAGATTCATTCATTCATTCATTCAATACAATACAAACAGCATTAATATTGTGAAGGCATGTGAAGGTTTTTATTCATTTAATGACATCTGACATAAAAAATAATTTTAATTCTCTTCATGTTATTTATTGTTATTATTCATGTTTTCATAGTATTTCACTTCATTGATATTTTACTCTTCCATAGAATTTTTTCTTGTGGAAAATATTAGTATTTATATTTTACCATAATATATTCAACTCCACCTTTTTACAAATTTTTATCTTGTATTAATTGTTTTTTTTTATTTGATGCATCCTTTACATTTTTGAAGTATTTGTGATATACTCATACCAATACTTGTAGTGTCTTTTTGAATTGTTTTTCTTCCATCATATTGGCATTTTCATGGTATATTACATACTTGATTTTATACTTTAAATTTTACTTGACTTTTTCAATTAAATGTATCTGTTTCAATAGAGTGTACCTTAATAATTACTCATATTTTCATTCTTTCTTGGAATAATTGATTGAATTCTTTATTTTTGTTTAATGTATTTGATTTGTTTCATCATTGAGTTATTTTTACTCCATATTCCTGTTTGTTTTTTTCCTTCTCTTTTCGCCTCATGATCCAGTCTGAACTCATTCTACCATTTAAAACTTCATATGAGCCTTTATCTACTTTCCAAAGCTTTTACTTTGTCATCCGGAGCAAACAGGAAGTGCATTTCCTTTTGACACAGAAGAAGCGAGGACGCATGTACACATTAAATATAAATCATTTTTATAATATACAAATTGTACAGATGTCATGAACAACAGGAACGTGGACAAACTCGGGATAGCAAAGATAAAGAATACTTTTTCCTTCCTGGACACTGCGATGCGAATGACAACAGCACGTGATCAGAGATACTCAACATTCAAGATGGGAGTAAAAAAAAAACTCACATCAGAGGCAAAAAAATAATCGTAATAAAGAATTAATCGTCTAAGAATACATTTTCCAGAGGCTGTGAGCAAAGCTAAAGTGACAACACAAGGAGAAATAAAAACAGCATCCTATTGTATCATGTTCTGTCATTTCTGCCCGTTTCACATCATTGTAGCACACAGGAAATGAACCGTCACTTTTTTTTAACAGTAAGAACGATTGAACAGTACGAACCGGCGCTGCTGTCGGGGCTCGGAGACAATTATGCTGATACAAGACAGAAAATGGTATATTACTTAATTTTTTTTTTCTTTTTACATAAATGAGGGCTGCAAAGTGTGTATCTGCGTCGGTGATTACTCAAAAGGTTTTGTTCTTGTTCACGGGCGGCTGAGTTAACACGGTTCAGCGTCATTTAGCTGATGAATTGTTGGATTAATGGTTTTTCTTGTGTTTTTCTGTGGCGCCGTAAAGCAGTGGCTCCGACCGGGTGGAGGGGGAGGAGGGTTTCTACTCTGATGATAAGGAGAGTGTATTTTAGATTGACAAAAAAAAAAAAAAAAGTTACACTTTACAGAGTCTGGAACAGATCGGGGAAACTGAAACGTGCTTTTTGAAGCTTTTGAGGGCAATCATGAGTGGGACTCATTTTCTTTGCTAAATTTCAGAATTTTTAAGTTTTGCATGTCTGCTTCCAATAAAAATCTTGTATCGTTTCAACCACTCGAACTCTCTGTATTATGAAGTGACTGGTTATTTGAAAACAACACAAACATTATATTTACCGTATTTTCCAGACATCAGTGACGACCCCGCTCCAGGCTTAGACTCTGTTTCCAGACATTTCGAGTCAAAACACATCATTCTTTGCGTTTTAGTTTGAGGAAAGTTTTGCATTTACGCAGGAACAGTTTGAAAACAGAGGTTTTTTTACATGTAAACAGCAGAAATGGTGTAGCTAGCTGCCAGCCCATGAGATGATGATGCTGTTCTTACTGTCATCTACTTTCTCATGTGTGAAACAAGTATTTACTACTTCTGCAGACTTTTTCTTGTTCAGTCAGTATAATGAATTATAATTCTGGAGGCTTTCCTGTGGTACTGCAGCATCTTTCTGTTGTCACACAGAGACATCTAGTGGTCCCAGACGGTATATTTTCATATGATTAAGTGAAATCATCACGTAAGATACATGAGCAGCGAAAACACTAATAATAACGTGACGTACAGTCTGGGAAATATGAGACTTTGAACCATTCTCTGGGTTCTGCCGTTGCAGGTTTAGAGGGCTGAAACCTTCATAACCGGTCTGGAAAATACGGTAAATCAGAATGAGCCAGAGAGTGCAGAGGAACTGGCGATCAATCAGCCCCTCAGGGAGGAGCTGGACCCCTGAAAGGCCGAGTCCTCTGGTAAGGCTGATTGGACGCTGGACATCGTCCCGGATCCAGGTTTTAATGGGGTTACAATCCTCCAGATTGATGTAGGAGTTAAAAAAAAAACAAAAAAACAACAACAACAACAAAAAAAAACCCCGCTAAAGATCCCCTCGTTTGTTTGGGTTATTTGTTATTTTCCAAAACTGTGCCTGGTCCCACAGATCATAATGGATATGATCTGTTCTCACAGGATGCCAAAAGGGAAATATATGTCACAGTTTAGATTAAAAAACACACACACACACACACACACACACACACACAAAGGAGAAAAGCAGGACGACTGAAACCAACTGATATTCATAAAACACAGAGATGACAGTTAAAATGTTTGTCTCCACACTGGGGAGATTAAAAAATAAATCAATTCAATCTGATGAAATCAGACGAGCAGGATTCAGCAGGGAGGTTTCGTCAGCTGTCAGAAGCCGCGCTTTGCCGTTGCCTTCCTTCATTTGTCATATTTTGACGCAGACTGTGAAAGCTGACGTAGGAGGCCGGCTAAATATTTCTGGAGTATAAAAACGGGCCTCTGGTGAAACTCAAAGCTCCGGGACAGTAAGGGGTTAAAAGTAAAATAACACAGATAACGTGGAGAACAGTTCGGAGTGGAAATCCTGTGAGCAGCTGTGGAAAAATCCATTCGGGCTCCGGCGTGACCTCTGACCTCGTCTGCCATTAGCGGTGACCTTGCGCTCTACGTTTGGGTCTCCGTCACGGTGGATGGGGGCGAGAGGACAAGGAGCACATGCTTCAGGGGGTCAGGGTTCAAAACCAACAACGGCCCTCGGGAGGTAGCTTGAAGCGCCGGTCAGCGATACTTTTTTTTTTTGCTAGCTGTAGCGGAAAAACAGCAGAGGCAACGCAAAGCCCACTGTAACCCCCCCCACCCCCAAAAAAAAAAAAAAAAACAAAAAAACAAACAAACCCCAAAACAAAACTCTGCAGAACATTCACAAGTGAAAAAAAAAAATTCAGAAGATTCAGAACAAAAGAAAATCCTTAACATTTTATGTAGACAAACACTTTCACCTGACTTCGCTCTCAAATCCAGTAAGAAAACAGGAAACGACATCTTCAAAAATACCAACACTGACTGCAGCGAAACGCCTCCTGTTCGACTAGAACAAACATAGAACACTTAAATCACCATTGTGCCTCTAGAGGACAGTTCTAATAGCAGATCGAGGGCCATTTACAGTATATAGTAAGGCTAAACTGGTCACAGTTTGATATTCTACTCTACACAAAAAACATTTGCCATGTCACATTGACAGGAATCTCAGCGGCGGGCGGGCTGAAAGGAGAGCCGATTCAGCATGAACTCCACCAAGGCGATGTGTTTCTCCGTCAACTGTCCTCAACAAAGCAAAATTTATGACAAATCATAGTCAGTACAAAGCAGGACGGCAGATAGCTTAAGTTACTCATGAGCCGAATGGCGGATTACCGTATTGGTGTGAATATAGGACGGCGTTCTCTCGTTGGAGCAGCTCTGAAATAGTGAGCTCATCTTCGCGCGTCAGCATTCATGAATATGAAATATTGATTATTCCAGATGTTGACAGGTGTACATTAATGAAGAATCTGACTGAAAACATTTGTATTGTTGTATGATTGTTTCTGCTTTTTTATTTTTTCCCCAGTGCATTTTCCCTTCTGGCCCACCACGACTTTTTTTTGCTGACCATTATAAGACTGTTTCTCGTAAAATTTCACAGCGCTGCAATTTTAATTTTTTTTTTTACATTTATTTTGCATTGCCACTGACACCTATTTGCATCAGCATTCATTGTAGCACTCTTACATTCAGGATCTGAGAAAATTGGGCTTCAAATTTGATAACTTACACTTTTCTTCAAAGCACACATTAAAGATTAAAGACATTTGCAGACTGCAGGAGGAAGAATTCGTCGAATTCGTCCTAAACAACATCTGTGATGGGAATTATCAGTACTTAAACATGTTTTCAATGTCTTTAATTTGAGGACATCTTTCATAAGACATTTTTCCAAACGATCGTTGTCTTATATTTCAACCAATACGGTAAACAAAGACTTGTTTTCATGATTTTTTTTAATGTTTTTTTTTTAAATTGCAAAATTGACCACATTCAAGACAAACTTTTCATCCTCAGTGCAATTTGTTGCTGTGCCATCAGCGTCGGGCCGTTGAGGGTGTTTCGCTATCAATACCTCGCCTCAATAAGTGACCACCATTACAAATGCATGATTACTGACAGAAACCCCCCCGCTGACAAAGTCCATTAGCGGAGCTGATGAGAGCTCGGCACCGCGAACGCCGGCGCCCCCTCCCCTCCGCCCCCACCTCCCTCCGTCACGGTCCACCTTTGGAAATGGAAAAAAGCTACACGATGCCGCGAAACAAACACATTACGACTCGGTTATTGTCAGAAATGATGTCTGGTGAGAGGTGCTTAAAGAGCTGGAGGTAAAGTAATGAGGGAAATCTCACCGGGGAATGTGGGACACAAGCGGCTGTTACTTTAAATGAGCCTATTCATTTCTTTTATTTGACTCTCTCTCTCTCTCATACGTGGTCTAACACTCAACCTCTTTCTTTGTCTCCACTTCTCAGCTCTGGCTTCCTCCTGACCACACGGCTTCGCCCTCATCAGTGCTTTTTGTCTTTCAACGTTTGACTGGAATGTAATTGAAAAGAAAAAAATTAAAAAAGGAATGTAACTATGCTGTGAAACCCCCGCTCCTGTATGTAAACGCTGACCGGCTAACACGGTGATTTGACTTCTGTCTTCAAGGTGCAAACATTCGGCTCAATTACACATCCTTATCTAACTCGGCTCTGAATATGGAACATTCTGTATGCAAGGTGAGCTCTGCACACCGCGCCAAAGAGTGATTATCGGCTCTCTTTGAAGCACTTGATGGCTTAGAGCTCAGCGTAAACAATTATCTCTTCAGCCTACTTTGGATTGCCTGTCGCAACAAATGCCTTTCCAGTCACCTCTAACTGCTCTCTCTCCACCCCCGCGACGAGTCAGCTCCACACTCCGACCTCGAAGACGTGCCGGACGGACGTGGTGTCGCATTCCACAGAACTCTAACCCGACTTTGAGCTTTTGTTAGGAGCCGACAAGGCGAGCCTCGGTCTGCTTCGTCTGCTCAAACAGTGAGAGGAAGGGAACTCCTGTGACATCTCAGAAAGTTTTCATCCAGCTCTATTGTCGGTTCAGACTTTGCACATCTGGCTGATTAGCTAGCTGGCTAGCTAGTGATTCGCTCCTTTCCACCCTCAAGGCCCGGTCACTCCAGTAAACCACATAATAAATATCTTTGGAGGTGAGTCGCTGATTTATTGAACTGATTTGATCAATAAGTAGCATGAAGGAAACGCCCACATGTCACTCTGTTTCAATTAACCTTCAGTTTTCCACAATAAAATTTGCTAGTTGAGATTTTTTTCAAGGTTAATTGATTGTATACAAACAAAATATTGTTCATTCATAATCATGTAAATGCTACTATCTCTTAGATGCCTTTTAACTTGAGAGCATTTCATTTAAAACACATCTGAACTACTCCTTTACAAACATTGAGAGTTAGCCATGCTATTGTCGTATTATAACAGTAGCTCTAGTTAAGTCACAAAAAAATGTATTTATCGACTATGTTTCGCACTAACTTTTTCCATTTTTTTTAGGTTTATTTGGAACTCACAATTTATGCCACAAACTGATGTCGAAAGTGGATCTGCTGAGATAAGGAAAATTTTACATTTAAACCTGGTGAATGTAGTGTCTTCCAATCACCAGACAGACAAAATAAGTTTTCCAATACATTTCAAGCTATCGGTCACTGATGGAAAATAGCATTTATTAAGCTATTGTTAGCTGTGCTAGCCTCTGCCTTGGCTAACTTGGCTAACCTTCACCTAGCATACTGAACGATGTCACACGACCACAGAAAGTTCACTGAATACCGGATGCGATATTTACGTCATATATAGTTAGCAGTCTCAAATACAACTATTATTACAATGCTAATTAGCATGAGCATTAGCTTTAAGTTGCAATATCACTTCACTATCTTTTCTGTCCATCGACGTTTTCTTGCATTTTTTCCAAAGCAAACTAATCGAGATAGATATAGCTAGACTTTTAACAGGATGTGAGTATAGCATGTTCAAAAGGCTTTTTAAGCTAAATTTTGCAGCGCAGCTATTTGGTGATGATCTCTCTGGGGCTCTGTCGAGATCATTTTGGGCAGAAAAAGCTCAATTGCAAAACTTCCAGTTAATTTGACTGATTTTTCTGCTCGAATCTTCAGTTGCTGTGGTGACCGGGCCTTTGAACATTAGCTTCGGTCTGAATCCTGCTGGATTATAGCATCATTCTGGAGTCTCATCCGCCTGTTAATCCTCACTCAATCATGTTAGTGGCTCCACATCGAGTGTCCCGGCCCTGCATCTCCTGTATCGGATATATATACATTCAGCATGTGTGGGGAAAGGAGAGGGACGGACGCCTGCAGTCAGACGAAGCTACAGTAGCTGCACTGCGGCGGGTTTGGAGGAAATCATCCATGAACGACGGTGGATCTGAAGGATGCTGCAGCGATGGAGCCCTGTTAGTTTGGATGAGGGACGTCATGATGAGCCAGTTCTTCATACGGGTGTTTTGAGAGGTAGGGTGGGGAACGGGCTTCACTCGAAGTGGTCGGAGCTACTCTGCAGCGACCTCCACGTCCGGCGGTTCTTCCGTCTCGTCTGACTCCACCCCGTTCTCTATCACGGCCTGAACTTCTTCTGTGCCCTCGTCCTTGTTTTCTTTGGTCTCACTCTGACTTTCAGTCGACTCTTCCTTCACCTCGCCGTTCTCTAAAGGCTCGCCGTTCTCTTCTGATCCGTCCTTCTCCGCCTCCGTTCCTTCGCCGTTTTCTGTGATTTCGTCTTTTGTCTCTGCTCCCTTCCTGACGACGGCCTCCATGCTGATCTCGATCCCGTCGTCGATCTTTGCGTCCTCCTCACACGTCTCCTCGCTTTCTTTCAGCGCTTCGCTCGCCGCCTCCGCTGTATTCACCCTCTCATCGCTGCACCTGTCCTCTTCCTTCTCCACCTTTTCCCTGTCCTCATGATTCTTGGGCTCTTCTGCTTCCTTCGTTTTCTTCTTTTTCTTGTTCTTGGCCGTGTCTTTGATGCAGTTCTTGTTGGACTTGCCTCGAGGTTTGAAGATTAATTTCTGAAATATTTATATTGGAGAGTTAGTGGAATGTACTGTGGACCTTTCCAATATAAGTTTTAGTCATGAAACAGAACACGCAGACTCAATTAGGCATGGATCACAATGCAGTGCCGGCATAAACTGGCTACTTCAGACAAGTCTCATTGATGCAGAGAAGGAAATTGAGGCCATTGTGAAGGCAGAATTATTGGTGGCCTTGAGGCCTTCGGTCTGACCAAACAAACAGGCAGGAATTTAATGCAATATGTCTTCAATTATGTGAACAACTTCTGCAGGGCGACTGGAGGGAATGAGACAAGCGAGATAAACGGCAAAGAAACAAGCAGGAAAATCTTGTTAACGCAAGCAATTCCCAGAGTCTTCGGGCCTATTAAATTTGTTGTTGTGACGGCAGTTTAAATTCGGGTCACAGAGAGCGTCAACATGGATTCATTGCGCTGCCAGCAGAGGTTAGCTGCAGAGGTCGTCGCCGCTGTTTGGGGTCGCCGAGGAAGCATTAGCAGCCACGGCTCCCCAAACAACAGGTCCGTCTGCTGGAAGGCTCCCGATACCTCAAACACAGACAGCACTCGCTTCAAATTTGTCCGCCGCCGTGTGCGTGTTTGTCCACTTAAACGAAACCGGATCGGAGGCAGCCGAAGTTGATGTTGGTCTTATGGCGAGCAGGTGACCCGACGGGCGGCGGAAGATCCGTCAACGGCCAAGAAACACCGAGAGGAATGTGGGGTCGTGTACCTTAGACTCCCTTCGCTTTCGGCCCAAGACGGGTCTCTGCAGGAACACGATCTGCTTGGTGGACAGGCTTCCATCGCTGCAGGACGAAGAAGAAAAAGAGAGACACAAGAGGGGAAAAATGTGAGATGAGAACCTGAAAGCGTCAACTTTGGTGTGATCTCATGCATACTGACGTAGAGAAGAGGAAACTGGCGACCTTTACATTCCTGTCCTCATTGTTTTCTTCATTGTAGAGACGATGTACCTCATGCCATCCCTTTCTGTTTTTTCTCTCAGCTAATCTTAGATTTTGTTTTCTCATTAAATCAACTCATCTTCACTCGTCCTTCATCCCAAGTCGCTGTAATTAAGCTCTCTTTTCAATTCAACCTATGTCAAGCTACGTTGTGTCAGCCCACTCATTTCATCTCAATTCATTAAGTCATCTTAACTGATCTTGTCTCGTCTCATCTCAACTCGCCTCAGCTTATCCATCATCTTACTCCTGTTTGGTTTGATTCCGTTGTCTCATATCAACTCATCTAAATCACCTCATCTCAACTCATCTGATCATATCTCCTGTTATCTCTCCGTATCTCATTCAAGCTGATCTTATCTTCCGTCATCTATTCTCAAATGAAGACATAACCGGTAATCTCCCGTTTTGTCCAGTGTCATTTCTTCTCAATTTGTCATGTTATGTCATCTCATCTCCGAACTCAACTCATCTTGAGCCATTTTAGCTCACCGTATCTTCATCTATCATCCTATCATCCTTTCTAATGTCTTTGTGTCCCATCACATTTCGTTTCATCTTTCATCTTTGTCTCATTTCATCTCATCTCAACCTATCTTCCCTCAGTTCGTCTAGTCCTTTCTTGACTTCAGTCAGGTCATTAAAAGTCGTCTGAATTCATCCCATCCTAATTTATCTCATCGTCTTATCACCTTGTCTCCCATCCATTCCAAACTCGCAGTAAATAATCTACCTTAATCGATCAGAAGTTGTAGTTTGCTGTCACCAGCACTGCTACTAATACCAAATACAGCAGCATCCTTTATCTTTTAAAGAGCAGGTCGCTGCATGTTGCCCCTGTGGATCTGAAAGTTTTGACACTCTTTCTGCTCTAACCTGGATTCAAACCCAGTTACAAAGTACAAACAACCACTCGCACTCACACCTTGGGGCAATTTAATCAACAGATAGCCTGACCTGCATGTTTATGGACCGTGGGAGGAATATCTGGGCAGAAGATGCAAACTCATGGCCCTGGCTAGGATTTGAACCCAGGACCTTCTTGCTGTGAGGCAGGGGGCTAATCTCCAAGTAAAACATTAAAACTAATTATAATTCATTTCTAAAGAGCAAATTCAAACGAGTGTGTTTTGGAAGAGATTAGCCCCGTCGGTTGTTAGTTTTTTATGGAGCAGTTTAAGGTATCATTAACAGAGACCCGTAGGAGGACCTCAGGCTGCATCTGGCTCGTATGTAATTAAGCCTTCAGTCATAAACTCATGGAACAGTCTCACCTTGGCCTCAAAAGTGATGAATTAAATGTACAATTATTTCTAACGTGCGTATGTAGTGGGCGGCCTGAACCGGACTTCATTTAAATGTACCCCTGCCTCTTTTCTTCCGTCCTCTGCCAACAGCGATTCCCCTCCCTCATCTGTGGATACTGGAATCAACAGAACCTCGTTTTAAAGCAGCAGCGTATCTGGATGCAACTTGTGAGCATCTTCTGCATTTCTCCTCCTTTTCTTTACTACTCCCAAACATAATCCTCTCTCCCACGCACGTGTCACCCTCCTGTGTTCTGAGGAAGATAATCTGGGAAGGAAAAAAAAAAAAAAAAAGAAAAGCACTGACAGATTAATCACGGCAGGAAATGCAGATTCGTCTGCGAGCGGGTTTCCTGTCTGGCTCTCTCGTCTGCTCGGCCCTCTCCTTCACTCGGTGGGTTCTCACTGAAGAGCTGCCCGCTCGGTTCTTTACCTCTCATCTCATGTGACAGCCTGATTTGTGACAGCTTTATTGTTTGTTGCCGTTATCCCCCTCCACTTCTCTCCCGCTATTATTGGACTTGGCTTAAAAGGCGCCGCGTTGCCGTCCGACACCGCTTTAATCGCGCAGAGCGCACGCAAAAGTTGGATGAAGTTAAGCTCGCACGCTCGACCTCGCGCATGAGGAAAGATGGCAGGTTTATGATCACAGCGGAACCCTGAAAGCCTGCGACAAATCTCCCTTTTCTCAGCATCCAATGGACTTGAGACTCCTCCAGGAGGAGGCTTACTATCTCAACCATCCAAAGCTCACAGCAACCTTCTTCATTTTTTTTTTTCTTCTTCCATTACCTCCTTCCTTCCACCATTTATCCATAAGCTATTTTCTGGGCTGTCAAGAATGGCGGACGGCTTCCCGCTGAATCAAAGCTGAAAACTAACTGGAGTTCCCAGCAAAAAGCCTCAGCCCATTAAACCCTGCAGAAGTGGATGGCTTTGAAAATTACAGGCCTGTACTGAACCTACTCTTGGCTGTCAGTGTCAGCGCTACTATTACAACTTGAAACCGTGTGGAGCGGGCGGTGAAAAGCTCATGCCTATTTATGTGTGAATGTACCTGTTGGTGGCTTCATCTGTACAGAGGTAAAAAAAAAAAAAAAAAAAAAAAAAAAAACCTGGTTGACACGGTTCTGCTGAAAGCTGAGAGAACCTGACACAAGAAATGTTACAATGGCAATTGCAAGAAGAGACGGACAGCGATTATATGATACAGATTTCAACAAAAATCAAATCAGTTTGTCCTCAGTTTTGTCCTTTGTTTGCAAATTTTTATGAAAGTCCACTCTCACGTTTTTAAGTGATAGAGCTAACCAGGCAACCAAGCAACCTTTTTAACCAACCAAGCAATCGAGAAACTATAGAGCCAAAAGTCTGTTAATCAAGAAACTACACAGAAACAACCAGCAACCAGTCTGTTAACCAACCAAGCAACCAGATAACCAAGCTATTGACCATGCGACCAACCAATCACAATGAAAACAAACTACAATTTATAATTGATGAAGTAGAAATACTTTGAGTGGATTTTTCTTGACTACACAGAGCTTCACTCGGGCTGCACGGTGGGGTTGTAGTTCACGTGAGTTTGGCATTTTTCCAGAGTTTTCCGGAGTTTAAATAAAACCTTACATTTTTCCACCAACCGTTATGTTTAAAGATGCAATAAGTAAGACATTTTGTTTAAAAATAATTAAAAATGTTCCCATTTGTCACCTGTTATCGAAGGGACATTCCCTTTAAATAATGTCTTCTCCAACGATGTCTTGTTCATATTTGATTTTTTTCAAACTCATTCACTTATTTCACCTTTAAGTAAAGAAAATAAGTAGTTTTTATACTTTTTTCTTCTCTTTTTTTGAGTAAGGTTCAATTAAGTTCAATTAGTACATTAATGTTTCTTCTTTTTTTCCACAAATATTTTTATTTATACGCTGATATGTGAGTACTTTTGCCATATTGAGTACCCCCCTTCTCTTTAGATGAGAACAGGAGTACATTCACCACATCTACTACTTTTACCAGAGTAGCGGAGTTCAGTGCTTCATTCAGTATTTGTACTTCTAACACTTAGAGAACATGTGTAACTTACTGAGTAATGCGCGAGATGAAGACGTGGAGTGATGAGCTCTATTTACCTGCAGTAATAAACACATTTGTCTGTGATCTCTTTCTTGTTTATTGTGGCACCGTTAATGTAGAGAAATCCACATTTACTGTAGTTAATGGCTCTGAGATGTAATTACAATCCACATTAATTGAATGCAGCGAACATGAATGCGGCTCCATGAATTAATGTTGTGTGGCGAAGCCGCTGAGCAGCAGTTAGCATTAATTCCAGACGCGGCTGCGATCGCTGACACTTATCCGACCCCTCCAGATGAAGTGAAAACCCTCAGAAAAACAAAAAAAAAAAAAATGAAGAAGTCAACATGACAAAAAACAAGTGTAACGACCATGGCTAATCTGAAACAGATCATCAAGCATTATTTGACTGCGCTGAGAGCTCGTGAGGCAGGGAGAGGAATGAGCGCCGTCTCCTACTGTATCTAGGCCGACTCTGATTAATTAGCCATGTTGTGCTGTTGTGTTGTGGCATTTTGAAAGGAGGGGTGTAGAAAAGAAAAAAAGAAAGAAACAAAGGATGAAAATAGGGGGGCAATTAATCAGCTCGCCAAAGAGCAGCAAACACGACCAGCTTGAGGAGGGGCAAAGCAAACAATTGGTCAGTGCACTGATGGAAAAACTGCGAGCGTGCACACTTCATCACTGCGACGCGACACGTCAGAGTATATTAATAACAAACGGCTTCACATATTTTCAACCCTGAGGTGAGTTGCTAGTGGCTAACTGATCCCTCCGGCCCACAGGAAGAGAACTTTCATTTGTGTATTTCGCTCTTCTTCTGAAAATTTCACTTTGAAATGCTTTGATAAGTCTGTTTGTCCACATCTTCTTTTATCCTGCTCAGTCCACAAGGCAGGAAGCAGAGATACCTGTTTTGTTTTTATTTTATTCTTTTTTTTTCCCTACTTTATTTTTAAATTTTATGGCATATAAGGGTTGCACACATTAGAACTCACTATGCAGTGCAATGCCAATATAGAAAACAGACAAAAAAAAAAGAGAACAGAAACAAAAAACAAACTAAAACCTACCCAACAACATTACAACAAATATCAAGTCAAAAAGTCTTATTTCATTCTTTTAACCTAACTTTTTCCAGCTCCTCTGGGAGAAGCTTAAAGACGGTGTTGCTAAGTCATGAAAGCAGTAATAACTAAAGTGGAAAGTCACTGAAAAATACCTTTACTGACTTTACATATTTGGCATATGTCTGCTTGTATTTGTGATGTATGCTTTAAGAGAGAGATATAACATCATTTCAATGCCAAAAAAGTGAAGGAGAAATGCTAATGTAGAAGGGAAATGCTAATGTAGCACATCTGACTGACAGCTCGCTGAGCTAACCCTCGGAACTGAAGGAAGTTTGCTCGTTGGGAGTGTACCAAGGCAGACGTGTGGACGGATCCTGATCAGAGGTCTGCACACTTTACCATCAAAACTGCTGTTTTTCTTCATGATGCCCTAATAAAATTAATCTGAAGTTAGTTTCTGAACTGCTGTATGTTGAATGAGTGTGAAAGACAAAGGGAGACAGCAGCTCTGCCACTCTTTCACCAACCAGACCCAGAAATGGAGCAAAAAGCTGAAGTACTGTAACCGCACCACATGATCACACATACTGTATGTGAGGCCGGCTGCCGTCTCCGATCGAAAAACACCTTTGGTTGCTATAGCAACAGCTCAGTTGACAGTAAACATCTTTTATCTCCTCAACACGTCCTTGTCGGTGCGTCATCTTTCATTAGAGCTCTTTCATCAAACGGCCGAGTCATGCTTTGCTTGGGTTTATTTCAGCACACAGCTAATCAAGACAGATATCAGACCGAGAAACACAGAGGGGCCCAACGTTTCACCAAGGTCTCGTTTGTTAGCAGTGCTGTCATTATGTGATTTATGTGATGAGAAACGAGTGGGAAGGCTGGATGTTTAAGGGAAAATCTTACAGTTTCTGATAAAAGCCAGAACTTTAGAATCAGAATCATTTTTATTGGCCAAGTGGTTGTTTGGTTTTCACATATAAATAAGGATGTACCGATGCCACTTTTTTTAAAGGACCAGTGCGAGGACTAACCTTTATCTACTCGCCGATATCGAATACAGATATGAGTACTTATTAGATGCCATAAAGCCTAATTCAGACTCGTTGGTATGCAAACGATACCAGAAGGCTATATGTTGCCACAAATGACCTCTGCACAGCTTCTGGGTGGACGCTACGTCACCTCCAACAGCCTGACAGCCTGCAGTATGCAGACGGCAGTGCCTAGCATCCATCTACACACTGCGCTCTGCGTACTGTAGACTGAGGGATCGGATTCACTGGTAATGAATCAGTCTTATTGTGTCAGCATGTGGCATCACTGGTGTGTGAACGTCAAAACTTGCTAGCACGGCTGTGAAGTAATTTTCGATTCTCTTCTCGATCTTTTGGCAGAACGTGATTTACAATCTGTCTCACATTTGACGCTCTCATTAGTTTTAAAGAATCTCCAAACGGCGGACACTGCTTGTCTTCTCTTGTCGACCTGCTGATGCCGCATGATGTTATGACGTCCTCGCCGGGTTCTATCGGCAGGTTTCTTCCCAGTACGATTATCGACCCTCCACTGGTATCGGTGCATCCCTACATGAGGAGTTTTGCATTATTTACTTGTCTTTGCTGCCCGTTCCACAAGTGCATCTTCCTCATGAATCTGGCACAATTGAAAAGTTAAATAAACATCGTTTCCATTAGTCTAATAAACTGCCTGAAAGCTTTGCTAGAACAAAGGAGTCCTGTTTTCTGAGGTGCTTCAAAGAGGCTCTGTCACTGTTGAACTCTATGAGCAGCGTTTGGAGGTGGAAATGACTGAGGACGCGCGAGGTCTTTGACCGTAAGCGGATGTACGCTCATATTAGCCGCCAGCGGCAGCGATGAGTCAGCAGAGGCTTAGCTGGAGAAGCGTTACATTTCTGTGAAGAGATTTTCCAGCGACTCTCAGAGCCGACACAGCTTCAGCGGCTGCTTCAGATTTAGGTCGATTTTCATCGTGTTTATTTCGACGCTGTGCATATTGTATTTTACCCCAACGTTCTGACTCGTTTTAGAACACTGTATCTTTAGATACAAAGACCAGACTTTGGGTTGAACTTCGTCTTTCAGCACTTTTGAATGCAGAAGTTTCTTTCCAATATCTTAATGATGTCAGTGGGGACATGCAGTACCTTCTGCTCCGGCTGCTCTTCTGCTAACAAGTACATTTGCCAGGCAAAGACTGTTCATACAAATTAAACAATCAGACCGGCCTTACCTGCAGCAAATGCAGGACTAAAGAGCCGTCTGCATGTTAATGCCGCGGTAATATCCATTAATAAAAGGTACAGAGTAATACACCACTCTGAAGGCCCCGGTCTGCATAATAAACAGGCACTTCTTGAATTCTTCTGCTTTTCTTGACTAATATTCCAGTAATTTTATCTTCAGTGTTGAGAATTATTTATAAATTGTTGCTTTATTGATGTGGATGACGGCTGGGTGCATGTAAAAGAAGGAAGGTACAAAGTTAAACCCTGTAACTGATTTAAATACGTTCTAAAAACATAAAAAAGTCATGTCAGCGATTCAGCCAGTAACACTTTAGTGAAACACTGTTTTTTGCACGACAAACACAACTTAGCAGGTGTGTGAAATGAGAATTTTGAAGTTTTCATTCCCACCTAAATCAAGCAAAAGCCAAACTTTTCTTAAATTGATGAAAAGTAACACAAAAGAGTGTAATTTGCTGTTCCTGCAGTTCCTCTGGGCTGCCTACAGGGGTCACTGGAGGTCAGAGGTGACTGGGTCGGCTCTTTGACAGTCAGATGTTGGTGATTACCTGTTGGTCTTGATTACGGGAGTCGGCAGCACACAAGTGAGTCTCCATCCGTACGTGGCCAGAGACTGCAGCAGGGGAATGTAATCAGCCTTCACCTGCAAACCCTGCCGAGAAAAACAGGAGGCGCTTTTCAGTCCACAATCAGGCAGAAACAGTCCACAAACCCGCTCGCAGTCCCTCTTCCCGTCTCCCGTTAGCTGACAAAATCTGGAAATCACACATTTGACAGCTTTCACAGTGAGGGACTAAAATGTGAGCAGTGTAGAAGTCACGTTTTCTAGAACTGTCAGATGTTCTAGACATCTCTCAGAAGCTCACACCGATCCTCTGAAGCCTCCCACAGAACAGAACGTGAACGTTCTGGACGTCCGGAGAATTTCATGCCAGTGTTTAACACATTTATTCCTTCCTGACCTTCATTTACTCATCGGTGTGAAAGTGGAAGAAACCAGAGCAGCCGTTAAACACGAGCACTTGGCCGACGGAGGCCGGAGCTCCGGATGAATGAATGTTTGTCATGCAGCGGGGCGCGTTCGTTGGCGTGATTACAGCTGTGGAAAACAATCAAGCGGAGTCGGCGCCACACTCAATTCTCATCTGGGAGAATTCGAAACACAAAGAAAGGTAGATGTGCCGTCTGACGGCTTGTTTTCTTCACACGAGAAAGAATGAAAACCCGAGACGTGAATGTTAAACTCCTCGGCTGCGTGGAAAGCGTCTCTATTGACGACGATCGTTTGTCAACTCGGCGAGCCCTTGAGTGAGCCGAACGCTCTCCTGAAGATGCTCACTTCGCCGTAAACATTTCAAAGTTGTTTGCAGCGCTCAACAGAGGATGCAAAAAGACTCTCAGTCTGCAGCTGAATGGATCCACATCGCCTTTCAAAGAAGTAACGCTTCAACTTCTTTATCAAAGGAAAAACTCAAGAAATTAGAAAAAAATGAATTATTTTCAAGACAAAATGAACGACAGACTGGAAAGGATTTTTATTTTCACAACAGAAACACAAAGTCGGCCATTGTTGATAATTGTTTTTATAAGTTGCGCTTATCTTTTTACTTGAACTCGGACTTTTAAAGGAACAAGACACTTTCGAGAAAGCCAGGAGAAAAACAAAAATTCAAGCAAATTAGAAACGTACATTAACCAACTAAGTAGAAATACTAATTTTACTGCCAGGTTTATTAATTTAATCAAATAACTGAAGAGTATAATCTGTAATGACTGAAAAAAGTGATGTTTCAAGTGAAAACGCATCGTTTTTGCATTTTAAAAACCGTATAGATTTATTGTTATTACAGTGGCTGTAAACTCTGAAGCTACCAAGTCCAGGAGGATCTGGACCGGGATCGGGACTGGGACCAGTACAATCTGGATTTGAACCAGCAGAATCAGGACTGGGAGTCACTGGAGGCGTCGCTGTCGTGCAAACAGACAACCAAATGACGATAAAAGCTTCCATTTTCCCTTGAAAACATTGTCGTGTTACAGTTTTTCACAATTGCTTAAACAGATTTTTTGAAACCTCCATCCATTTTCTCAAAACCTTAAACACAAATCCAAAAATCCACACTACATTCACAAAAACCTCAGACATTTCTGTCAAAATCGAATTATCGCCTCAAAACCAGTTCTCTTGTGTTCAAAACCACACTCTGCGTTCAGATCTCACACACAGCAGGTAACAACATGTTCACCTCAGATCGTTCATTAGACACTACATGAAATAACTGAGGACACAGCAAGCAGTCCACACTTTTAAACCTGCTGGGTTATTTTCCCAACCCATTTCCTGGGTAGCCCTAGATTTTGTGCAGATTGGGTCACTTTTACCCCAAATTAGATGAATTGTGTCGACCCAGCAGAGTGAGTTGATGATTTGAACAAAATCACCATTTTGAACACTCCTGCGACTCCTTCTCCTTCTTGCATCTGGAGACTTCTGGCAACAAACGCAACAGAAAACTGGAGTCCTGTGTTTTCACAGAAGATTATTGCAATGGCTAAGAAGGAAAAGACATGACCTCCCTCTCCTTATTCTCATGTGTGACTGGGGCTCAGTTGGTAGAGTGGTTGTCTAGCAGTTGTAAGGTTGTTAGCTCAAATCTTTTCCTCTACATGTCAACGAACTGCACTGAACCCCAGCTGGCTTCCAGTGGAGGGTTTGACAGCCTTGCATGGCAGAGGGCACGTGTTTCTGAATTCTGAGGGTTTACATTTTTACTGTAAAGTAACTTTCCCAGACCCGCTGATAAATCTTGACCCAGCATCAGGGTCAAATCTTCAGCCCAAACAGCTGGGTAGAAATAACCCAGCATTGACTCGGCCCCTTTTGGACCCAGCGCTGGGTCAGCAATTCCACTCAATGTGGGTTATTTTTACAGTAACCCAGCAGTTTTCAGAGTGTGTAGTGCACAGAAAATTTTTATTTTACGTATTTGAAATGCATTTAGAAAAAAAACCCCATCTAAGTCAAAGTGATATCTAAATTGACCGTCATAACAAAAAATAAATACAAAACAAACAAAACAAAAGCACACTACTGCATGGTCACGGTCCTGGAGATTCAGTCTCCAGCATCTTGTCTCTGTGCGCACTTGGTCTGACCACATCATTAGAAATATGTGTGTTCAGTTTTGAGCTGTTGTGTGTAAAAGATGACAGCTGTGTTGGAGTTGTGTTCACATTTTGCTGCCAGTGATTGCAATTTTGCAAAAATGTTGTGAAATGTGTTTAGTGACTGAGAATGTGTCTAAGGTTTTGCAAAAAAGAGCAGATCGGTTTTGAAAATTGAGCATAGGACCTGAACAGTGTTTAAGTTTTTGCCAAAAGAGTGTTTGATTCGAAAAATGAGTTTAGGCCACTGAGAGTTTGGTTCAGGCAATGGGGTTTAGTGTTTTAGCAATTGTGAAAAACTGTAATGGGCCACCGCCCCAACACATACACACATGCTCGCGCGCGCACACACACACACACACACACACAGCTCTCACAGGAAGCTTCTGTGGTTTTCTGTCGTGCCATGTTCGAAAACTTAAAAAACCACAGCGTGTGTCACATTTTAGACACCTGTGGCAAAATGTGAAAATGCTGATTTCTCTTCAAACGTCAAACAGTTCTCTTCTATTTTGTGGGATTTTAATCAATGAATCCGTAATTTTATGGATTAATATTTATTTTGTCACAGCATGTTGAACAAGTGTTTTAATTATATCTAATTTCCTAAGTTGTTCTAACTTTAGCATTTACTCTTACTTATTTAACACCCACACAGAGCATTTGTGTGTGTGCAGATGTGTGTGTATGAGGGCTGTGTGGGCTTCAAAAACATGCATTTGGTGCTAATTAGTCAGTTTGAATTGACTAAATAAATATTAATTAATTCCATACTCTCTACAAGCTGTGCAAATGAAATCTCGTGTGAAAGTCAGAGTGTGAGTCAAAGCATTCAGGCCGTTACGTCTAATTTCTTCATTTCCAGGTCCGTTCCCCTCTGTGGCGCAGAGCGAGTGCAGATATGAGTGTGTCGGGCGTCGAGCATGAACAAAGCGCGCCGCAGAACTCCGCAGAGTCTATTCATAGTGCGACTGCACCGGCGCCGAGACTGAGAACACATCACACCTACACACGCTACATTAGCCGTCACGTCACCGCCGAGCGTGACAATCGCCTCTAATGAAGAGGCGTGACGAGGCAGGGACTGCATCACCTCCACGCCGCTTCCTCCAGCCTCGGTCGCAGAGACGAAACACTGGGACGCCGTTTTCAAGTGAAAACAACATTTTGGCGGAGTTTTGGACGTCTGGAGACAGTAGTTTAAGAGTCGCCAGTCACTGTGGTAACAATCCAAACAGGTCGTCTGTCCGTGTGTGTGAGGCTTCAGCACAAAAAATAAAAAACTGCAGCCACTAGCTGTCCAACATAAAAAGATAAATGATTAATTTCCGTGAAACAAACGTCCAAACCACGTGCTTTCACTGAAAGCATTATCGTGCAAATGGGGCCTGAAAGAAAGAAAAAGGATTTTCCCTCGAAAAACAGCCAGAGAAGATCTGCTGTAACTGCAGCTTCATCAATGAAAAAGTTTTTCTTTAGGTAATTACATCGCTAACAACGCAGCAAAAAACCCAGCAAAAAACCCCTAAAATTAAAGTCTAAATGTGGTTTTTATTAGAGAAGCGAGAAAACCACAGCGCTATTCCCACTGACAGCTGTAGCTAATGGTGTGTTCAAGCAGCTGGGAAATCACAGCGCTCCTGTTTGCAAAGGTCTCAGAGTCGAGAGCAGATTAATGAAAAATAAGGTTGTTGTTGCTGTTGTAAGACAACAGAAGGAAAAAAAAGGGCTTTACAAGGGTCAATATTTGTCACAAACAACACTTCCACTGCTCTTTTCTGTAGCTGCGGGTTTGGTTCGCTAAGCTAATGAACTCTTGTTCATCCACTGATGTTTTTTCAAGGATGCCAGTAAAACAGATTATTGCTAATGTTACTTGCAGTGTGAGGAAAATATTGTTCTGAACTACAAACAAAAACTCCAGTCACTGGAACTGGAACTTCCATACTTGTATCATAATACTTATTGGTTATAAGCCTGAATCTGCCATGAGCTGCAGTCGCGCTTTAAGTGATTTCCAATAACATTTCTTTACAAGCACCAATCTACAAGGTCTGGGTGCAACTTGTGAGGTTGTAGTTTGCTGGAACATTACTGCCTAATCCTCACACTGAAAAGAAGAAGAAGAAGAGAAAAAAAAACCATTCAATATCTGCTCGCTCCCAAGACAACAAAAGATCCTATATGGCCTCCATAGGAGCAACATGTCGGCACTTCTGGCACACACAAGGTCGGTGGCGTTGGGAGGATTGTTGGTGCTCTTAGAAACAATCTCGTCGTTACGTCAGGAAATGAGAACTGTTGACAGACAACGGTTTGATCCAGTTCCACCCAGGACTGTCTGTTTCACCACTGTGTGCACAAAACGGAGCAACCACTTGGTGAATGTTCAGTTCTGATTCAGACGCCATTATTTCGGCTTGTTTCTTTTCTTTTTTTTTTTTCCCTACCTGAGAATGTAAGACCTGGGTTTGAATCACGGATGCAGCAGAAATGGCAAACGACCTAATAACTGGCTGAAGTGGAAGCTGTGACATCTAGTTTATTTGGATCTTTGCACATCTCTAAGTAATGTAGTTCTCAAATAACACCTCATGCCGCTAATGCATACCAAAGGAAACAGAGGGTGAAATGTGAAAAGCTGAAAATTGACAACCTTTAAGAAAGATGCTTTTTCAATTCTATCATCTAATTCATCCATCCATGGTTCACCACGTGATCTGATCACCCCAAACACGTTAACGTAAACAGGATAATGAGATAAACAGGCCCATCAATCCTGTTGTTCCTTTCCCAGCCACTAGAGGTCCCTGCATAGAAACATGGGCCGACTGAGCAAAAACCAGCTTGTCCTAAAAAAAAAAAAAAAAAAAAAAAAAAAAAAAAGTTCTAGAAGCTTTAGATAACACAGATTCCACATAAGAAGTTAAAGATAAGAACTCGGGTTCAAAGCAGCTTCAGTTTTGTCGGCGCTGACAAAGAAAACTGCTGCTAAACTTGGTTAGAATCAAACTGGTGGGGATGTTTTATGGCAGCGGCTGTGCTGGACGCCAAAGTGCATTAGAAAAGAGAAGGTGAACCCCGAACAGAACAATGCACGTGTGTGTGTGTGTGTGTGTGTGTGTGTGTGTGTGTGTGTGTGGACCAGAAAGACTAAACTAAACGAGGGTCTGCACGTAGCCCAGAAGCTAATGAAATGTGACATCGGCTCTCTATCTCCTCTTGATTTCTGTTCTCATCAGTTTTCCAATTATCACCAAGCCGTGCAGTCGTTCTTTCATTTCTCTTTTGCCCGTTATCATAACTCGACTCTGCGGTTAATTCAGACTTATCACTCTGGCTGCTCGCCTCCACTCCCTTCATTAGCGCCTCAACTCAGCGACCTGCGGTTCGCTCAAAGGCAGGAAGGTCCACCCGCCGCTGGACATGGAATGAGTTTAGGTCTCGTCAACATGAGAGCTGTCGGAGAGCTGTTTGTAAGCTCTAGCCTTCTTTATCAGTTACCATTTCGCTAAACTCCAGTTCACTGGAAAAGGATCACGACGTCGTTTCCAGTGAAAACGCATCGTTTTTTTTGTGTTTTTGTTTTGGAAACGTTTCATTAGTTGACAAAGCCATGTCTTTCAAGAACCGCCAGCATCCAGATTAAAGAGCATCACAAGCCAACTGCCAGCAAAGCTGAAGTTGAGGCAGCAGAAGTTACTATTTCACTTCGCTCTTGTTCACCACAGAACTGACTGTGATCAAACTCACCACTGAAACATGAAGGATGAACCACATCATCCTGAGCTCACTGCTGCTGCTTCTGTCTCGTTCATGATTTCACCCAAGCAGTGAAAATCATATTTTAGAGCATCTTCCTCAAACTACCTGTGCAAGTTACTTGAGTAAACTGGTAAAGAAGCCCCAGTATTCTACAGTTTGAGTCTAAAGAGGTATTTATTTTCGGTAACCTTGGTAACTGGCTGAAACAAAGGGACGGTGCCAAACCCCCTACGACCTTTACCCTAAACCACAACGTGGGTGTAGAAATTGGCTGATCTTCCCAGAATGGCCTCGGTGTGTTTAAGCCAACACTTTGCTCTTGAGACCTGAAGTGACCATTATCAGGAAGATTTTAGATCCACCGCAGACACTCGAGCTGCGAACACTGTTGCTTCTACAATGACAAGTAGGATAAGAACGGCCGCACTACTTGCCCACCGCGATTACTCCCGCTGTTAGATCCCGTCGTACTGAAGACGGAGAGGTTGGAGGAGAGGCTGATCAGCATGCAGCGCTCGCCGCCTTCCCAGACAAACTTCAAGTAAAAAACACTTAAAGCCACTTCATCGCTCAACTCCACATTTTTCTTCCAGGCCCTTATTGACCGAGATGACAGAACGTGCACGGAGAAACCCAAAGCAGCCACATATCAGGCTCTAGCTGCGAAGGAGCTAATTGTTAGCCTACAAGACACTGTTCCAGACATTATTTATACAGGCAATACTTCCCCGGTTCCTTCAGGGAGCGGAGCATCTACATTTTTCGGTGGTTTACGTTGGACACGATCCCAGGAAAAAAAGAAAGAAAGAAAAAGAAACACTCTGCTTTCAAAGCCTGCCTGGAAAGTAAATTGAGAAATAATTTTTCTGTAATGGCTCGCTGTTGTTTGGAGGATGTGAGAGTTAATCACAGTCCCCGGAGTGGGGCTCCTCTGCCTCGGGGCCCCGTCGATGCATCAGCACAGACCTGGAGAGCTCGGAAACAAAGTAATCACAATCTGTCTCTGCACTGGATCTTATCTGAGGAGGGGCCTGGCAGTGAGAGGACGGAGGAGACGGAGGTTTGGTCAGAACGCCTTCAGATTCAATACAGACAGTTTTATTAGACTTAAAAAGACTGCGATGCAGCTAACATTAGACATGTCGCTCACTCTCTGAGAACATACGGAGGAATTTCATGGAGCGTTTGTCAGAGAAAAGTTTGTCTTCAGTCCTCCAGCAGATCCTCCAGCAGATGTCTGAGATCTGAGGTCAACTGGAAGTTCAAAGTGCGCTCGGTGAGTCAACACTAACTCGGGTCCACTGTTTTTCCTTCAACCCCCTCAACCGAGTCTGCCAGACAGACATAACAAACCAGAACGCCTCTTTTTCATTTCGCCAGCTCTGAGTGCTGCTGTTTTTTTGTTTTTTTTTTGCAGACGATTGAGGTCAACAGGTTTGCAGACACAGTCCGGTAATGATGAAGCAAATACCTTTTAAAAAAGGGCATCGGGCTGCTGCTCCTGATAGGCTCCCTCAACCTGGAGCGTTGTCACAGCAACTGAAGATTAAGCTTCCACTTTTTATAGCACAGCAACCACCTCATCCAAATGTCATCAGCTTTTCCCCAAAGCATTAAAAATATATCAAACCACATTCTCCACACTTCTCCATCTGATCAGTCTGACAGCTTATTGACGTATGAAGTTATTTAGGCCTCCAACACCAATACGGCTAATTTGTCCTCTGGAAATTGAGTCAGCTAGCTTTATCGGGGTGTAAACAACTAGCCTGGATGCTATGTTTGTTAGTGTTCACATATAAACTAGTGATGAACCAACTTTAATTAAAATACACTGTTGTGAAAAACACTGGTGTGCCTGTTGCCGTGTCGGATTTCTGGAAGAAAAAAAAAAGACAATACCTGATATTTTGCTTTACATTGTGTTTAAACAGCATAAATATTGTTTTCCTGTAGCTTCGCCTGGCATAGTATCCTTAGCATCTGCATCTGATGTTTCTAACATGGATAACCTAAAAACAAAAGATGAATATACTGATTATATGTGCTATATACATCAGTTTAACTATCAATAGACCAGATTTCCTGACAGGTTGTGTGTGTTAAAAAATAGGCCCAAAAGTGATATTGAACACACACATCTGTAGAAGAGGATCTGGAAGCAAGTAGGACTGAATCTGGAAGATGCACGCAACAACAAACTGTCATTATTTAGTGTTGTCTGCCTTCACAAATTGGTGACTTTCTAAACTGTGCCAATTACTGAGGAGGTTTTGTGCGAATTGACTGATGTGATTTCCCACCTCTGAACACACTTCCACCGTTTAAGATCGCCTCTGTTCAAACTGTAGAAAATGATTCATGAACCAACTCAGCTTTTAGCAGAGATGCTGCTGTTACTGCAGAGTCTTTTCTCCAGCTGGCTCCCCACAACTTTTATTTGTGGATTTTACCCTCCAGTATAATATTTGTTATGTTTTTATTTGTTGTAATGTTCAAAATTGTTGTGTAACTTCTCCACAAAGACATCCAGTTAAACAGTTTTGCGATCCAACCGATGTTGCAATGCAAGCAAACATGGAAATATACAGTTCTCTCTCTTTACAACAAATGACAAACCTGAAATTTGAATGAAATAACTGAAATTCCAACAATATTCTAATGGCCACATGTAGGTGAATCTAAAACCCAAAGGCCGGTTCTGGCTCACGGTCCATACATTTGACATCAATCAGGTCTGTATTGAACAATATTGTATTTATGTCCAGTAATGTGATGAGTTTGGCTATTTTAAATGTAATACATGTAATAACTGCAGCCAATGAAGTAATAAACGTTAATAAGTTCTGTTCTTAATAAGATTTTTTTGGCAGTTTGCTAATAAAAAAAAAGATAAAGTGGACATTATTGTCCACTTTTCATTGCAGTATTTCATATTTTCTTATGTAATTGTAAACGTAATTTCATGAAATAAGCTCAGTGTGTTTTTCTTGTGTTTTTGACTATATTGATTTAAATTCTCATTGAATTACGATCACTATCATTTGAAGTTTCTTAAATTTGTGATTAATTCTGGTGTAATAAGCTCAATCTATGTTTGATCCTATTATGGATCTGTCTATTCAGAGCTGTTTTCTATTCACCCGAGGACCTTTTCCCACCTTGAAGGTGGATTAGCGCAGCAGCAGCAACAACAACAAAGCTGATGGGCTGATTTCAATCTCTGGCTTTTATAAGGCATTAACCTACTTCTGAGTCCAATCTGAGCCCCGCTACCTGATAAAAGACGATGAGGCAGCGAGGGAAACAAGAGGATCGCTTCTCACTCTTCATCGTGTGCCGTGAAAGCTTTTACGATGCACTTCAGGAGCGACAACAACAAAAAAACCAACCCCAAAACCGAACTATCTGACGGCGGGAGACGCTGATTCAAACGCAGACCTGAGATCAGACGAGTCGCCGAAAACCTCAGAGTTCCCCTCCGCGCGTCTCCTGTTTACTGCTTTCTTACATTAGCGAGCTCGCACAGAAAAATGTTTTTCTAGGTTACGCTGACTCTTTCAACCGCAGCCCGGCTTAAAGAAGAGAGGGGAGCGATGTGAAGGGGAGACGGTGTGTTTTCTGTTCTGCTCTTATTCAGAAGAGCCTCTTCGCTTCTGCTCCTCATATAAAACACTGTCAGGACACACTGGTTCATTTGAAATGTCCCTCTGAGATGAAGGTACAGCGAGGCTCAGGCGCCGTATTACTGTATGCTCTGTGATTTAAGTTCATCATCATCCAGTTCCTGCAGCTGCTGGTTCAGAAACTCCAGTAAATTTGTTCCTCAGCTCTGTTCTTTACGTTTTGATCCGACAATGAGCCTTCTTTGTTTTCTTCGTTGTGGTAACAATTTATTTAACTTCAGTCTCTGACACACTCTAGCTTCATAATTTTCATGAACGATGCATCGACACCAAGTAAAAGAATCAACCTTTAGCTGATATTGAGAGCCGATACCAGAGCTTATTAAATTCCTTGAAGCCTGATTTATACTCCACACACAAAGACCGCGTGTTTCCATGAACCACCTCTGTTCAGCCTCTGTGTCGATGCTACGTCCACCTCCAGCATCCTGCGTGAACGGAGGCTCCTCAAACTGTTGAGGTGTGGCGTCGACAGAGGCTCTGTGGAGCTCGTTCATGGAAACACACAGTCTCCACGTATCGTTTAGGTCCTCACATCGGTATCGGCAAGTTTTATGGATTTGACAACAAGCTGGTCTGAAGGTTAGTACTTAGTTGTATTCGTAGTTGAAAAAAGTGGTGTTGTGTACCGAGTGTGTATTCGGCCCAGTCGTCTCCCTCCGAGCCGCAGCTATCGGCGCCATCGACGCCTTGTCTGACAGAGCGGCGGCGACGTCTCGCTGAGGGACGGTGCAAATTACTCTCCGTCTATGTAGGTCAGCTCTTCCCTCACCTCGGTCACACACAACAGAGATATCATGGACAGGCGCTTCACGTTAACGACCGGGCTGCTCTCTGAGCAGCGTGAGGCTGCCGCACGCACACGCACACGCACACACACGCACGCACACACACACACACACACACACACACACACACACACACACACACACACACACACACACACACACACACACAGACAGGACACAAACATGTACGTACAGCCTGGACAATATGCTCACACACACGTCAGCGGTTTCCAACATGGATTCTCTTCCTGTTGCTTCAAAGAAAAGCTGCGGACCTCGATCTCTGGGATTCAGTAAAACATGGTGAAGCCAGACGTTCAGCAACACACAAGTACAGAAACCTTCGAAATTCATCTGATTCTTGGGTCTACTGCAGAAATTAAGGAAAGGTTTTGTAGATACATTGTGGAAAAAAAGTAATAATGTATTTATTGTGGGGTTTTTCTAATCATATGGGCAAAATATATTCTTGTTCCAGCATGTGAGCAGACACGCGCACACACACACACACACACACACACACACACACACACACACACACACACACACACACACACACACACACACACACACACACACACACACACACACACACACACACACACACACACACACACACACACACACTTCAATTCAAGTCAATCTGGAATTTCGACACTTGAAAACATATCAAAGGTAAGTTGGGAAAACCTGAACACGTCCAGAGCTGAAAACACATTCTTCTGCCGTGATTCCACACATGCAGCCAGGTTATTTGAACCATCTGTGTTGTTTCTGTTTATACTTTAAAATCACAAACCAAACAGAAACGACTTCACTTCAGTGTGAACCTGATTTCCAGACGACCGGAGCGACTCCACACAAATCAAATGTGTTTTGTGTTTCTCAGGTGCCTTAAATCGGTTTCTTCAAAGATTCTTCTCCGCCGGCCCGATGCTGTGATGTGTGGCCCTAATCCCATTTTAGACATAATTTAGTTTTCTGGATCCTGTGAAATGCTGCTCTTCAAAGCCAAGGAGGCAAAGCGAGTTTTTTTTTGGAATGAATGACAACAGTGTTGGCGCCGTTAAGCTCCTCTCACTTGCTTTGACTTTGGACTGCCACTCCTTCAGTTTGAACCCGCTGATATTAACTTCTGTGGTGTCTTTTTCTGCAGGAACACACTTTTTCCTCAAAAGTCACCCGCCGCCGCCTCCTCCTCCTCCGTTGAGTTCCTGGTTTATCGAGTTGTCAGGATGGAGGAGTGAGGAAACCTGAGGCGTCAAACTGCAGAAATAAAAGCAGCAAAAGGAAATTTTACTATTAAAAACTACTATGATGGAATTTAAAAATGGAATATATGTATTTGGAGGTTAAGTGTCAGGCACCCTCACAGGTAGCAGGAGCTAGAAGGAGCTAGCGCTAGCTGCTTGGTGGTAACTGATTGTGTTACGATCCTTAATTAGGACATATTCTTGCATTATATCGATCGCTCGGCTAGCGCTTTCGTGCATGTGGCTTTCCATTTTTCCCTCCTGACTGCAGGTTTGTGTTTAAACAAGCAGCGGTTATCCGATCAGTCACCCGATCGCAGCCGTCAATCAAGATGTTTTTATCTGCTGCTTTTTATTTGAAAGAAAATCAAAGTACAGAACACAGTTGTTTAGAATTGTCATGTGTTGTTTAATTCAAAAAGAAAAATATCGAGTTGAGATTGTTTTTTTAATCAATTACTGGACATTTCAGGCGACCCCATGGGAGGGACGCAACCCCAAGCTTGAACACCACTGAGTTAAATGTTATTTGTACTGGGTGTGTCCCAATTAAAAAGCCTTCTTCAGTTGTCTCAGCCTTAAATGATTTTGCAAAAAAAGAAGAGAAAAGAAAAGAAAATAGAACACTGAAGCCATAAAACAATTATTCTTTATATGCCAGCAGCAGTGATAATTCCCACAAACAAGACTTCTGTTGTGGTAACCAGGGAGCTCTTATCATTTTTTCTCTCAGGTATGTGTGAAATGCTGGAGCCACAGCACAGAAGCAACCATTTTCTTCTGCAGCTTTATCTCTCTCTCTTCCTCTTTTTGTAAAATAGTGATTACAGGTGGAGGAGCCGAGCCGAGCCGAGCCGAGCCGCTTTCCTGCTCCACCTAATTAGAGTAACAAACGTCCGTGCCGGTGTTATTGCTTTGGTAAGAGCTGTTTCGAAGGGTCAGTCGCACACTGCAACAACAAAAACACATTTTTTCTTAACTTAACCCCCCCAGTGTGTGTGTGTGTGTGTGTGTGTGTGGCCATGCAGTGCAATTTCATTTTTATGTGTTGGGGTTTTGGAGTTTGGGAGATTTATGTTATGACCCCTGAAATGAGAGTGAATGGACTTCTGGCTTGTGCTGCTCGGCTCCATTCACCTTCGCTGAAATGAGCCGGCGCTCGCTCACACGGCGCACAAAGCCGGGATCATGTGGATGACTGAGCACGCCCGCTCAGTGCGATCTTACTCTGTTGGGACTCGGGTAAACTGACTCCTTAAAAATGGTCCTTTACCGAGGGAGGGTCGGATGCTGTGTCCACGTATTGATTTCCGGACCTCTGGAACGATCATTTTCCCTCTTAAAGCAGCGCTTCATCATGTTAACGTGTCAATCCGCTCTCCTCGGGGAGGAACACGCTGCTCCGGTAAGAGCTCTGTCAAAACCTGACAAAATCTGCACAACAAACTGCAGCAACAAAGAATAAAATCACATCTACAGGTCAGGGACGGCGCGAAGGAAACACAGCTCAGGAAACAAGAGGAGGGAAACAAAAAGAAAGGATGTATGATTTTAATTTTCTCTCCAACTAGCCTCCACACTGCTGCATGCGGAAATAGCTGGTGCCCACTTAAAAAAACACTCAACCAATTTAACGTTGCACTTCGACAACATAGTCGAATCCACTGCGGGGAGTTTAAAAAACACATTAAAACCGATGCAGCAGAACCAGCAGTGTTACCTATTTCCCTCTTTCTGTACTGCTGCCTTTACCACACTGCCTCCAGTACAACAAGAAACACAATCCTGGATGCCTGTTTTTCATAAAAATACACTCAAAAATACATCTGAATGTAGTTAAACTGGGAGATTCAAACTATAAGAATGAGCAGTTTTAAAACAAGCTCTGAATTAACTTAACACGGAAGATTTTTTTGTGAAATTTCAGAAATGTGCTGAAATACATTCAGCAGAAAAAAAAAGTAACGGCTGTTCAACAAAATATGCATTAAAATCATGTGAAAACTAAACTTCATCTGCCTCCTGAGCTTCAGTTCATCTCTCTTCTCAGTGAAGTATGTGCTGACGAGGCTGTTTGTCTCTTTTCTGGACCAAAATGAAGCCGTGAGGCATCACTGCTAACGGCGGCCATGTTGTTTGAGATCATCACTGTGGCTCAGTGGGCAGAGCAGCTCGTCACTGAGGATTTCTTGTTGCATCTTGTTGTGGCTGTTTTCTGTGTTGTTTCGTGTTATTTGGGTGTTCTCTTATTCAGTCAGTTCATGTTTTATTGGTATCTATGGTATCTTGTCATGTTTACATTATTCCTGACGTCTGGTTTCATGTCTGCGATGTGTTTCTGGTTTCTGATGTCTGGTTTCTCCATTGATCGCTGATCTCTCTTTTCTTAACTCTTAATCCTTGATGTCTGCCAGCGGTTCCACCTCCAGTTCCCTGCTCTGCTCTGTGGTCAAAGATCGCAGTCTGTCCATTTGTTGGACCATCAGTTTCACTTCCTGGTCACTGGTCACCTGATTGGTGGGGTATTACTTGGTAGCGGTCTCAGTCTTGAGATCTCATTTCAAGGTCCTGGTCTTGACTTGGTCTCAGTCCCTGAAAGTCACGGTCTTGGTCTTGGGGTGCTCTGGCCTTGGTGTTGTCTAGTTCTTAGGATGGTCTGGTCTTGGTCTTGTCTCAGTCTTGGTCTTTGGATGCTCTGGTCTTGGTCTTGTCTCGGTCTTGGTTTCGGTGGTCTTGACTATAACACTATTTCTCCATTGAGCCGTGAATCCCCCCTAGCAGTCCTGGACCACCACCAACAGGCAGGATCAACACATTTCAGTCCGGGACCACATCAGTCCAGGACTAGTAAATCCTATCCGCTAACAGAAGCAGAGCGAATCGGGACAGACTCTGCTCTGTTTGCAGAACGCTTCAGTCAAAGGACCAGCATGGACCGATAAACCCACTGGGATAAGAGGTGCAACGTCTCTCCAGATGTTTGTTTCTGTATCGTCTGCTTGTTCCTGTTCGGTCCCCTGCTGAACCAGCTGCTGGTTCCTGCCGTTTGTTTCGGTTTCTGACAGAAACCACGTCCGTGTGAGATCCAGATTTTGCTTTCAGCACAGCGTGGTTTTCTAAGATATACTCTTAAAATTAAGAGTCGAGCTCGTTACATAACATGAACATAATGAACTCTGTATAAAGTCTTTATATGAAGCAGCTCCTTTTCATATTAGTTCATTTCATTGTGAGAGCAAACAGCTGCTGTTTCACTGTTTCCAATGCTGTCGAGAGAAACAGTGTTGTGTAAATAAGCTGAAGTTTTTTATCTGAGCGCAGAAAGAAAACAGCATTTCCCTCCTGATGCACTCCGGTAAATAAATTCTCCTGCAGCGGCTCACGGCACGCAAACATATTAAGAGGCGTCCTATAGCCGGAGTCTGAAGGTGAGTGTGTTTTGTTTGGTTATTGCTCCGGTGAAGCCCCGCGGAAGAGAAGAGGGCTTTGAGTATATTAGTTGGAAGGCAGCATCTGTATTGATTCCCCCAAAGGACACCGGAGATGAGGAGCCGCTCCTAATTGGAGTCTCGGAGCAGAGACTCTTGATGAGTTATTCATGTTGAAACACTTTACTGCGATTCATAGAGTTCTTATTCATCTCTTTTTTTCCCCGCTTTTCTGGCTGAGGACAAACAGTCTGGTGCAGGTAAATGTGCATCTTCAGATTTAGGATTCTGTGTGATATCTGTGTTTTCTGGCTGCGCTAAATGCCTTTTTATGTAAAATCAATGCAGCTTTTAGAGGCGGCACTGAATGTACACGCCTTTTAAAACATTTCACTGGACTGTCGTTGCATCAGTGTGGCTGTTTTTCTGCAGGCTGTCATCTGCTCGTGCACCACAGTCAGTCATTTCTTCTTCTTTTTGCTGGTTATCCATATATTTTACAGTTTGTTTCATTAGAGGAAAATCAGCTTTCATGGCTTAAAAGAAATATTTTTCAAGGGGGTTTTTAAGGGGGTAATATCAGGGGTGAATAGGGATGTTGCATTGAAACGGCGGGTTAAACGGAGCAAGAGATCTGGAGGCCAATGGATATACGAAAACATCTAAACACTGACCCGCTGCTAAAATGACCTTCACCACAAAATCAAGTTAAAACAGACACCTGAACACACCACAAATTGACTGAATAAGGCACCTAAACGCACCACAAACTGACACACTTCTGTGTCAGTCACTTGAAGGCATTGTGAACTGATCTGCTGAAGCTACAGATTAAAC
This sequence comes from Salarias fasciatus, assembly GCF_902148845.1. Taxonomy (NCBI): domain Eukaryota; kingdom Metazoa; phylum Chordata; class Actinopteri; order Blenniiformes; family Blenniidae; genus Salarias; species Salarias fasciatus. The sequence goes on along the minus strand of NC_043755.1, from coordinate 30,214,766 downwards.
TCACCACAGGAGTATGTCCTGTTAAAACAGACGCCTGAACGCACCACAAACTGACCCACTGCAATAACATGCTGAACTCACCATAAACATATGTCCCGGTATAACGGACACTTAAATGCACCACAAAGTAACCCCCCGTTATAACAGGCATTTAAATGTGCCTCAAACTGACTTTCTGTTCTTGCAGGCACTTAAACGCATCACAAACTGACCCACTGCAATGACATACGAAACGTAGGACAAGCGTACATAATGTTAAAACAGGCACCTGAACGCACCAGAAACGGAGGTAAAGATAAAACAGAGACCTAAACTCACCACACACTGCCCTACTGTTATAACAGGCACTTTGTGTCACCACAAACCAAACCAACGTCCTGTTAAAATAGACACACGTGTACCATGAATAAATCTCCTGTTACAAGAGACTGAACTAATCCTGAAACACCTAAACGCCCCACAGTCTGAACCACCAAAATAAAACACCTCGCTGTAAAATAACTGGCTGCTATTACAGAAACATGAACTGACCACAAGTCGACCAACTGCAGAAACTAAAACATCATTTCAACAAAAAAAGCTTAAAAATGTGGAAATAAAAAATACTGTAACCATAAGAAAACATTTTTTTTAACATTTATGTTTGAAAACGGAAATGGGAGCCTTTTAAAACCATATTTAATCATTTTTATTGAATTTTTTTTAACTTTATTTCATTTGTACTTCACGTCTGAAGAAGATTATGATGTAAGACAAGAAATCAACCAATAGGAAGTGTGCAGGCTGACAACAGATGATGAGCTGAAGCTTATTTACTGAGTTTTCATGTGGAAACGTGCGTCACTGGAGTCAATGCCTCACCTGATGTGAACCTCGCAGCCACACGTGTGTCTCTGGATAACACTGAACGGTTAAATCATGACTAAATTCAACATTATGAGCTGCACTGCTGCTGATGTCCCTGAACTCATCGCGGCTGAATAAATGATGACTCAACACTTTTCACACGAAAATCTGCCAATCAGTCGTCTGCGAATGAAACAGAAAAGCACCTTTTTTCTCCTCTTTCTCTGCTGAAGAGTCACAGATAAAATTCTGCATTCAATGACAGTCTAGATGATAACAACGCTCCAGCCAAAAATGCTCAAATGTTTGAATAAGTAAAACACTATGAGATCGAAAAAAATACACAAAAAGAAGAAGAAGAAAGCACACAATCAATAGTCAGCCATGTTTTTTCTTTGTAATTATCCCGACGCTGAAACAATAATGAGCTGTGAGAATACTTTGCATAGCAATTTAGTCCGTTATCGCAAATAATAGAGATGATGTGCAGCTCCAATCAGCCTTTGTGAAAGAGTGCGTTGTCAATCTGATTTGGCACGGCGCAGATTGCTCGGGTGAAACAGTTTTCGATCAAGTCCCCGAGGAGGAGTTGATTGGATCTCCTGGAACAGTGGCTGCTGGTTCGGCGTCATTCATGGTTGATGTTTCCGAGGAAGCCTTGAAATCCATTAAAGCTGTAACAGTACTGCTATTCATCTCGGATGAATCTCGGCTGCAGGAGCCTCTGTCGTTTTGTTTCCTCCCTTTTTTTTTATTGGCACATGTGGCCATAAGCTCTGGGCTGGTCAATCACAAAGCCACATTTGAGGTGGGACAAAAGTGTCTTTTCACACTTGGACAGCCACCGGCCACAAAAAAAAAAAAAAAAAAAAAAAAGTCTGAATTCAATTACAGAGATAACATCTGCAAATACGTACAGACACACAAAACCCGGCTCATCCGCGCTCACATAAACACATGCACGTCGAGCCGCACGCGCCAACACGGACACACACGCGAGAAAACACACACGTACATATAGATGGAAGGCGGGGAAATGGCCGCAAACCCTTCAAACTCCAGACAGAAATCAATTTCCAACTTGGAAGTTGTCGAGGAGAAACGCTAATCGGAGGGCAGATAAGGGCTTGTTTGCTCCTGATAAGACAAGCGACCGCGACACATGTCCCATAAATTGAGGTTTGCTCGATTTGCCTGAAGGGTTGTCTGTTCGGGGTGGGGGTGGGGGTGGGGGGGTGGTGGGGGGGTTGGTGGGCAGATCCTCAACCCTCCATAGATGGAAAGGAAAAAACAACAATATGAGAACATGTTTGAAATTGTCTGGACTATAACCACAGCGGTTCTCCTACGGACACCACTAGGTGTCACTGTTGCCATAATACAATGACACCTAGTGGTCAGAACATGTTATGCACAACTTCATTTTGATATACATATATATGCAAAATATGTGCAATTTATTTTTTTGTTCTTTCAACTGACATATATATATATATATATATATATATATATATATATATATATATATATATATATATATATATTGAGACTTGTATTCCAGAGAATAAGGTAGTTATTAGCTAGTAAAGTAAATCCAAACCAAAACTTCAGAGGACTCGAGTGGGAAACGTAAAGCTCGGCTAGCGAGTTCACAGGTGGCTAAGCCAAGACCTATTTTTCTGTTAAAAGAATTAAAGTCTTTCTAAATGTTCTTACTATCTTCTTGCCCCTCATCTTTTACAACAGTGGTGTTAAACATAAGGTCCTCAGCCCAAATCTGGCCCTGGACAGGATTCACGACATCCAGTTTGACGATAATTATAATTTTGATCACTTAAATAAATAATTTGAACCGACAGAGAAACAAAACTGAGACGTGAATTAGCAGCAGACACAGATTCGAGCTGCCTCACTGTGAGCTTAAAGGATTTAGCATCAGAGCTGAAGAGGAGGATAAAGATGCATGAAGGTTGCAGAAATCACGCAGCCTCTGTACAGAATTAGCCCGAAGAGAAACACTGTGGCAGAGAAGACTTTGCATTTGAAATACATCAGATTATTGCCCCAGTGAGGGAACAATGTAGCAGCATCTCATATCATTTTGAGAAGAGTACGGAAGAAGCGTCTTACAATTTAATCATGTTTACAATATTAAAGAAAGAAAAACATGCACAGGCAGCATTTACTAACAACTATTTGTAAGAATTAACTTCAGAACAACGGTTCTCAACCAGAGGTTCTGGAGGGTTTTGGGGTCCAGGGTTAGCCTTTGGCAATGTGGTTAGGAAAGTGTCAAGTGTATTTTATTTTGAAGACATTTCAGCCAATCAGAGTAAAGAAATGATCTTTTTCAGAGTATCGGTTCATCCGGGTTGGCTACATGTGATGGAGCTTTAAAAGAGGAAGAATCCCTGACCTCCCGCAGAACTGAGCCGGGTTCAGACGAGCATCCAGCAGAAGCTGACAGCGATCGATGTGGCAGGAGGCTAAACTCCCCAGCCTCAAGCCCACCGCACTGTGACAAAGAGAAAAATGCGGCCACTCACGTCGATGATGGTCCACTGCTCCACCACGATGGCGTCGTACGTCGGGGCGGCCGCGGTGGGCTCGCCCTCGCTCGCCTCCTGGAAGATGAAGACGCTTTCCACCGACTTAGGCAGCAAATCTGCGGAGAAGACAGGAGAAAAAAAAAAGATCCATGGGTGAGAAGAGTATTTATGGATGGAGCGTGTCTGTCCTGTGTCTTCTCGTGCTTCCTTCGGGCCCTTGGGCCAGAGGAAATGGAAAGATATCACTCAGCCACGTTCGCACACCACCCTTCATTACATGGCCGGCGGTGTGAGCCGTTTGTATGAGCAATGAGCGCTTATGCATTATGCAAGCAGACGGTGTAAAAGAAAAGAGCAGGTATTCCCCTCATGGGCCTGGACACACTCACACACACACACACACACAAAAAAAATGTGAAAAAGAAAAACAAAGAAGCAGACATCAGGAGCTTCACAGATCAGCCAAAACGTTATGACCACCTGTTTATATTGTTCTGCGCTCATTTATTTGACTGAAATAGCCCTGAAACTTTGAGGGCTGGACTCCATTTGATCGCTAACATTGACATCTAGATGTTAGCAGCACGTCTTTTAAGTATTCAAAGTCACACCATCATCACTTGGCTTTCCACACACCGACTCCATATCACTGTAATATGATGCCTCTGATTTAATGCTGCTTGTCATGTTGCAATAATGTAAATAGTTAATGTTTTAAGGTTATTCTATATAGACAGGATTTCTTTTCCATTCAAACACATTCCGTATGTTTCATTCTTCCTCTGAGATCCTGTTTTCTTAGATTCCTCATCTTTATTTCACTCCAAATTTCTATCTTGAAGAACATTGAGACCAAGGAAATTGTGTGGAAATGGTTGAAAGACAATAAAGAGAGTCTGAGTGACCCTTAGCTGCTCATGACCCTGAAAAATATCACTGCATTTATTTCCATGGACCATTTCTGATCACGAGTGAGCAATGCGGACCAGGGACACCAAGCAACCGCTTTATTTCTAAATGTTCTCAGTCCGTCCATCCATTCATCCATCCAGTCTTCAAGCTCTTCACTTGATTTCAACATCAAAATGTTCAAATTCAACGGGATCCATCAAACATTTTGACAGGCATCATGATAATTTATCATGGTCTCATCAAATACAACTTAACGTAAACCTGCTTTACATTCAGAAAGTCGTGAAATAACCTTGCGGAACCAAAGAGAAACCTTCCAGTTTTCAAAGGGTTAAAATCCTGAGATGTAGTCACCGGGTTTAACGTGGTTAGTCTGTTCGGCGCGGAGCACAAATCCCTCTGCTCAGCCCGCATTATTCACCCTAAAAAGAGCTGAATTGAGTTAGAAACATAAAGACATTGATGCAGATGCTCCGGGCCTCCAATGAGCTTCTGCCCGCCGCCGACCAAATAGATTTTCTCGTCTTCCCCTCCGTTGGAGGCTAACAATCGCAGGATTGGCATCCGAGACAGAAAGCCCGCTCCGAGACCCCTCTCCACCCAACGTCTCTTGTTATTCATTTGATGCACACGAGCGCGCGCGCACACACACACACACACACACACACACACACACACACACTGGAGCAGGACGCTGGCCCCGCGGTCCGGCCTTCCCAGCTGGCCTGAGTGCTTTCTCATTACTCCCAAACCATTTACACACTAATACAGTTTGCCGGGGCCCAGGCACCAATACAAGACACTCCACATTTCATTACTGCGCCCTAATAACAGGGGGGGTGGGGGTTGGGGGGGGGGAGAAAGACGGAGGGGAAGAGCAGAGGATGACAGGCGCTTTTATTTTCCCCTCCGTTGAAAACCCATTTAGGACCCGCGCACGCTCAATTGAAGGCATCTCTCAGACGTCGGCCGGCTCGCTCCGGCGCAGACATTGTTTGCGGTTCACCCCGCCCTGCCCCCCCATCCACCTTTCCCTCCATCCAACCCCCCCTCCTCCGTCCGCCTCATTCCTTATCCCTCCTTGTATAATTGGAAAGAAGTGCTTTGGCGCGGCGGCGAGGCCGCGGTTCCCACCGCTGGCGGGGATCGCCCAGGTGAGATCGGCGGCGGTCTCCTGTCTCGCCGCTCTGCGGGGAGTGGCGAGTCTCGGGTGATAACGCACACAGGCTCTCAGCAGACCAGAGAAAGCACGGGAACCCGGGGGGAAGAGGAGGAGGAGGCGAGGGAGGAGGTTGCCGGGGGCGTCGAGTCCGTCGGGGGGATTCGCGCCGGTTGCGAATAAACATTATCTCGCGCCTATTGACTGAGGAGTCGAGCCGAGGCGCCGCCGGCGGGCCGACTGAGAATAAGTTGTTTACACTTGCTTAAAAAACCAACCGTGCGCTCTCGGTAAAATTGTTCTCCATCTCCCCCGTGACTCGCACACTCAAGGTCGCAGGGCGAGGCATGCTAATACAGTCGCACTGGAAACACGGAGTGACAGAGTCGGGACTGAAAGACACGCAGGCGGAGAGCGGCGGTGACAGGCCGACGCCAAGGCGGCGAGCAGCAGCGGAAATCAGGAACCAGACGACACAGGAGAGGATCAGATCAATCAGTCCTGACACACACAACGTGCACAGATGTACGGTCAGCGGCTGCACAAACCGACACACTCCGGAAGCAGTGTGTTCTGACAGACATTAACAACAATGGCGGCCTCCAGACTGGGTCATTTCATAGTTGACAGTCACCTGGATTAACAATCCAGCTTGGTCGTCTGCCCAAGCGAATGTCTGTGTTCTATCATTGGTAATGTTTATGACGTGTGTGTGTGGTTTTCTAACATAAACTAACAACAGTACGGACTAGTGGCCAAACATGAAAACGACATCATCGTCAGCGTTTCTGCTGTTTCCGTTTGAACTGACATCGTCTTGTAAATGCAAAACTTTTCTGAAACGAGAGCACAGGAACGAGGTTTTTTCACTTTGACAATATTGCCATGGAAAAGCAGTTTGGGTTCTTCTCACCAGGAGGAAGCTCAGGGCTCATACAGGCCAACAGGCGAAGGCAGGGTGTTCATTCCCGATCCCAGAGGGCTGCAGTCCTGCATGTTTTCAATGCTCCCCTGTTCCAACACACCTGAATTTAGTAAATGGTTCATGATGAAGCTCTGCAGGAAGCCTGAGAATGAATCAATCAGTACTATCAGGTGTGTTGAAACGAGGACACATTGAAACTGTGCAGGAACACAGCCCGCCACGACCAGGAATGCCCACCCCTAGGCGAAGGTATAATATTTTATAATTTAATTTATCGGGGCGTGTAATAATATAACAATGGTGATTCATGTAATACCTGCCAATAATGTAATATTTTTTTCCTTTTTTATTGTAATAAAGTCTGTAATGATTTAAGTTGCCAGTAGTGTAATAAAATCCGTTTTTCTAAGATTAACATTATAAAGTTATTACACGATTGAAGTAATAGCATTATAAAAATACTTGCAAAACTATATTAAGTGCAGCCAATATTGTAAAAAGATTGCATTTTCTGTGAATAAAAGCCTTTTGTTGCAGCTTTCTTATGAAAAATAGATATAATGGACGGAACAGTTGTCATATTCATTAATTCATTAGAATATATCAATGACAATATCCATCATTCAAACAATATTTCATATTTGGCAAGAGTAACAAAGCGTCCTGAGAGCCTGGGGATTTGAGCTGTGTGGGGCAGAGGCTTGTCATCAAACACCTTAAAAACATCTGATATCATTCAGTAGACTGAAACATTCTCAGTGTGTCCAGCTTCGTCCGTGCACTTCCGCCGAGCTGACCGCTGGCCACCCCGCGCCAGGTCACGTCGGCTGACATGATTTAAACATGCGTGCCGGGCGGTGGGGGGGGGGCTCGGCGAGCCGCAGACAGGCTGCTGACAGCTTATCCATATTTCAGACAGGACGAGTGGACAGAGAGGGACAGAGGGAGGAACAGACGAGGGCGTCTAATGTGAAGGGATTAGATGTGGCTCTTCCCTGCGGAGCCAGATGCTTGGCAGCTGGCAGGCTGCTGGTTACCTGCGTGGTTACCAGGCAGACTTTCAGACGGTGGAGCGGGAGGGGGGGCTCGCATCCGGTCTCATAACCTACACAGCCTCATTCAAAGGATCATGAAGATGCACAGAGGATACTCTGTGTATCCTGTATGAAACGATTGTGGCTTTCTTCCTGAGGTTTGCAGGTGATAAATTAAGAATGGCATAAAATAATTTGTGACACCATGAAGTCATCAAACAAAGAGTGTTACAGGAAATCAATTTTAATATTTGGTTAAAAAAAAGAAAATATGGGAAGTGATCTGTCACAAAGGTGAAGTAGAGATTCAGAAAAAGGGAGCAACACAGAAAACATCTCATAAGTTGACAGATGAAAGTCGTGGGGGGGCCAGCTGAGGAAACGTCTCTCAGCACATCTAAGCTTGTCTGCACATTGTGAGCTGTACATTAACCAATTAGCATAAACTCCTTCAGTATTTCATTGCACATGGGAACTCACGTCCAATACTAAATAATCATGAAGACAAACGTGATAAATAGATTCTGTGTGATTTTGCTCGTCTGCAAGATGCGATCCTCCATCCGTCCTGTTAGCTTCCACATATCTGTGCCCATTTTTATCCTTTCATCCTACCAACAAGATAGCAAGCTTCCTCTGCAGCATTGTGATCTATAGATCGGGAAGTGTGGGACGCGCCACCAGATAATTAGGATGTATTTCCAAATAATGACTTTTAAATCTGCAGCATAGTTCCTGCATTTGCATTTCCCATTCAGATAAAAGAGTGTTTCAGGAGGTATTCAGATTTGCCGTCATTGCACTCTGGGGTGGACTAACACAGAAATATTGAGGATGACAAATTCTTACAGGCGTGGAGAGGATTTATCCTCCATCCACCCGGGAAATTACATGCATGACCACAGGTAATTCCACACAAACCTTCACCACACGTTTTCAACATGGTCACAGAACATATTTATTTCGCTGAAGCTTACATGGGAGGAAAAAAAAAAAATCCCTTCAGTCAACACAGCAGGGTGTTTGCATCAGTTACATTTGTGAGTCATCATTAGCATCATCAGACTTGTGTTCGACGCTCACGGACTGGTGTGTGACAAAGGGATTATCCCCTCTACTCCACAGATCCTCTGTAAATAAATGTCACTCAGTTCTGTTTCTGATTTCACTCCTCCTGCAAACCCACTCCTCTCATCAACACATTTCTTCGATGGTGCAGGTTTCCAATTGGAGTTGAGCCAGCATGATTATTCCTACTCTTAAAGTCCAGTTTTTATCGAACTGATGCAATAACTCAGGTTTTTTTTGTGTCTCATGAAACAGAGTGAACGTTTTAACCTATCATGATCTCAGGAAACATCTTTTGCATCAGTTTTGAACTGACTGTAACAGAGTTTCACCGTTTAGCACGAGGATATATGGAGACTAAAGCACACTTCATATTTATCCGTTCAAGACATTTATCCCAAAAGTGACCATATTTCATGACTTTCTCACACTTCTATACTGATAACAGTCACACAGTGTATGATAAATTATCCGTGCTAAATCTTCAAGATAGGTGGTGTTCGTGTAGGATTCCGAGAAATTGTGAAAAATGTACCAATGAATCACACTTCTCATTTACACTTCTCATAATAGAACACAGAGCAGCACTGTTGTTTTCCCTCGTTTCTTCTTTACACAGTGAGTGCAGCTAATTGAAGGGAAAGAGAGAAACGGTGGAGCCATATCAGATCATATCAACTTTGAACATACAGTAGGACTACTGTGAGTGACAGTATATCCATTTTTAATTGCATGAAGTAAGTTATGATTAGCATATTTAAAGAAAAAAACAAACTAAAACTTTACAATGTAGGACAGCAGCACTCAATAATGCATGAGATTTAGTGGTAAGACTGTTGAACCGTTTATAGAGATCCAGTCTGGATTTCTGCTGAAATACAAACACACATAAGCTTGATTTTTTTTTTTTCAGTTGTTCTGACAGATTTTAGTATGTCAGTGGAATCTTTGGATATTCTCAGAGTATCTGGGTTTTCTCAAAGCTAAATCTTTCTGTTTCCTAATGTTACTGTGGCTGCACAGTAAAGAGTTGAAAATCGCTTTTGAGGGGGAACGCTGTGTTTGTGCAGCTTTAAAGAAGTAAACAGACTTAAAAAAAAAAGTCAGTCTTTTGACTGGATCAGTGGCGGAAGAGATGAAACCACACAGTGTGGTTGTCAAGAATAACTAACCTGGGATCCAGCCTGGACCAAGACCAGGACTAGACCAACACCAGAGCATCCCAAGACCAAGACAAGACCAAGACTTTAAGGGGCTGAGACCAGGTGAAGGTCAAGACCATAGTATCCCAAAACCTTAAGGGGGAGAACCAATTCAAGACTAAGGCCAAAACATCCAAAAACCAAGATCAGATCATCCCAAACCAAGACAAAACCAAGACCAGGGCATCACAAGATCAAGACTTTAGAAGGGAGACCAACCACTACATCCCAAGACCAAGAAAGGACCAAGACTTTAGGAAGTCAAGACTTTGACATCCTTGAAAATGTGTAATGGAAACATTAGTATGATACCTTATATACACAATATGAGATAATGGGTAGAAAATGTATACAATATTTTATAATATGAGACAAACAAAATCAAGGAAAAGCTGAAGCTCCAAATTCCCATGAACATCCCACCCATGCTGACCAGAAGTTGGTTGGTAACTACACAGAAGTTCAAGCATCGTATGCAAAAACATGCAAAAACAGCACCCCTCCAGTATTAAGGTTTCCTTCCCTGAATTCATTTCACAATCACAAAAAATTACTTATCGGAATTTCATGTTTCCTGTATCTCTCTCGCTCTCTCTTCTTTTTTTTTTTTCCTTCCTCTATTGGCTTTGCCCAAATTTAGAAACCGCAGAGGGCTGACTGTCATGCATATGAATAGCTCAATGTCTCACAAACCGGGCTACAAATCCTCATTGTGCCTCTGCAGATAGCTTAAGCTATACGAGCAACAAAGGCAAACTCCTCGTCAACACCATTACTGCTGATTCCACGGTAAACAAACTCCACCCCCCACCCTGCTCCCAGATGAGAGCCACACTCAACTTATGCTGTGTGAATCCGTGCGTCACCATCCACATACGAATACACAGTACGTCAGCCTCTGTGTGCGAGTGAGTGTGTGTGCTTCAGTTACCAGGCAGCTCTGCACTGGGGATGAATGTTTAATACTTATCTTATGAAGGCCGCGGCTGTGAGCAGCTTAGGATCTGTAGATTCAATATCGCTATAATATCCGACCCCGTGGCTGAGGCGAGGTCTTCAGCAGACAGCAGACAGGATGTTCGGTGTCTGAGCCTGTCCTCACATACACACACACACACACACACACACACACACACACACACACACACATACACGGTATACCCACGCAAACACACACATTCTCATGCAAACAATGCAGCTTAATGCGCTCTCATCCAGCCTCACCATGGAAACCCGCCTTTAGAAGGAGCGCGGGGACGCGGTGTGTTTTTGTCTGGAAGCGTTCGTCCCAGAGGACCGAGCCGAACAGTCGGCCGTCAGACATGAGAAAAGATCACAACGCGTTTCCAAAAAGACCCGAGTAACACCGACAATTGTACGACTTGAAGTCCACAAAGTCCAGTTTAACAATTACTGGATCAAAATAGACATTGAAGAAGTTGGAATGTCAATACTCAAAGGTCCAACAGATACATCAGTTTGTTAAACGCACCGCGGCAAATGCTGGTCCAACCCGCTAAAAATGTGCGTGTAGACAAACGCAAACGTGCCCTCATGCATGGACAGAGATCTCTGAAAGACACACAGTAAGAAATGTGTGTTCTAGATTGTACCAAATACCGGGCTGAGTGTATGGTCACTGATTCATGTGCAACTAGCAACATAATACCTGGGAGAGATGGCAGTCAGCTCAGTCATCCAGTACCTGTTATTTTCTCAAATGGCCCCCCACGATTTTTATCTGTGGGCTTCATTCCGACAGATTTTCTGTCTTTGATCCTCTCCTTTGTTGTGCTGCTTTTTTTCCCCCACAAAGTTCAGATTTATTTGCTGTAGCACTCTGACACTTTGATAACTTCCTCCACCAGCCCGTCTCATTGCCTGCTCATGGAGGCTCAAAGCTCCATCTAACAACTTCATGGTGAGTGCAAGCAAACGAACATGGAAACGACCATTTTCAGCAGATCATTGTCGTGTAATCACACAAAACTCCATTTAAGGACCTGTTTTTAAATGAAAACAAAACTTTTTGTTGAGTTTTGAGGTCCATTATCATGAAAATGGTGCTCAGAGCCGCTGAAAACACAACTTTTTGAGAATGCTATTTTTTCCAAAACGCTGCTACCATGACCGTAGTAAGTAGTTCCACGACATCGTTTAACGCTTCTGCCGTTGCCATTTAAATGTGACATTTTTCATTTAGCAAAAGCAAAAATGATGCATTTTCACTTAAAGGTTGCGTAAACGGACCTGAATGGTGGGCTGTCGCTCATGCTGTCAGTGCATGAACATTCAGTTTAGCACACTTAAAGCAGGATTGTAGCAATTTGCGTTTTGGCAACTCAGAGACAGAAGTGGACGACGGATGTCTGCATTAGTTTTTTGAGGAAAATGGAAATTTAAAAACCCAAAAAGAAAAACATAATGCATAAAGAAAATAAGGGACAAAAGATTGCGTTACTTTATTTGCTCAAGAAAATCTGAAATAAGTTGTTTTGTCAGGAAGTAGTTGGTTTTACACAGGCTTGTCCTGATAATGAGCAGAAAGGTGTTTTATTGTAGCACTATGTTGATACATGACCTGCCAGCAGTGTGTGGGTCAGTCTGACGACTGAGTCATTCATTAAATTCAGAAGAAAACCAAAACAACATAGATCTAAACGGTTTCTTTTTTCTATGCTTCAGTTCTGCAACTCGTTCAGTTTGTTGTTAAACACAACCTAATAAAATAAGCCATAAAGAAACAGCCCATCAGGAACAGTCGACACTGCTCTCCGCATCATGTTTGCAGGATGTGATATATTGAAAACAAACATGAACACAAGAAGTTTGAAATGCAACTAATGAGAATGTGTCACTCTCTAAGGTCATTGGCCTTTAAGCAAGGCACTGTAGAAAGTTTCGTAGGGAAAAGTAGAGTCCATCCAACCTGGACCTTCCTGCCATCGAACCTAATTCATAATTGTATTTCTTCCATAAACATAATTAGTTTACAGTCATTTACAAAGAACAACACCACGGCATCCAACAGGAGAATTGAAATGATGGATCTGCTTGGTTTTCACTCTGTTAATAGAAGAAGCAGCAGCTGGAAACTGTATCGATTCTGTGCTCATATCTGATAACAAAGTCAATGGATAGAAGTTTTGCAGAGCCAGCTGAGGAAATGCTTCTTGTCAGAACAACTCTGCTGAAGGCTGAGCAGTAAAAGCAGACATAATCATAGACAATCCAAGCATCTACAGAGGTAGTAAAACACAAAGACGTCTTACGTTAATCAATACCTCTTTCTATTATTTAATAGAACACAGTTATGAAGTTGAAAGCAATAAATAGATCAGGTCCTTCATGATTTTATTAGTGTGTTACAGGCACTCGGGGATTGGTAGAGTACTGGAAGGATTGATGGTGAAGGCACAACAGAGGGCCCGTGTGAACCTGGTATTAATGTGTCTTTCTGATGATCAGATCACAAGTGGAATGACTTTTTGGGTTTCAAGCAGGAGCTGTCAGAAAAGTTACCACAGGGATAACTGGCTTGTGGCGGCCAAGCGCTCACAGCGACGTCGCTTTTTGGTCCTTCGATCTCGGCTCTTCCTATCATTGTGAAGCAGGATTCACCAAGCGTTGGATATTCCACCCACCAATTGAGAATGTGAGCTTGGATTATAGCGTCGTGAGACAAGCTAGTTTTACCGTGTTGTTGCAATAGTAATTGCGTGAGCGCCTCATTGGCGGACCAGCGGAGAGAAAACTCCGGAGTACCTCACGCCTAACAGAGCACAATCGACTGGAAAGACGTCACATGGGAAGTGACGCCTTCGGGGTTTCACAAAGAAAACAAACTGCCCAGAAGACGAGCTTCTCACGACCAAACATTCATGAAATAGTCACATCAGCCTTCATCCGGCCTCTGGGATTATCAGCCACGGAAAGGCAAAATGTGTCGTACATACACAGCAATTATCGTTCGCCTCACAGTGCTGTCCCTACTAAGAAACAACGCTGTAGCATGTAATTCCTTCATGTGATAAAATGTGCAGCAAGTACTTTTAAGATGAGGCGTGTTTCCACTGCTGTGGTTCATTTGTTTGAGACTGAGGGGAAAAAAAGTGGAATACACTGTGTTTTTAAGCTCTTAAGCCTCAGGCAATTTTTTAAAAATGTACCCTGAATTTATAGTCAATAGTAGCTGTAAACATGCAAGGCCAAAATAAGCAACCTTGGGCTCCATAAATAACAGCTGTGAGGGAGAATTTGGAAATACAATCAGTCTCTTTATCCTTATCACCAGGCGAGAATACATTTATGAAAAAGAAAAAAAAAAACTCTGGGAAAAATTGACTGTTTTTGTTCCACCTAACCGAAGCTGTGAATTAGAAAGTAAATAACAGAGAGTCTGTCAACCCTGACAGCGCTGGACCGGCTTTAAAAATGGCTCCACCAAATTTAATACAACGGGAGCGAAGCACAAACAAACGCAACATACATTTTAATCAAGGTGGTTTGAGGCAACCTTTCAACTCAATGAGCCACAATCAGACGCCTCAAAACAAACGCTGGCTGCTGTTTTTATAACGGGTCTGAAACAAGGACCTCCAGGACATGCGACAAGAATACATACAAACTGAAATGCATACATACATGCATACATAAGACTCAGCCCTCGTCTCGGTTGCCATGACAGTACATCCTTGACAAGTCATCAACACGAGAACAGACTATCACCCACATATTCACACCTGAGTCTAACGCGACGCCTGATTTACATAAATCCTGTATGAAAGGTGTCAAACTGCAAATAGATTGCGTGAGTTTAGCAGGTGGCCTCTGGGGCGAACAAGTTAAAACCTGGATTCTCTTGCTTTGGAGGAACTACAACACGATCAGTGGAAGTTAGATTAACCAAACTAACGCTCGTCAGCTATGAGACTGCCAGAACTCAACTGGGTCGGCTTGAAAATGAATGACGTCAAATCACCCTGAAGCACTTTTCTTTAGTTTACGAAATTCACAGTTGAATCGGGGTCTTCTTACTTCAACAGCAAGAGTCTTCATCACTCCACCCACGTGAAGATTATCCGATCAAAATAGAAAAAGTTGATTCAAGCGCCAGCTAAATGTCCATCACCATAAACCACTACTGTTTAAAGAGGGTCCTTCTATTTAATAGGGGTTAGTGGAGAACTGAGAATTTTACAGCTCAGTTTGCTCCTAATAGGGCTGAAGTAGCAATAACATAGAATAATAATAACATATCAATGATAAAATACATTGAGTAAATATACATATTGATTATGTTAATATTTTATTTAAAGGTGTAATACAACATTTTGATTTCCGGGTGGATCACCTAAATAATTGGTGGGTCTGTTTGTCAATCATTCTGACGAGCTGCTTTCGTAAGGCGGTTCTCCGTGCTTGCGCCCAATCAGCTTCTCCCTTTTGCGCATGAGTATTCAGAGTGTTTATGTAGCCGGTGAGCTTCTGAGCTCGTACTTACCGATGGCGAGTCTGACATAATGAAACTGTAGCTGTTTTGGAAAAAAAAGCTTTATTTATGAGCGAGGCGGATCGCAGAAACTGTACAGAGCCGTGCACGCCGGAGAAGAGGAGATCGCGCTCGTACACTTCCGCGTTTTCTGGGAGAAGCAGGAGAGCCGGGCGGATGGTCTGGCGCATGCGCGTTGTTCAAAAAGTGAGTAACAGACGTGGGGCTTCGTCTTTTCGAGAAAATGTTGTATTATACCTTTAAGTTTAGCAAGTAGCATTGCTGGTGTGTGAGCCCTGAAACCCTTTAGCATGTAGCATGTAGCACAGGTTGTGGTTATGTTGATGGATGACATCTCACTGTTCTCACCAGGTTGGGGATCTTCTTAGTGTTAGTACCTCATGTGAGATTGGACCTGATACCTGATACTGGTATTGATACCCGTATTGGTGCATCATTGATGATATGAAAATAAGTGTAATTTGCATCATTCTCACAGATTTTGATCCGTGGGCCGCAGGTTTAAACACCCCCCGTCTGGAATATCCTTAGTTTGAGGCCACACTTACACATAAACAGGTATTTACAAAACAGACTTTTCCTCTCGATGTTTTCTAAAATAATCTTCATTGATACAAACCTGCAGAAAAACCTTGTCCTCAGCCTACATGCTAATGAGGAGACAGAGTTTTTACAAATCTCCACTTTGGCCGGAGTTTTTAAATGTAATTGTTTTCAGTGACTTCTATCTTCGTTTAGAATGCATTGAAACGTCCACATTCACACTCATATTTGTTTGCATGTTCTCCCTACACACATGCATGTCTTCAGGTATTTGAGTATGAACCATAAACTTGCATTTGATGCTAATTGGTGCCTCTGAATTATCCAGAGGATATTTACTTGGTTATCTTCGTCCAAAATGATGAAAATGCTTGTAACTGAAACCTCCTGCACGCCCCAGCGGCGGCAGAGGTTCACCGGGATCGTTTGCAGTCATTCGGTTGTGAATCAATGGTGCTGGATAGAAAAGTGAAGATATTACAATTCCTCTCCAGGGCAACATGGACATCTACACCGAATTTCATGACTGCCCATCCAGATTAGACATTTCAGCGAAAAACCACAAATGTCAATCTCAGGCCGGCCCCGGAGGAAGCCTGAGCATCGCCGCAGCCATCAGGATTCACACAGACACGGAGATAATAAAAAGCAGCCGAGCTCAGCAACACACCCCGTGGTTTTAGTAATAAATAGTGTAAAAGCTTCGCCAGCACAACAGGATGAAAGCAGAAAAACAGGGCAGAAGGTCACGCTTGGGAAAAAATGAAAAGGAGGCACAATTACACTCATTAGACGCCACATGTATCTGTCAGCGCACGACGAGCCGGTCGCTCCGTGTCTCCAAACAAGGCTGTTACTGTCAGCGCCGCCTTCCATCCCGGCTCACGTCTGTCAGTCCGCATCCTTTACTGCGCCGTGCCGCCGTCAGACGTGCCCTTGATGTTTATGAGGTTGAGATGGTCTCCTGCATCGTGTCGAGTGTCTCATCACGGATTCAGAGAGCCGCCTCAAAGAAGCTGCTAAATATGGAGCCGGCAGGAATGGATAGCGATTCTAAAGCCCTGAGCTGCACGGCTGTTTGATGTAATTAGCTGCTAACAACAAACGGGGAGCCGCTTTGATGTCACACCGCCAGCTGCTCTCAAGAGACCCAAATCCCAAAAAGTGCAGCATTCACCTCTGTAAAGTTGTCTGTTTTGTAAAGTGGCTGAGATTAGAGCTGCGAGCTGGAATCAGTCCTGTTAGTGGGAGAAGGGGGAGAGTGTCACTCTGCGCCTGATTCGCTTTCCATCATTTCTACTCTTCAAGTGACGCGTATCTTTAGCAAGCGCATGAAAAATGCAAAATGTGTTCGAGGACTCTAATAGGCAGCCAAAGTAAAAAAAAAAAAGAGAGAGAGAAACTGGAATCATAATAATACACTTCATTACTCCAATCTCGGGACATAAAATATGCAAGGAGGCACTAATTTGTTATCAGGTTAATTATCTGTGTTTCAGAGTTGCTGAGGCGTTCACTTTCCCAGATTAATGAATTATGACTCTTGTTTACTCTGGCTGCTTTATTTCTCCAGTGTCAGAGCGGAGAGCAGAGCCGCCGGGGTCTGACGGAAGAGGAAGACCCGAACGAGAAACAACTCCACCGGCCTCTGAAGCGTCTCCAACAAATGACTAATCATTATGTTAGCCACGCAGATCGCCGGTGAAACGATCCGCGCTCCTCCATCCGTCCCCGAAACGCGCAAAGCACCGCTGGTTCCTCGAGGTGTGGCCGATGGATCCGTCTTGTCAGGGGCCATTGAGGACTTCCTCAACCGAAGCTTATGGCCGCAAACAGCAGGCATGTCTTCAGACACCTGAAGCTGTGCTGTGGCGCCTCCTTCCACCAAACGGTCCCAAACTTCTCTGGCTTCTAGAACAAGGGTCTCCCTTCAGTCACAGGCCCATCCATCTGCCCATGTGCACAACCTCCTGACCACCCATCCATACATGTGTTGATGGATTTAGTGCTGTTATGTTTTCAGTCAGATCAAACTTTGTTGTGCCTTCATTGGAACAGACAGATTTCTCAATTTTTTTCCCAACACTATAAAAAATATTTTTTGAATAAAGTATTTTTTTCCCCATTTATTTTCTATAAAATGACATTTATAGGAAAGAGGATATCCAAAAACAAAATAAGAAGAAATGTGTGTTGGACAGACCAAATACAGTGAAGGTGAGGGAATTGTTAGATCAACTTTTCTTTTTTTTTTAGTTACCGAGGCAAAGACTGACCTACCGACAATGGCCCAAAGACCCAAAGGCTGAGAAAAGGTGCTTAACCCTTTAAAGGACACATTGAAAAACTTGAAAGTGATACAGGTTCAACCCATTTGACTTTCTGATGAGTATTTTCTACCTGAGACTTCTTGAAAATCAGTATCATTTGCCATTTGTCTATATTACTATCTTTTAGCGAAGTAAAAACTGGACCAAAGTGGCAAACATTTCATGATTTTTGGCATAAACATGAGTTTAATAGTATATACTTCTCCCTTGGTGAATGTGTGAGTGTGGTTGTCTATTCCGGTGTGACGGACTGGAGACCTGTCCAGGGTGTGAAGATGGATGCATTTCCCATTTGATTTCTATAAGAGGTCTCATTCAGTACTGTCTTACATTTTAATGTGTCCACAGGTGCACATGCCCCCAATGTGTCTCCTTTCACTTGTTTTATTCATACTGCGATCAAATGTGTCTCATTTTTCATCTCTTATCAGATTTTTCTGAACAACACCATCAGTCAGGTGACTTCCTGAATTTAGTGGAAGTGACAAGTGCTGTTTTGAAGCAAAAGGGGAAGCGTACAGGCGTTTCTGTCAGTATTTCAGAGGCTGAAGCTAAAAGTGTCTTTTTTTTTTTTTTAACATTATTAATGTTTTACAATCCTAAAATAGCTGGACCATTTTAATTACTCTTAGTTTCGAATGAAAGGGAAATAAACAAGGCTGTTTCAAATCTGGTTACTTCTCTGGTCAAAGGGTTCCGGTTTCAGACGCAGTGGGCTGTTTGCCCAGCACAGCCCACAAAGTGACACCAGGGGGAATCAGAGGTCGTGTCAACAGTTTGCTGTTTTCCTTAAACCCATTCTGAAGTGTTGAGATGATGCTTTTTGGAAGGATTGTCATCATCCTGCTGAAAGAGGCCATCAGGAAACACTGTCTCTGTGAAACTTCATACATATTCCGCTACAATGTGGCTCATAGGATGTGGCTTTGGCGGTGGCCCAGAGGGGGCAAGGCCACTACACAACAGCAAAAATCCCAATGTTGCAGTGGTGTTGACCCTTCTGGGCCACCATACTTCTTGATTATATAATGTACATTTTTCCTGAGGTAGCTTGGTGGAGGCTTCGGTGACAAAGTCAATCTGTCAGGCAGCCGACAGCATGATTGCACGATACACTCGTAAATGGGCTTCATTTCCATGATGGATTTTGAACCTGATTCAGCAGTCGCAAAGCGTTTCACACAGATGGTCACATTCTCCCGTTCACATCTTCCCACAACGACTGTGATACCTGCCACGCAATGAGCTCAACCTGCCATTCGGGGTTTAAGTGTCTTTCTCAAGGACATCACAGCAGACAGGACAAGTTCAGTGGATCAAACCTGAAACTGAAAGATGATCCTCTCTACCAACTACACCAAGATAAAACTGATAAACCTGGGCAGGACCAATGAGCAAACCTGAGGATTTGATCTCAGCTGCTCCAGAGCATCTCCCCCCTGCAGCCCTGATGGGCTGGTCCCAGCCTGAACCACCACAGGATGCAGGTGAGAAGTGAAATCTGGCCCATTTGGACCAATCCATAAGATGAAAGTTCTACCTCTGCCTGGCAGAGAGGAGTTGGGTGGGGGACCTACACCCTTCTAACCAGGTGGTTATAATATTATGGCTCATCAGGGTGTATGACATTTCCATTTTTCAGGACTGAACCACTCCCCCATCCAGCAGCCATAAAAGTAATCTACAAGTATTACCCAAATATGAAGTTCCTGATTGTTTTCCAATGAAAAATGAATGTCAGCTGGTGCATAATTAATGAGACGAGGAGGAGTCGTACCTGCAACTCATTTTACATCTGTCAAAAAGAACTCAGCATCACCCACATGTTGACATTTTCCTGGTCACACTGGAGAATAACAAGGACTATTATTTTTTAAATACACAACTGCAACAGTGTGAGCTGTGAGGAGTGCAGACCTGAAGAAAGACGGTCTTTGTTCACTTCACCAGTTAAATTTGGTGGTTTTTCAGTACAAAGGCGAGAGGAGTGTGACATTAACTGAAAAACCCTGCTCTGGACGGGCTGTAGGGTAAAGCTGACCACATGAACCTGTCCAAGGGGTGTTTCCAGCCTCATGGGTGCACTGTGAAGACGAGCACCCGTCGCCTAGCAACCGTGACGTCCGTCCCATAACACGGGACTGAACTGGAACTGTAGCCAGAGGCGACTGTTGTGCTCTCTCCTTTTGGTGACACTTTTTTGCTCAAACCACTCTCACTCGGCGCCACAACATCACAAACACAGGATCCATGCGGGATTCGGCTGGCCGACACAGACGCTCCAGTAAACGATGCCAGTTGGGGTGTTGTCGTCCAGCACTGAGCGCTGGGTGGAGCTAAAGGCCCGGATATCTACACCATACACCAGGCCACGCTTGCTCACCGTTGACGTTTCCCAGGTGGAAGTATCCGTCGACCAGCGAGGCTCCGTTGTTGAAGTGCTGGGTCATGTGGTCCAGCCAGTTGGCCTCCACCCCTTTGACCCCCTCGTCGCAGTTCTGGACCCGCAGAGGCACCTTGACGGTGTAGTACTTGACCTGGCCCTCCCGGACGGCGGGGTGGTTGTAGAGCGCCAGCAGCTCCACTCCTGTGGAAGCGGCGACACACACACACACACACACACACACGCAGGTCAGCGGTCGGTTGTGACGACCCAGATGTGGATGTAAATGCAGAGTTTTATGACATGCTCGCTGCTTCTGCTGCACACTGGCCAGGATCCAAGACGTTCCTTGGCTCTGGAAGGTGGACTTTCCCTCCCCAGCTGCCAGAAGTTAAAAGAAAATTGCCAAGTAATAGGTTGGCTGAGAGACTCGGCAGGAAACTGTGAAGTACAGAGTGATTGATACCGACAGGAAGTGTTTTTATCGTGTGGTGCTTAGGAGGTTTTAATCATTTAAATGTTTTTTAAATTTCATTTATTCTGTTGTGTTTCCTATTTTTTATTAATGCATTTACTTTTTTCATAAATGTTTTTTTAAATGCGATTTCAGTCGATTGCATAACTTTATTTTTTTTCTCTCCGTCTGAATCCCTCATTTATATTCCTTTTTATTTATTTATACCATTTATTTTTCAATAAAATATACATAAATCTTTACTTATTCTACTTCGACTTTATTATTTTTTCTATCTAACTTCATTGATTTCAGATTTGTACAGATTTTCTCAATTTAGTGAAGTAGTGTTTGAAGCTTTGGATCTTTTTTTTTTATTTATTTGTCTTTTTTTAAGTGTGTGTGTTTTTATGAATGCATGTGTGCATCTATATGTGTGTAATATAATATAGGAATTGGGGTATTAAGACCCCATTACATAATTTACTGTATCAGTAGCAGCCTTTAGTTGACTTTGTGGCGTTTCCAGTATATCTGTAGGTGTTGACAGATAGAAGCAGCATCACTTTAAAGCACACATTCAGTTTTACTTTGTCTGGAAAGTGCGATTCAAGATGATTCAAGGACACATAAAGTGAAAGCATCGTGACGGGCTGGTCTGACATGTTTCACTGCTGAGAACAATGTGGTAAAAATCAGTTGGAAGAACATTTTCTGTCCCGCGAGTTAAGAGCGGCGAGGAAGTGGGCCAGAGCGTGGACGCTCGGCGAGCTCCTCGGCCAAGACGAGCTGGCCGCGGCGGCGTCTTCATCAGCCATCAAGAGCAAATAACTGCTGTGCTTTCCACTCACTTTTATATTCTCCTCTGAAAAATGTGCCACTGTGAGAAAAGGACATTTCTCTTTTTATAGCTACATAACATCAAATAAACAGCTCAGTAAAAGCGCGCTGTGAGTCCTTGTAGGGGAGAAAGGAGGAGGAAATAACAGCTCAGGGAAACCGTCTCAACGCTGCTCTGAAGAACAAGTTAACACATGGAATTCCATTGTTTCGAAAATGTAAAGATGTTTTGATGATTTCTATTGGATGAAGATGAAGGAAAGTTCCACCTGGCACGGGCAGATCAGATTAGATAAACAAAAGAAAAAAAAGAAGAAGTGATCTTTAACCGATCCGACGCCACTAGAAATCCTCGGGTTCCTTTTAACGTTCTCTGAAAAGTGACGCAACTCTGGGACCGTTTGATTGTAACCGAGTTGATTCTTGGTATAACCTTGAATAATGCATGAAAAAACTCTGCAGCTAACTGCTGTTTACATCGAGCGGGAATATGCATAATGCGGCGGGCCTCTGGAGGAAACGGGCTTTGGAAATGTGCCCAGAGTACGTATGTCACCGCCGCTCGCTCATATCGCCATGAATCAAAGAGGAAGGACTTCTATTTGTTGTGATGGGAGAGTGAGTGAAATATTTGCTCTGCTCAGCCTTAGAAAAAAACAAAACATTAAATGTGAGATGTGAGCGGAGTTCGAATCGGGCGCAAAAACAATCCCAATGTGTTTTTTTTTCATTTTCCCCTTCTTTCGTTTCCAATGCAAATGTCAGACTGTCATTCCCCAAGTGAACCAGATGGATGAGCAGAATGTGCAGCAGGGCCACCCACCCGTCCCCACACACACACATACACACACACACACACACACACACACACGGACATGGTGGCGTCGATGGGGAGTCATGGCTCAGTCGCTCCGGTTCCTGCGTCCGTCCATCCGTCCGACAGACACCCGGGAAGAATGAATCATTTATAACCATTTCATGTCTGGCTCGTCTGACTGATGTGACAGCTGGCCACCAAATTCTCTAAATCTTGTCATTTGTCACTCTTGAGAAAAGTCCGATCTCACACACACACATAGACACACACACACACGGTCCTCTTCATGCTGCAGGAAGGACAATATGGAGACTAATCTTGGACGATTCATTGAACGTGAATTGGATTTGCCAGTGATCCTGAATGAGCTGCTTTACTGTTTCTGTGCACGAGTCTGGGATACTGACCATTTTTCCCATGAGTCTCTAAAACGCGGTTTGTTGCGCTACCATGAAACAGTGTTGAGAATAGCATTTTATGAAGAAACGCAGGGAGTTTAGAAAGTAACTGATTACTTTTAAGAGGTGAATGACACAGTTAGCTTGCAAACAGTTGCAGAGCTGCTGTGTCTCCGCCACGCTAATCCAGCCCTATTGTTAGCTTTTGCATGAACAAACACCGATACCTTCAATAAACAGCTGTTCACTGGAGGAGGGAAGCCTGGCTGGTCGTGAACCACTGTGATAATTTTACGAGACTCTATCGACAGTATTTATCTGACTGTAATGTGGGCTCAGTGGGTTTATTATCCGACATTTGTCACATAAAAACATTTAAAAAGTCACCAAACTGCTCACTGGAGACACTCTTAGCATTACGAAACGCATTTGTCTTGAATAAACAGAAACTTTGGTCCTAGTAATCCTGTCCTGCTCACAGTAACATGAAAAACGTCAGACCATAAGCGACACTAGCATCAGCATATATCCACACAGCCTGCGTTTAGCATTAGCATACTGCCGTAAGCATTAGCTTCCCTTTAAGAGAGCTGTGCGTCTGTTTGCACGTTAGTGCATCTCAGCTGTTTTTTTTTTTTTCCCAAGAGCTCATAAATCTGTTTACTTCCAGGAACACAAACATCCAGAACATAGAGCATCTTCCTCCCACTGGCTTCAGCTCACGTTCAGATTATAGAACCAGACCTTTTTACAGTAGCTCTGATCATTTTAAATAAGTAATGAGTAACTGGAAGCTGAACCTTCTTTTAATAACTCGCACCAGACTCCTTTCTCTCTGACTCAGAAATGCAGTTTTAACTCGTGTCACCAGACTGTACTGAGAGAAGTGACAATAAACAGAGATTCGCTGATGACTAATCCCCATCAGATCTCTGAGCGCTACCTTTTATAACAGCCTGATGTAAAATTGCAGCCGGCAGACAGAAACATGCAGCCGGTCTCTCATTATCAGCTGTTTTCTATGTAATTGCTCTGAGTTTTTCCATGCATTATCTTTCATTACACTCTAATTGTGCCACAATTATGGCACTAGTGCGACTGTAATTCAGGCAAAGAGGGAAGGTGAGTGATTTTCCAGCTCTTTTCAGCAGTTTTCACCTCACAGAAATCTCTCAGAATGGTGCAAAAGGAAACATCAACATGTAGGGTAGGAGCTTAAGTTTGTTTTTTGATATCCATCACACAGGCCTCTGAGAAAAGAAACTCATAAAGAGCCGTAGCCTTGCATTTATCTGACAGCCTTGAGTGATTCGGAAATAGAACTAATGCAGATTTGTCTTTTAACATGCAGAGAAATGCATAGCGATGCAATCAAATCCATCCGCAGCGTCTGCACTCGCTTCAAGCCAAGGCAAACGCTAAAAGCACATCACTTATACAGCAGTTTACACACGTTTGCAATCTCAGAGCACTTTTCCTGATCAGCCACATTCATGCACCCACACACCAGTAGCAGTAGCTGCCATGACACGCCCACACCCGGTGTCCTGCTCAAGGACACATGGACGCACAGTAGAAGAGGCGGACATTGAACTGCAGGTCACCGGTTCATCAGAACCTCTAGTTCAGGAAGAACATGGAAACTCTGCATGCACATAAAAACGGACTCTAACCATGATCTGGTGCGCTCGCAGAGAAAGTCACTGAACTGAAGATCATGAATTCATCGATGAGTGTGGCTACATGGATGCTTTTGATTCGGAACTGGTCTATTCCCAACTAAGCAATTCAGAATTAGATTCATTAGGTTCGTATTTATATGGATAAAAAGAAGGACTAAATCATATGAAACGCTGCTGGTTGTGAAGCGTTCTGATTGGACAGAGTGCGGCCGTGTCGTACTTAGGTCTCCCGGAAGTAAACAGCGTTTTGTTGGCGATTTTTCTCTTCACTATTTCCCGATTAACCTTCATGCAACAGCTGAAAATGTCCGCGTTGTTAAGTGCCCGTCCACCCGCTCGTGAAATTATGTACAATTCTTCTAAAACTCACGTTAACTAAACCGTCTCCATACGAGTCGTCCAACTGAGGGACGCGGCCCGCCATCTTAGGCTTCATTCGGATTTATAGAGCAATAAAAAGTCCCATATTAAATGCATGGAATATGGAAAATGAGACTTATCTCAAAAACCGTGGAAAAAAAATAGAAAGTCTTATAGTAATAGATCAATGTACATCAATCACTATGATTTGTTATGTCAGGAAATGTCTGCTTTGTTTGTGACCACCAAAAGGTTGGAATACCTCAAGCAAACCCAATGACCACCCGCAAATGCCAGGAATTAAACCAGGCGAGAAGTGATGAATCCTCCATGTGGCTCACTCAGTCATTCCTCAGCCTCGGAACCAAAGGAAATAAACATGCGCCACGGTTCATTTTTATAGTTGTGTGATACAGTGTGAAAGTGGAGGAAATTGCACGCTCAGCATTCTATTTGCACTGTTTGCAGTCAGCAGTGTGAAATCAGCATTATGTAGAGCTTTTGAAGCAATGACGCACTGAACACACACACATCCAGCCACTTCATACAAATTAGGGTTGCAGGGTTATGGAAACGATCCCAGAGAGACATGTAGTCACCCTCTCCCACGGCCAGGCACATAAAGAGAGAACATGCAAACTCAGGCCAGAAAGGTGCACGGACTGGAGTCCAGTTTGAAAAATCCACACTAAATGGCCTCGATTTGCCATCGACCCAGTTGTTTCCCCTTCTTCGCTATAGAAGCTCTTTGTACCATGTTCCCCAGAGCAAACTGCAGACCTGCACATGCTTCATTGTAAAGGGGAACGCAAGGTTAAATGATCTTTGATCTTTAAGAAACTCCATCAGCAACTAACATAAATCAGAGGACGCCTCCCACAAAGTTTCTTCTTGAATCCAGCAGAGCTATCCTCCTCTAAATGCCACGGTACCATCTCATAAAGAAACAACACTGCAGAGTCATTTGCTGTTTGGGTTCAAGCCAAGAACAAGATTTAAAAGCCTGAAACCTCCCCCCCTTATGGCTAAATAATTGGTCCAAGCCCCAGTTTTATTAATGCTTCAAAAGATTATAGTGGTCATTTCTCTGCTTTTAGGGCGATATTTTACTTAATGCCTCAATGAATTAAAATTTATGGCCACGTTTGAGTATCCTTGTGTCCGAAACACACTCTCTCTCTCTCTCTCACACACACACACACACACACACACACACACACACACACACACACACACACACACACACACACACACAGCATAATAAAGTCTTTTGATCTGAATGACTTGAGTTCATTACATCAGCAGACAAACAGCCGATCCTTTCAGAGGAGGGTTTGTGCCGTTAACGTGACCTCCAGTGGAATGGACAACAAGAAAACCGGGCATGTGAATGTGGTTAGGGCTGCACGTTGCTTGGAAGGCTGATCCGACGTGTCCGAACGGCGAGGTCAGTAACGCTGGCCCGGTCTCAGCCGTGTGGCTTTACCAGCCGACATGTCGCCATTCAGACGTCTGCTTCCATAATCTGATCCCATCAGAGCAGAGATAACACTGATCCCACCGACGAATAAACTGCCTTTGAGATGTCGGACTGATGGACATCGAGATTACACCAAAGACAGAACCTAATTCTTTGTGACTTTGGTGAAGTTGGACTAACATCGCAGGGTTTCTGCACGTCATCTCATCCAAAAATCTGCTATTCTAAAAACAAAAATGAATCCAAGAAAACTCATTTCAGTTGCTTGTATCCCCAATTTAATCCTTCCTGTCATGTTTTGAAATAGCTGTAATTAAAATGTTCTTCCTTTTTAACCAAACCTTGTTGGAATTGTTCTGTAGCTTGGCCCCACGTGACTTTTATTTGCAGACTTTTTTCTCAGATAGTTTCTATATTCTTGCTTAAACTTTTAATCATGTCCTGTGCCACAACTAATTACTGCAGACAAATCATCTTTATTTCCTTCTGAACACATCACAGTTGTGTAAACAGGATCTCATGCACACAAAGCTTTCATATGAATACACATCCTGGTGTGTACTGCCGCTCATTCTTCACTGGTTCACCTGCAAAACACCTGCAAATAGAGATCGCAGTCTAGCAATTCAGCCCTCAGTATGCAGGATCGTAGTCAAGCAGGTCCGTAGTGTTTTATTCATGTACAGTGCCGCTGAAACCTCGTGCAGCTGCCCGCCATTAGTCGCAGTCCCCCTCTCCGTCCTGCTGTTTATCTGTACCTGTACATGTAGGCTGTCGACAGCAGTCACGTGCTCGACTGCAGCAATGTTCAACCACATGTAAATCAAACATTTGGATATTAATCTGCATGAATTCTTTGTGGTTTGGTTTCAGAAAAGTTTCATGTTCAGATGGCAACATTTTGAAAATGATGTTTGAAAAGCTGCAAATGACAAAGTTTTCCCGTTGGGCGCTGTTTTCTGTGATTAAACCAGCGGTGTTTGCATGCAGAGAACAAGACGCCGTGAACACTGAAGCTCCTCTAAACTGTCCTCACTTGACGTTTTTGGTCAGCTCATTCTACCAGAGCACACTGCACTCATTGTTATGAATGATTCCTTCTCACGGAGGGTTAGGAACTATTTACTGCCACTGCACTGTGCAACAGAAACCTTTCAGAAAACATGAATTTTCATGAATTACACAGAGAGTTTTTTAAAAGATGAAAACAAAAATTTGTTTTAACTTGAAAACAGTGTGTGAGCAGGGCCCGAGACACTGTGATCTCCCCCAGATCAACGCAATAATGAACAAACACAACGTGCTTCTTCCACTTAACTTCATTCAAAGCCTGAACTACAACATGCTAACCGTCAAACGGCCTTATATTTCAGCATTACTCAATATCTGATGGAGTTGTGATTAAATTCAAGTTTTTTTTAATTTTTTTATGAAGACTAATTGACTGGTCTTAATTAAAACATTCATTAAGTTAATATAGAAATGAGTCTCTAGGAATATCTCCTGCACTCTGTGGGAAAAGAGATCAAACGTTTCTGTTTGTCAATGATTAGCAAAGCGTCCAGGTTTTAATTCTCTGTTTTTGCTCATGCATACTGTATTTTAATTTAGCTGTTAAAGAAGCAGTGCTGTCATTCATCTCGATACGGTTTCTGTTGGTGTTTATCTTCCCGTGAACCCATCCGAGCGTGAGAGTCTGAGAACTCGCAGGATTCCGTTTCAGTCCCGGGCCTCGGCTTCGGGGACGCTGTTCCCCTTTCCGCCGTAATCCTCGGACTTTTGCCAGTTTTCGCTGCCAACACTTGCACGGCGCTCACCTCGAGATCTGAGGGATTAGCGGGAACAAGCCAGCAGCAGCGGTGGCGGCGGCTCTCGGGCCTCCTCGGCGGGCCGGGCATTAGCAGAGAGGGGACATGGGAGTTTGGCAGACTCCCCCGCCGCCCCCCCCCCGCCGCCCCGGCTCGCTGCCACGCCGGCGCTGCTGGCCGGTGTGGGTGGAGGGGGAGGGGGAGCTGCGAAGCAGGGGGAGGTGGAGGACGAGGCAGTGGGGGATTATCTCACTGCAAAACGCTCTGCGGGGAGGCCCAGATGGACCGGTGGGCTGCGGCCTGCGGCAGCGCCAAGAGTGTGGAAGCCACGGCCGGGTTCATTAGAGATACAGCTTCCAAAACGCAAAACATACATTTGTTTTTTTGTTTTTTTTCATTGAGAACTTTTGAACTTTATACAAAGCATAAAAAAAATGGTATAAAGTGCTGTCTGGTCATAAATTGAATAAGACATTAAATAAATAAAATATATAAAAAATAAGCAAGAAATGTATCAAATACTATAACTAAACTATAACTTCAAGCTCTGGTCCCTCGCCAGCGGTAGCCGTGACGTGCACGGGCTGCCGTAGAGTGTAGGAGGCCGCTGCAGGCCAACGAAAACGTTGTTCTGATACCTGGACCGGGAATCCCTCGTGCACAGATCTGTACCGAACCGAACGTTCTGAAGCAAAACCACTGAATACAAACACATGTACTGCTCGGTGCTGAATACATGCATCAGATTCCAGTGAATACTGTCCGTACAGGCGTGCAGCGTGAGGCGACACTCCCACTGGGGCCTGTGTCCGACGCACAATTCCAACACCGCACTGACACACAATCACAAATAGCTGGTGTCAGAAAGAGTAGAGAGACAGTAGGAGGGCGAGCAGGAACGGTGGGCGTCTCCATCTGTTAATCTGAGACGCTCAAGTGAAGCCAAGACTAGAAACGTCTTGCTGGTTTTAGCGGCCCTCACGCTGAGGAAGTGGGTGAGCGGCTCATAGAGGTGTAGCTACCAAAGCTCACTTGTTGGAAAGTCGGAAGACGAACCAAGAAACGTGCGTCTCCTGCATAAAGAAAGCGTCTAAACACCTCTATTTGTCAGCTAAGTGTGACTCTGAATGCACCACGGCTACAAACAGATCCCCTTTGTGGAGCAGATAGAGAGGATTACATCCCGCGGCAACACGCTGTTGTGTAACATTGAGGCAATCGCAGGAAACGACACCTCCGCAGACGCCAAGTCTTTCAGGAGGAATCCGCGGCCCAGCGCTGTGTTTTTAGTCAAACAGCCTGAAGGGAGCGGCAGAAAGTTACACAGACATGCAGACAGATATTGGCTGAAGATTAGAAGCTGTCGGCTGGGATCTCCGTCAGCGTGTGACACAAAGCAGCTACAGTTTACAGCTGATCCTCTCGATAGCGGGACTTAACAACGAGGAAATTATCCCCCCTCTGAGACCGTCAGTCAGCTGTGGTTCCATCGGAGCGCAAACCGTCACGGAAAAGTGTAAAGTTACTCAGTTATCGTTGTGATGAGGCCCTGGCAGATTATCGGAGTTGTCGGCTCTGTGTGGGTCAGTCTGAAGGCCTCAGTATACTCCCCCGTCGCCGCTACGTCGTTCCTACGACGTAGACGTCGTAGCCCTACGACGGGCTACGTCGGGGCTTGACGTGCGCCTCCCGAAAATTGTGACTTCGCGTCGTTTCGACGCGTGATGACGTGAACGTCGAGGGCTGTGATTGGTCCGCTTTCGCGTTGTTTTTAGAATAAAGTAGAACTCACCTGGAATGCTTTTCTGATCCGAACAGTGCTTCAGGAGAAATTTAGATCCAAAATTGAGCGGCGCACATCCCTATACTGTTAGCAGTGTTAGCACTGTTAGCAGACGGGGCTATGTGTATAGCCGCTCCTCAAACGGCTTTAATCGTCCAAAAGCTCATTAGTTTCACCAATATTTCATCACGGTCTGCTCAGCCTCTCCTCCACCACAGCCCGGTGTCACCAGATATGTCATATATGCAGATATATGTTCGGTAAATGCACGCATGTCTAGATACGTACGTCTAGAAATCTATGTCTATAGATCTATGTCTAGGTAAAGCCGGAGCTACGGAAGCCGCATTGTTGTTGTGACTGCTAGCGGCTTGGCAGAGGAGGGCGTTCCCTTGACGCAGGAGCAAGATATGTTCAGTAGCGGCGTAGGGTTGCCGGCGTAGGAACGCCGTGGCGGCGACGGGGGAGTATACTGAGGCCTTGAGCGGGAGGAAGACGCTCTATAACCTTGGAATATTCGCCATCAGGCAGTCAGACCCTTCACTCAAGCACGCTAATGTTAATCAGAGATTTGGTGAGTGCATGCTAATGCTAATGCTAACAGCCGGACACAGTTCACGATGCTGTTCGAGGCACCAAGTGGATTCGTTTTTTTTTTTTTTTTTTCCAGCAATCAGAAAAAAGGAAGAACAGCTTTGTATCTATAAAACAACATTCAGCTCTGGAAACAGTCTAAAACCGGTTAACTCATAACGCTGCACAATCATCAGGTAACACCGGTCATAAAAAAAAAAAGAAATAAATGTGCGACTCTGACGGTGTTGTGGCTGCTCACAGTTTGACGTTTTGACCTTTAATTATCTTAACGATGATTCCCTCATCAGGCCCGCTCTGTGTAATTTGTTTGTATAGCCATGTGGCAGATCGCACGCCATTTGGACCGAGCTAAAAATAAAACCCCTTTGACCTTTTAATTCCACCGTTCTCGTCGGGCTAATTATTCTCACTTCCTCTGGATGGTTTGTTCTTCCAAACCATGAAAATGATACATTCAGCTGCTGAGATGAGATGTTTATTCTCACTATGATAGTGGACAGAGCTGTCGTTTTAACATTACTTATCTCAGCTTTTTTTTGTGAAATATATTCAAACATAATGTTCTGATTTACTCTGTACAAAGCACTAAAACATAGTATTCACTGTGAGTGAAGAATACAGTCAGTAACAATCAAAATGCGACTGGTTTCATCACGTTTTTAGTGATAACGTCTCTTTTTTGTGTTTTCATTTCAGAAAATTTTCACCTTTACACAGAAATGTAAAAACGATAAACAGCAGAAACGCTGAAAACTCGGCCACTAGTAGGTGCTGTTGGATGTTTGTGAAAAGAAACTAAAACACTTTCGGGCGATCTATCCATGGTCCTGTTCAATTAATTGATCTGTTATTTGCACAAAGATCAATGGATCGCACTGCTCATTTTACCAATAGAAACCAGCATGATTGCTAACCTGAACACAACATGTGCGCTAAATAAGGATATAGCTGTTGCGCAGCGCAACCGGAAGATCACACTCAATTAAATAAAAGTTGTTGTTGCATGTGTGCTAACTATTCAAAATGTTTTCTAATGGAATCAGAGCGTTTTCAAGAGGTGCGATTTCAAACTATTTTTGAACATTTTTGGCTCCGTTGTCGTGTGAACGGACACTCAAAACGAGAAACGTCGTGTGAATGAAGCTTGAAAGGATGAGCAGCTGCACCAGTGAGTGTTCTCTCGTAACGTCGTTCATTCATTCATTCATTCATTCATCTCTCAGGGCATTAGCGTACGACGGTCACCATGGAAACCACTCACCATCGCCCCTGCGCTGCCTGAATCTGGGCCTCTGGTTGGTCTCCGGATCACAGTCCTTGTTGTTGTGGCGGCTGGAGTCGTCCTCCGGGTCTGCCTCCGACACCGGCGAGGCGGCAGGCGAGGCGGCAGGCGAGGCGCGGTCCTGCCCGTCCTCCGCCTCCCCCCCGGCCCCCTCGGGCTGGGGCGGGGGATCCGCCTGGTTCTGCGGGCTGGAGGGGTCGGAGGGGCTGCAGCTGCCCAGCGAGCCCAGCACCGAGCTGGGGCTGGAGTGCAGGGACAGCGAGGGGGTGTCGGGCTCCCGGATCCGGGTGCAGGGGGCCCCGTACGGCTCCTGCACGAAGCCCACGAAGGTCACGCCCTGGTCCGCCGCGTCCTGGATCTGCTGTTCAAAACAAACGAGACGCACTTTTAAAATTCTGAGTTCGTCTCCACCGACGTTTAAAAGAGTTAAGAGAAAATGAATCAGAAACTCGGCTGATCAAACGTTCCAGAGCAAAACCACCAAGTTTCTAATGAATAAATAAAACTGAATATCATCCCGCTTCTGGACCAGAGCCAAACAAGAAAATTGAGCATTTCTGACTGCTTTCAAACTAATTAGTCAAATCCTGGCTGTGAAGACGACTTTGGATTTGTTAGCTTTGGGTTTTCAAGCATGAGTGAGAATGAAAGTTTAAATGAAGAGTCGAGGAAGCAGAACCAGAAGAACAGACCTTTTCCAACTGATCGCAAACAAAACAACGGAAAGTTTGAGGTGATCGTCAAACTGGAATGTTTCTCATGGCTTCCAGCAGCTGTGATTTCTTTCACTCTTCTTCCATTTTGGTTTGTGAAACTACTCCGAAGCTTCTGCGATTGCAGAAAGAAGACAAATGCTACTAATTCCAGTAAATAAAATGTAAAAAAAAAATTTAAATCTCATAATTTTCAATGAATGCAGTCAAGTAGATTTATTACTATAGACTAGTAGATTGTATATAAAAGAGAAATCTCGCTCTTCAGCAGTTCTTGAGTATAACAACAAAAAGTAAATCTTTTTCATAGATTGTTTTTTGTCATTTTACCTTCACTAGTATTCTTCTACTGAAGTTCTTTTAGCAGTTTCAGCCATATCAGGCTGCTATTTTAATTTGGTGTTTTCAGCCATTTGAACTATTTTAAAAAATTATTCACATTTTTAATTTCAGATGCATCTTGCCACTTAGCCATTTTAATGTACCCATTCTTTTTATGGCCAGTTTGTAACCATGTTAGCTGTTTTAACTATTTTATCTGTTTAAGTGATTATTTTTAACCACTTCCACTGATCAACGCGTCACGTTTTTCTCCTCGAGCTGTGAGATTTAAGTCTCTCTGACTCTCTGAATGATTCCCTCTTGTACAACCAAACTAAAATAAGATAAATCTGTTTATTCACATAGAAATGAGTTAAAACTCCGGGGAGCCATTCCGGCGGGGTCAAATCGCCACATGAGGCGTCGGAGCGGCGGGTTGAAGACTTCCTGACCTGAACCGCCCCGAACCGACGGCTCAACTCCAACTTCTGCTCCATTTATAAAAGTTCTGTAACAGTGTGGAACTAGAGGTGAGAACGGCCGTGTTACGCTGAAGAAACGACCCTCTGAAGTCAAGCTTCCTCACGTTTTGGGTTCAGTTTGGTATTTTTATGGATTCCTCTGCGTCCCTCACATCCCTTGTTTATTTCTTCGTCTTCTTCCCCCGTCGCTCCTCCAATCACACAGTTTTGATTAGATTGTCGCGGCGGCGACCCGAGTCGGTCCGGAGCGGCGTCCCCTCATCGACACTCTCCACTCCGTTCTCCGTCACACTGTCATCTACCATCTAATGTCAATATTGGTCTGGTTTGTTTTCTTTTTTTTACCCCCCCTTCCCCAAGAGAGTGAGATTGAAACGTTAACTGTCGGGGAATGTTAATGATGCCACTCTCCATTTCTGCCCCCGTCTCGCCAAACAAACCCCCCTTCTCCTCCACCCTCCTCCACGGCGACGGGAGAAAATAGAAGGAATCAAATCAAACTGCAGGTTATTCACTATGAAATTAAATTGGAAAACAGTCACATTGTTTCCAGCCGTATTGTTTAATATCGGCCCGGCGCTCTCCGGGTGCCGCCGCGTCACATTTCCCCGCACCAATATGCTGAAATGGAATTGCTGAGATAAAAAGGAGCAACTGTTGTATCTCATTTAATGGTGATGCAAGCCGAGGGAGACGAAAAATGAACGACTGTCTGAAGTCGGCGCGCTCGATGTAACAGGAGATTCGAGCCGAGAGCCGTAATGATTGAATTTATTATTGGTAACATTTGTATTATTCTGACGTTAATATTGTCATCAGCATTTTATTTAATAACAATAAATCAGCCACAACTTGTGCCGTATTGACATGAGGATCACATCTGGTGAAGAGAACGGAGTTATACAGTGAAATAGTTGTAAACGTGAAGAGAACTCCAGTCGTCACTGGGCTGGGTCAGCATGCTAAAGGCCTGTCCCCCCCAGCACGACGCTGGATGCTGACTTTAGTTTTAGGCCCAGACGCATCGGGATAGTCCGGGACTCAATTCACTTGAGACTTTTCACAGCAGAAGTCCTGCCCCAGTAGTTAGCTAGCAGCTAGCTACAAGCAACCGTGATATGCAGTCTTCTGACATCTACCAATGAGAAGCCTGCTCTCCTGCACCTCTACACGTCTGACCACCAGACGGTTTTTGTCTCTTTCTTCTTCTGACTCGACTCTTCTCCACGCCATGCCGTCCCGCTCCAGCCGCTGGAGCCGAGACCCACGGTTTCAAAGGGACCAGGATTCACTCGCTTGAGCTTTTTCATTTGAAAAGTTTGGCAGCTGTTTTCAAAAATTTGTCTTTTGAGCATTGCTCCCATGTCAATGAGACCCAAAACTCCACAAATGTTTTTCATTTTCACTTGAAAACATTTTGTAAAGGAGGCCTCAGCATTTCTACTCTTTGCTCCGTCCCAATGCATCTGAACTGGAAGATCAATGTGTGATCAAAATGCAGACTTTTATATTTAAATCAAACTTTCAACCTTCGTATATTGTTAGTCGGCTTTGTTCATTCGCACTACAAGAAATGTGCCTCTACTTATGCAGATGACGGTCTGGTAAATGTTAGCAAATGCACATTGTGTTGGAGAAGCCCTGTTAAAATCAGAAGAGTGAAGAGATGAAACACGGATTTTGACCAAGGTTTGAAAGTTCAGCGTCACAGTTCCCTCTTTAAAAGGGAGACTGGTGCGTTACAGAAATGTTGCACACAAAGTGCGATCTCCAGTGACTTCCATTGCTGTCAAGGAGACCCACAGGCGAAAGCTTGAAAATGTTTGTACACCTGCTGACCAGTTTAGCTTCCACATTTACTTCTATAAACGGCACCACATTTTCTTCAGCGCATGTCGTTCACTTCCTGGTTGTATAGCGTTCACACTGCAGCCGACACGTTTTTTTTGGATTTGGTTCTAAATATATTCTTGTGTTTGACAGAGGAATTCATCATTAATTCAAAAGTCTTTTTTTTTTTAACCTTTTCAATCTCAATGAAAAGACAAAAGTCTCACAGAGATCCAAACGGAGGTTTTCCAGGTCGAAGTCCCATCGTTTCTCTTCATTAACCGAAATGATGCCGAGGATAAATTTGATGGAAAATATTCAGGAAGTAGCTTCCAATACGGCGCCAGCAGAATATCAACAGCCCGTCATGAAAAACCCATTTCAATTTTGACTTGAGAGCACATTTCCTATTTCCCCCCGTAAGTTATTAAAGTGGCGCCGGGCGAAGGTGTGTGAAGGTCAAGATGAAAACCTCGGCGAGAGAGACTGAGAAGGTGGAGATGACAGAAAGACGGGATAAAGAGATAACAGCGGAGACGCGAGAGAGGAAGAGAAAGGTAATGCAGGAAGGGGTGAAAAAATAGAACGAGAAAATATATAAAAGAGGGCCGAGACTTCTCCTCCACCGCTCATCCATGTCCACTTCGGTTTTAATAGATTTCCAGCGTGGCCTCCTGCTCCTCCTCCAGCAGGCGTGGAGCAGCTCCGTAGATTAAAATGATAACCAACAGTAATGAGGTCCTGCAGGACTGCGGCTGCATGACTAATCGAAGGGCAACATGTGCGGAAAGGTTCGGGGGCGAGCCTTGAAAGGCCGGCATGGCGGTCGGTAATATATAGATTAAGCTGGAATCACGATGACGCAGCATTAGCAACTCACAGAGGAGGAAGAGGAGGAGGAGGAGGAAGAGGAGGGTGTGACATATATTTCATCTGAAGAGCCATTTCAAACAGGCAGTGTAATCCGAACAGAGCCGCTTCATTATTAAATCAGTGATTTCAGATCTCGGGCTCCTGTTTAGCTGCTTTCATCTCCTCAGTGGAAAATACAGATATGTCAAAGCTATTTGGTTTGCTAATTAACATTAGCCTTGAAC
This sequence comes from Salarias fasciatus, assembly GCF_902148845.1. Classification (NCBI taxonomy): domain Eukaryota; kingdom Metazoa; phylum Chordata; class Actinopteri; order Blenniiformes; family Blenniidae; genus Salarias; species Salarias fasciatus. The sequence goes on along the minus strand of NC_043755.1, from coordinate 30,178,359 downwards.
CACCGAGGAAGAACGGCTCTTAGTGTATTACACAGAAATGTTCAGACACTTGAAAGCACCGTGGGACGACTCGACAACGTGCCGCATTTTAAAGCCCCAGCAGCAGCCTTGCTGCTCCACACCACAGCGACTCATGGAGAGTTACAGTTCGACTTGAATTCACCCTTTCCCGCAGCTCTTCAAAGCTTTTTAGCGTCTTTTCAGAGAGTTAAAAAAAAAAAAAAAGGGTTTGCTCCCACTAATGAATCATCTGAAGCGATCGAACACATGAGACATCTCACATCAAACCAGTTTTTTCTGTCCATTCTCATTTTATTGATGTAGAAAAACAAAAGAATGAAAGTAGCTTAAACCTTGAACTACCTGTTGATAGCGAGTAGTGATATGAGTAATAATGTGATTGGCACTTCATAAATAAAGCTGAATTGAATTGAATTGAATGAATCATTAATTCCGTAGAACATACTGCGTATCCAAACAATATACAAAGACTTTTTGTTGCTGCTGGGGGTTCTACTCGTACTCACTTCTACTCAAGTACCTTCATATGGAACAAAACGTACTAAAATGTAATGTTTATTCACAATTTGATCAGACAAAACTCATGAAAACGTCTGTATACGCAATATTTTGGGGAATAGATTCTTACTGATTTCTGAAAATTCATATTGTAACACGGAGAGGAAAAGACTCTTCACTCAAATGTGTCCTGATCTACTGAAGGTTTTCGTGTAAAAATGATATTGTTCACATTTATGTGGAAGCTGGAATGCACGAGGTTTGTGGCAGACAGAAGTTTTAACATCATATTAAAATAAATGATTGATGTAGGTGCAATGAGCATTATAATTAGCAGTGGAGATGTTAGTCTTTGTGGTGAGAGGCGTTTCCTCAGCTGGCCCCCCACGACTTTCATTTGGAGACTTTATTAAAGACAATTTCTTCATGACAGATCTTCTCACAGTCTTTGCTTTTTGTTTGAAATTCAAACTGATTTGCTGAAGGATAAACTATTCAGCCGTCTAAATTTCTAATAATACAGACTGTTGACCCGGCTCAGATCAGCCACGCATCAATAAAATCTGAGTTGTGGGGTTGCCATTCAGTTCTAACTGACATCCACTAAAAACACACAGGCGGAGTCGCCACCTCTGTGTTTTCGTATGAGTACAGGTGGCAATTAAACCCTCCAAAAACCAGAAAGAAATCCTCACACTGCCACTCCTCTGGCACGGTCTACTTTATTGGCAACTGCGCTCCGAGCGTTCGGTGACAAGCTGCTATTAAAAGCCTCCGGCTTGACGGCGGCGTGCTCGCTGGCAGCTTGAACCATGTGCTTGTTCACAGAGACACAGTTGTAAACGTGGGACGTGTTTTTGTTCTCGAGGCTTTCAGACAGACTGACACGCTGAACAAAGCCGGAGCAGTTTATGCAAGAATGAAGCTGGAGTTTCTTACTACAAACACGACGCTAGAAGATACTGAAAGTTTCTATTTCTGCTTTCCTGCATGTGTGGTTCTTTCCAGTCAGGGACCTGTTGAGCCAGGCATTTGAGGCGTACCTTCTTGACGTAGCCCTGGATGAGCTCCGGGGTGGGCACCTGCTCGGCCGACAGACACTCTTCCAGCTGCAGTTTGAACGACGGGCAGACCGGCTGGCTCCTCTCCAGCCTGCAGGCACCACAAGAGGGGGGAGAGAGAGAGAGCAGAGTGAGCGTCAGGCCTGCTGGACCAATCCTGACAACGCATTAGGAAATCTGTGCATCCATTTGATATATATAAAAAAAAACGTTCAGTCAAACCAGCTCAAAACGTTTTGCATTCACAGAGAGGACACTGCTGCAAAATCAAAAAATTACCCTGCGTCAAAAAGCTGTGGTGACGCTACTGTTGCCCTGTGGGAGGTAAAAGAAAATGCAACAACACTTAAGTGGAGACAAAGATCCACATGGATGAAAGCGAGCCCCCGCTCTACCCCCCCCTCTACCCCCCACCCCCAGCAGGAAATTCAAAGCAAATCTGGTTCCCCCTCCACGCTTCCAGCTCGCTGTGTTGAGGCCGTATCAGTGTTTGGAGCGGTGCAGATCTATTTATACGGTGTTGTATTTTCCTTTTCTGTCTTCTGGAGGAAATCCCAGAGCGGGCCCCGAGGAGCCCGATGCCCCTGCCTCTATCTCGCCGCCTCTCATCCTGTTGACAAGGCGAGGAAGGCTCGCACGCCCTTTTCCTCAGTGTGCAGCAGAGTCTGCGTGCCGGCAGTGTGTGTGTGTGTGTGTGTGTGTGTGTGCGCGCTGCGTGAGTCCCGGCTCGACACGGACACCTGATGTGTGGGAGGGTGGAAGATGCATGCGTGCAAGCTGCTGTGTGTGTGGAACGGCTGCAGCAGCAGATTCCCGGTTCATGTAAAGGCTCCCTCTGGGCGAGCGCACGTGCCCTCGTCTCGCCGCATGTGTCTGAATCCCTGATGCCTCATCTGTGATTTCTACGATCCAGACTCCGAGTTCTTTTCAAAAACTGCCGCTGTTCGCGCTGCTGCCTGTCAGCAAGTTGGTCCCATTTCAGATTTGGGGCGCCGGCATGATGTGTTATGAGTTTTGTTGAGGAGTTTCATGTATTGTCTCTAATCCACAGAGGTTAGGCTTTAGGCAGCTCGACAGGTGAGTAAGGCAGGGATGGAGGTTGGCAGGTAAGTACACAGATACTGTCTCTATAAAGACAAACAGACGTCAATTACAGATCCAACAGCTAAAGTATATTTATTTTGAGTTAAAAAAAACTTTACATTGAACCATGACTGGTCCATAATGCTGTCTGGTTCCTTCAGAAACAGAAAATATTAAGATCTAGTTTATGGAATTTGGAAGAAAAGGTTTCCTCCATGAAATATAAAGTCTGTTAACAGAGCTAAAATAAACGTCTCCTGGCTCTTCGTGTGGAGCTGCTTCTTTTTTAACCTCTGGCAGGACAAACACACATTTCCCAAAACGGCAAGCTGTTCCCTGATTTAAAGTGATGGTCTGGAAATGTTCTGACACGTATGTTCAGCCTGTATTCGCAACGTTACTGCGGTTAAATGAGGCCACGGTGTTAAATAAGGAGGTTTCCAGCATGTTTTGAGGAGGAAGTCACATTTGCATTTCTGTTCGAGAAAGATTTAGATTCTCAATCGTCTGTTCAAGATATTCCAGCTGCCAGTAAAATGAGGATGGTGTCAAATTACGAGCCCCCGATGCTGCATGTGGAACTTTGGAGGAAAATGGGAGCTAAATGGGTGTGAATCAAGAAAAGCTGCTCAAGAAGAGGACAAGAATACAAAACTCCTCCCAAAATGTACCAAACAGGAGCACTGCATAAACACAGAGCCATTTCTTCTTATGTTTCAATAAAATTAAGGAATCTGAGTCAGGAGATGAGCCGCTGGTGAAATATCCGACTTTTTATCTGAGGAAGATTGAAAAACCCTGAACTTTGACCTCTCATTCACAGATCGTCCAGCGCGACCTCTCGCAAGTAAATTGGTTTCTAAAGTACTGAAGTTTTTACATAAAAAAACAGTTTTGCATTCAAAGAGGACTCGAGAGCAAAGAAGTAGGGAGCTTAAACATATTAATATTTCTTCTTTCATTCTGTTCTCTTTTGAAGCTGTTATTTAGGTTTCCTTTTTGACCTTGTGAATATTTCTTAGGGAAGGATTTTGCTGAAAAAAAAAAGAATAAAAAAATCACACACGTTCAAATCCAAAATCGACTGAACGTCGTTCCAAATGATTCACACACACAATCCAAAGGGACGGGAGACGTTTAACCTTAACCTTAAAATATATTGAAGGATCCAGAAACAACAAAGTCTCATCGAAAAACACTCTGTCAAACAGTCAATCAGGTTAATATTTTAATGGTTTATCAAAAGACGTCCACAATTCGTTTTGATTTCTTAAAATTAGTCACATTTTTCCACCAATGAGTGACTGAAATGATTAAGGATGCAAAAATAACGATACCAGCAGTGGGTATCGAGCCGATACCGCACACAGAATTCCTTGCGGTGACGTTATCCATCAGCAACGTCGCTCAGAGATGTTTGGGTATGAAGAATGAATCAGGCTTCAGGTATCAGTGCTAGGTAGTACTTGAACTTTAGAAATGTATGTAAAAAGGCATTGTCGCTGCATCCCGACTAGTTGATCACATTATTGACTGTTACAGAGCTGAATCTTCCTCTGTGTTTTCAGAATAACTCAACGGAAGCATAACGTGAACTGATGGAGTTAACTGTTTAACTGCTTTATCAATCACAATACAACCTGTCCGCCTCCATTAGAGCCGAATTTCATGTTTTAAAGTCATTATTTTTAATGAGTAAAACTATCAAATGTCTAAAATGTGACTGAAACTGATAAAACATGCTATCCTCTCTCGTACTGAGGATTCACTATGTCGCTTTTTTTTTTTATTATTAAGATATGAGAAGAACCTAAAAGTGCATCTCATCATTCAAAATCTAACCGTGTAATAAAAGTGATTCAGTCCTTCACTGAGGGTTTTTTTGGGCACTAAAGGGCTGTAATTTGATTTCAATGTGCGCTATCAAATATTTTCGCAGATAAAAGATGTCAGTCCGTTTGAAGTGAGTTATTGCTGCTGATGGGAGCGAGCAGACTTCCGCAGGGCTGAGCGATGATGACGGGTGGAGGTGGGGGGTTGGAGGTGGGCTCCTGGTGGGAGGCGGCGGGTTAAAAATAGCAGCCGCCTCACCTGCAGTCCTTCTTCTTCCCGTGGAAAACGGGGGCTGGTGCGGCGGCCGGCTGTCAGCCCGGGAGGCCTCGTGTGGCGAGACGGGTGTCAAACGCCGGCCTGCCTGTGACGCCCCCCTACCTGGAGCCCCTCCTGGGCGACTGCACCCCTCCTCCCCCCTCCACAGATGGGTCACATGCATTGTTTGTGCCGTGTCGGACTAATCGCCCCCGCCGGAGTGGCGCGTTCGCATGGAGACTAATAGCGTATTACCTGTTAATGGCTCGCTCTGGGATTCGTCTTAGCGCCGCGGCGGCAAACACCATTTGTAAATCTGCGGTTTCCAATTACACCGTGTTCACCGGAGTACAAAGAAAAAGTGACCAGCTGGATGTATTGCTGCTTGTCGGTGGATACGAAACGGCGAAACATCGTTGGTTTAATGGCGTTTGCTTGATTTTCTCAAGAAATTTTGCTTCTTGCAGCTCAGTTCAATTTGTTTTAAAAACGAGAGAGAGAGAGAGAGAGAGAGAGAGAGAGAGAGAGAGAGAGAGAGAGAGAGAGAGAGAGAGAGAGCGGTCAATCACCTTCTCCGTTCCTTCTTTTACCTTTTCCTGCTCATTTGCTGATCACGGCGTTTCTAGATGTGCAGATATTTTACATGCTGATTATCAATACTGGGACGAACTGCCGTGTCTGAGTCGTCACTGTCTGGGATGAAAACCGACGAGAATCAAGTCAAAACTTTAAAATGCGGAGTAGTGATCAGCATTAATCAGCTGTTCGCTTCTCTTTCTCATGTTGGTCTGCGCCGGTTTGCGTGTTGTTGGTTTACCTCAGGTGACAAAGGTTTCCTGTAGAAATCAGGAATCAATTCTAATTTCATGCTTTTTGAAGACAGTTTTGATGCCATAAAAAAAACAAAAAAACAACCCTCATTATCCTGGTTTTGCTTTTGCTTCCACTTGTGACTCGACATTTTTCAGTCCATGGCCTTCGTCCCTGTACACTCCCCTCAGAGAATCAGATTTTAATATTATTTTAACTGTGAGTGTGCTGGATTTGGTTTTCTCTTTAGTTCCTTTATGTGATTCTTTCTCTTTTCTTCAAGTCCTGATTCTGGTGCTGGAAAATCAAGAAGAATCAAAAACCACAAGTTTCTTCTGTGACGAGCTCTCTGAGAAAACCCCCTGAAATCCCTAACTTCGTCACAAAAAAGTTTCTGTTTTTTTCTTCACATTCTTGATCGTCAAAAGTCTGCAGGCAGGCTCTGAACTACTGCTTTTCCAGGTACATTTTCTGGAATTTTAATTTGTCCCATTAGCTTTGAGCTCAGCTCGGTATTTTTCCTCCTCCCACAGTTGGCCACCTCAGTCCAAAGCCAACCTTTGGCTCACAGGTCGGCTCCAGACTCTCTAAAATCCAATTTCTTTGACATGAAAGTCTAAAGTTGTGAACCTCGGAGAAGGATCTCCGTCACCTTCACCCAAAGCGTCCCGGACCCCCGGTGGGAGCCGCTGATGTTTCAGCCAATGGTGTCGTTCCGGTAAGAGGACGTATCTATATAGTTCACATAAAGCGTCTATTCAGCTTATCTTCTGAGTATCCGAGTATATGTTCAGTCAAATACTTTAAATTATTACCTTAATGTCACCAGTTTCAGAAAATTGCTTGAGAGGATTTAAATTGCTCTCACGCTATAGAATAAAGAGCTTTTCTGTCGTGCCGCAGAAAGAAAGTCAAGGCTGAAGAAAATCCCTTTTTCCACAGCTTAGCGAGGAGCGAATGAGAAGACGAGCTTCCTCCGCTCGGAGACGGAGCGCTGTCGGGCCTGCGGCCCACCTCCGTCGCCCCGCCGCCCGTCCATCGCCGTGACGACGCAGCCGTGTTCGGCTCTCTTTAATAATACAGCACACCTCTTCTAATGTCACTTCTTCGCACGTTTGTGAATAATTTCAGCAGAGCGGATCCGCTTTAATGGCTTTCGGGCCGTACCTCTTCACCCGCCTCCCCCCCTTTTCTCCTCCTTTCCCTTTTGCACATCCACATCCTTTCATCCTTCGGGAGCTCCTTGCAATTACCCAATAATGATGAATACATCCCATCAGACATTGCCTGCTGAACTGTAACCCTATTCCGCCGCCACCAAATTGAACAGGAGGAAATTTGACAGTTGACATTTTAAACGTCGAAACGGTCCGATCCGTCCTGCCCGCCACGGAGTTTCACGCCCCTCCTGCCTCCTCTCCCGTGGCAGGTTGTAACCGCGGCCGGCCCTCGGCGATCCACAAATTGCCGTCAGGAGCCGCGACCCGCTCGGCAGGTGTGTCGGCCGGGTGTAAAACGCCTTGTTGACACGGAGGCTAATGCTGCTGCAGAGACTGGACTGGGAGCACACTGCGCATGTTAAACACACACACACACACACACACACACACACACACACACACACACACACACACACACACACACACACACACACACACACACACACACACACACACACACACTCCATTTTTCTGTGTAGTCAGGAAAACGCTGTTCACGTTGGAGCGACGCACGAATGGATGCTCACTGTCACGCTTCCACCTCCACCCACTGTCCCCCCTCCGCCCCCTCCACCCGTCTTCTTTTCCTCCTCTTTGATTCCTGGCTGTGACAGTGAAAAGGAAACAGGAGGGGAGATGCTACCCCCCCCCCCCCCCACCTCTCGCTCTCTTCTTCTTACCCCCCTCCCTCCGCCCCGCCTCCATCCCCTGGTGGAGATTTGGATTCCCCAGGGCGGCTGCTGATGTGAGCAGTTGTCTCCACGGTGACAGACGCTGGAGATAAAGCCTGGACCCGACGTTTGGCTGAGGATATCAGCAGCAGACTCCTCTCTTCTCCCTCTCCCTCTCCGTCTCTCTCGCTGGGCCTAATTCCTAAGATCTCACAAGATCTTGCTAAATTGAATGCTTATGCAAATAGATTGCACTCTCGCTTTGCGTGGATTTTGTGGGTGGTTTACTGAGAATAACACGACGAGCACCATCACAAGCCAAGGGAAGCATTCAAATGAAGCTTTTGAGTGCATTAGAAACTGTCTACACAAGCACAAGCTGCTGAAAAGTGGAAACTGAACAGAGCGCCAAACCACCCCCAAAAAAGACAAAAATATGGATTTGAATGTGTTGGTGGAGGATGTTATGAAATATATCTGAGTGTTATGGTAAATTAATCTGAATTTCACACGGAGAAAATAGCTTTATAGATGATAATCGGTCAAAAAAGCCAAAGAAAATGCCACGATGAAAGACCAAATATAAAAGTAGTGGTGGGTCAGTTCAGGAAATGACTCGTGATTCGCCCTCATGCTTCACGGTAAACATCAACATTAACCAATGGAATCAGTGAATGCAGCGACTGGGAGACAGTCAGAGGCAGAGGAGGTCGGGTCATGGCTTCATCATCTTAAGGAGAAAAAAATACTGCTGAGTGGTGCATGATGGGGGACTTTGAAGTCGGTGCACACAATGTTGACATGAACCTAAGTGGGTATAGACTATAGTTCCATGTTTTTGGAGACAAACACACTTAATGCACATTGTGTGCTATTTTGTGTCAATGAGACGCAGGTCAGCCTCCATGAGCGTATTAATACGTCTGTCTCCCTCACACATTCACTCTCCTCGTCTTGTTCCAGCTGTGACTCCCTTTACTAACTCTCTCCTCCCTCATGGTGTCTTTTTCATGAAAGCAAGGCAAACACGTCTTAAAAAGACCGACGGACACAACCCGTTCAGCCGTTTCGCTCAGAATCAATATTTCTGGTCTGGTTCGGCCGAGCCGAGGGGCGCCGGGGCTGCTGACGTGCGTCCCAGAAGTGAACCTGGAGTGTTGTACACAACAGCACGGTCGGTGATTACTAATGGACGGGCCGCAGTAAGGGAAGCCAGATAAGGCGTCGTGCATTTCAACGACGTGACCTTCTCCACCGTGGCCGGCTGCCTGGATTTCACCTCACAGGACGGCGTTTCGCTCGTCTGTTTTCATGCAAATTGACAGGATGACCGTGTGTGTCGGGGATTATTCGGGGCATCTGGGGTCTCGACGGTGAACGCAATCCTGTTTCTGCAGGAGGCGCAACATGACGGATCGGTTTGGAGGCCGGATGTGGAAATTCAACCCCTCATCCCACCGTTACGGTCTTCTGAGTGTCCCTCGGGCCGGAACGTGAACCCCAAAATACTCTTTACACGGCACCCAAGAACATTGTCTGGACACAAAACTCTCTGCTGAAAGTCATTTTCTAGATTTCTTCAAAAGCAATACAGAGAAACGCCACTAAATCCCAGTGTTCGGTCAAATCTCTCACACAAGTGTTTGAAAACTGAACAAAATCATACTTTGGTTAATATTTTTATATAAAAAACAAACTTTTATTCCCTTTAAGGAGTACTGGCATGTCACTGAGTACTGCTCTTTTACAGTACAACATGGCCGATCCAAATAAAGGGCAATGAACCTGATTGTGTAGATTTAATGGGCGGATGTTGAAAAGTAGGTAATATGTTCAAGTACAGTTTTTTACAGCATTAAGGTCAATCAGGTGAGCTAATTAGCTAAAGCAGATGTGTTTATAGTAACTCCAACAGAAGAAGAAAAAAGAGGTTTATTTTCTTCAGCTTAGCATAATTATTTTTGAAGAAGCAAAGACATGCATAAGATACTAAAATGGCCATTTGCTTAAAAATATGGGAAATTTAAATGCATCGGTGAGAAAAGAAGCTGCACGATATGTCACAAACTCATGGTTATCAACATGGACGAGTGAAGTGCCATAAATCATGTTTCCTTTTTAGATATAAGCGTGTGATGAGTCAAGAACAATTTACAAGAACGGTACAAATTAAATGGTAAATGGATTTCACTTACAGTATATACTGAAGGCCCAATATACAGAAAATACTGTTACATAATCAACCGCATGATTTTTCCAAATGTGAGCGTTTTCTAAGGAATGACCATTTCTACTCTTCACTCCAGAATCAAACATCACGTTTTTGGTCCACATGGATCCAAAGAGAGAAATTATTAATGCTGGAAGCAGCAGCGAGGCGCCGTGATCTATCAGAGTTACTCACGCTCAATTAATTATGGAATCTAGTCACGTAGCTTTGAATGTTCTCACATGGAGGCACATAATGAAAAAAAAACCCCCAATGACATTTTTTAAAGGTTTAGAATTCTGTACAAAACATGTGTAGAACTGTAAATATTAAGACAAAAAGCAAAAGAGGAAAATGACACAGTTTCCTATTGATCGTCTCTAAAAAACACTTCAAAACCCAGAGGTCAAAGTTCAGCGCTTTGCATTTTTAATCAATGCTGGTTCCATTTCTGCAAAAGCCCTGGAGCTTGAAGAAAAAACATGAATCTCCACAGCGATCGTCTGCACTGGGCTTCAAAATGAGGAGCCAAAGACAGTCTGGATTGAAAGTTCCATATTGGTGAAGAGAATTCATCTTTTATCTTTCAATACAACAATGGACAAACAAATATCAAGTTTTTATGTGTGCACAACTTTAGGTCCTGTTTACACGACAACGCTTCAAACAACTACACGATTTTTGTTTGAGCAAAGCTTCACGCCTATAACACAACATTCTGAAAAAGATGTCGTTAGCATGTTGGGCCACTCGTGGATGCTGCCGTTTGTTTTTGTAATGAAGCCAAACACGCATGTGGAAAACAAACCAACACTGGGAGAACACGGACATCTGTATGGACAGACGACCAAGCTGGATTGTTGTTATGATGACCGTCGACTCTAAAACGACCAAGTCCTGCAGAATCTGGACTTTGGAGCCGTGACTCTCTGGAGCAAAACGTTATCGTCCAGCACAAAGAGGTGTTTACTGCAGCTGTGATGCACGGTATGTCCACTGAGGAAAAGTTGCATGTTGCTTGTTTCTATGGAGACGAGTCTGAGTGTTTTCAAAAAGTTGCATTATTAGCCATATCTAAAGAAATAGAACCAGAGCATTTTCAAAAAGATGTGCTTTTTTGCCAGCATCTACAAAAACAAAGAAAGAAAAAAAAGATGGGGAAAGGGAAAAGTTCCACCTGTTTTCAGAAAGTTGCATTTGACTATTTCCATGGAGATGGAATTGGAGCATTTTCAAAAAGTTGCATTTTCATTGGTTTCCACAGAGATGGAGATCGTTTTGAAAAAGTTATCTCTTCACCTGTTTTCAGAGAGACGTAGCAGAGCCTGCTTTGAAAAAGTTGTATTTTTGCCTGTTTCCACAGAGACAGAGTCAGACCATTTTCAAAAAGTTGCATTTTCGCCGATTTCCACCGAAAACGTGGAAAAGCAAAAGTTCCCCCTTGGGAGCCGTTTTCAGAAAGTTGCATTTCCGTGTTTGCGAGCACCGTGGTCGTGTGAACGGATCCCCCAACATGCAGTGAAAGTTTTGAGTTTCCTCTTGAAAACGCTGTGCTGTAAACGGGGAACGATCCGGTCCTCCTCACTGCGTTTTGTTCTGTGTTCTGATTTGTTGCTGCACCAGAGCTGCTTCTCTTCCCGCCATCCTTCTGTTTTATTATAAAATCCATCTTTGCATTTGAAGCTCCCTTGATGAGCAAACACACCTCGGATGGGAACGAACGCAGCCTGCAGCAACAGCTTATTTTTATGTATTAAGGAAAAAAAGAAGAAGTATTTTTCCTGTCATAAACTTGAATTTCTCCATGTTGACAGTAAATATCGTGACGCCTCAGAACGCGCAGCTCCGGCAGAAGTGCAGCCAAAATAATGATAAAACAGAAAACTTTGACAATCCCAAATTAAGCTGTCAGGTCTGCGGTGAATTATCCGGGGCTGCGGAGGCTGCGGCTCTCCGCCGGTACGAGGAGGAGAATCGCTGTGTGGTTTGAGCTGAAAGGAGGAGAGCGGAGTCCTGACGCGAGCTGACGGGAGGAGAGGGAGGCATATCTGACAGCTGGCAGCAGGATCAAACCCGTTCCCCCCCCACTCGCTCTCAGTCCACGCAACTCTCTCTTATCTTCCACACAAACCAATTAATTGCTTTCTTTTTAATTCACTACTTGTTTTGATTTATTGTTTTTTTTTTTTTTACGACCATGTATTGTTTATTTGTTGCTTACTTTGCCTGTATTACCAATTTTCCCCTCCTCTGCTTGAATCCCTGCATTTTCCTTTTATGATTTAACTCCTCCTTGAGGAAGGAGAAAAGCTCATCTTAATTTATTTTACTGCAGATTCATCCCCTCTTCTGGAATAAATTCCCTCTCTGTGGGTTTTATTTCCTCAGCGATCACTCGGTGGCTGCAGCACGGCGCCTCTGATTATTACACTACTCACTCTTGGTCGCTCGTACATCGGGTATTGGTTTTCTGCACTTATTGTACTGTCGCTGTGGGTGACAGACTTAGTTAAATGACTGAAATGTCAATGCAGATTAGTGGCGGTGCTGCTGCGTTTCTTTTTTTCTTGTTTTTTTTTTTTGGTTTTTGTTGAAGGACTGCAGCGACGGCATGTCGGTACACAGAAAGTTTACGTCAAAACACTGTCGGGCGCCCACACAGTCATCCGTCTTCATAAGGAGGGAAGGTGGAGCTGATCCGGCTGACTGTGGGCTCATGCAGGTTACATCCTGGAGATGATGGCAGCCAGGAGGCCGGGAGGAAGGTCTTTACACCATGAGTAGAAGTCAAAACACCCAGGAGAAGCTCAGGAATGCACAGCGAGAACATGCAAACTCCACTCAGAAAGGAGCAAAACACCTGTACACTCTATGACCTCTCCACCATACACACAAATGTGAACTGTGAATTAGCATTAGCTGAAGTTTTTCTTAAAAAAGTTACAATTACATCAAACTCCTGTTTAGTGGACCCCATTAACCATGAATCACGTCTGTCTCCCTCACAGCACTAAAAAAGTGAATAATGTGTTTCTTTTAAGACATCTAGATTATAGAGCATCTTCATACCACTAAGTGAAGTAACTTCATCTAACTTTTCCTTAAAAGAAGAAATAATGCGTTTTATACAGAATAAAACGTCTAGGCAATTATTGAAAACAGATTAAAAAGAAAATAAACAGGAACGGTGTTTTATGTTGGTTGTTTTTAAAGGTTTCAACAAGGTTTCTGAGCTGACACACAGCCTCACACACACAGCCTCACACACACACACACACGGCGGCCCGGCCCTGCGGACAGAAAGCGGTGTTTTGGTAAACAGGTCTGGGTTCTGGGAGGCAGAGTCGCCGCCGCCGCCGGGCTTCAGCTGCCGGGCTCGGCCCGTCTCCTCTCGGCTCCACTCTTTTCGGATTGTCGTGTTTTTATTTGACGTGACTTCACAGTTTGCGGTCCTGAATAAACCCGATCGGGTTCCGTGACCCTCGGGGCCGTCAAACATTTCCAGGAGAGCCCGCCAGTGGCTCCGGTTCCTCCTGAGAAAGCGATCCTTTGCTGGATTGTGACGAGACAAACAAGCGACCTTTCACCCTCTGCTGTCCATCACCGCCCCCTCGAGCCCTTCAGCCGGCGCTGGAGCGGCTCCCTGGCGTCCGGCCCTGACTGAAGAGCGTGCCCGCCCCGCCCCCCCCCCCCCCTCTGGGTTGGAGGGGCTTGTCTGGGCTCGGGGCTGGAGGGCAGATGTAGGGGGCGGCGGTGACTTTGGGCCAGCGTGACAGCTTGCCGAGCCGCTGACAGATGCTGAAGCTGCTGATGAAGCAGCACAAAAGGCTTTTTATGAACCTCGGCTGTGTTTTAAAAGACGGCCGTCATGGAAAGACTTCTCGGGTGTGTTTTACTGCGCATATCGGACAAATGGGTTCGGCCGTTACAAGAAGCAGAAGTTAATCCGAGCGATTCAGTGCATTTCCATAAAACAGCAAAAACGCTGAATAAGATGTAGTTAGCATGCTGGGACACAAGTTCTCTGTTCTTTTTCTTTTTAATGAAATCCCACACACATGCATGCAGAGAACAATACAGAATTATTAACAACGGAAGTATACGGACATCATAAAGGCCTTATCTTTGATCTATTCAGGTCTGGAAGTGAGGAAAATGTACTTTCCACCCAGACACTGTAGTTTGCTCCCTCCCTGTCTGTTTTTTCTTATAAAACCCGTCTTGAGGCTGGATTCTCCTCTCAAGGTCCGGACTTCACGTCAGACATCGTACTGCTGAATCAGAGGTGGTTCTGTGAACCTCTACTGACCCCGAGAGGCTTTCATCGACTTTAAAGTTAAAACTCTCCAGAAGCAGCAGCGACAAGAAGAGTAAAGAGGAGACTCCTGGAGACCACTGTGCAGATCCACCAGCGTTTCATCGTCCGTGTTATTTAGTCGTGTTCAGGAAGAGGAAACAGTGACCCAGACACCTCTGGACCTAAAACATTCTGCCACTTTTTTCTATTTTTTTTTTTTTTTTTTTTGTCTCCAGCACTCGACGGGTAACAAGGAGGCCATGAGGAGGATTTCCAGTCTGAAGTCCTGTTTACAGGACAATGTTTTGAGGTGAAACTTTGTGTTTTGGTTGTTGCTTTACCTGGAAATTACATTTATTGAAAAGACTTTGACATCTGAAATTTTTTAAGCACTGTATGTCCGAGTAAACAGGAAAAATAAAACTCTTATTCGCATTGTGCTGTTGTCTGTGTTCATGGGTGTATTAGAAAAACTCGTTGCACACTACCAGATCTGTACAACAGGAAAATAACCAGGACGGCTAACGTCGTCTTTAAAGACAGACCGCAACCTGGTTTCTGATGTTGTCTTTCAGGTCCCACACAGGTCCAAACGTCTCCAGCCAGCAAATCCAGCAGCAGCAGCAGCTCAGCCAGACGGACTGAGCAGTGTTCAAATGCTTTTCCGTTAACATCCATCATTTTCCTCATTATTTACTCCCTGTTTTATTTGGTTGTTGTCTTTTAATTGCTCTTTTGTTTTCTCATGTCACGTTTCTATAATTTCAATGGAATTTTATGTGTTTCTTTCTCTTTGAAGCGCTCTGAACTGCCTCGTGTCTGAATCGTATTGTAGAAATAAACTTGCCTTTTTACAGAAATAACCTGAACCGGACAGAACTTCTCTGGAATGAAAACTAAAAGATGCAGTTTTCAATCAACCGTTGCCTTATAAGGATCTTTCCGGGCCTGCAGGGGGTTTTATGTTGAATCAGTGATGTGAATGACAAGAGGAGATTGTTTATTTCCTCTCTCATTTATTATCTTCCATTCCTGTTTTTATAAAGCCTTGTTTTTACCTGATAAGATTTATTTCCTATCTGCTTTTATCTCGCTCTCTGACTTGTTCTCCTGTCCTTCTTACAGTGTTCTTGTTTCCTTGACAGACTGATGGTTTATTTAGGCTGTTGACTGCCGGTGTGTGTGAACGTACACTGGAAGCTATGAATGGATCCAGCCTTGTGGGATGGATGGAGTCTGAAACGAGCTGAACTGATCTGGGATGTCTGGGAGCCGCGACTCGTCCGTCAGCAGGATGCTGTTGTTGTTGTTGTTGTTGAAGATAGCGTCTCGGTAAAACTTCCCAGAACGTGTCATATTGATATGGACTCCAGCTCCATGCAGCTTCTTTATGCCATCAAGTCCCTGCAGAAAGCATTATTCCCCTTTTAAAGCTGCACTGACTCCTAGTTTTAAGATTCTTTTATCTATTATGAATCTCTTAAAGGTATTTCTATTTCTTAACTCAATACATTTGAGAAGACTCCACACATGGAGAGATTGTACCTCGATTATCTAATATGCAACACATACAACTAGACTTTATTGCATTTTAAAGGTTTTATCTTAAAGTCAAACACTGTAAACATGAATTTAATCGTCAAGCAGACTTTCATGTCAGTCACCAAGCTGCCATTTCTTATTTTTTTCACCGTCCGGGCATGAATATGAAGCAAAATGTGACTCTCGGCGAGTGTTTTTTCTGCATAATGACACCAATTAAGGTGCATTAGTAATCTCAACATGCTTTCTTAAGTGACTATAATGGCTTCATCATTCTGTGCTAACAAAGGTCTTATTCCCAGGAGTGAGGCGAGGACGTCTGAGGCCCCTGGAAGATGATTGCCTCGGGGCCGGGCCCCGCCTTTGTTTGGCACAATACATGTTCTTAATAAGAGCCCCGCTCTGCCTTTAATTGTCACCTTTTGCCCGTTAATGAGCCTTAATCCTGCAAAAACAACCTTTGGGTTAACTCCTGGACTTCGGCCGGTTGCAGATTCGCTTCGTGTAGTAATGAGTAAAAGAGACGTTGTGTGGAGAACATTTTCAGATCCATGGGATTTACTCCTATTTATTGCATACAAACTTTTCTGATTAACTAGTTCTGCATGTTAATGAACAGAGTGACACACTGTGCTAATGGCAGCGCTGCTGACCTTCTTAATGACGAACTCGCTTGTAGAGACTGCAGAGAGAAACCGACGCAGATGCTTATTAATTATCACCTTTTGTCTCAGTGGTGAAGATTGTGTTTTGCTACAAACAACTTTATGCTTAAAATTAGAAGTGTTGTATCTTTTATTAATTATAGTTTGCAAAGCGCCTGCAAAAAAAAAAGATTCAATTACTATCAGTCAGGTGCATGAGACTGATGTGCTGCATGCATTAATTCTGGAGAAAACACACGGTGTGTGACAAATCGATGCTGCAGGTTGTGTCGTGTTGCTCCTGCAGCGTGGAAACAAACTCGTGCTCTTAATAATAAGACTCTTCTCGCTTTGATTCTCACAGTTCGTCGTGTTGATGAAGTGTATTTCTTCAAAATGCTGCACGTTCGTTCAGTTCTCAGTATTTCTTGGTTTATTTTGCTTAAACCACCGGGCAAACGGATGTTTGAGGGTGTGTGATCTGACACTCACCCGTCGCTGAGCCGCACCAGGATGGCCCGGTACAGCTGGTGCTGCGGGCTGTTGGACTCCGGGCCGCAGGGGTGGATGAAGGGGTGAACGGCCGCCAGGATGAAGCCCTGCTGGTAGAGCTCCTGCAGCTGACCGGGCAGCTCTCGCACCGACGACAGGCGCAGCGTGGACGTCCCGCCTGGAACAGACACAGGCGCGCACGGCGCTCGGTGAGCTTCCAGCTGGAACCAGGAGCGTTTCTGTTCATGAACGCAGCTGCAGCCGTTGTTCACACTTCATCATAATTCAGTCATTCTTCTGTTTATTCAGAGCGATTACCGAGTCTCCGAAGCGATCGCTGCTCCAGGAGCTCAATTTTCCCGCAGAGTGAAAGACACTTAAAAGTTGAATTGATTTCCGTCGGATGTGAAGCGATTTTATTTAATGTATGAAAAGTATAAGCTACAGCTTCCTCATCGATCCTCGGAACGGAATCCGACCAATTTCAGGAAATGATGAGCTTTTAGAAATTTCATAAACTCTCAAAGAGGAAGAGGGAGAGAAAAGTCATCGAGGTAATAAAGTCCATTAAAATCTGGGGGAACATGTGACAATAAACACAAAAACTACACAATCTATATACTAGAAAAAAATTACATGTTTGAAAAAAATTAAAATTGATTTTCAACTTTTCTCAGTGCAAGAAATTCGTTACCGCCATGTTGAGGCAGAAAACAGATTTTGACTTATAGTTGACCCACTTTTGTTCAAGACGGAGGTTTTCATGTGATTTAAATGAACTCCATGATTTTGGTTTTTCACACTCAGCTGTGGTTGATGCCACTTTTCATCACCTGCTAACCTTTAGCTGCCTTCTGATAGCGAGCAGCGATACGATACGAGCCTGATTCATGCTTCATATGCAGAAAATGTTCCCAGAGGAGGAACCTGCAGCTGCTGGATTTCATGGAGTCGTCTCTCCGGTATGGCGGGAGGGTTTCAGCTCACCGGCTCCGCCCCGCAGCACGGCGGCGGAGTTCGATCTCCACCACTGATTTAAAAATCGCTTGTCGTTTGTTGAGGCAATTAGCTTTCCGCTCCTTCCTCTCAATCTGCCCGATGATAAGAGTCCAGGACGCTCCACAGGTGCTTCTTTATGTTTCATACTCAACTCGAAACCGCCCCAAACATTCGAGGCCAGCCGGCGTGGCGTTAACGAGGCGGAACCCGTGAGCCGAGGCTAAAAGTTGTGGACGGTCTCCTGTTGAATAAAGCTCGCCGCCCCTCCGCCCCCTCCGCCCTCCCCATCGGCGAGCAGGATGAAGACCAGCAGCAGACAGCGTCTCGCTGAGGGAACCAGCAGATGTTCCAGCGAGCTTCTGTCAGGCGGCGCCGGCCAATCGGGATGTTTGCTAACGAGCGTGGGAAGGAAGAGCGGGTCGGGTTCAGGAATGGAGGCAATTAGATTAGAAAACTGCCGGGGGGGGGTGGGGGGGCGCTGTACGAGAGGTCGGAGCCGAGGCCCGGATGTTCCGGTGGCTCGGATCCCAGCAGAACGCTGGATGTGGCAACATTTACTGCGGGCCAAACAGCTGGGGCACGTGGGAGAACGCCAACACAAAGATCTGGATCCAGGAGGGGGCGGGGGGGGGGTTCCTCTACAAGCTGTCACAAGATGTGGGAAATGCCGCTACGGCTAATTAGAGTCAATGAGACACACAGACCGAAGGCTTCACATTCATGGGAAAAGTCAATGTGTAGAAGTTCAGTGGGAGGTCGGGTGTGTGTGTGTGTGTGTGTGTGTGTGTGTGTGTGTGTGTGTGTGTGTGTGTGTGTGTGTGTGTCGGGGGGGGGGTTGTTCAACTTTTATCATTCATATTGGTAATTTTCAAGTTGACAGTCATGACCC
Source organism: Salarias fasciatus (assembly GCF_902148845.1). Classification (NCBI taxonomy): domain Eukaryota; kingdom Metazoa; phylum Chordata; class Actinopteri; order Blenniiformes; family Blenniidae; genus Salarias; species Salarias fasciatus. Next base: position 30,159,835 of record NC_043755.1, on the reverse strand, counting down.
TGTTTGTCCCGGTGTTCATGTTTACAGTGTTTCATTCTAGAAACAAACTTTTCTGCTGTTGCCGTGTAAACTGGTAACTTTTCTGAAACGAAAACGCAAAAATCAAGCGTTTTTACTGGAAATGTTGTGCAGGCGGCTGTGAAACAAAAACAAAAATAAAGATGAGGTTGTAAAAGCTCAAACAGCTAAAAAGGAAACATTTCACTGAAAATGTTAACATGGCTCCAATCAGTACAAAGAACAGGAAGAAAAGACAAAACTTCTTCAAGAACCACAAAACAATAATAATAAAAAAGACAAAGAGCCAAAACAACCAGAAACTTCTCTCAGTGACTCGGACGGCGGATCTTTTCCATCAGGAATATTTCGGCACATGGGAACATGGCGCTCGCTGCCAAGCTGCGCAGGTTTTCTTGGTCGATCGACATCAAACGAACACGAAACTGTGAGAAACTCTGAAAGTGTGTAGAGTTTATCATCCACTGCTGAAGGTTCTTTGGCCTGAAATTTGTGTTTTTTGAACCAAATGCTTCTGAATAATCCAAGAAAATGTTCAACAAAACCCCCAGAAAGGAGCCCGTTCATTTGCTTCCAGTTCTTTTGTCTGGAACGGGTTGTTGGTTCGACGCCTGGAGTAAAGACCTGTTTTTACCAGTGTTCTTCAACTGAAATTAATAAGAGTGATTAATCACAGTCATTTGTTAGTGCATTAAAAATGCATTATCTTATTTTTTAAAAAGATGGATTTTGAATATAGCGATGTTTTGCAGATGTAGCAGTTTTAATTCGCTTTACATGATAAATCACGTCCATTTTTTTCCTTCATTTCTACAAAGGAAGCCTGATTTCTTCTATTTAAAGAGGGGTCGGGTTCTCCGTTGAGCCGCGGCGGCAAAAACAAATGACCCCTGACCCCAGATTCCACTTTTACTACATATTTCTTGTATGGCCAGTTTTCTAAAGCCTGATTAATCTTTTGATTATAAATATTATTTCATTTTTCATATTTAACAGAAGTTTCATCGACATCATTATCAGTGAGAGATCTTCAAAATAAAAGTTTTACACCAAAGTCAGCTTGGTTTTTCATCTCTGCATTAAATAGCTGCAACATGGAACTTTTATACACCATCCTGTGGAGACGGTGGCGTATTTAAGACAATAAAATTTAAAAAATAAGAAAATTTGAAGAAGCGGTGGCCAGAATAAATGAATGTAGAGGAAAAAGTGATTTAAGTGTGAAAAGTAAAACAGCAGAAGTTTAAAATGACGTATAATGACTGATGGATGTTTGCTGAAGTTACAGTTAGTGGGACAATGATCTTAAGCTTCTGAAAAAAAGGAAAAAAGTAAAGGTTTTACAGTGTTAAAATGATTAAAACTGGAGTGAAGTAACAAAAAACTGCTACAAGAAGCTAAAAATGTAAAACAAGGTACAGTAGAAACTTTCTAAACACATCAAAGTTCATGAGCTGGATTTTAGTTATTTTCAAGGTTAATCATGTTTCGCAGCTCCAGTTTGATTCGGGTTTGTTAGAAAGGGACAGAAAAACTCTTTAGGATGAGTGGATGAGTGTTTCCAGCCGGCTGACCTGCAGTGTCTTTACGGCTCTGATATCAGGTGCAGCTTCACAGATAACACACCGAGAATTAGGGCCAAATAAAGACGTCATAAGCCCGACTTATAGCCGCAAATACGTCGGAGCAGAAGGTTATTAAGGCTGGAACATGCAGATGAGATTGGCCCCGGATTGTTGGCAGAGACCTGCGGTAATATCTGGACCTGTCTGCTGGAAGCAACGCCCTTTTATTTTCATTTTTAAAGGGCGAATGATGTCTTTGGACGAGGGACGCACCGATACCACTATTTTAAAGGACGAGCACTAAACTTTAGACATTTACTGATATCGAGTGCCAATGAGTAAGTCTTAAATTCCTTTAAGCTTAATTTATGCTCTATATGCAATCTATACACGAAGGCTAAACTAGCTCAGGAGGATAGAATAGCTACAGGAAATAAACAGCTGAAAAAGATAAAACAGCTAATGCCGGCAGCCACCAGTTGCATTTTGAGAGTGAATGTGAATGAATATGCTGCTGAATGTGTCCATGTGATCAGTCAAACCTTCTACCCTCGGCTACTCCTTAAATTCAGTGTAATCACTCTGAAAGAGTGAGAGTCTCACTGCTGTCATGCGCGTCGCTGAGCGCCGCCGTTCTGAACGGTGACACCAGGTCACATGATTCGCCAGTGACTTCCAGTTCAGCCGGCGTGAGAGGATGTTGTACTAGTGAAACTATTTTTGTAACAAATTGATTTCTTCATGTCAGCCTTTTTTTTTTTTTTTTAATTTCCCATCAGGGACTGAAGTTATAATTAGTTGTCATTTGAACATTTTTGCTGATTGACAGGCTAAATGGCAGCGATTGTTTCAGAAAATTTTGTTCTAGAAAATATCAATGTCTTAAAATTCATTGCATTCTAAAAGTCAGTGATACATTTTCTAATTATCCAAATCAATAATTTCAACCCCTGTTCTCCAGAACATTGAAAAAAGGGAAGACCCATTCTTGCTTCATTCCTATAAATGTATGGCTAGATTGTCTTCACACTAAAGTCTCAAAGCAAACTCAAACATGCAAACCACCAAGCTGGACACCAGGTCTACGCAGTAAAAACTGAAATCATGCAGCAACTGTCTGCATATCGAGGAACGGCTTTCTCATGAATCTCTGCAGGAATGGGAGCTCGGCTAAGAGGTGATGAGTCCCGGCGACAGCCGGCTTGTTCGCGATGCAAAAGAGATTCTGTTCACTGTTTGAGATAAAACACCAGGAACCAGGAACATACAAGGATGTAGGAATTTGTTCTAATACATACAACTGAATAAAAACCCACAAAATTTCATGCAAAAGTGATTCAAATTAACTGAAATTTTGGCTGCCAAAGTAGAATTATGGCTACAAAATAAACCCTAATTCCCATGATTTTTTTTTTCTGACCACCTGGTTTTTGACCGCTGCACATAGTACGACTCCTCCATCAGCATCCTCCTGATCCCCGAAGCCGGTGTCGGTATCAGAGCATCCCAACTTTAACCAATAAAGAGTTGAAATCAGCTTCTCCTCTCGCAGCTGCTGGATGCTCGTCTCCTGTCTCTGCGTCAGGCATTGTTGGATTTAAGTGTCTTTCAACAGGAATATCAAAACACTGTTTATGCTGAATTTCTTGCTGGATTTTCCGGTGTAAACACGCTGCCTACTCATTTCTAATCAGCGTGTAATATGGAAGTGGGGCATCTCCAGACGGCGGCGGGGAAATAAACACACTGGAATCAGGCAGCCGATGGTCAGGTAAATAAAACCCGGCGACAGAATCGACACATTCCACCTGAACGCAGCGTGATAGTTTAGTATCAGGAGCCGCATGTGGCTCTTTGCTAACAGCCAATGAAGGAAAAAAAAAAAAACAGTTTGAAGAATTAACAGCTAAAACTATTTAAAATAGGAAAGGATTAAGCTTGATACTTTTGCTTTTTTTAAAAAAAAGAAGAAAGGAAAAAAAATCAAAAGGGAACATTTCAAAAAATGTGACATGAAAAATGAAGCACTCATAGGGACAGATAGGGACTGTATTAGTGCAGCAGCACAGCGATGCATGGAGCTGCTGCATCACCAGGCCTGAGAGAGAGGGAGAGAGAGAGGGAGAGAGAGAGAGAGAGCGAGAGAGAGAGAGAGAGAGAGGGAGAAAACAGAGAGATTTTTTTAAAAAGGGAGAAATGAGGAATTTTCTGGTGCCAATCAGGAAGCAGCTCCCAGTATGAAGATACAGAGCTGATTCAGTCCCAAGTCTGCCTGCAGGCTACAGATCCAGAGGTTCATTGTGAATCCACTGAAGTTTCAAAAAGAGAAGAAGAAGAAAAAAGAAGAAGAGAGGAGAATCATATGCTGTTTCCCCCTTTGGGCGAGCGAGCGCTTTGTCTAAAAATACTCCTTCAAAATTTCTCAATCACACTCTGTCCTACTGCGCCACAATGCAGGAGCTTTAGAAGGTAAAGAGCGTGGAGGAATTAGCACAAAGAAATAGGCCGCCCCCCCATCCCCTCACCCCCCCCCCACCCACCCGCCAGCCCGCCTCCCGTCTCGCTGCTTCCCTCTGCCTTTAGAAATGGAATTAATCCTTCTGTGATCTGTGATTTTGCTTCCTTCCCGTTTCGTTTGGGCACAACGTGAACACCCCTCCCCTCCCCCGCCGCCCCCCCCCCCCCCCCCCCCTCCCCCACCCAAAAGCACGAGGCGCTAGCTCCAACCGAACCGGCTCTCCAACCCCCCCGCCCCTTCCGGTTGAGATGAGTAAATAAGGAACTGTTTCAATTAGTGGGATTGAACACAGCCACCGGTGCCTTCTGCGTACGTCTCTAATCGCGGCGTGAGCTGCTAATAATCGGCGCCGGAGGCCCTCAGATACGCCGTTGACACGTCGATTCATCAAACATGGCTTTCTTCATCGTGATGTGCCCCCAAGAGCCAAGACGCTTCCTCCCGGACCCTTCCAGAGGGACGTTTACTCTCCGTACGCGACGCATTACGAGCAGTCGAGTGTGGAATTAGCGGCCTGGCGAGCGTCGGGTTGGTTCTGGTCGTCGGCGTTCGAACCTTTGTCATGTTTACCTGGAAGAACATTTGGAGAAGAGGCTCAAAACTCACAGGAACCAATCAGTTTGCGACAAATAATGAGAAAAAAGGGGGGGGGGTGGCGGTTCTGGCTGACAAACAGCAAATTGGTTTTTCTGGGAAATTGTGTTTGACGCAAAGCCGTCAAATAGACATCGCCATTAAAGATGGAGGCGGGGGGGAAACGGGGGGGGTACATTTGTATGAACGTCTGAAGAGTGGGACTGATCGTCGTCTTCTGGAAAACGTGGAGATGCTGCGGCTGACAGATCAGACTTCAGACTGAATCGACGGCTGTTTACATCGCCGTGATCTTCTGATCTTTACAAACAAACCTGCAAAGCTGAGCGTCTGTAAAACTCAGCTTCACTGCGTGTCGGAGAAAATCAAGTCTCACATCGACGTTCACGGATAACGAGCTCAGAAAATCTCGCTCACATGACGCAATCTTCCGCACTTCTGTGACCGCCGGGTTGTGTCATCTGAGAAAAGCTAATGCTAATGCTGCTAATGCTAAACACAGGTTGGGGTTGCCGACAGTGGGACATCGATCAGGGTACAGAGGGAGTTGAAGACGGAACGAGTGTGCGTGTGTGTGTGTGTGTGTGTGTGTGTGTGAGTCTGGCTCCATGTTCACAGCGGAGTGATGGGAACATGCACAGTTCATCTGATAAATAACAAACAGCCTTTCAGCTGTTTCCCTCCTGTCTGCTGCTGGCAGTCCGACACATGGCCGCACATACTGAACCGGCTCGTCTCCCGGTGTCAGGCCGCCGTCCTGCTGCTGGGCGTCTCAAGTCTGGACGGAGTCCAGAGAGGATTTTCCCCACTTATATTTACCCTGACAGATCTGATAGCATCCGTCTGTCCATTTTCATCAGGCCATCATCATCATCATCATCACATCCATCACGATCATCATCAACATCATCGTCACTATACCCATCATCACATCATCAAAAGTACCACCGTCATCACTATCATCATCATCACCATCATGACTATCATCCGTTTCACTACAATCACTATCATCATCGCTATCATAATTACCATCACTAATATTATCATCATCACTACCATTATCATCATCCTCACCATCATCATCATTATCACCATCACGATCCCCATCATGACTATCATCATCATCATCAGTATCACTATCATCGTCACCATCCTCACCATCATCCTCACCATCATCACTATCGTCATCATCCTCATCCTCACCAGATTAAAATACATTAGAGCCCATGCTGAAGGCAGCCGTGTCCGGAGGGGCTCGGCCTCTAATGAAGACCATGAAGACGGACTTTGACGCTCATCTTACTGCTTTAGCAGTAATGTAGCTCTTCTTCCTGCTGGTGCGACTTCACTGGTAATCAGGTAACTAGACGCTACATGTCAGTGAGAGTTAAAATCAGAACACACTTTGTGAGATGTTTGGTTGGAGATGGATCTAACAGGAAAAGCCCAGGCTGGATTATTCAACCATAGAAAGTCGTCACGGCAGCAGCTTTGTCTTTCTGTTTCTTGTGGCAACATGGAGAAGAAAAATGAGTGGAGAAGCTGTTAATCCAGCGGGAGACGTCTCCAGCACCTATTTCAGTCTCACAAGAAGCTTCTCCTCTTTCATGTTATGTAAGGCGCTCCAACGTCAGGGTTATGCAAATTCTCTGTTTAGGGTGGAGAGATGAGGCTGGGCGGAAATCTGCATGACGTCCAGATGTTTGCAGCGCTGCGCGTGTGTGTGTGCGTGTGTGTGTGTGTGTGTGTGTGTGTGTGTGTGTGTGTGTGTGTGTGTGTGTGTGTGCATGTGTGTGTGTGTGTGTGAGTTAATCCCCAGTGGAACAGATTGGGTTGTGAGTTGAGCATAAGGATCAGGAGTAAACAGGTTACAGGTGAATACAGTACTGAATAAATAAAAACTACGGAGGACAATAGAAACGTCAACAAACACCAGGTCTAAAAGAAAACTTTAAAATGAGAAATTAGTACAAGCAATAAAACATATTAGCAGTGTGGAGGCCTCTCTCTGGAAGGTTTGCATGTTTTCCAGGTGCTCTGATTCACTTTCAGACTCCAGAAGCATTAATTAGTTACACATCACCACAAATCGTTCATCAGCTCTGCGCCTTCATGCTCTGCAACATGTCTGGCCAATCCGATGGAAGAAGAACATGCAAACCCCACACAGAAACCTTTAACCCAGAGTCAAACCGTTCTGACCACTGCACCGCCGTGAGGCCGCTGAAGAGACTTCATGACCTCTAATAAAAAGCAGCTGCTTTGGCTGGAAGGCTCGGCGGCGCTGAACGGCAGCGGCGGTTCTGATTTCTCCTCTATTAAAGACAAACAGCCTGAACACCACCTGTTCACCACTCACAGAGATAATGAGTCACCTGCTGAAACTATTTCAGATCGTCTCCCCGCTCTCGGGCTGCATTTGCATTTCTGATGTTCAGAATGTATAGAAGAGACATGTACACTGATCAGCCGTAACATTATGGCCACCGACGATGAAATCATCCCACTAGCATGCAGCAAGGGAACGTTTCATCCTAAAAAATGATTTTTTACTTGAGCAGAGAAATGGTGTTCATACTCTACAGCTATCAGTGTTGATCAAAAATGGCCCAAGGAAGCAAAAAGCATTAAAATGGTGACAATGGGTACTCCGATGAAAAGTCAGCAGACAGACAGGCTTTAAGGCAGGTGGTTATAATTTTATGGCTCATCGGTATCAGTAAGGGTTTAACATTTTCAAGTGTGCTTTATGGAGGTAAATGCCTCGTAGCTGGACTTCCAAATGGAAAGCATTTGTAAGATATTGTTACCGACTATGATCTGAAGACATTGTGCTCTTATTTTACATATATTTATTTTAAATACACATGTACAGAGCGAACAGACATGAATGATGATTAAAAATAATAGTAATATTCATTCCTTGTGTCATCTCAAAGACAACATTTTCCTTTTGCATATCCAACAAAATCAGTTTTCCACCTTGAACTAACAGGTTTAGTGTTGCAGTACCAGTTTGTACCACAAGGAGGTGCATTGAGTCACTGAGCCTCAGTCAATGGAAAACGCTTAAAGACAGACTTTCCACTCAACACTGTCCCCTCATGTCCAGCAGAAAGGACGAGCTGATTGTCCCATAATGTCCCTGTAAGTTCAAACATGTCCTCACAGGGATGCAGCCGACACTGAAGGTGTAACTTTCACAAGACTTGTTTATGATTCTCACTTCCCATGAATAATAAAAGAAGAAACTTTGAATTGAATCCGCTGACACCGGCTCACTTCCCCTCATAAACCCGCCCGCCGTGTAGGCACCTCGGAGCCGCGGCCCGCCGCGTTTCCATCACTCACCACATTTAAAAATAAATGAGTAAATACGAAATTAATAAGCTGAAAGATTGGAGCGCCGGGGCTCTGAACACACACACACACAACACACACACACACACACGCACACTCTCTGGGAGGAATGGTTCGAGCACATTTGCATGGTGGTAGAAAATAGCCTGGCATATATTATCCACCCACTGCGCCTGATTTCTGATCGGGCCGCTCCTATCTGCCACATCTCTCATTTGGCGATCTTGCCTCCTCGCCTCATCACGATTAGAGACTTGTTTGTTTCTGCTAATACTAACCGCTCAATTAGAGGCTGACGCGTTCATCGCGAGCCGCCGAGGACGCCGTGTTTTTTCTTCTCCCTCCGCATTAGGAGGAGCCGACGAAAACGCCGCCGGGCCACCGAGGGCAGCAGGAATTTATTTCTAATATGTGACTTTTAGTGCGGCTCCACACAGCAATGAAGCAATTAGGTTTGCTGGTGTGCTGCGCTTAAGTAAGAATCCCAGGCGCTGATTTGTTTGGCTTCACCTAAAGTGATGTGTGTTTTTATTATCGGAAAACACTGAGTTCCTGTTCCATCCATCCATCAAGCTTCTGTACCGCTGCGTCCGACTTCACCTGACCGAGGCCATTTCCGGCTATTTCCGACGTAAGAACGTCTGCCCAACGCTGAGGCTGTACGACACACAATATTTCACATGCTGTGTCACGATAATGATTCAGTTTTCAGCTGTTCTGCCAAAACACAGCTCATGGCTGCACTTTAAGGAAAGAAATAACAGAGCTGGAACCTCAAAGCCATTAGTCGGAGTTTGGATCTGTTTGTTTGGACCAGTAGTCTCCAACAGGTTTTCGTAGACCCGATTGGCTCCATGAGGTACTGCAGCATCATGAAATTTGGAGTTTATTAGATAAATTATTAATTATTTTGGAAAAAAAAAAAGTTTTCCCCCTCAAATGAAAATGTCTTTAAATACGCATCACAGTAAATCACACAGATGGAGGCGTAAAGTTGATAGACTGCAGTTAGAAATGTGTACATTCTGCAACGCCACTTGATTTTCTTTCAAAATTCATGTTTTTCAGTATCTATTTCAGTTTTATTTCACACGTGCACAAACCCACATACAGCCAAAGTATAACTGTTCTCCAGTATACATTAAAAACGTTATATTTTGGTGAAGTGTTTCATATGGAGCTTTACATTTGTTACCTTTAGATTTTGTGTTTTTGCACCACAGTAACTTTGTTTCCTGCTGCTGTTGGTTTTTTTCTGCATTACAATGTTAATGAGAAAGACTTGTGAGTTTCCAGGCCCATCTGGGACGTGGTCTTTATCCTTGACATGCACTCTTTGCACCTCAGGGGCTGGCCTGGCCCGGGACACCGACTGGCTGGACGCCACCTGATCACATGTTGGACCCCCCTCCTGTAGGATCCTCATTGGCTGAGGAGGATCAGGATGCATACGACTGCCTGTGGTTGACTTCTTCCCCCCTCTTGTTTCACTTTAAATGTCTGTAATTTGTTTTATGAGCCGCCTCAAGCTGTGGATCTATTAATAAAAGCTATACGCTGCGGGAGGCGCTGAAGTTTGACCTCAGAACAACATACAAGCAAAACAGGGACACAAACAAAGTCATTAAAACCAAAATGATGCTGTTTCCCTGGGTTATTATTTCCATTGTGATGTTATGTATTAAAGGTTTCTCAACAGAATTTGATATAAAGTCCTTAAATCCATGAAACACAGTCCCGGAGTGAACCTGCGCTCCTTCATAAAGCCTTAATAAAGGCGATATGACATGCCTGTACTGTAATTGGCCTTTTGGAGCTGGGTGCACCGCCCCGCTCGTCTGTCTGTGAAGTAGTCATATCGTTATTCAGCGTCCAATTAAAATGGCCTCAGCCTCTTCGGGAGCTCAGCTCTCCGGTGCGGACCACCTGCAGGATCCTCGCCGGCGCTCAGCAGCCCGCCGTGAGTCATTAGGCTTCACACCGCTGCAAAATGGAAATGGCACTTACTCCTCTGTCCTCCACCTCCTTTTAAATTTCCCCCTCAGCTCCGATTCCTTCTGCCACGGGAGGAGGAAGTTCCCCCCGCTTTGCTCTTCTTGCACATTTAGCCTATTTTCCTGCCTCTGCTCTCGGCGGGGAGTCTGCCCCTCGCTCGCTCGCTCTCTCTCTCTCCACCACCTCTGTCTTGCTTTTCGCCTCCCCTCCATCCATTCCCCACTGTGTTGAGAAGAGCAAAATCTTTGAAGGGTCTCCTCTGCTCTTAACCTCTTTTGCTGCCTCTACAAGCGAGTGTCTATTTTCTGTATTTTTCTCTCATCTCCTGTCCTCAGTGTCAAGACGGCAACGTGAGCCGGCCGGCGAATCAGTGGCGGGACGATGAAACCAGCAAAAAAATGAAAGGAAAGTCAGATCAGACCTTAGCAGGGACTGTACAGACCACAGCAAATATTAAAATATGTACTGGACGATGGAGCTGGAAGCTGAAAACAGCTGACCGTGGGTGGAGGCAGAGGGTGGAGAGGTCACCACGTCCATCAAAGAAGAGACAATCACACACCTTAGATCAGAGAACTGCAACCTGCAGCGCCTTCAGTTCCTCTGAAGTTTACTGAAAATTATATCTAAAATAATTTCCTTCCTATTATTATCCTTTTTGGCTCATTTAAAATGAGTAAAAAGAATAAAACTGCTAAAATTTCTATTAAAAAAGGCTACAAGCGGATAAAATTGGCAAAAACCAGTTAAAAAAAATGAGGATTGGCAAAAAAAGAAGAAAAAAAAAAACACTCAAAATGTTTGAAACTGAAAAAAATGGAGCAAAAATTGCAAACATGACATGAAAAAAAAATGGTTACAGGTCAAAACGGTTAAAACAGCCTGAGGGGCTGAATCAGCTAAAGTTGGCTGAAATGGTTAAAAATGGCTACAAAAGCTAAAACAGCGACATTAATCCTAAACTATAGTTGTGAAACGTCATGAATGCACCTTTAATAAAACTACATGAATGACTTTAGAATCTGTGCCATCTGTCATGATTAAACGTCTTCTGTGGCTCCAGATTAATTTTATTTGTTGGAAAGTGAGAAAAACGTCTCTTCTAATGGAAAAGGTTACAGATCTCTGTGTTTGTTACAAATGAATAAATGAGGTCGTCTTTTCAGTTCCAGCGTTCCGGGTTCCTTCTCCATTGCGCCTGTTCGATACGCCGAAGCGTCCTCTGGGAAGATCCTCAACCCGAAGGCAGCGTGCATCCTGCATCCAGTCACCTCTAATCACCCATGGCGGGGGGGTTTTCCTGGACCAGGTTGGTCTGGGTCTGAAGACCTGACCTGTCCTCCTGATGTGACCTTCCCAGGAGAACACCGGTCACGATGGCGACACTCCAGACGTCCTCGCACCACTCAGTCCCTTCAGCCTTGACAAGACCCCCGTCCAGAACTGATGAACTTCAGGTCTCCGCTGTGGGGGTGAGGTTGAGGAAACAAGCAGCTGAAATGAGTTTCCTTCTCAGAGTACGGCCACGTGGGAGCAGCTCCGAGCAGAACTGTGACTCCTGCACATCAAGAGGAGCCGGCTGAAAAGCTCGAGGCGTCTAATTAGAACAACCCCTGGCGGAGGGGCACGTGGAGGTCACTGGGGAAGGAGGAGCGGAGGTCGGCCTGGGACCTGCAGGAGAGATTAAATCTCTGGGTTGGCTTGGAAATGGCTCAGGGTCCCCGAGGAAGAGCTGAACGATGTTGGGGGGGGGGGTGGAGGGTGATGGAGGACCGGTGTGAAACAAAGCGTGTGAGGAGTCGGACACGGACATGTACAGACTCCGCCCGGCGCCTGGCATTAAGATCTCAGCAGCAGATCCTTCATGTCGTCAGGTGAGGAGGCGAGAACTTCACTGGAGTCTTTTTACATCCAGTGATCAAATGAGGAAACTTACATTTACTCTTATTTCCTCTACACCTTTATGACCAGAAGAGCCATTTTCAGGACTTTATATCAATTAGAAAAAAAATGTGCTTCTTGCTGAATGTCTTCGATCCGGTCATTTTTCTGCCTAAAGGACAGAATGTACAGTTGTTCAGTGACATATCTGATGCAGTAACATCTGAGGAGAACACCAGTGATTATCTGTTCATCTCCTTGTGTTCGTAACGCTCACATAATCATCCCGAAAGGGGGTCGACTTGTGCCGGAAATGCGGATAATAAATTCCCTGACTCTTCAACTCCGGGCTGATTGACAGGAGAGAAACTCAGCGAAGGCTGCTGACCTGAACGCACCTGAGATAAATGTCCTCCAGCAGGCCGTCTTCGGCACGGCCGGCCCGACGCCCGACGCCTGAGGCAGACGCCGTAATTATGCACGGGCACACAAAAGTGCTCATAAAGCAGGATCCCGGCCAGGATGCATTAAAAACACCGCGAGCACATCCAGATCGATGGCGCTGCTCGCAAATTACCAGCGTGAAATATCATCAGAGGCACTGACCAGGGCGCGGTTACACACACAGACACACACACACGCGCACACACACACACACACACACACACACACATACACACTCACACACACTCACACATGCACAACACAAGTGGCAAAGACTGGATGTTAACTTGTGTGTATTTCTTTACTGAGATACTCAACAGAAGTGTTGCATTGTCATTTATCCATTACTGGAAAGAGCAGAAGTTGTAGAAGCTAACTTTTTCCTGAGCGACTGAAGTTTCAGTCCCGTTTCTCCCGTCAGATGGAGCCTCTGTTTGCGGGATGTCGGCTCCTCTGAGCCCTCCATCCTTCCTCTGCTCTGCCGCAGAGGCAGCCGCTGCACGCTGATATTCAGCAGGTACGTTCCCAGTGTGAGTCGTCTTGGATTTCGCACGCTGGCATCTGCTAATTAGCAATAAACATGAAGCGGGAACTGCAAAGTCATTAGGAGGCATCCAAACTTTGTGGCAGTTCAGCTGACGATCCCACAAAATGCTGAGTTTGAACTGAGCAGGATGCTGGTTTGACCGTCACCAAGGATTGATCAGATATTTATTTTAATTGCATGTTTAATGACCACATCCATCACAGATCTACACATCTTCTACAGACATTTATCCAACTTAAACCTACGTAGTGGCTGCAGTCAACTTCTGAGAGCAAAGAGAAGTTATAACCCAGAAACAAAACAATCGATCACTCAGATTCAAACATAGGGACAATTTTAAATCAGCAAATAATCTCAAATGCATCTTTTTTGACTGAGAGAGAAAAACTGGAGGATCTAGACTCAGGGAGATATTGCTAACTTCTCATCAAAAAGCCTCCAACACTGCAAACAAAGTAAAATCTGGTTCACAATAACCATCAAAATGCTCACGGAACTAAGACATAAAAGATTTTAACAGTTTCATTCATGACTTTTTGAGGCCTCTACCTAGTCAGTGTAGCATTTCTATTGGAAATGCACACTGGTATCAGATCAATCTAGATTCACCCTTAAGAGCACTTTAGCATCACTTAAAAACTGGAGAATAAAATCAAACCCAGGTTCAAATCTGGGGTGTTCATGCAGTGAGGTGAGAGTGCTAACCACAGCACCAACAAGGTGACACAAAATACCTACAATTTTGCTTCAAAATGAACATAAATCTGACAAATATAAGCTTTAGATACTTTAGAAAAACCAGCTTTTCTCATGAATTCGCTCATTTTCCTCTAAAAACTGTTTATTTCCACGAAGAGATCAACGTCATGCAAAGTAAAATACCAGACTTAGATCAGGACTAGAGGGGTGTTAAACAGAAAAAGAGCTTCCAAACTCTCTTTTGATGGCTCCACTGACAATTCAGCCACAAATAAAACATGTGAAACAATCGGATTTCCTTCATTTAAATGGTTGAAAACGCTCTGAGCAGCAGCTGAAGGTCTGCAGCTTCCTGTTCCGGGTGCTGCAGGTTCTGGAGATCTCGGTTCTGGAGCTCTCGGTTGTGAAGTTCTGGTGCTGTAAAGATTTGTGCTTCATGTCGTTATTTAGGTGGAAAAGGTGAATAAATTGCACATTATTGTGCGGATGAAAACAGACGGGGTTTCGACGGGTTTGCTGTCCATTAGATCCCCGCGGAGCGAGAACAGTATCGACCCGTCCGTCTTTTCACCTCTCGCTGTGAGGAGCGGTCGGACTAATCCATGTTTCTCCACCTCTGTGGCTTCCCCTCGCTCCCTCCGCCTCTCGCAGGTCCGGGACGGCCGTCATTAGCAGTCGCGGCTCAGAGTGCAGCTCGGTGGAGCCCCGGGGCCAGAGCTTTGTGCCTTAATTACCCACCTAATGAGTCAGTGGGAAAGTCAGTGGGCCTGCTGGTGCCTCCCCCCCCCCCTTCCTCCTCCTCCTCCTCCTCACTTACTGTATTCACTTCAGTCCCTTTTGACTTACACGCTTAATCACTCATTCACTACGCTCACCCAATGACTGCAGTCGTACTCGATTCACTGTCGCTGTCGCTGAACCAGACGTAAACGTATCAAACCGCTCTCAGCCGCCTGTTTGGTCTCTGGTACGAAACCCCAGTAAAGTAACTCTCTACTCTACTCTGGTACTCTGCTCAACATCAACGGTGACACTTTATACCAATCAGCCAAAACTTTATGAGGAACGGAGAGCGATAATCAATGACTTCTGTAAACAGTGAGAACCGATCGAGCAGCTCAACGTCATCTGGATCATTTTCTAGGGAAACTGCTGTAGGTTTAGATTACTGGAAGATCTTTTTCACACACTGAGCTACTTTTCATACATTAATTTGTAAAACTGATTAATACACCACAACAATACACTAACAGGATTATTAACTTCCCCAACTTTTCTTGTAGCACAGAGAGGGCTCGTTTCTCTGCCCTCAACGTCTACGCCAAGATTTGAATCTTTCCACTTCCTTCTTTTCTTGAGAATCTCCAATTTTATGTGAGAAAAAATTCAGCGTCAGCGTGAGCAGAGCGCCAAACTCGGGAGGAGATTTGAATCTTTCCACTCTTTTCCCTGAGAATGACCAATTCCACGTGAGAAAAAGGCCGTTCTGGTGCGAGTCGAGAGACAGAACTGGGAGGAGAGAGAGTTGAACTGACACATCTCCAGAACTCACTGAGCTGGGGTGAAAAGACGGACAGAAACCGGGGAGTTTAGTCAATCAAACAGCAGCGCGGTGGTTCAGTGGTTCGCTCTCATGGGAACAGTGCTATGATGGGTTTGGAGCCCTTCTGTGTAGAATTATCATGTTTTCGTTGGTTTTCTGCCACATAAAGTCTCCGTTTGTCTTGTGACAGATCTGTAACCTGTTTAGCTTTAACCCTTCGTTCAGCTGGGATCCATGAATCCTCATAGAGCATTGTGGGATTGTTCTCACTTACTGGGCTTGCAGCGAAACTTTTTAAAAAATATAACTACAAGTAAAGATAGCACCCTTCCTGATACCGAGTACTGATAGGAGTACTTATTAAATGGAATAAAGTCTAATTCATACACCTACATGTTACCGTGAGCCTCATCAGCATCGATATCGGTGAATCAAACCCTCCGTCCTTCCCTCCTTTGCATTGCTGTTTTGTTTTTCACTCACACACTCCATCTCTCGCCTGCTTCTGCTCACATGTGCAGAAAAAGCAATCAGCGGCACCCAACGTTAAAGCCCGGCTATTTAAAGGAAGTGAAGGCGGCGAGCGGCGGCGAAGACGCCTGAGCCTTCACACCTCCGGCGCTCTCCCGCCTCACGTCGCCGCGGTAACACTCGGGCTGATGGGATCACACCTGCGTGGCGGCAGAACAGCCTGCTCCGCTCGCTTCCCAGCTGCCGCCCGCGGACGCCGTGACACTCGCCACACTAATAACGTGGCACCGAAGCGAAGGGGGGGGGGGGTTGAAATCCAGCAACAGCAAGGTGCCTTATCGAAGCAGCTCAACCGTAAATATTCAGACCGAAAACAAACAAAATGAATCATGTTTTCAGAGTATTGATTTTCAAAAGTGTGACATTATTGCAGAAATTGGTTCTTGTATTTTTATTTTTTTTTCATCTTTGCCAGAAAGGAAATCGTGTCTCTACAACACCTCTGAAGCTCGACTGCGGTAACAAGACGCAACGCCGCCTTTCAGATGTTGGAAGTTTGGAAAGCTGAATCTTCATCGGATCACTGCTAACGACGAGCGTCGCCAACGACGAGCCCGATTAAAAGTCACTTCTTTAACTCCCATCCTGGCTGCCCGCGCAGAATTCATTTTGTTTTGACATGACTGTGGACTTTTGAGCAAGGCTCAAAGCTGCATAGCGGCGAACCCTCAACCCACTCCGCTACTGAGAAATGAGGGTAAATACAGACACTTCTCCTCCTTCTTTCATCAACTTTAGGAACAAAATGATCACCATGAAGAACTAATCGCTCGCTGCAGTTCAGCGATCCAGAAGTAACACAACTCATCGCCGATCCAGTTCAATTCACGCCGTATAAACTCCTCTGATGAGGCTTTTCACACGTTCACGAAATCAGTCCAAAGTTTTTCCATGAAACATGTCAAACAGAAAAACATATTAACACCAGGGTGGCTGACTCGGGCTGGCGCACACCAGTAAAACTGTCTGTCTCTGGTTTCATTATTTATTAATAAACATGTTTCAGTGATCATCAGTTTGTTTTTTAAGTTTCACCCAGTGTGAAGATGAGGGAAAAGTACATAATAAAACTTAAAAACAACTGTTTACAGAAAAAAAAAAAAAAAACATATTGGGATATACATCATTGTGAGGATACGAAACTGTGTCTGTATCACGGTGTCAGAGCATCCTGATGTTACGGTTGACGGCTGGAAACTCATTTCTGAAATGGTTGTTTTCTTTCTTCTTCCCTGTTTGTGATGCTGAAAGCTGGAATCTTCATCCAGCAGAGGAGCTGCTGCAGCGTCTGCCCCGGGGTGGAATTCAAAATAGCTGGAAACAAATGAGATACCCTTATTTTGTTGTTGGTGTTGTTGTTGTTTTTTCTCGCACCATCCAACAACTCCCGTGGAGTTGCCCTTGAGCAAGGTGCTTAACGGCCGGCTGCCCGCGCCGGAGCGCCTGGCACCGGCCGGCGGCCGGGCTGGGCAGCTCCCAGGCCTTAATGTCCGGAACTGAGCGAGTGTGAAGGGCGTTTCTGAGTGAGCGCACAAAACACGACGGTTCGAGGAAAAAAAACCCCCCCAAAAAAACCCAACGCGGTTATAAAAAAACAGAAAGTCTGAGCGGTCGGTCGGCTAAATGCTAATGCAATTGGCTTTTCTTTGTCTAGACAGAACACTTACGGCTGCTTGGAGGAATCTCTGAAAAAGAAAAAAAAAAAAAAACCCACAACATATTCATCTGTAAATCTGCGTCCAGAGCAGCAGCGGAAGCTTTTTCCTGGAGACGGAGGGCGAAGGAAGCAGAATCCATCCAGCGTTCGCTCCACTAAATGACGGGAACGGAGTATTTCCACTAAATGAGAAGGGATGACTTGATGGGGGAGAAAACTACCTGTAATTTGTTCAGCCAGTAAAAAGGTTTATAAATAGAAAAAGAAGGGGGGGGGGGGGGGGGTGTCTTTGTGTGTGTGTTTTTTTTTTTTTTTCAGTCTCTGGGACGAGAGTGCTCCTTCCCTCCAGGTCCTCGGGCTGACAGGGGCCCTCCGGAGCGCCGGGTCCACTCCTCCTCGGTTGCCTGGAGACGTCGCTCGGGAGACGAGCCGCGGCGAAATGAGCAGGTTGCCGACTAAAGTCCGCGCCGCGCTCACTTCCTGCGACCGGCGGTGCTTTTCCGCCGCCTGGTATTAGCGCCGCGTCAGAAACCGCGTCGGAAGCCATTTTCTGCGGCGACGCGGCGACTTGATTGAGTTTTTTTTTTTTTTTCTTCTCACCCTTCCATTAGCAATGCAAAGGAGCTGAGATTTGAATTTTAAAACGGGGGGATGCGCGATGATTAGGCTCTCAGAGGAAGGGCTGGGATGTTTTGGTGGCGGCGTTGATCTGCCAGCCGCCGCTTTGAGCTCTGATTGTTGAGCATAATTATAAAGACTGGTGCTGCTGGTGCTGCTGGTGCTAAAGGCTCAGCACTTCTTTTAGAGGGAAATCTTTAGATTACTGATTGAAGTTGTGTAACAGGAGTCCCGAGACGCCTCCTGCCTGGACAAATGGATCTAACCATTTGTTCACCAGTGCCCTTGAGCAAGACCCTGAACCTTCAGGTTTCTCCCATCAGCCGCCCGGCGCTTCGCAGCACATTCGAACAATCAGCGTGTGATTGTGTGCCGGGACTGACTTTGTGCCGTTGAGCCCGGAGCAGGGCGGATTACACGTCGGGGAAAGGCGTCTCTCTGCAAGCTTCTCGGAGACGTTTGATGATCGGTCATTACAAACACTGAGAGCAAGCGGCGGCGTGGAGGCGGGGCAAATTTCCATTTTCATATCCGGGGGGTTGGGGGAGCGTGACCCCTGCCGTCTCCCCGCGGTGATTTCTTGAATGAGAGCCAAATTGTGGAGCACTTTGAATAAAAGCAGGACGGAGAATGCGGTCCATTTACCGTCTCGAATCAGAAGAACTCATTATGCAGGCAGAGCGCCGCCCGTCTGTAAATCCCTCAACGGTAACTGTCTTTTAACCCTGTCGGGCCGAGGGCGGCCGACCGCTCGCAGAGCGCCAGATAAACGTTCGGCGCCGGGTCACTGTGCATCACTGAGCCGGAACAAACATCCAGAGGACGTCAGACTTCCTCCAAACACCTTCAAATTAAGGTTCGGCCTCATCATTAAACAATCAGCCCAATTTTCCCTGCAACTACGAGCTTGATCTTTACTCACTTCACAAGTCGTTTTCCAGCTCCTGCTGTTTCCACATTGTTCTTTCTTTGTATTCCACATTTATTATTCATGCATTTTTGTTTGTGCAGTGTTTTCATGTTTTTGCATAGAGTCACATTTAACTCTTTAAAGTACTGCGCGGCATCTCAGTCGCTTCGAAGCAAATTTTAATAACCTAAAATAGTCCGACATCTCTGCAGAGAAAACACACCGAGCTGCCTGGGGGTTTGTTCCTCTGTGGCTGGTTTGATTAAAACAAACTCCGCAGCAAATTCCCTGATGCTCTGTTATATGTCTACGTATGAATGTGAATGAATGAATAAATGAATGATTGAAATCCACCCAAAACACCACAGGCACCCAAGACAGGCAAGTTCTGGCACATCAGGTAGTGGGAGGAAGATGCTCTGTTATGGTGCGTTCACACCGGACGCGTCGCGGGCGTCGTCGACGCTCAGGACGCCTCGAAGCTGACGCTTGTGACGCTTCAAACACGACGCTTGACACCGGGTGGTCACAAAGCTCGCGACGCTCGCGACGCTCTTGACGCACGTCAGTTAATTGGTGCACGGGAGGCTGATTTCTGTTTCCAGCTATGGCAGATCGCATCAGGAGAGCGGCTTGGCTTTATTTGTTAAATAAAGCTAGACCGCCTCGTCGTCGGAAAACTCGCTATTGGCTGCTCTGCTCCTCTCTGCTCTGACTGCAGCGGGGAGCGCTGCTGAGACTGACCGCTTGTGAGCGCTTTGGGACGGGGGGAGGGGCTCACGCAGCACCCGCTGCTCATTGACGACAGCAGCGAGACGTCCTGTCACGTCTCCAGAGCACCAGAGAAGGTTGCTAGATTTGTCACTAGTTGCTTTTGAAAAAAAAAATGTCGCCAAGAGGCTTTGGAAAGTCGCCAGATTTAGCGAGAAAGTCGTCAAGTTAGCAACACTGGCCGGCCCGCATCGGTGCTCGGATCACTCGTAGTGACGTAGCACCGGAGGGATCGTCTCTGATTGGTTGACGCTCAGCGGCAGCGTGTCGAAAGTTCAGTTTTCCCAACTCTCAAAAAGAGACGCTCACGACGCTCCTGACGCCGGGGACGAGCGTCGTGGGCGTCGACACCCGAAAAGCGACGCTCATGACGCTCCTGATGCGCCGCCCCGCCGCCCGCCGCTCCACGACGCTCGTCCACCATAGACTTTGCAAAGAAAAGCGCCGCTCACGACGCTTGCGACGCGTCCGGTGTGAACGCACCATTATCTGGATGTCAGTGCAGAAACACACGAGTTAATAACAACAAGAACCAGAGCAACTACCACCATGCAAGCGATGCGAATCACTATCCAAGCATGCTAATGCTAGTCACTGTGTATACAGGCTAATGCTAAAGCTATGGTATTCACAGTGGTCACAGGCTCATGCCAATGCTCATCAAATTCTTTGTGGATACAGGCTCATGCTAATGCTCATCATAGTCTTTGTGGATACAGGCTCATGCTAATGCTAATAGTCTCTGTGGATACAGGCTCATGCTAATGCTTCCTGCAGTCAGAATCCTTCATGACGCCGTCATCAGGACCAGATTCAGTGAACAGAGCTGCTCGATACAGGAGCCAACAGCTTGGCTAATGCTAATCGGTCAATGTAGCTCAACAGAGACAATCGGCTCCGTGACTGAATGAAAAGTAGAGGCTAATGCTAAAACTGCTACAGCGATGGCTGAAGTGAGGAGGACTGAGTTGGTTCAGAATCAATGTGCTCCCACTGCTAACAGGAGTCGAGCGAAGTCGTCCTTTATGCGATCATTAAACAACCATAAACTTTCAGCTGCTAAAATTACAACAAAAAAATCTCTCAAGAAAGCTATGAAAGCATCTCAAATTAGACCAAAACGGCACATTTTACACGTTTTGGGGAAAAGCTAAAAGTTAAATACAAAATCCAAGTACTCCTTCCTAATTACAGCACTTAATCATGTGTATTTAATCAACATAAGGAGACCCCCAAGCATTTTTTAAAACGCGAAGCCAAGCTGCAGTGCACTCCGGGGCCAGCCCTTAAAAGCACTTGTGCCCTCCTCCACAGCCCTCCACGCTCCTGCGGCTCCTGCAGCTCCAACAGGGAGCCGAGCGTCGCCTCCTCAATTACCGGCCGAGTCCTGACGGCGGAGGAACCCGACGTGTCACTTCTGATACTAACAGGCGTCCAGACTACCTGCCTGCCGGAGGCTGGGAGGCTCAGAGGCTCGGGGACCGGCGTGGGAGCGTGGGAGCGGCTGTCAGAGCCAGCTCCGGGACATGGCCGTTTGCTGCCATCTCAATGTGGGAGCCGACTTCTCCACGGCTGCCCTCTTTTCTCCTGACAGATCTGCTTTGCTCCGACTGCGTGGGGCGATAAGTCTGAGTCGGCGCAGCGCCCGAGGCCAGATCGGGAGCGTTTATGAGGCAGGTCAATGAAACTCCACCTGAGAAGGACAAAAATACCCGCGGAAACCAGATCAAAGGAGCCTCAACCCCGAATGCAGCGCTGCGTCTGCTTTATCTTTTCCTTTAAAGACTCCCAACAGCTGGTCTGCACGTACAAGACGAGGACACGCTCTAAAAATAACTGTCAGAAAAAATAGATGCCAAAGACTTTCCTACACTTATAATAAAAACACCATTTTCAGGAGCTGAAGTTTCCAGACTGGTTTGAACTTCACTGTCACTGATCTGGAGTGAAAACATCCATCGCTGATCAATACCCGACATTTACCAGGATGTCAGACGTGTCGGGCCGAATTTAGAGCTCGGTCAGGCCGAGCCTTCAACCTTCTCATGACTGTCGGTACATTCAGAACGCCGGGATTTATTTTAACTTCATGGCTGATGAATTGTCAGAAAATGTGCAGCAAGTGAGAGTTTGGAATTCTTTTTTCCATCATAACTTCAGATTTCAACATCTGGCAGTTCTGCAGTAATACTGAGAGTTTTGGAAGGCACTGAATGACTGATGCCTGGATGAAGCCCGTCTGTCCTGAAAACTACTCACTGACCAGGTTTAAACCAGTTATGGACCAGTTTTATACCAGTCATACATCAGTTTTTTACTACTTATGAACCAAGCTACGACTAGTCAAATATTACTTTCAGACTAGTTGTGAACCAGTTTTAGACTATTTATGAACCAGCTTTGGCTAGTTATAAACCAGTTTCAGACTAGTTATAAACCAGTTTCAGACTAGTTATAAACCAGTTTCAGTTTAAAAGTTGCATTTTCTTTGATAAACTCCTGGAAATATTTATTTTTTGGAGCATTTTCCCCTCATCTCTGCAGCCTGACATTCAGCCTATAGGCTGATTTATGGTTTCCTTGAGTTTCCTCTGCTTGTCCATATGTCCTCCCATTAGCATTCAGCAGTGGATTCTCACAGAGACATGATGAGAGAGAATCAAGGATGTTTCAGATCCTTCAAACTCTCCATTCATCCATCCATCTTTTTCACACCGACTCGGCCTCATGGGGTTCGGCTGGCATTAAAGAGCAGAGAAGCCCAGGCATCGCTGTCCTTCATGATTTTCCACAGCTCGTCCTGAGAGACCCTGAGCCGTTTGAAGGCTGACCGGAGATGTAATCTGCCCGAGCCTCGGTCTGGACGGCCGTGCCTGGACCGCGTCCAGCTGAAGGTGACCGGGGGGGTTCGGCCTAATTGGATGCTTGAACCACCTTAACTTATCCCAGCACACTGAGGAGAAGCCGTTTGGCTCTGCGTGACGCTGACAGTCGTCTCCGGACCCACCGAGCATCGTGAGCCCGTTTCTAACGCTCACCAGATAAAAGTTCCACACAACTTCAGAAAACCAACACTTCATCAATCCGTGAGGGAAATCTCCTCTATGCCGAGATGGGGAATCGAACCTGCAACCTTCAGAATGAAAGATGACCACTAATCCTATCCCAAAATTTAACCTTTTGTACCTTTTGCTTCGCTAAATATTTTTGTATTTTTTAGTAAATTTATCTATTTTATTTATTGACAGTTTAAACCTTTGAGAGCTGTTCATGTCATTTTAGCTGCTTTTCAGCTGTTTTGGCCTTTTAAGATATTTTAGTCAATTTTAGATGTTCTGAACATTAGACCTGTTACAGTCCTTTAACCTTTTTGACAATTTAGCCGTTTTAGCCTTTCAACTTATATTTTTTTTTGCAGTTTTGGCAGTTTTTCCATTTGAGCTCTCTTTGTTTTTTTTGGCTTTTTTTTTTTCCGTTGTTTTATTTCTTGAGCGCTTCAGTTCGAGTGACTCGGTTGGTAAAACGGTTCTCTCCATCGTAAGGTTCAATTCCCTATGTTTGATCCACATGTCAGATTTTCCTTCACGCTGAAAACCAAATTGCACCCAATGGATGGCTTGAACTATGGCGTGTGTGTGTGCGTGTGTGTGTGTGTGTGTGTGTGTGTGTGTGTGTGCATGTGTGTGTGTGTGTGTGTGCGTGTGTGTGTGTGGGTCGATGGTGAATGCGATTACCAGTGTAAAGCTCTTTGACAGCTATTCAAGCAGTGGAAAAATGCTTTTATAAGTGAAATCCATTTACCGTTCATTAAGGGCTTTCTTGATTTGATGGGCTCTGATTGATTCCACTGAACTGCTCTTTTACTGAAGTCACTTCAAAGTTTGCTATAGGAGATACTAGCCACAATAAAAATCAGACTGTAAGGGGAATTTATGCAGGATTCTTTTGAAAACTGCAGGAAGTCAGAGAAGAGGCGCTGAAGAGCAGTAAGAGGCTCCAGAGCCATGTGCTGTTTATCTACCTAAAGCTGTGGTTTCCAACCTGAGGTCCAAGATTCTGGACAGTCAGAGATCTGAGAGGAGGGTCCACGACCTGATATTAGAGGCAATCTGCAGGGGCTTTAAGTTAAAACAAAAAGAAGATTAAGAACTCTCTGGAAACCAGGGCCTTGGGGATCATCTGGAAACCAGACTGGAACTTTTTAAGGCAGATCACCTACCGAGTGAAGCTGCAGCTGAAAAAAAGCTTTTCCTTCACATTCATTCCATCATCAAATCTATTTTATTCAAACTATAAAAACTTTAATCTGGGAGTGACTGGCATGTTGGCATAGCTTTAGCGCAGCTATTCCATTCTTATTCATGATGCATTGAAAAAATTCCGCCAACCATTGAAACAAAAAGCTTGAACCTGATTAGAAATTCACTGATGGACACTCGGGCTTTGAATGGGAGCTGTCAAAGTAAAAGCCAAATGATTAGCATCCCTCCCCCCCCTCCGAACCAAGTTAATTTCCGCCTCCCATGCTAACAAAACAATATGTCATTTAACGCTAATTCGAGCATTCAGGTGGAGGAATATGGATGGATGGCCTCAGACAATGGAGGCTGTTTTTTTTTTCCACCGGGCTGTGCTGGAGGGCCGCTGGGACCGAGGGACCGCGCGAATGCTAATAGAAACACGGCGCTAATCCATCACCCGGTCTCCTCTGAAATAATTAAGTCAAATTATAGGCAGCTCCCTCACCGGCGGCGCCTTAATCTTCCTCCAGATGGGGGCCCCGCTGAGCAACAGGTGGCCTCTCCTCGTCTCGACCTGCAGCCCACCTCCGCCGCTCCAGTCTGGGCCGAACAATGGCCGACCGGGAGGACGGAGGCGGGCGGGCGTCCCGGTGAAAGGCGACACGCGCGTGTAATTACCAGGGAGCGGGCGCGTGCACGCGCACGCCGGCGATATCGATTTCATAATTAACCGCCCACTGTGCCTGGGCGACACCTGCCTCTGTCTGCTGTGTGCCGTCGGAACAATGGGCTGCGAAGGAGACGAGGAGAGTTATTGTGCTCAAACAGCTGCCAGTTCACAAAGTTCAAGTCATCACGAGAAGGTTTTTTTTTTTTTTTTAGGTGTGAAATAGAGCAAAGCAACACCTGCATGAAGTATTACCATGTGATAAAAATAGATCTCATCATTTCGGCGGATGTAACATCAAACTAAGGGCTAAACTTAGCTGCTGATTTCTATTTCCTGTTGAAATTAATCTAAAAACTTGAGGCTAACATTGATCTTGTACAGAATTTTGACAGTTTCGCTGCCTGAAGTCATCCATTCACAGATTTTCTACTTCATCTTCCCATGTTTGCTCACATAAAGCATCACTACAAACGTTAACATGCTTCATTAACTCTAACCTGACTGCAACTCACAAATATTTCTCGTCCTTTCTGTGCAAAGATGCTTGACTACTGTAGAAAAAAGTACAAATCTTCTCAGAAAACCCCAGAAATCTTGTGCAATTTCAACAATTTACCATTTTATGGTCGAAACACGATAAAACGACGACCTCAGTGGATCATTGTAAAACTGCAAACTGTGGATTTTTGTTCAAGGGTACTTCCAGACAATGATATTTAGAAACATTGTAAAACACACACACACACACACACACACACACACACACACACACACACACACACACACACACACACACACACACACACACACACACACACACACACACACACACACAGGACAGGAACATTTTAAAATCAGACATCATGCCAACTCCACATGCATGTGTTTGAATCACGGCAGGAAACAGGAGTATATTGAGAAAACACATGCACACACAGGTAGAACATGCAAATATATTTATAAAACAATTCCTACAGTGCCACCGAATAAAGAAACAGCAGGAAGGAACAAGGAAGTTTCAGAATATTGACAACTTATCTAAAAAGAAAAAGTGAAACAAAATGATTCACTGAGTTAAAACATGTTTTGAGTTTGAGATAGTTTAATTATAAAGTCCCAAATGGGATTTACTTTCAGTGTATTAAAAATTGTACCTTATAGCCCTAAAAATCCTGCAGAGTGAAGCTTAATTTGAACATTTGTTCGATCATTGTGTCAAACTCACAATTTTTATGTTTCACAGTCATCATCGGGGGAAAACCAGACTGAAGGACCTCAAAATGCATGAATATGAAGACCGGCAGCCATAAACCAGCTGCAGGTGTGTGAAGCCGAACGGAGGTTAATCCACGGCGTGTTTACACGTATCATCACACGGCGTAAACTCCTCCTAATCAGGCCGTCGTCGCCTTCCGTCACAGAAGAATAGAGAATTATAACATCCGTGTTGCAGCTGCCGCTGATGAACTGTGATTGCTTTTCCCTCGTCTCTCTTCCGCGACCGCAAATTCATCACGCCGGCGAATCGCCGGCCGCGCCGCCGTGTGGGTGTGAGCGCAATCAAACCGCGACGCGCACGCAAATCGACCCCAATCAGCTCCCCCGTTTCCCGAAACGCCGGCCCGCCGCGTGATGGGTGGCAAACATAAGCAGATCTGAACCGTCTCCATTCCAGCCTGGATTCGGAGGGAGGGGTTAAAATCCGGGGCGGCGGTAAAGAAATCACATTATGGGTCTGCCGAGGCCGCCGTGTGCACAGCTGGCTGAGCAGCGCTCAGGGAGACTTAAAGACGCTGCTGCCCTCATTAACATGCCAGACTTCCTCCAAGTAAAAAAAAAAAAAAAGAACAATAGTAATATTGGCACGATAAGTTACTCAGCTTGCTCAACACCACAATTTTTGAGCTGGCAGCCATTTTTCAAGATGGCCGTCAGTTTTGCCAAAAGTATTTTGGTGAATTGGCCAGAGGGCTTTCTTTATTTGTCCATGTTGAGCTGTGCTTAGCTTTTGTCAACGATAAAGTTTAATTTTATTGTCGAACATCTTGTGATAAAAAAAGGAGAACCAACAAACACTGACAGAAACTTTTAAACAGAAGCATCTAGAAGAACAAGAGAATCAAAGAAGTAACAGAAACAATTCGAAGCCAGTCTTAAAATTAATTGAAACAAATAAATACTTCGAAAAAAAAATACAATTAAAAAAAATGAATACACAGAATAGCATCAACACTGGAAAAAGTCATGTTTGGTGATTCTACTTTCAGGAAAGATGGCGGCCGTCTTGGAAAATGGCTGGTGAAACACTCCCTCTCTGTCTGCATTGATTCATTTCAACAAGAGGATAATTCAAAAGTGTTTTCCAAAGACGTTTGGCTCAGAAACGCTTCGGTCTGCAGGTCTCAGCCGGGGCTGGTTAACGGGAGTGGGAATGCTCCTGGCAGGAGGAGAAAGACGACACCTCCACTGTTTGGATATCTCTAAATCTCCGCGTCTCTCATCGGTTGGAAACTGACAGAGCCAATATAGTGAAATGAGATACGAGATCATTGACTTAAATACAAAAGGCATTCGGCGTCTGCACACTCAGCTTACTGCCTGGCTGAAGAGCAGAAACAGAAAATCACAAATCCACACTCAGAGGCACTCCAGAGTGACTGATTAACCTTATCAGTTTGTTGTGGATGTCTTGTGATGTGAACACAGCGCCTGCAGGGAGAACATGCAGACTCCACACCGAGACGCCTCAGATCCAGAATCAAACACGGGTTCTCCTGCTGTGAGGCGACGTCGCTCCGATGAGTGGAAATGAGGCGTCACGACGCAAAAACCTCGGTTTTGCTTTGTTTCGCGCATGGTTTATAGTCCAATGAAATTACAAATTAATCATGACTTTCACAATTAATTCATCCATTCATCCATCCATCCATCCTTTCAATCTATGCATCCATTTTTCACTGAAGCATTTGTCCATTTTCCATCTGTCAGTTCATTTAGCATCAATACATCTATCATCACATCTAAAAATCAATATATCCATCCATCTGTTCATCCTTTCATCGTCCATCTACCCACTAACGCATGGATCATCCATCCATCCGTCCGTCCATTTATCATCTACTCATTCAAACATCCATCCATTAATTCATCCATTATTAATCCATCCATCCTTTGATCTGTTAATGCTCAGTAAAGCCTTTCGTCTTTCATCGATTCATTGTTAATCCAGCCATCCATCGAGCCATTCATAATCCATGCATCCTTTCATTCATTCATTCTATCAGCCAATGATGCGTTAGTAATCCTTCCATCCATACATCCATCCATCCATCTAATGTTGTTTGTTATACAAAGACATGTTGAGTGTGACAGTTTAGACATAAAAATCTAAATGCAGATGTAACGCCACACAGTGGCGCAGTGATTCACTCTCACAGTGAGAGGATCTCAGGTTCGAGTGCAGGTCTGCAGATCTGTTTAAATCCAGTTTTCTCCTTGTAAAAGCAAAAAAAAGAGAAAGGTGTTTGAGGTTAATGAGTGTCTGATGTGTGTGTGTTTATCCTGTGATGACCTCCCGTCACACAAACCAGCGCCGGATGAAGCAGAGTGGAAAAGGCAGGAACACATGAAGCCGTATTTCCTCGCATACCTTTAATCTCTCCCTCTCTTTCTTTCAT
The DNA here is from genome assembly GCF_902148845.1 of Salarias fasciatus. Lineage (NCBI taxonomy): Eukaryota > Metazoa > Chordata > Actinopteri > Blenniiformes > Blenniidae > Salarias > Salarias fasciatus. Next base: position 30,131,596 of record NC_043755.1, on the reverse strand, counting down.
CTGCGCAGGAGATCTGCTGGAAAAACGGACGGAGTCGAGGTGGGAAATGAAAAACAGGATCACTTAGTGAAGACAGAGAGAGCGCTCATCTGCCTCCAATCAATTTACTGCCTGTTTGGGAGACGCGGCGCCTTCAGATCGTTCCCTCTTAATTGAAATTTATCCCACTGCTCTTTTAAATGTTCGGTCCCCGCCGAGGACTCGGCGACGCCTTATCTCCACGGCTAATGGAAAAACTCCTGGAAGCTGGTCGGAAGCAGACCTTTGTTTAGTTGTCAGCGTGGATTGTTTTTGGGAAATTGAAGACGTTCATTTCCACATTCAGATAACTGCTGCAGAAAAATGACACCGACCAAGATAATGATTGATGGCGAGCTTGAAAAATAAAAGTGAATCTCAGACCGTCGGCGTCAGGAGGCTGTTGTGCTTTTATTTATTATTATTATAATTTCTTTGGTAATAGATGAATTTTAGGCTGCAACCTGAAACAGTGGCAATTCAATCAAAAGTCTGACACTTTTAAAGTAGCTTCTGATATAAATTGATTTGAAAACGAGTTTGGAGCTGATTGGGAGCGTCTCCTGTCTCAGTGGAAAGACAGCGAGGATTTAATTAGAAAGCTGACAAATCAGACTTATTCAGAGCGTTCGCAGCGTTTTCCTTCACTCTCCTGAAAAAAAAAAAAAAGGAAGTCTGGAGATGCTGAGAGCGTGCATTCGAGAGGAAACTCATAACTGGGATATTTCAATGAATGTTTGTTTTCACTTCAGCTGAGCGATCACATGGCCGCCCGCTTTTATGAGCTGGGGAAAATCGTCCGACTTCTCAAACTCATAAAATCACCTCATAACTCCTGGAGGAATGTCAAGCGGGGGGGGGGGGGGGGGGGGGCGGTTGTGTTTTTTTGTCCTGGAGCTAAAATCGAGGCTGTTTATAGTTCAGGTCTACAAACAACCGGGACGTCTTCAGCTTAAATGTCAAGTCTTTTGTTTGGTCTGATAGTCGAGCCAAAAAGATCATGTTGGTTTTATTTCCAAGTGAAAAGACTCTTCTTCTTCTTCTTCAGTGGCAGTTCAAAACGGTTGACGGAAGGTCGTCTTCCTGCACCCGATTCAGAACTCAGTTAAATATGTAGTCGGTTGATCAGTCAAGTGTGAAGTGAATCGCAGTGTGATCGTGTGTGTGTGTGTGAGAAAACGCAACCCGAAACCAAACCACACGGAGCACAGGAAGTCCGAGAAACGCCGGCTGAAGCGCCAGAATCAGAGCAAGACCCACTTCACCAACTGAACCACAGGCGCACTCCAGATCAGAGGTGTTGAACTAAACAGGAAATATCTGATTATGAAATCGCAAACAAAAAAAAAAAAAAAAGTGTCTCAGCAGCTGAAGGCTCGGCTGATTTCTTAAATACGTGTTCAGGCCGTTTAAATCAATTCAATTAGCCGAATCTGTAGCACTTGCTGTTCGTACGTCAGCTTCCACATATTTGCACCTTTTCTTCTGTGCAAACGTTCAGTAGCTCAGGATGCACGACGTTTATTTGAAAGTACATCTTCTGAAACAGGAAGTCTTCGCGTTCGTCCGCTGCTGCAGTTCCTGTGTGAAAAACACTTTTGTACTTTCACTGTGACGCTGAATCAAAAGGAAGGAGCTGGTCTGAAGAATGTCAGGAGGAAGTAAAAGCACAGATCTTTGTCTTCGGGGGCTCCGATGGCCTCGGTTGCACCAAATGAGTTTCTTTTGGCGGAAACACTGACTGGCAGCCCAGATCTGCCGATGGAGCGGAAAACATCTTTTTGCTCCGACGACGCTCCGGCTGAGGCAGAGAGCGAGGTCGAGGTCACTTCCTGCACATTCTGCTGGGGCGTCTAACAATAGCCATGAAAGATCCTCCATTTCAACCCCCCCACGCCATCTCCACCCACACACACACACCGTAAATACATTAGTTCCTTTTGGGAGGTGCGATCAGAGGCGAGCCGGAGACCGGCGGAGGTGTTTGGTTAAATTTAGATTGTTTGCTGCTCGGCTGTGGAGACCCTGATTGCATTTCAACACAATCAATACTGGCATATTGGATCTGAGTGAGAGGGCAATAAGAGCCAATAAAGCTGGGAGGGGGCGCTCGGGCGGATTGTCTGTCAGGCCGGCAGGAAAACAGCGGAGGCCACCTTCCAGGAGGCAATAAGCAGGAAAGACTGCTGGAATAAAAATAAAATCATACGAGAGAAGGAGAAGAGGGCAAACACACCTAAACTAAACATGAACTGCACGGACTCAGACCGCGAAAACACACCGGGACACGTGTTTGTGTCCTTCTGCCTTCGTTTACTCATCTAATGACGCACGCCGGTTCCCCACCCACATGCAGGAATCGCGTCTCTAAAATAAAACCCGGAGCGCCTCAGGATGCCGGAGAGCACGGGGACGGAAGATAAGGAGTCCGTTTCCACAGCGATCTGCAGCCTTTTTTTTTCCACACAAAAACCCATCGTCTCCTCCGAGACTCACCAAACTTAGCAAATTATAAAGTAGCACCTTGTTAAGCTTCCACTAATCTGCAGCAGCAACAGGCGAGTCAGAGACACACCGTTATTAAATTAGCATCATAGTTCTCCAACCCAATCCTGGAGCAAAAACCAGCTGCTGAGGTTCTACTCTTCCAGTTTCAAATAAAAACGGTTTTAGAGCTGCTGTCTCTCCACCATGCTCAATCAGTAAACTTCTAAGCTCTAGTTTTTTTCTTTCCTGCGCTTGAGGATAACTGCTAGCTTTAGCATTTGACTAAACTGCTGTCTTAATCGTTTCATTGAACTCCTGTTTACAACAAGAAGAATCTCATGTGCTCTAAACTTGACTGTTAGCTGTAGCGTGAGCCAAACTGCTGACTAACGACACCCTGACACTAAGCTCCTGTTTACTGGAGGCTAACTTTAGCATTAGACAAAGCTATCTTTTTAATGGTTACTATTTCATCGAATGCCAGTTTGCTGGAGTTGGAACGTAGATCCACAATCACTTTTGACTGTATTGTTCTCTTAATATGAACTATATGAGTGCCAGCTTTAGCCAAACCTTTTAGTCTTCATTAAGTCATAGGCTTAACTATTTGCTTTAGCATAAGACAAAGCTGTTAACTGTTACTATTCAGCTAAACTCCTTTATTCAGGAAAATGCTGCTGTACTTCTACATAATTCACCCATCTAATTGCGACCTGTAGCATTCAATAAAGTTACTGCCTTAACAGTTACTATTTTTCTAAACTCCTGTTTAGTGGAGAATTAGCAGTGATTATGGTTACTGTGCTCTAAATTTGACCAATAACTTCAGCATTAGACAAATAATTTGATCCTTCTGCTTATTTAAGAACCAATCAGTGAGTGTGATGAAGAATTTACCTTCATTAATTTGTCCAGCAGAGCCTGAATGTGGGGGTTAACCCTCACCCTCACCTGCTTCTCATTCTGTGTATTTCTGTTTCTTTATTTCCCACCCTCCCCGTCTCGCACTATAAGATGTGGCGTCTGGCTGAGGTGCCCTGCAACGCACTCGCTCCACAGGCCCGAACAACTCCAATCAAATCACAACAGGATTTTATTTAGTTTTTTTTTGTTTTTTTTTTGGGGGGGGGGGGGGTTGAGTAAAAATTGCATTTGCTGCAGCGCTACATGCACACGCACACGCACGCACGCACACACACAGCTGGTGTGCTTGAAGCTGGATTCTATTAGCTGCAATAACAAAACCCTCAGATACGGGCGAACCGACGGGCTGCGCAGAATACGAAGAATTACAGGGGAGGATAAACTTAAACCACGATGCCGAGAAGGGAGGAGGGCGAGGGAGGGGGGAGGGGGGCGGGAAGAGGAAGGAACCGGGCAGAAGTCTGCGTTTCCTGTTGCTGAAAAACTTTGTCAGCAGTTGCAGCTGTTTGAAAGGTTCATGAAAGAAACCTGCTGAGCTGAAACGCTGCTCTGACATCTTTGTCTCAGCAAGTTTTGTTTTTTTGTTTTTTTTGCCTCAGTGGTTCCAAATAATACGTAAGCCGCCACTTGGTATGAGCGGAGGCAGAAACAAGAGGTGATGAACACGTTACTGGAATGGCAGTGTATCATTAATACTGACCCTTTACGAGTTAAACTAACAAAAAGCGCCTATGATGTGGTCTGAAATCTATAAATTGTGCTGTTTTTTTTTTTTTTTTTTGGCGGAACATGTGGATCGGTAGTCCTCAGGGTGCTGTTGGGGAGGGGGGGCAGCGTATGACGGAAACAAAGTAAGAAGCAGGTGACCGTGAATCTGCTCTTCAATGTCATTCTTCTCTTCAATTCAATTCTTGGAGGGGATAAACCCCCCCTCCACCTCCACCTCCTCTCCGCCCGCCACACCACGACTAATCTCCCCACTCCGCTGCGCGGCGTTCCCGCTGACCTCTCCTGCAGCTCAGTCTTATATTTGAGTGAGTGGGGGGGTGGGGGGGGGGGGGGGGGTGGGGGGGGGCGTTGAGGGGGGTCCGGCTGTGTGTCACTCACCTGCTACAGCTCATATTAACAAGGAGACCCAGGCTCTGGGGGGCTTTTGCATATAAATGATGTGTCTGGCTCCCCAGATGATATCAAAAGCTCTGTGTGCATGTGTGCGTGTGCGTGTGTGTGTGTGTGTGTGTGTGTTGTCTGGCTTTGATGTCAAGGGCGACATCTTTATTTTCCAGTGCAGCCTCGCTACGCCGGGATGCTGCAACACATCGGGCATGTTTTCAATTTAACACACACACACACACACACACACACACACACACACACACACACACACACACAAGAAAAAATAACTACATTCAGACCTTCTGTCACGCAAAGTCATTTTCTAAATCACAAATGAAACTTTGTTGCAGTGATTGAATTTTCAATCCTCGTGCTACTTGTCATTTTTTTGTGGTTTATTAAGAAAAAGAAAAACCTCCTGCTCTCACTGGCGTTTCGTGGTTCTGCTTTACTCATTTAGCATGCTGTTAACATGAGCATCAGTTGTTATTTGACTAAACTCCAGTTTACAGGATGAGGAGCGCTTCACTACTCCTGAAGTGACTCAAGTCGTCCTGACAGTAACACATGAAAAACACCGCCGTCAGTCGCTTTAGCATTAGCATGCATTCACAGACAGGGATTAGCGTTAGCGTCCAGCGGCTTTAGGTTAGCTTCTCTATCCGAGCACTATCTCCGTGTTGGGAGTTTAATTCATATGTTGTTCATCTCTTATGCAGCACAAACTGCTAGCATTAGCATTAACCAAAGGCGTTGGCTGGAAAAAAGAATGTAAAATTAGTACATGAAGAAACGTTAAGATAATTTTTGAGTTTCTTAAAAAAATAACAGCTAGCATTAGCAGTGACTTTCATTGTTAAACTCACAGAACCTAAACTTTCCCGTTTACTCCAAGCACAACGCCTCAATGACCCTGAGCCGCTTATGAGTGACGTTAGCATTGTTAGCATTGGCCTGTAGCTACTTCCCCAGGTGTCGTATTCGCAGCAGCTGTGGCGTTTCTCCGTTTTCACAGGTTCATGATCTCAATATCAGGCTCTCTGCTTTGTTTTGGGTTTTTCTCTTTTCCCTCTTGGCTTCAAATGAAGGCGAGTGCGGCGACCGTGAAGCATAACGCACCCTCCCAGACGGGTGGCGAGGCGGTGGCTCGCCGGCGGGGACTCGTGCCGATATTTAGCGGCGGGGAGGTTTTATTAGGCCGAGCTCTCCATTGTTTCACGCTGCCTTTCATCTCTGTGGTAAAAGGTGTTATTTTGTGCATTTGCTGGCGGGTCGGGCCCCGCGGGGCCGTCGTGGCTGCAGTTACACGGAGCTGCGATCCGACGCGGCGACAGGAAATTATTACAAACATTATTCACAGTTTGCAGCAGTTTTCAGTGGAGTCAGCAGAACGAGCCCGTTACTGTACTCCTCAGGAAGACAGAGGTGAAACATGAGATTCAGCTCTTTATCCGTCTGTTGTTATCTTGTCGCGTTCGCCGTCCCTCTTACATTATTAACGTTATTCCTTTTAAGTCTCAGATCATTACGAAGAGAAGCTGACATTTTCACTGGACTCCATCTGACCGGACTTTCTTCTGAGGACTCGTGAAATATTATATATTTTCATATTGCCTTGTTATCAATTGAATAATCCATCATTACTGTTTGGAACAGGGATGAACAGGGACTGACTTCTCCTGCAACTAATAATAATAATAATAAGAACAATAATAATAATAATAATAATAATACATTTTATTTCCAAGTGCCTTTCAAAACTGTGGCAGTATCTCCGGTAGTCACAGAACACATCCGTCTCCCCGATGTTTCCACAACTGTTGGAGACGTCTCTGAGACCCACTGGAGACTTGAAGAAAGTCTCCAAGAAAATTGAATAGAATTTCCCGCTACTCCTCTGAGACCTGGCGACTCTCTAGGAGACGTCGGGGAGACTCCAGTCTCCACCTCGTCCTCACCGAGATTGATACTGATATTTAGTGCTGTTGACTCACAGCCAGCAAAACTCCTAATGTGAGTCCAGGCTGGGCTTGTTCTCATTTCCATGCATTTTGCTTTTCCTCAAAGACAATAGTTTTTGTCTGCTTGAACATTTTTGCTTCTCTTAATGATTTAAATTCCACATAAAGTGGTTATTTTAACCGACTGTGGTGGAAAAACAGTCCAATGGGATCATAACTTAGGAATTGGGGATAAAATAGGAATAGAAAATGGATAAATGGGTTTTTTTGGTTTTTGGTTTAAATTTCCTACAAAACACTCCATAAAAGATGTGCCGAATAAAAGCAAGAGCTACGGTTCTTTCAATAACTTTCATTTGGTTTAATTACAAGCCCATTAAATAGAAATACAGCTGGTTTTTGTTGGGTTTCTGTATTTCTCTGCAGGCCTGGTGGAGGCTGCTTTCATATTCATAATCTTTGACTCTGTCTTAAATATTTCACAGGTTCCTTGCAGATTAAAAAAAAAAAAAAAAAAAATCCAGACACATGAATCATTACCTATGCTCACATGCAGGGTACAAGGTAATTACAGCCAGGAGAAACACGCTGACCCTTCAACCCGAAAAGCTGCTGATGCTAATGCAGCCCAACGATTCAGACGCACTCAGACTGATTTCATAATCTTGTTTTTGCTCATAAACCTCGATGCAGACGGGCCGCAGCTGGAGAAGAGAAAATCCGCAGTTGTTTTTATTGCAAAAACCTAAAAAGATGTAGTGTTCTGCGCAGAAACTATCACTCTGAATGTTTTCTTTTCCTTCTCTAGTTTTTATTCCAGCAGTAAATGACTCCAAACAACAACCTGAACTCGGAAAATGAAGCAACGACTGGTTTGATATCATTTACCCAGAGACACTGCGATCCTGAGGAAATAAAATCTGCTTTAAAATTGCTAAAGGTACATGCACACTTACTTAGTCCAACTAAATGTCTTTAAACATCTCAGAATGATGAATTTCACTCCAGCGGTGTCACACTGACGACAACATTTGACTCGTTTTTGAGGCTCAAACCAGGCATTTCCTGTTTGCGCTGCGCCGGTAAAAGCTACACCGTCTAAAAGCAGACACGTGTAATTAGCTTTTTATTAAAAGCTCTCGGTTGGGAAAACACATGTGCGCCCGCTTTTTAGGAGATGAGGAGTAAACTCAGGCGGCGGCGCGGTGACAGTGACGGAGAGACGAGGCTCAAGCAGACCGATTAGAGTAAGTACCGAGCCCGCCCATCGCAGGGCAACCCTGAAGCAAAACCATGTGGGCTGGAGCCAAACACACACACACACACACACACACACACACTTCAATAAAAAAGAGGGAGGCTCCGGTCCGCCTCCCTCCTCCCCCTCCCCGGACCCGCCCTCCCCGTCAGGTCCCGTCTGATGGAGGCTGGAAGAGCTCCGTCTGGCACCGCGGTCCCCTGACTCCTCCATCCATCCAGTCCGGTCCGCCTGACCAGCTAATGGAGACTAATCAACTGTCAGGGCCAACACGACGCACACTACATCTCCCTGCTTCCCGTACCGCCCCCCCCTCCACCCGTCCTCCCACCATCTTTCCTGCTATAACTGTCATGGGCAGAAATAAAGTGATAGCTATATATAGAACCCTGACTCTCCACTTGGCCCGGCATACACACACACGCGCACACACACACGCGGCACATTCGATTCCAATTAGCTCGTCTCAACTCAAACGACCTCCATCACATACTTAACCTTCATCTAATCCTAATTCTACACCTCATCTGAGGTGAACTTCGACCTGAGTCACTGGCTGCGTCCCATTGACGGTTTCCTGAAGAAAAATACAGAAAGAAAGACTGAGTTTTGTGTCCCTCCGTACCAAAACATCGATACGTCACATATGTCTGTTTCAAACTTGATAGTCATATAAAATTTAGATTTTTTTTACACTGCAGTTAAGTTAAGCAGGTAAATGTATGTGCACGGCTGCGTCCGCATGTGATTAGATGCTGATACGACAGAAGAAACGTTCAAGACCATCATGTCTGAGGTTGAGACGTGTTCAGATGGACGATCGCACTCAAGTTTGGAGACGAGATAAAGACTAAAACAACAGTCTGAGGCTCCTGCCCCCTTTCACATCTGCAGCGAGTGGATCTATGACTTTTTCAACATTCTCTACCCCCTATCCGAACCAGAGCTCGAATCTCTGCCTTCATCACCAAAACCTTGAAAAAAAGATTGGGTTTCCTTTGTTAATTGGATCCATTTTACTATTTAATGTATTGATGCGTTGGAAACATGACTGCTGCAACAAAAGGATTCTTTGATCCGAAGTAAACTGAGAGCAGTAAATTTACCATGGAAGGACATTTTCCACATTATGGCCCAAACATCGATTGTTTTCAAATATCTGAAAAAGTGAATGGGAGCAAAAACGTCAGGATAAAGAAGTGATTTTGTGAATCCCAGAACGAATCTTAAAAGTTCAAAAGTTCCGAATCAAATAAAGCCGCTGAAAGAAACTTAAGTTGTCCTCAAATTTAAATCCTTCCGGTGAAATCTGGGGTCTTTTTGAGTTCGCAGTACAAAGAACACCCCACATAATACCCCAAAACAAAGAGGCCCACCAGGCCTGCACGTTAGGAAGTGACTCCCCTCCATCAGATAAAGATCTCACAGTGCAGGGAGGAAGGAGGGGGTGGAGGTGGGCGGGTGGGGGTGGGGGTGGGGGGGTTCATATTGTTACACTCAGCAGAGACACTTCATGAAGCTCATGCAGGACACCAGCTGAAACACAGTGAAACTCTCCCAAGTCTTGAGAGAAGAAGCCATGACTTTGAACCCTGCAGCCCCCCCCCAGAGGGAACGCCCCTCACTCGTTCTGCACCCCCACTCCGAGCGGGGTTGGACTTCTCCATCCATAATTGATGGCCGCCAGCAGGATGTTTGACACGGATTGGTCTGGAAAGTTCTGTATCATTAGCACAAAGCGCGAGCATGACTGACTAATTGTCAGAAAAGAAAATTATAATGGATGCGGCTATAAGGGGAACAAGCGCTAATTAAGACTCCGTCATTACAAGAAAATGCTGATGAAAATTACAGCTGGCGTAGCTCGTATTTATTCCACCAGTGATAGATTTCTTCTGCATCTCAAGGCTTCGGGTTTTTTCTTTTTTTCTGCGGTTTGATGGCGTTTCAGGGGAGATTAATCGCACTGGAGCTTTATTCTGTAAAATGCAACGCGCAGCACCGAGTCGTATATCGCCGCGTGCATCAGACGCTCGCAAAACTCCTGATGTGATGCAGCAAAAGCCCTGAGCTGTTCATACAATCTCAGCCGTGCGTGAGAAGCGGGGGCAATAACTTTGAATTTTTACGACCCTGCTGCACAAAAATGATGTGAGGAAATCTGCTGGAGGATCGATGGCGGCGACGGACACGCACAGATTCCTGAATGTGGGATCAGGAATCAAACGCTAATTTAAAAGTTAAAGCCACTTCCTGAACGATGACCAGAAAGGCTCCATGATGCCAAATAAACTCACTGATTATATCAGTTCTTGGTAAGTAAAATTTAAATTTAAATTTAAAAGAGAAGCAAACTTTTATGCTAATGCTAATATCTGTTAGCATAACAGCCGCCTTGCAGCACCTCATCCCCGACAGTGATGCTCCGCCTTACCGTCTTTCCCGATCAGGAAGTCCAGGTAGCGGTATGTGTAGGCCACGCCCACTTTGGTCTCCACCTGCGGCCTCTTCAGGGTGGAGTAGATCTTTCCCGGACTGTTCTCCTCGGAGACCGGCTTCATTTTCCGCAGCCCGCAGCCCATGACTCCGCCGTCTCCGCCGCCCGTCAGACGCTCAGACTCTGCCGACGACACACAGACAAGTTTCCTTGTGGGTTTTTCTGTCTGCAGGCTGAACAAATGAGAGATCAGAGGAGGCTTTCTGTCTGCAGGTGTAGTGTCTAAAAGATGCTCCGGGCTATCGACCACCTTTTCTGTGTCTGCTACTGATCCCAAAAATCATCCAACACCTGCTGAAATAGACAACATGTGAAAAGATCAAATTTAATACTTTTCTGGTGTGAAAATCGAAATAATCAGTGGCTTCATAATTAATTAACCTTAATCGCATGGCAGTATTTGCCTCAAAAATATGCATTTTCTGAGGATTTCAATGGATACTCACAGTCATAAATATTATCAACGAAAGCTCTTTCAATTTCTGGAGAATTTAATTTCAATTCAAAACAGTAAAAGAAATAGAGAAATGTCACTTTTAAGTACTTTAAGTACCTTTTCAGAACAGTCATGACCTTAAATGGTAAAAAAGAAGGAAAAAAAACCTTCAAACTTCAAAAAAGTAGAAAAAGCCAGAGGTTCCTTTCGCAATACATAAGAGCAGAAAATCCAAGTTTCTCATACAACATAGTCCTTATATCTGGACGAGAAATATTTAAATAGTGAAATAATGTGGAGAAGTGTTTTTTTCTTTCACTGTCACATAGTGGACGACAGGCTGTTACATTTCTCCCTGAAGTTTCAGAAAAAAGCCAAACTGATGACAAAAAGAAGCTCTTCTCTTTGAGCTCATATTGATTATTCTCTGTGAAAGGAGGGACCTTGAAGAGTTTGCTCGCTGTCAGAAACAAGTGCTTCTCCACTTCAAAGCTTCTCTACTTGCTGTAGATTTCTGTCAGAAGTCAGAGGTCACGTCCAATAACTGGAGGCGGCGCTCTCCTCTCCCCGGCTGTCCTCGGCTGACACGACACCAGATCAACCACAGATATTCATTTTCAGCTGGAAGTGCCATTTTCAGTATTTGGGGTTCGTTGTCTTTTTCATTTGAGATGTTGGAGATCAGTAGCAGGAATGATTACGACTTAATTACTTAAATATTTCAGTGAAAATCTCATGACATCTCGGAAATTTACCTTTCACTGGATTCAAAACTGTTAAAAATTGTTGATTCCGACTCTGGTTCCGCAGAAAGCCTCTAATTTTGAGTCTGGTTCTCCAGGCTTCTTCCTGTTAAAAGGGACTTTTTCCTTTCACAATCTCCTCTCTGACATGACTGTTTTATTTAGTATTATAGAAAAAAAAAAAAAAAGAAATTCCATACTGTTTAATTCTCAATAATCCATGTAGCACCACTGCATAATCATGAATACCGTGCACAGATAAAGTCCCTGCACACACACACACACACACACACACACACACACACACACATTGTTGCTGCAGTGGACGTGCGACAGTGACATTTAATGTGAACACACATAAGGAGCCGGGACGCAACTTCACTCATTCACTCATGCAATTAATTAAAAAGTAAATGAAATGTAATTAAAAGTTGGAAATTGTGGCGCAAGTGCTGATGGAAGTGAAATCAGAGAGCAGAGAGCTGCCGCACCGCCATGTTTCATCAATGTTAACGGTAAATGGGCTTCACTTAGCTGTGTGGTGCATTTTCACTGCTTCAGTGGCCTCAAACTGTGTGTCATATCCAGGCACTCGCACATACAGACGCCCCCCCCACCAACACACGGGGTGGAGATCGGGGAATCAAACCATCCAACTCTTGAAATGATCCTCTTCACCAACGAACCACAGCCATGTCTTAAATGAGTATTCATCCATTCATTGGTGCTGTATTGGCAACTTACACTAAATTTCCCTTAATTTTAATGCAGAATTCTCTTCCTGCTGCAATCACGTCCCACCGAACTCAATTTAAACACTTAAACTTGGAGAGGAAGTAGGTTTTCTCTGGAAATCATGCATTTGCAAAATTGTCCAGGCTGACTTTTTGTGCCAGTAATGAGGCCCAAGGTAAGACAAAACTGAGCAAAAGACAATGCCAAAAAAATGAAATGCAATCCTTTTGTGCCTAAAATGAGTATTTGGTTGTGTGCAGAGAGCGAAAGTGAAGCTTTTCCATCGGACAAAAGGAGCAAAATGAGTCTGAAACGGCTCAAAACGCAAACTGGAGGAAAGTACAAGCATCAAAATCACAATCAGGCTTAAACGCACTGTGTAAGTAAACAGGCTTCAGGCTGAGTAAAGGCCAGATTAACCTGTCTGTGACATCCTACACACAAACACACACACACAGAAACACACACACACACACACACAAAGCCAAACATTCAGTGGGATCACCATGATACCCGCAGGGACTTTACAAGGAAAACAAATAAAGGAGGAATATGCCAGATAAACCTCTACAAATAAATTAGAAATGCGCAAACACACACACACACACACACACACACACACACACACACACACACTGGACTTGATTTTTCATGGGTGCCCCCTCTCCCTCGTTCCCACGGAGACCAAATTAGCAGAGACAACCATGGAGAGGAGCATTAAAGGGCCAGTGTGTCTGAACAGGTGACGTCCCACTGGGAGACTGATTAAAGTCCAGGAGGGATGGATGGATGGATGTATAAGTGGATGAATGGATGACTGACAAAATCTGTCACAAAAAGGAACTTTTCATTGTTGCAGCAGTAAGTGAACAGTAATACAAACAATACAAGCAATAAAACAGTAATAGAGAATCATGATTATAACGACAGTGACAGCATCTTACAACAATGCTGGTAGTGACTGGACTGAAAGTTATTATTACACAATAAATAAATGGATTGATATATGGATAAAGAGATGAATAAATAGATAAACAGGTGGATGGTTGATCAATAGATGGATGGCTGGATGATCAGGAACTGGGGTGTATGGAGAGAGGGAGTGACGAAACAGGAAAGGAGGGGAGGGAGGGGTGTGGACGGGGGCTCTGTTAATGAGGTGAACGGCGAGAATGGAAAAGGTGAGAATCAATCGGGGGAGAAAGAGGAAACGGGGGGGGCAGCCGGGGTGGAGATTGTTCCTCTGAAAAGGACGGCGGTGGCGGAGGGAGGGGGCGCGGTGGGTAATGCATGGCAAGTAGAGTTGGGGAAGAGGGGGTGACGGATAAAAGAGTGCGCAATTAGAGCGGGCTGAATAGAAGAAGGGGGCGATCAGCATATGAGGAGGGAGCCGAGGGCAGAGGAAGAGTGAGAGATGAAGCGGGAGATTCATTACGGCCGTCATGAAAGCCTGTTTCCAGCGGCACCAACGCCGATGTCTTTGTTGGGCTTTATGAATCTCCACACGGATCACTATCATGTCTCCAACACGCCTCCTGGACTCCTGATTAATACCCGCCTCTCGCTTTACGACTCCGCGAGGCTCTCGTGAGTCGGTAAAACATGTTTTAATCAGTGAGGCGTGAACGTTTCCTCCCACGATCCTAAAACACGCGTCTGAGGTTAATCGGCGGCGGTAACTACATCCAACAGGTGACGGTGTTTGTCCTGTGACGGACCGGCGATCTGCAACAGCTGGGATTACCTGGAAAACTGGATTACAGCATAAAAAAAAAAAATGTTTTTAGAATCTTAATAGGCTGGTTCTCTGTTTAACCTGGATCTCATGGACTTGGGTGACACATTGTTCTATAATCTGAATTTATGAGCTGAAGTCACATCAGTTAGTGGGAGGAAGATGCTCTATAACATGATGTTCCTGGGTGGAAAACAGGTTTTCCCCATTTGTAGACCTGGAAAGATTAAATATATGATGATGTTCAAACTCTACTTTTGTGCCTTTGGTGTTGAAATAACTGATTTTCAGGTAAACATTGTCATATTTGATTGATTAGCTTTATTGTCATTGCAACAAGTGCAGCAAAAAGGAAATGTGCCCAGGTTATGCACTGCAGAGACACAGAATAAATATATACAAATATTAAAAAAAAATTGGTGAATAAAGCAAACAAATGACAGAAATGTGCTTTTAATTCTAAAGGTATTGTTCACCAAAACATATACGTAGCTATATACAGACGGTTGAGTTTAGGGTTAACCCGAAGCAGTCGGCCCAAACCCAAAGCGCTGAATTGACTCATGACGTCAGGAACAATAATTATAGTGACGTTGGACCAGATCGTGGCAGACGAGGCTGACCGCCCTATTCCTCATGAAATACTGTGGGAAAAATGTCAAAATAAAATGTTTAAAAAGGCAAAACTAGTGTTTTCCTATGAAAACCAGAAAAAAACACTCAACTCAGGAACAGAGAACGGTTGAAATGTTGTGACCTGGTGTAATCTGGATGTTTAAGTTACATCGGAGTCGTTTTATCTGCATCTACTGAAACGTGCTGGTGTCTCCCTTCTGTTTGAAGAACAGATCAAATTTCAGAAGCAAAAAGTCCGTAAACGAGCTTCAGTCCTCCTCAAACCGCCACCCGGGCCGGCGTTACGCGCTGTGCCGCAGTTCACCAGCAACAGGAGCGACTCCACCATCAAAGAAACCAGAAGAGAAGAGTAACCCCAGTTTTTCCACGTCTCACATGCTGACAGAGACTTGTAAATATCTTTCTGAGCCCACCCAGCAGAGAGGGGGGGGCGGCGCTCTGTCGTGTCGCCTGCAGGAGACGGAGAGGAGGCCGTCAGAACAATGAGGCGGAGAGGAAAACAAACTGAACGGAAACAGAAGAGAAAAAAAAAAGGCGTGCGAGCGACTTCTTCAGATCGGAGACAAGGCGAAAAGGAGAGTTCTTGACAGGAAGTGTGAGACGTTTGATATTTTCTAACGAACTTCTTCCTGCTCTGCTTTGAGGTGCGGCCAGCAGCGTCCTTCCCCCTCCTCTTCCTCACCTCTGGTTTGTTCTTCTGTTGAAGATTGACAGGCAGAAAGTTAGAGATGCTCTCAGAGAGAAAAAAAAAAAAAAAAAAAAACCCAGGAAGAGGACCATTGATTTCCCTTTTGCTGAATTAGCAACGATCCTCCTGCCGTTTGGTTCTATCTTCTGTCTCTGGCTAATGGCGCTCTGAGGTTTGATCCGATAAGATTTCCCCCCTCGTCAGCTGCAGAGTGACGTTCTGGCGCTCTGCTGGAGCTGCGATGCACTTAGCTTCGGCCCCCGCAAGCTAAACGCCCCGTACTCCGTACTGTACCGAACGTGACGGGCAGCGCCGGGGAGGCGCTCGTCTTCCTCCGCCGCCTCTTTTCTGCGTGTCAATCAATGGCAGCTCGTCAGTCGCAGGCTGGGATTTGCTTTCTGAGCTCACATTGATCACCGGGGTCAGACGCCGCCGCCTCTCGGGGGGATTTGGCACATTATTAAAGCAGAATTAGCCAATTTTTCACAGCCGCTTAGGGCAGCGGGAAGAGTCCGGAGGTGTATTATCGTCTGACAAAGAGGTTATCTCGACAAACAACTGCTTTATTACACAGTCAGGCCAATATTTACATGGATTTGCTGTGTCCTGCATCCATCCCTGAAGGGAAGCTCCGGGACGGAGATGGTTGTAGAAGCTATAGCAAAATGTGCCAAAAATTGAGATCCTTGTAGTTTTTCATGGACGAGAAAATGTTTTTTGTTTATTTGCATTGGTGGTAAAGAGCGAGAAATTCCCCATCGAGACGAGCATCTTCCATGTTGAGTTTTGTTAATACCGGAACGACTGCCGCAACACACGTTTCAGGGATTTTCAATCATTCTGCGCCACAGATGAGTTAATTGTATTAAAATTTTTAATGAGATTAATCATGGTGATGGATTAATCCTCGTTAACACGTCAATTTTAACAGCAAGATAACATTGTTAGGAGATGCTGCGATCCTGACAAGTAGAAGCATTTACTAAAATGTGGTTTCAAGCGTTGACTTGGAAATTTAGGAGTGTTTTAATAAGTTGCCTGAAATTAAATCAGTTGTTAAAGACAGGCTGCGCAAAAGTACATGGGCAACCTTGTCATTTTGTTGATTGGAATACCTGTCGCTACTTAACACTGATTAATTGGAACGCACAATTGATTTGATGAGCTCATTAAGCATTGACCTTCGTAGACAGGTGCATCCGATCCTGAAAAAAAACGGATTTAAAGTGGCCAATTTCAAGTTGTTTCTTCTCCTTGGCTCCAGAAATAACCCTGAGATGACCCGAAAACAAAGACTACTGAGCTCCAGAAAGCTCTGTCTGGGAAAGTCAAGACTGTTTCAGACTCTGGATCCATTTGATCCACTGTGACTGAAAATATTGGTCTGTGTAGTTTTAAATGGAGTAGTTGTTCTCATTAGCAGAGGGACAGATCGACGGAGAAGACGACGGTATGAAATAAAAGAGACTTCACAGCTTCAGCTGTGAATGGCTTCCGTAATGCCGCCTGACGGAGATCTCCCCCACATTACAGGACCACGTTACGAGGCTTTGATAGGAACATCGCTGAGATCAAACCCAGCAGCATGGGAAGCTTCAGAGTGGATTAATGGAGGCAGACATTAATTAGGACAGTGTGTTCTGTGTAGTCTCCCTTTCAAAGCCCGCTCTTCTCCTTCTCTCTCCCCTCCTTATCTCGCTCACCCTCTCCGCCTTTTTCTGACTTTTCATCTTTTTTAATCTGACAAGTTGGAGTCAAAGTGGAGTGCTGGGCCGGGCGGTCCGCCCAGGTTCGGGGTTTATCGTGAGGAGAGCAGTCGAGAGCTCTACAAGCCCCGAGAGCGGAGACAAAAGAAAAGGAAGGAAAGCTCCCAGTTTCTGTCCCTTTCTCTGAAACTTCAAATCTCAGAGTCTGGAAGCTGAAGAGGCTTCAACACCAAGTCCTCAGTTCCAGTGCTGAGGCTGACTGTTGTACAATACGTCTTTCTTGTAATTGCTGCTTTACGGATGAAACTCAATTAATTGGAGTGAATATATCACAAATGAAAAGATATTCAGAGGGGCGTCTAAAACCAGAAAACTTTCATTGCAGTTTTGGAGTTCATTTACACAACAGCACTGCTCGGAGACAACGAAACTTTCTGAAAACAATAAATCTCCGTGTAAATGAAGAAAAACTCAACTTTTCTGAAATGCCACACCATTTCCTACACCATCATCTGGATCACAGTTTAGCTCCTACAGACACTGAGTGGACCCAAAACATGAGGCCACATGTGTGGAAGTAGATTTCTTAAAGGGACAGAGTCTGATTGATGAAAAATAAAATTAAAACTAACTAGATATTAGAAGGAATTTCATAATTCATCAATGCACAATGCAAATGCAAATTACTACATCTGAAAACACTGGGATTGTTTATGCTTGAAGATTTGTAACGGAGGTGTAAATCAGCTCAGCCTGTTGGTGTAAAGAGAGACATTACCTCAACTGGCCCTAAACGACTTTTATTTCCAGACTCCATAACATATTTCATGTGTTGTTCTTTAAGTTTTTTTCTCCTATTATGTTTTTTTTTTTTTTTTTAAGGGATCTGTCAAAATCAACACTAGTATCAGGGATCAAAGTGCTCACACTCAGAAAAACCTTCCTGAAACAACCCAGCGAGTAATGTTGGATGACACACATCAACAGAGTTGTCCACAAGTACACAGAGAGGACGAGTGATGTCCACACTGGCTTGTAATAAATACTTGTACTGGTCCACGGTATCAGCAAGTAGCTCAAGGTTAGCACTCATACTAATACTTATCCTTTAATAAAGTGGGAGCAGTCCTTCCCTGCTATATAGGTGCTCCTTTGTTGCTTTGATCTTTGCAGGAAGAAAAATAGTTGCTTTTCAATATATTTTGAGTTTGTGATGGGTTGTGTGTGCTTCGTGATGTCTTTTTTCTTCTAGAAACAGCACCTTTGCCTTGTTGGTTTGTGATCTGATATATTTGTGATGCACAGACTAAGTGAAAAGAGGTTTTGTTTTATGAAAACAGGATGATTACAGTGCATTTCACTCATTTTCTTCCAGTGTGAATGGTAAACTAGAAAACTAGGACACAGTTGAAGTCATTTTGCGTCTGCAGTGAATCAGGGAAAATCTCATGCTGACACATGTAGGTGCTGCCATGGTTACCGAATCAACCGCCGACATCAGGTGTAGCTTTTTCATGTGAATCAGTCGCTTTCAGAACGCTTCTTTGTGAGCAGGTTTGTATTTGAAACCGAGTCACAGAGAACTTGGCTTCTCTGTTTGTGACGATCACAGCCGACGCGACACCGGTCTGGACTGTGAAGAATATATTTATCTATCCTTTATTCCAGTTCAGCCAGGAAATCCCAAACTTTTTCAGCTCAAGACGCAAAAAACAACATGTTATTTAGACTTTGTGGCACAAACACAATATCTAGGGCTGCATCGATACTAGTATCGTGTAGCAATGTCCGAAGCATCACCTTCAGGCACTCATTCATTTTTATATCATGAAAAATACGATGAACATGTCAAATTCTGATACTTGTATGAGTGTCCAGCACCACTTTAATTAACTTATCATTGCTTGTAATGAAGCTACAAGAAGAAAAACTAAACTTAACAAACATAGTAACTTGCCTGATAAAGTGCAAATTTAATACACCATCATCTGCATAAGTGGAGATACATTTCTAACATGCATCAGATACTGACTGTGCCTATATGGAGAAAGATAAAAGTTCAGATTGGACTCTTCTCTACATGTGCTTGCCTTACAAAAAACACAGCACCAACTAGTAGCCGAGCACACAGGGTCTTGGTATGATTTTATTTGTTTGCTTATAACTGAATCAGCAGCCTCCTAAGTCTGAATGAACTGACCCAAACTAGCTAATGGCATAAAAGCAGCAGTTGCTTATTTTCAACCAGACCTAAACCCAAGAGGTGGGGGGAAAAAAAAAAAAAAAAAGCATAAAACACAAAGAAGAAATCCTCAAAGTGCTGTTTTGGAGAATCGACACTCAGAGTCTTTCTGAGTGAAGGTCACAGGACGCGTAGCTGATTTGTCCAATAACTGTGCACCAGAAATGTCCTTCACCATCTCCATCTCAGCTGGGCTTTTTTAGGGGGGGGCAAAAGCATCGAGTAAAGGCCTGAAAAGGTTCCCACACTGCAGCTGGAAATCCCCTCCTGCTCTTTGCTTTTCCTCCTTCCTTCCACCTTTTTCCACCTTGAACGTTCAACTTGGAGAAACAGTCTGAGATAATGGAAAAGAAGAACAAAGGAAAAACAGCAGGCAGGATGGCGATGGGTCGGTCCGAGCAGAGACAGGGCCATGTGAGGCAACATGGAGTATTTTATCTAAAAAGAAGAGGCTGATAATAATTCCTGAAATGTAATTCTCATCTGTTAACTCCCAAATACCTTAAAACACAACCATATGGACATTATTGAGAAATCTGCAGCTCATCTTTAAAAATAAAATACAGTGACGGGAAATAAAGCACTCTGGAGAAGAAGCATACGCTTCCCGACAGAAACCTCCAAACACACCCTGACAAACCAGGGAAAAAAGGTTACAGGCTTTTACACTGCCGAGAAATTTCCACATTTCTACAAGAAATTTCTCCGCTCTTTTCCCCGAATGCCTGTGTGTAAACACAGTGAGATAAAGTTCCAGCATTGAATCTATTCACTGAGCCCTTTTATAGACATCGATTTCACTCCAACAAAAACTCCCAGTTTGAATGTTCAATACTCTGCAGCCGGAGAAAGGTTTGTTGGTGTCTGTGTGGCTCCAGCTCCCCAAGACGTCGGAAAAAAAGCCACGGAAGATGGACGAAATCTCACTCAGTCCTTTTCCTTTGATTTCTTTTAATGGAGAAGTTATAGGAAATAAGGCGTGTTGGGAGTAGAGACATAGCCCACCCATCCATCTAGCCATATTCTGTATTGTCTAATCCTGTGCTGAGTTGCTATGGCGACCACTTGTCCCGTTCTGTCTGGGACGCAAAACGCTTTTATCTATTTCCCAACATCAGTGAAGTTTCAGTCTCGTCTCGAGTATGAGTGAATCGTTCCAACAGTCGCTTTACTGACCGGTGACCCACAAGCCTTCACGTCTATTGACTTGTTCACCGAGTCATTCCTGCCTTCACCAGGTTTGTGTTTCTTAGTTTATCTGTGCCCATTGATTACATTTTCATCTGGCTTTTATTACTTTTCTCATTAAACAAATTTTAGATTTTAGATTTTTCCTGTTATCAGAGAGTCTCTTTCGGAGTAAAACCAACCTGTCTTCAGGTTTTAATAAAAGAAAAACTCACAATTTCAGTTTCCACACTCGCTGCAGGTTCAAGAAGCCCCACAAGAAGTAGGATAAAGCTGGGAAATGGTTGATGGCTGGAACCAGTGGTGCTGTGCTCCATTCCTTCTTTTAAAAGCAGCCCAGAAACGCTTAAAAAACAGTAAGACCAACCTTCCATTATGATTTGTTCATAGCCATAAAATGTCTTCATGATTGGTGAGCAGTATTTGCCTTGTCATGACCTGACTTACTCTGCCTCTGATTGGCTCGTCGGCCCTCACGCCGCGCCGTAAACACTGAACGGAGCTGCTGTTAGCCAATTAGAGGCCAAGCAGGGCGGCTCATAGCTTCATCATTCAGTTGGGGGGAAAAAAAACCACTAGCCAATCTGGCTCTTAGATACAGCTGAGTGGTTCATCATGGGGGATTTGGAAGAGGGTAAATATGGTATATACCTGCGGATAACCTGGATTACACCACTGATCGGAAACTGTCCACTAAAAAAAAAAAAAAACCACTGCACTGATTATTTGCTCAAATCACAACTTGGACTCCAGTTCAGACCCGGTTTAATATGACGAGCAGACACCGAGCCAGACATCAAGACCAGAGCCACGTCATACAAAATAATGTACTGGAGCAGTGAAATTAATGAGCACGTCTCCATCCTCCAAACAAAAAAATGATTTCGACATTAAGAATCCTGCTGAAAGCTTCAAATTGGAAGCGTCTCCAAATCCGAACCCCCGACTCACTGGAGAAGAAAGCCGAGGAGCCAAAGGTGGAATTGCTTCTTTTTTTTTCCTTTTTTTTTTTAACTCACTGAATCTGTTAGATTTGCATTGAACGCCCAAGGACGACACATAATGGCGAGCACGGATGAAAAGAAGAAGAAGGAGGGAAAAAAAAAGAAGAGAAGATGAAGGGTGAGGAGAGAGGCGAAAAGAGAATAAACAATAGTGTCTGATATTTTCAAGGCTCGGAGTGTCTCTCCGGCTCGCACAGCCTTGGCCAACCTCGTCTCCTCGCCGCCTCACGGCCCGGTTACAGTCCGTCCTCACACACACACGCACATATCCGCACACACACACACACACACGCACACACACACTCTGAGGGAGCTATTGCCATGGGAACCAAGCCCTCTATGACTATTCCCTTCTCCAGGGAAGAATAGGCACCAATCGCTCTCCACCTCTCCCTCTTTCATTGTCAGATTTCTTCTCTTTTTCAGATTCATCTCCACGTGCGAGAGCAAACGTGTAGCCGCCGCCGTCCTCCTCCTCTTCCTCCCTGCATGGCTTTGACAGTTTGATTTGTTATGCATGATCCGTCCACGCTGGGATTTGTACGTTTCTCACAAGAACAGAAAAACACAAAAAAGAAGCAAAACATTATCTCAACTCAACCTGAATCAAAGACAGGCGGGTTCCCATTTGAAGAACGAAGAAAGAGAAACAACTCGTTTAAAAATAGAAGACTTCTTTGGTTGCCCCGTTTTTTCGATTCTTCTTTAAAACACAGAGGGGGGGGGGGGTTTGAAGCGATTTCCCGCGAGTGACTCATTGCTTTCTGTGAACTTGCTCCAGGCAGGTCATTTTTTATTAAAGCCAGCCAAAGCCAAGTTCTTACATTTTCAGACACCCTATCGACATGTCCGTGTTGGACATTACCCGATCGATGCCGCTGCAATTTTCCTGACCACCCATTACAACAGGAGTCAATTTGCTATATAGAAATATCAAGAATGGGGGGTGGTGGGGGTTTCTTTCTCTCTTTCGGTTGGAGGCTAAGCTGCGACACAATCGGCTGAATATTGCCTCTTGTGTTTCCCGTCTCGCCTGGAGGATTCATCCTGGTATGCCGTCTCAGGTCTGGGGCAGAGCCGGGGGCTTGAATAACTTTCGGCTTGATTGCTGTCGCCTTGCAGCAGAACGAAGGGGGGAAAATAATCTTTGCGGAGAATCTGGCGAGCGTTTGGCGGAGGAGAGAAGACGACTTGCAAGCAGGGGCCACAATCAAGATGACACCCTGCCATTAAAACGGCGCGACTTATCTGCCGGCGCGTCACTCAGCCGTGTTTACGGCTCAAAGTTTATATTACATTCCTGCCATTTTGGATTTCAGCTCAACAAGTGACATGGTAATTTACATCTGAAATGCACAACTCCAGTGATTCACTACCTTCTTATTTTTCACAACGGCGCTCTCAGACTGCCTCCAAGAAAAGATCCAGACCCCTCTTACCTGTGATTTTATGAAAACATTTCACAAATCCTGATGGACATGTCCACAAAAACCAAAACGTCTGGACAGTCTGAGTCCTGTTTTACATTCTCCTCAGTGTCTCATACAGGTTTTTGAATACAACCTGTTCGATCACCTGGTATTGAAATGTGACTGTGGATCAGTGGATCGCCGTTCAACCTCCATGTCTGGGAAAAACGCTGAACTCCAAACTGCTCCCAAAGGAGGATGAGCGACGTGTTAAATAACTGGAATATCCGCCCTGTGGATGCACAGGCGCGTCTCAGTAAAAGACAGATATGTCGTGATCACTCAGGATTTGCACTCTTATTGATTTATTCAGTCAGGGGTTATTAAAGTGTAGGTTGAGTCTCCCCCGAGGCGACCGGAGAGCTTTGAGGAGCGAGCAGCAACAGAACAAATGACTAATAATCTGATTAGCCAGCTTCAAGTATGCATGAGGCAGGATCCAGTGAGAGACGAGAGGCAAAGTCTTGATCGTACAGAAATACAAGGAAAAGTGGCGAGTTTGTTCCGACGCCCCAGAACCACTGTGGTCATTTCAATTATTACCGAGCAGAAGAGAGAGGAGTCGGTGTTCACTGGGAGAGAGCCAACTCAGAACTCCACAACACACAAGTCTAAAGTCAGAGGGGAAAAATGTTCATTTTGTGGGTGACTTATGAGGGATAACATCTGATTTTCCATATTTATGAAGATAAATGCTCTAAATGTAAGTGCATGAGCAGACCTCCTTCTACTTATTTTTTACATCCGACATAACAGTCAAAGCCATTTCTACATGTGAGCCTTTGACAGATCATCAATTTTTCAAATTTGTATCGTCCCACTGATTGGTTCTGACGCCTCACTGTTGAAGTGCAACACATTACCGTATTTTCTGGACTACGAGTCAAAAAAAATCTGTCAAAAAATGCTTTACAAAGAAGGAGAGATAAAAAAATTATACATAATTCTCACTGGTGTATAAGACATTTATTTTCCAGGTCCAGATGCAAATGGTTGATAATAATCTTTAGTTTTTTTTCCAAGTATGAATATATAGAAAGGAAAATATGGTACTTTTTGAAATAGGAAAAATCAGTTCTGACTTTTACTAAGAAAATGGCAAGTCAGCAAGAGCGCATGAGAATTTATCTAACACAGTGGAGGGTAAACCCAAAAGGTTGTCCTTTACTTTAAAATGGAATAAAGTAGCTCATTTTCCTTCAGGGGGGCTAATCGTTGCAAACCTTGAAAGCTTTTGCACTAAACCTTAAAAAAAGAAAAAAGCAAAGTAGTAAAAATGTCAGAAACCGAAGCACGTTGCAATCAGAAGCTGAGAAGTTGTGATTATTTTGTTGTTTTTTTCCTTCATTTATTTAAAGGTAAAATCCTCCTTTTGGCATCTGCCTCTGGAATCAAATCCTTAATATGTATATTTAAAAAAAAAAAGGAAAAAGTCGTGAATGTGCAGCTCGCTGGAGTTTCTCTCTGGCACCAAACAAGCTCAGCATGAAATTAGAGTAGAAGGGGAATTATGATGGTTTAAAAATAGCCACCTTTCAATTAGACGTAGCCTAAATATTTGTGAGTGGAATGTATTCTGCTGTTTTGCTGGGCTCGTCGTCTGTGGGTGTTTGTCTTCACACTCGGTGAGGGGAAGGGTACACAGTCAGGTCTAAACCAACCAACCAACGCTTCCCAATTACCTTAATCAAATTTCATAGCCAGTGGGGGGCGGCGGTGGCGGCGGGCGGGGTGGGGGGGGGTCAGATAGCAAACATAAGTTGATTAAAATACATGTTTACTGAAAGACTGAAGTGAAAGTGAATCCAGTGGGCTTGGTTCAATCCACCACAGGAAGTGGAAAGAGCGAATGAGAACCTGGTAAAAACTGTAATGCTGTAACAGACACCGATCAGCCAATACATTATAACCACAACGTTAGCAGCAGGTCTTTAAAATCCTGAGGGTTGGGAAATGAAGCCTGAACGAGTCTCATCCGTCATTTCTCCAGGTCAATATGTTTCGATGCTGATCGGACAATCTCTGCTTTGGCTTAAATATCACATAAAAGCATAAAATAATAAGTTACAAATGCTCCAACAACATGTTTAACCAGCTGCACTGCGGTACTAAAAGAATTAAAACGTTGACGTAAATCATAACAGGGTCAAGTTGTTGACTTTTCTTAAAAAGTCTAATTCTATTTTTTTTATATTCATTAAAATGTAATTGAATTGATGTACAAACCTCAAGCAACTCACTACATGTATAAAATTCAAGGTATGAAGGTGTGGCAGTCAAATTAAATGAACTTTTATGGCACATCCACCAAGACCAAGGCAAAAACTCAACCAGAAACCCAGAAAGTCCAAAAATTAGGCACCTAATGATTCTGACTATAAGAAAAACCAGAAAAAGACATGCGGATGGGGCTAGTATTGAACCAAACTGTAATATTTGAAGTGTTAAACGTGAGATATTAAAAATCTTATTGTACTGATTGACAAAATGAGAAAATTATAAAACATCAAGTTAAAAAAACTGCATCTACTTTGATAATATTAGCATTTTCTTTGCAGAGAAGTGCATTCCCAGCACTTATACTCCATATCAGGTCGATTAAACGGGTTTATTGCGTGTGAAACCTGTTTTCAACGGGTTCATTCAGTCAAATCTGCCATTTGTTTTCATTTCCAGCATTTCAGGTTTCCTCAAGTGATTTTAACAAAGGTCATAAATCCGCTTTTATAAATGTTAATAAGTCATCAATAAAGGTTAATGAATCTGACTTTTTTCTTTTTCGTTTCAGCAGAACAAATGTTTCTAATGAGTCGTTCAGTCGTTTTCTTATAACTTCTCACAAAAAGGTTAGAATGAGGGAAAAAAAAGCACAATAAAGGTGAAAGAAGCTTCAGACTCAACCTGCAGGTTTCTCTTAACGATCAGCGCTGTGATCACACTGGGGAGGCGTGTCGACTCCGATTGTCTCTGATTAGGACGTCAAGAGATCCACTGAAGGTCAGCAAATATAAGAGCGTGCAAAAAATATGTGATAATATCCACAAACACTCTGTGGAAACTGATCTACAAAGAACGCGCTGAGGATCGAGTGTGACGGATCCAAAATAACAGCCTTGTTGACGTCTGGTTTTTATCTGCCATTTTCACACACATTTTTTGAGAGCTTTTATATCCTAATTGTCACTGGTCGCACTTTAATGTCTACTTTTATCTGATTGGATCCTTCGTTCTATTGGCATGCTTTGATTTTTACTTACCCTCACATGCAGCACAAGACTTTTTCCCCCCTAAACAAAGTGTTTTACAAATGAAATTAATTATTATTACTATAATAATTAATCATCAATAGTGTTCGTACTTCAGAAAATAAAGTGTGAATCAGCTCAGCTTTCAGCAACTGACTGTTGTCTTTGTGGACAATCGTCTTTTTTTTTTCTTCAAACTAAATTCAGATTACTTTCCCCGTGTCTCAGCGATGGAGTCGACCGCTCCTGTTTCCAGCCGATCATACTATTGTAAACAAACACATCTAAAATTGCAAACTGAAACCAGAGTTTAGTGAAATAGTAACTGGGCTCTAAGGGGAGCTAATTGCTTTCCAAGCATGTTAATGATAATCTCGGCAGCAGTGGAATGACGATCACACTGCTGTCAGAAACACATCAATGAGGCGCTCGTCCTCCAGCAAACAGGAGTTTCTCTCTATAGTCACTGCTAAGATAATGACAAAGACACAGCAGCTCTTCAGTTCTATAGATATCACTGGAATCTGTCAGTGTCGTGTTGCAGCAGCAGGTGTTACAGCCACGTGTCACTCCAACACTATTAGACCCTGTTTACACAACGTTTTCAAGTGATAGTTCATGTTTCAGAAAGTTTTGTGTCTCCGAGCACCGCTGTCGTGTACACAGACACCCAAAACACAACAAAAGTTTCCGTTTTCACTTGAAGTTCTCATGTAAACAGAGCTTTAGTGATTTTAATCCTAAAAATAAAAGTCAAGGCAAATTTAATTATAGAGCACCGATCAGACACGAGGAAAAGAACATATATCCTAAAGCAAATGATTAGGAATATCAACCTTAATTGATTTAGAGTATGAAATACTTTAAAACCTGTCATATTATCTCTCACATACATGCCTCCTTTTCATTGGCTCAACTTCACTTTTAAGTTTTTCCATATTGATATTTGGCATCCAAATATCCCACAAATATAAAAAAAAATCCAAGTCTGTGAATGACACAAAATCCCCCTGGAACCATTTGTTTGTTTACATTTCATCATGATTAACTTCATGCTTTTAGCAGCTTTTGGTGGGATTTACCCTTTAAATAAACCCTTTTTTCTACACCTTTGGTCCTGAGTAATGATACCATTTTACAGTGTGACACTGCAGCAGAGCAAAGCCCAAACCACAATCACTCCCACATTTCCAGCAACAGCAACAGCCCAGCGTGTGTGTGTGTGTGTGTGTGTGTGTGTGTGTGTGTGTGTGTGTGTGTGTGTGTGTGTGTGTGTGCGCAGCTCAGTGTGTGCTCCCATGTGTGGAACTTGCTGCATGTGATCAATGCCTGTATTACACACATGCTACAACACATTCAGCCTTTGATGTTCATACTTGACATTAGGCACATGGCTCAATGTGTGTGTGCGTGCGTGCGTGCGTGTGTGTGTGTGTGATTTACACATTTCTGCTGTGCCCGAGCCGTTGCTGCTTTTGTTTGGGTTTTTTCTGCCGGATCATCATAACCTGAGGGTTCGAACCTGGCAGAGCTCAGGGTACCAACATGTGGCGCGCTTCACTTCTATACTGCAGAAACGATTGTACGATAAACACTGACAGCCGAGCTCTTCCAAGAAATAACACCTGAAACGTTTAACCTCCTGTAAAAACCCGGCTGACTTGTTGGTGGTTTCTCTGAAAAATGACCAGCTCTCCTGTATTTCCACGGAGCGTCTCCTTCCATCTGCAGCCTGGGAGCCCAGATGGCGCGACTGAGAGCAAGAAGAGCTTCGCACTCCACTCTCAGACCTCCGTGAGCACACATCAGCTGATCAGCAGCGTGAGTGGAAACACTGATGTTCGTCTGTTCACACGACAGCGGTGCTCAGGTTCACTGTGAACGCAACTTTTTGAAAATGTTCTGACTCCGTTTCTGTGGAAACGGAAGAAGATGGTTTCAAACAGCAACACCCAACATGGAAACTACATCGTTTTGAAAACATTGCCGTGTGAACGTGGCCTAAAACACTGTCATCACTTTCCTGGAAAATATCTGCTGGACAAAACATCAGCGCCATCAACACACACAGGCTGGGAGGTGGTGCAGTGGTTCGCCCTGCCGCCTCACAGAATGTCCTTTCAGCTTACATCCTGCTGGAGACGAATCCCCGTCTCCAGCAGAGACCAGAGGAGCCTGGTTCAGTCCTGATGAAGCTTTTACTGAGTAGAGTTTGCATGTTATCCACCAGCCTGCTGTACAGCGTTTCGCCCGTCCCCTTTGTCCTCTGCTCAGTGTCTCCTCAGTTTCTCCCCATCACAGAAACCATCATCCACGCAGCGGCTGCGAGTCAAAACCTGACTGCACTTCTTTACTGGGAATCTCCCCCCTCTGCCACACACACACACACACACACACACGCACACACACACACACAGAGAGAGATGAAGTATGAAAAAAGGAGAACATAGAGTTTGAAAATGGGAGGATGCTAAAGGAGATGAAGGTTCAAATCCATTGTAACAAGTGTGAATGTGAAAAAACACAGAGAAGAGCCTCGATCGCCCCCTAGTGGCCGGTGGCAGCATTCAACCCCACCCTCATCAGCTGTATGGCCAAGGGAAGATTCCAAAAATAACTAAAAAAAAAAAAAAATTCCCAAATAGTTTCTGTCATGTAAGGTAGTTTTTATCATGTTGATTCTTCATATCGCGAATTAACGGGCTGCATTAACTGATTCGAAGTGTTCTTTATGGAATTCAATCGGGTTCAGATTAAGGTTGCACATGGAGTTATTGTGTGTGTGTGTGTGTGTGTGTGTGTGTGTGTGTGTGTGTGTGTGTGTGTGTCTCAGGGAGAACTCCTGACCCACCAACACAGTGGAGTTAACGCAGCCAGACGCTCCACAACTCACCAGCTGGAACTAATTAACAGCAGTTCAGTGAGACTGAGCCGCTCACTCACTTTCTCCCTCACACACACACGCGCGCACGCACACACACCATTCCTCCTCTCCCCCCTCTGGCTCTTCCTCTCCCCTGCCCTCGCCTTCCTCCTCCCTGACATCCTCCCTCACCTCCTGCCGTCGCTCAACTTGTTTTTACCCCCCTCCTCTTCCTCCATTCCTCCTCCTCTTCCTCACGCGCACGCTTGGATGAGCTCGTAGCACGCAGCCCCATGTAAACATCCACATGTACCGACTGACATGCATATGGAGCAGCACGGGGCGCGCGGGGGCGGGCGGGGGCGGGTGGAGGGCACAGCAGCTGGGTTGGATTCAGGTAGACCCGCTTTTCTGCTTTTCGTCCCCGTTCCGTTCCGCTCCGTTCCGTTCACGTGCGACTTGAAGAAGCAGCTGGAACGCGAGCGCGTGAGCGGATCTAAACCAACCAACTCACTCCGTGAAGTTTTGCAGCCGCACGAGGACGTTCAGAGATAAGAAGAAAAAGGCAGAGCGAACTTACCTGCTTGACAATCTGGTGGTGAAGTTGAGAGTTGGGGACTCGGCAGGAGAATCACATTCTCCTCGCGGAGCGCCGAGAGATGGAGTTGAGATCCGGGCAGCAGATGACAGCTCGAGACCCTCCGGGCAGCGCGCGGCGGCTCCTCCGCCTCCTTCGGTTCGGTTCGGCTCGGCTCGGCTCGTCCCCCTTCCACCACCTCGAGGAGCTCAGACACAACGTTGCACGCGCGGTGTGTTTAGGTCATGCTCAAACTATGCCTGTGCTGCCAGTGCTGAGCAGGCTGAGGGAAACCACATCCTGTCACACCGCTCCGTCCTCCTCCTCTCCGCCTCTCCGTCCTCCTCCGGCGCTCTCTCTCTCTCTCTCTCTCTCTCTCTCTCTGATTGTCTGAAGCAGCGCAGCGTCTGCTCTACCAGCCGCTCTCCCTCAATGTCTGCCTCTCTGGCAGCCGCACCGGTTCCACACCGCTGGCTGAAGAATCCATCTGAGGAGAGGAAGAGGAGGAGGAGGAGGAGGAGGAGGAGGAGGAGGAGGAGGAGGAGGGGGGCTTCGCTGGGAAATACCAGAGCTGGAGGAAGGAGGGGTGGAGGTGGAGGAGGGCGGGTGTTGTTCAGGAGTGGAGAATCAGGGAGGGCAGAACGACAAATCAATAGTTTGGGAGTGGAGAGAAAGCAGTCCAATGTCAAAATAAAGAGAAAAAAAAATCAGTCAGGGTGTTAAAAGGAGATGTGTGAGGAGTCTCAGTTCATGTTCAACAAAGAGGAAGCAGCAGAAACTGAAACCAAATAAACAGGATTCATTTTCTTCTAAATATAACCAACATCGCCTTCATAGGGTGTGTGATAACTTCATTTATACAATAAGTTCCGTATTGAAATGCAGCTCAACAAGGACGGGAAATGTTCAAGACTAAAATTGGAAGATGGAAAATATTAAAAGATTATAAAATATGTAAAAAAATAACTTCCTCCTTTCAAAATAAATGAAATACAATTTGAATATGAAACAAGATAAGAGATTAAGAGAAATATTAAAAAGTGACATTGGGACGGCTAACATTACTCGTAGTTCTCACTACGACTCTAACATGACATGTTGGCGATGCCTGTGTCTTTCTAAAGACGATTTACAGAATGTTTCAGGTAAAAAGTTTGTTTTTTCATTTCAATTCAACAACCTTTTGGAAACAAGGTCTATTTCTGTGAAATGGTGGGACTGAACATGATGCCACATGTCGGTGCTGTTGGTTGTTCTTGTAACAACACTTCTGTCTTTTGGTCATAGTGTAGACAGAAAGTCAACAGAAGCAAAGGGAGAACATGCAAACGCCGTCTTGTTATCATATAGCTGCGTCAGCTGTGTTTTTATCATGACCTGCTGGATGCGTCTGCATTTAACTACCAAGTATTTGAGAAAAGACTGGACAGAAATAGTGATTGATAGTTTGTTTAGGAGGAAAAAAGGAGAGAAATCAGAACTGATATTAAGTGGAAACGTCTGAAAATCCAGCTGTTAAAGGTGCTGTAGGCAGGATTTTGCTAGTCAGTGCTAATTTTTCTGTGTTTTCTTTGGATTAAATGTCAGAGTATTCATTGATAATCCTTCAGGAGTGTAGTATAACTGCACTACCGCGAGGGCGCAGCGTTTCCGTCTGTCTCTGTTCTGAGCTGAAAAGGAATCTCGACAGCTCCAGGTATCTTTGACCAATCAGAAGAGCCCATGAGGCTCTAACCGTGATTGGTCGAGGGGCGTTCGTCACACGTTCTTGTGGGAGGGGCTTAACTTGCGTAAGGGCGTGATGTCAGAGAAAACAGGACAGGATTGGCTGTGCTGGGTTTCAAATCACTATCTTAGATGGGTCAAATCGCCATCTTGCTTAGGTAACCGCAAGATGGCGGAGATGCGGCATCCTGCCTACAGCACCTTTAATTCGCAGAAATACTTTGGGTTTTGCTAATGTTGACAGACGTCAATCAAAAGACACATCTGGATCGATCAGTATAATTTAGGGTCAAAGTCTATCATCATGTGATTGAAGGAAACACCATCAACAGGCCACCAGTCCATCAAATTACATCAAATACAAGCCCAGCACACTAATATTGAAGAAATCACATTTTCTACTTCAGAAAAGATGTAATGATGGAGACTGAACAGAAGCCGATGCCATCAAACCATCAAACCAGCACGTAGCAGGAATGTCTGGAACATTCTTAGAGCCCATGGGAAGTTTGGCCAAAATAAACAGAAAGAGAAGGGGGGGGGGGGGGGGGGGGGGGGTTACGGGGTCCAACAGCTGGTTTGTTGAATATGGATGTCAAGTGAGTATGCGTGTGTGATTCCCTGCACTTCGCTCCTCTGTAGTGGCCATGCATATTTAATGCGTCCGGGTCAGGACCCGCTATAGCTCTGGATTTATTATTTAAGGCAGTTTGTATGAGGGACCGCCACTCTGGAGGAAACAGCATCTCTGTGATACACCAGCAAGTGTTTTTCACAGCGTTCTATCCACAAGTAAACAACATGTCGGTGTGAGCGCGCAGAGCGCCGCCGCTGTGCGTGAACATGCTAAAACACACACGCCGGCGACAGGATATCTGGAGCTTCACACACTCTCAAAGCTGCAGGTTACAGAGTAAATGTTTGTGGGAATAAAGTAGCATAAATACGTGGGTGGGTTTTCAAAAACATCCTGTTTTTGGCTTTAAACAGCTCAGTTTGGAGTGAAATCTCACTTATTTAGAGAAGCTGATCCGTCCATCCACCCCATCCTCCTCCCAATGTTGACATCCATATTTTTCTGTTTTTTTTTAGCTAACATGCTACATTTCATTCATAAACTGCATCCAGCAGAACCTCATCCAAACAATGAATTCTCTCCTTCTTTTGAGTACAAGTCCTTAAAACATCCATCCATGAAATTATCTTCCAAATATCGACACCAGCAATTTCATTAGTTAACACGTTACGTCGCTTGCCCGAATCCGTCCGTGCACAGCCGTCCTGATCCCATCGGCATTCTGACAGCCCTGCGTGTTTTAGTTAAATCACAATCACACATGTTTCATCCATCCAAACCTCCGAGAGGTGACCTCTCCTCCACTTTGGAAAGAGCGTCATGAAATGTTCCCGATGAAAACACGACGGTCTCAACATGGAGCCACATGCACGTTTTTCTACATGCACTGACAGCATCAAATGAGAGTGGTTCGACTGAGGGAATTCAACATCTGCATTTAGGATGACGGTCGGGGATTTTCCACTCTCACTGCAGGTGAGGAACCCATCGCCTGCTCTGCAACCGGCAGGCAGACAAAAGCCAGTTACTCTCCAGCGAGCGCACGGCAGCGGAGCGTTTAGCAGCTGGAATCCCTTCTTATTTCCCTCAAGAGTTAGTAGAGGTCAAAAGGAAGAGAACTCTGGACGGTAAATGGAGAAAAGGTATCGCTTTGTGACTCCATTGTGACTGTGTGCTCAGACCGGCTCAGTGTTTCAGAGATATCAAGCCTCATTGAAGGAAATGACAATATCTAATGAGTCGCCCCCATTGGTGTGTGTGTGAGTGTGATTAAAAGTGTTAAACAGTTTGTAAAGCGCTATATAAGAGCAAAACTTTGGTAGATCGGTCCCTAATTCTAAAAGTTGCTTTCTCGGTGGAAAAAAAGCCACAGGTGGGCACTTTAAAGCAGGCGACAAAATGCTCTGAAGTCACTTAACTCTCAGCTCGCTTTGAAAGTTGACATTGATATATGGTCGCTGCAGCCGTTTTCCAGCCAGAGTTGTGGAGAAGTTTCTCTGAAATCCATTTGGGTGGAATTCCGGCGCGAAGCGGCCTGGTCAGTGATGCAGAGTAAGTGCTGACCAAAGACCTTTTTACAATGTCGACGATTTTAACGGGCGCCGGCATCTGTTTCTCAAGGATATTGAGAAAGTTATGGGGAAAGAGTGGCGTTGACGCAGCAGTGCACAGCTGTTACGTGGCCGCGCAAGAGCTGTCAGTGTGGAAACGCACAACTTCGCTCCAAACCGGAATATCTCTGCAGCTGCTGCTTTGATTGCCGTGAAATTTTGAGCCGCCTTTTACGATCCTGAGTGAATGTATTCCAATAAAACTGCTGCTCCCTTAAATTCTGATTTCAAGCATTGATCCGCTCAAAACGATTTCTTCTCTCTTAATGAGAGACATGGTTTTCCATCGTAGACGTGCAAAAATGACAATGTGGAACGTCATTTAATGGTTTCTCACTGCTGGGAACTACAGATTAAAGTCTCATTGTAGTTCCACTGCTTTTGTCAGTGACTTCCTGTAACATCTAGATTACAGAGCATCTTCCTTCCTCTAACGTCCAGATTATAGAGCATCTTCCTCTGACTGACTGAAGTAAATTCATCTTAATATAATGGCACAACATTGTCACAAATGTTTCTTCATCTCCAACATCTCCCTCCTTGAGACGAGTGTCACATGTTTGTTATTGTGGAAATGAAATGTGGATGAAAGGTTGAAAAAACACAGAACGGAGCTGCTGAAAACAGAAATCACTGAATCTCACAGCACTAACCAGAGAAGCTGACGTGGGCTTGATGACTCACACATGCCTTCTTATTGCTTCCAAAAATCACATCGACGAATTCAGAACAGTCACAGAACATGTGAGGAAATACATCTGAGACAGAAGCTTCTGGAAACCTGGGTGTGGGAAAATGTTGCAGTTCTTTGAATGTCAGATTTTTATCATTGAAAAGTGATAGATTGTGTGAGAGCCCTGCAGTCTGTGAAAATTCCATTATGCGTGCAAGTTTTAGAATTTTCAAGAGTTCTGGAATGTGAGAATAATGAAGAATGTGAGGGAATTGTGCAGCATGTGAGCTGGGGAATGTGTGTGAGTTCTGGAGTCTGGAGGAGCCTTAGAAAGTTTTAAAATGTTTAAAAGAGCCTGCTAGAATACTCAAGAGTTCTAAATTGTGTGAACATTCTTAAATGTGTGAAGTTTCACATCAGGAGAGTTAAACATAAGGCCACTGGGCCAAAACTGGCCCGCAAGAGGCTCAGTTCCAGCCCGCCAAACTACCGAGCAAATTTTAAAAACCTCGAGAACAGATTTCATCTGTAATAAACACAGAAGGATGAAAGATGGCTAACTCGCTGATAGCAAACTAGCATTAGCACGGACATTTCTGTTTTCGTGAAGATACAGACATTTAAGTTCAGTTATGTGCTAGGGTTGTCAGAGACAACTTGAGGAGGAAAAGTCAACCAAAGACACAGAGACTGTCTGGATCTTATAGTGATTCTCCATGACCGGGGGTGAAGAGCTGAACATGCCTGTGATCACTTCCTGCTCACTAAACCATGCGACACTGGGCTCCTCTCAAAGTCGTTCCTGCCCTAATGGGGAGATCCGTTCACACGATTTGCAGCCAGAACTTAACTGAGCTGCTCGGATGTCGCTGCCAGAATATTTCTCCGGGCCACAAATTAATGATATGTGTCTTTTAAAGATGGAGGGGCCCTGCCTCTGTTTGCCGTCACATAGGGGGTCCCATTAGACTTTAATTGCCACCCCCGAAAGCGCAACACACATCTAGATCTGGGCAATGTATGTCTGACCTTGGAAAGACATTTTTCTTCATTCTTCCTCTTGTAAAAGACGACCGAGGTGAAAACCTCAGTTTGGAATAGGCATGCTCCAATTGCAGTATTAGGCTTTAGTAAGTACTCATATCGGTGCTCGGCTTACTCAAAAGCTAAAGGTTAGCACTCATGCTCGTCTTGTATAGAAGTGATATCTGTAGATCACCAGTTCGGAAACATGGAAGCTGGAAACCGAGGAACAAAAGCAAGAGGGGACCAGCGGACGTCAGCTGGACGCCTCACTGGCTCTCTGGCTGTTTGAACTGACTGAAATCCAACAGATGCCAAAAGACGGAAGCCTGTCTGGCACTGAATGGAACTAATGACGGCCCACAGTCTGAACTGTTGGGCTGGTTTTGAGAAGGACGCAGCAAAAACAATGAGAGGTTTACATGATGCCGTCTTCACAGCTCGCACTCCAGCGACTTCATTGTTCCGGGACTAATCTGAAGTGATTAGATTCCTTTATTGGATGATAAACTTGACCTGAGCGTTCTCAGAGAATGTCGGCTCCGCTGGATGAGCAGCCAAGCGTCGGTGTTTGTGGAGGCATCGGTCTGACGCGAGACGCTGGAGACGAGAAACAGAGCGAGACTCTTCACTGTGTGTCCTCCTTCAGCTGTGGATCTTCAGTCACTGTCGGTGGTGTGTGTGTGTGTGTGTGTGTGTGTGTGTGTGTGTGTGTGTGTTCTCGTATTTCTATCCTTGTTGGGGCCAAATGTCCCCACAAGGATAGCAAAACGTGGAACGACGTGCCTTGTGGGGACCTTTTTCCGGTCCTAAGTAGGAGAAACAGTGTTTTCTTGACCATGTTGTTGTTACTGAAAAAAGTAAAAGTGCAAAAACATTTCTTTAGGGTTAGGCTTTGTTGTGGTGTGGGTTAGGGTTAGGGTAAGGGTCAGGGTTAGGGGCGAGACATGAATGGGAGTCAATGGACGGTCCCCACGAGGATAGAAATACGAGACTGTGTGTGTGTGTGTGTGTGTGTGTGAGTGTGAGTGAGTGAGAGAGCGCTGAGCTGTGACTGGAGGTGCAGCAGTGCCCCCCAGTGTTCAAAGGAGGAAATTCAATCCATTCACTGCTTGAGGGTTCGGGGTGGCAGGAGTTGATCCCAGCTGTCAGCAATCTCACAGCAGCAGGCTTTACCGGCCCATCACAGGGAAAAACACAGAAACAGCCAGTGACACACGATCACACTCACATTCAGGAGCAATTATAGTCACCAGACTGTGGGAGGAACTGGGAGCACCTGAAGAACAAGCAAACTCCAAAAAGCATGGCTGCACCGGCACCAGTATCGAGATCAGGACGTAGCATCTGTCTACTCACTGCCCTATTAGCATGTCAATATCCAGAGGAGGAGAAAATTAATTTGTTTAACAGTAACAACTTAATCAGCAGAGACATTTGGACCATTTGTGTCTCATCAGTTTAACTGCTCATCACGTAGCTACATGCTACAGGCTACACGCTAAAGAGAGGTGGGGCTCGCACACCAGTGATGCTACATGCTAAACGTGACTGAAGTGCAACCGATTCACATAGCCAGTTTGTCTCGTTTTAATTCGTTGACTTAAGTGTATAGAGTATAAATGTTGCTTGATGGCAGTTAATCAATAGTCAGTATCGGTAAGATTAAGAACTCTGAACGCATTTCGAACCATTTCTCTTTCTTTTTGCAGAGCCTCAGCATCCAGACTCCTTAACTTCCCTTCCTCTCATTAGTCTGTCAGTCTGCTGTCGTACCTGCACTCGCAGCGCTCCGATCTGCTCGGTAATGGCTACTATTACTTTAAATGACCTGCCGTCACTCCTCACATCACGCCAGGAGTTTGACTTACAAGGAAAGAGCACCTGGACTCACACAGCCTCGTTGGCACATAAAGAGCCGCTCCCGTCACATCCATCACCGCAGTGACCATCAATGCTGCCGCTGGCCGCAGGGACAAACTATACACAGGACGCATTCAACTCCTGGTTTCTAAATATTAGCCGTCTTCATCTATCCATCCGTCTTCTTTGTCAGTTGCTCACTGGCCCTTCTGCATGTAATAGTCGATGGACAACAAGAACAGCATTTTTCAAACATTTCTAAAAAAAAATACAGGAGCGCTAACTCGTGGCCCGGTACGCCAACTACAGCGTTTTCACTATTTCTGCTGTTTTCATATCCACACCTATATCGTCTTCAAAATGTTGCTGTGTAAATGCAAAAACAATGCGTCTACACTTGAAATGTTGTGTAAAGTTTTCAGAAAGTTTTGGATTTAAACGACATTTTGAACATGATGTAGCTGGTGTATGGTGCGACTAGTGGGCACTGTCGTTTCTGAAATGAAACC
This sequence comes from Salarias fasciatus, assembly GCF_902148845.1. Taxonomy (NCBI): domain Eukaryota; kingdom Metazoa; phylum Chordata; class Actinopteri; order Blenniiformes; family Blenniidae; genus Salarias; species Salarias fasciatus. Next base: position 30,094,088 of record NC_043755.1, on the reverse strand, counting down.
ACACACGTGCACAGAGAACAACGTGATAAAAACATCAATGAGAAACATCAGTGAGAACACAGATATTCATATGGACAGACCACCGAGTTGGATTCTTATTAGAGGTGATCCAAAACTGTGCATCTGCTGAGCATGTGGAAGAATTATTGACTGCCATGTTTGCTGTGGCCAAGATGCACATGCAAAGTAGCAGGTTCTTCAAAAAGTTTTCTCCATTCAACCTTCATTTATAGAGGTGGGCGGATTGAGACCCAGGGTCTCATTTTCAAGAGGAACCTGTCTGTAGCAGCAAACACAAAGTTACAAACGAGCAATGGCAAAATACTTAAAAACAAACAACATAAAACACGGAGATCAGAGAGTCAGAGAGTTCCCAAAAAGTTCAATCTTGGCCGTCGTTTTCAAAAAGTTGAATTTTCAGTGGCTCCAAGCCCTGTTCTCATGTAAATGGACCCCAAAATGCAACTACATTTTTGCATTTTCATTTAAAGACTTTGCTGTGTGTTTGCAGGGCTGTTCCTGGTTAAAAAAGAAAAAAAGATGTTCTCTGTGAAGAGAGATCATGAGATCCTCCGTGGTCTGTTATTCATACTGTTTCAAACCCAGATCTCCTCCTCCTCCTGCTCCTCATCCTCCTCCTCTCCTCACACCAAAGGTCACAACATCTCCCACACTGATCCTTCACATTGGTCCTAATCCCTTCACGCCTGTTTGAGGCTACAGTAAAGAGTGGGCGTGTCAGCTGACAGAAATTCAACACTTTAATCCATTTGTATACACCTTGTAATCCAGCAGATTATTTACTTTAACCTGAGAAAGGGTTCGATCCACACTGAGCAAACGCAGAGCTGTATATGGAGGAGTTACGACTCTCTGCCTTGTTTACTCGCTGCTCTTTAGAAGAAAAGGCCTTTTCACGGCCGTGTTTTCATGTAAAGCGTCCTGTGTGTGTACCTGCAGGATGCAGTCGCATCGTAATCATTGTCGGATTAGACACAGGCCATAAAACACACCTCGGCTGGGATTATAAAAGGAAGGAGAAGAAAGTGCAAACTGCATCATCCCTCCTGAAGACCTGGATGCAGATGCAGTGAGTCAGGTCCAGTACATCCTTTCTTCTTTAAATATTTTCTAATGTAGCAAAAAAACCATTTTCATTCAAGTATAATCAAAAAATAAACTTTTGTTCTTGATTTTTGCAGGATTACCATCTGAAAAACAAACCAAACCACGCATGTATAACAATGAGATTAATGTTTATTTATTTTACAGAAAACTCTAAAAGCGTCTTTCTTTATCCTGGAAAAATGTGTGTTCTCCTGATTTTCATCTTGACGCTGCATCGGGCACACTCGGCCTGCGTCCTGGTGAGTGCATGCACACAACATTTTAAAACATTATAATGCTTATTCAGTCCAATTTTTTTGTATTTCCCATTGGAATATTTGCTGTTTCACTTCATTTGACTGGATAATATTGCATGAAAAACAAAAGAGGCTGTGAATAAAACATAATGTACTTTGGATCAATTGGCTCCTTTCTTCTATTGCTGCACTATAATATATCATTTAATGTTGGAAATGATTGATTTCTTTTGGTCAGAAAATGCATTTCTACCTCTTATTTTTAGATTTACTGAAAATCACTCCAGATTTTAATCTGACCCTTTCCTCTGGTGCTGTAGCTGCACATTTGAAACCTCTGTTTCAGATTATAATCTGATGATTTATAACAAAACTACCTCAATATTTTGGCTTCAGTGAAGGTAAAAATTGAGGAGAGATGAAATCTTTTGATATGTAATGCTCAAGGCACACTGAAGATTATCTTTAAGTTGAAAGGCAGAAAAACGTATGGGAAACTGAGACTGTGATATTTGTGGACTACCTTCACAGTAGCATATTTATAACGCTATTTATTCTTTATATCATAAGTTACATTGATACTCTTTAGCTTTGCTGGTTCAACTCTGGTTCAGCTCCTATCACTCAGGTAGAAAAATTTTGAAAACCTTGGGTTTTAAGAAATAAACTAATTCCTCAGGAGTTTAATAACAAGCAGAGTGCCCCAAGGCTCAGTCCTGGGAAATGTGCTTATTAACTGAGATATTCAGGAGACATAGTATTTACTTTGAGAACCATCAAACTGTATCTTAGATGTCAAATTGTGAAAGTTGGAGAACTCAGCAGAAATTTAATCATTGATTGTTCGGCTAATAGAGAGAAACAGCTGTTAAAATGACTCACTGTAAATGAATCCATCTGACTAAGCCTAGAAATGTTTTAATGTTTGTGTTAAACAAATAGTAAAAACAGCGTAAGATCATGAGAAGCAAAACAGGGCAAGACTGAAGAATTCATTATGATGTATATAGATATTCACGTAAAAAAATTTATATAAAAGAAGATTGTTTGATTGGTTCTTTATAAACTACGATACTTGTCTAAGTTGCTTGGAACGGAAGACATAGAAGTCTTACAGCTGATTATTTTCAGTTTTATTTTAACATTTAAAACTAAAAATAAAGAAATAAACATGTTAAAACAAAAACAAAACAAAACAAAACAAAACAGGAGGCCCAGGAATGAGCCTTGGGGAACTCCACATTTCATTTCATGGATTCTTACGTTATCATGAATTTCCTACCTGATGGGAGCTGAATGAGTTAAAGGCAGAGTCAGAGAGGACGACCAGATGACTGATATTTCTCAAAAACACTGTTTCTACGTAAAAGGTCATTCAACTGAATTAGAAAAAAACCCAATATTTCTCTGATTCATTTGTAAAAAAAAATAACATGGATACAGGTCTGGAGAAAAATTCCAAAAATATTTTAATTTAAAAGTGCTGTAGGCAGGATTCCACATCTCCGCCATCTTGCTTAGGGTTACCTAAGCAAGATGGTGATTTGAAACCCAGCACAGCCAATCCTGTCCTGTTTTCTCTGACATCACGCCCTTACGCAAGTTAAGCTCCTCCCACAAGAATGCGCGACAAACGCCCCTCGACCAATCACAGTTAGAGCCTCAGGGGCTCTTCTGATTGGTCAAACATACCGGGAGCGGTCGAGATTCCTTTTCAGCTCAGAACAGAGACAGATGGAAACGCTGCGCCCTCGCGGTAGTGCAATTATGCTACACTCCTAAAGGATTATCAATGGATACTCTAACATTTAATCCAAAGAAAACACAGAAAAATTAGCACTGACTAGCAAAATCCTGCCTACAGCACCTTTAACTATCCCCTAAACCGAGTAATAAAAACACATACCTTTAACAAACAACAAAAATAAGTATATCTTTATCGTTGCTGAAACTGACAAAGTATTTTTTTCTCCTTTCCAAATCCATCCTGCCCCGATGTGTCTACAGCCAGGTGAGCATCATCTAACAGGCACCAGGGATATTAGCGTTTTTGTTTTGTTTTGTTTGTTATTCCAGAAACCAGACTCAAGCTTCCACTTAGATTACGATGGGATTTGATCATCTCGTTGTGTTTCTTTTGGTTATTTCAAATCTTTTCATATCAATTAAACTGGGATTTGCTTGAGAGGCTGTTATATCTTCACTGTGTTTTATCTGAACTGTAACTGCTTAAACTCTGCTTACATGTTAAAATTTAGACATTTAATGTAGTAGATTACAAAGAAAGGGCATCTGTTTCCCACCCTGGACATCTCTACCTGCTCAATTGAGGGTTTCTCTTTCTATGTAGAGTTTGCATGTTCCTCTCACAGTGAGAATAGTTTCTTTCTCTGGTTTTCTTCCCCCACAGTTAAAAAAAATAGAAAAAAAAAAACATCCACTGACTGAGTTGTTCCTCTAAATGTGTAAACATGAGCGTCTGCTCCCTCTGTCTCTTGGTATTTGCCCTGAGCTGGTGACCTTTTAAAGGTGTAGCCTGCCTCCACCCTTCGTTAGCTGGGATCAGTGATCGGTGAGGCTCATGGCCGATGAGGCGCTGACTCCATCAGAATCCGATCTGAGACATAATGTCTTGATTCACGTCGGTGCTCAGAAGAACTGCTCTACTCTCATTCATGTAGACCGGATTAACTGTTTAGTTGTGATTGTTAAGGCTGGGAATTATTTACCTAACTGGGATAGAATCTCAGATCGCTTGACAAAGATTCCGGTTCCCCACACATTTTGAAGTTACGAAAGTATGTTAGAGTTCACTCAAGGTTACGAAAGTAGTTTAGATGAGTTTTGAAGTTGATTTGTAATGTGATCCAATGAACGTGTGTGTTTCTAGAAATCTGTACGGAAAATGCTGAAGTTCAAGCCGAGATCGTGGACGTGCACAACGCCTTCAGGAGAGCAGTTCAGCCCAGCGCCGCCAACATGCTCATGATGGTCAGATATGCTTTCTTTACCAACATCCTCTGAGATCTGTGTGAATACATCCTCATTGTTAATATGCAATCACTGAGGAAAGACAAAAAAAAAATGTATTTCATAATCACAAATGGAGGAAATTCTGGAGTTTGTTGAGATGTGATGGTTGTAAGAAGTGGCCTTGTCATAAACGTGATGTGTACATTTTCATTAGATCTATTGTCATTGCCTGATAACTTCATCCACGAGAAGAAAAACGCAATGACACGATAATTGTTGTGTTCTTCATGGAAATGGGCTGTTGTTCCACATTCTGAGTAGAATTCCTATTGTTCCTCCAGTACCCGAGGTTCCACTGTCAGTCAGAGTCTCCCAGTTTTTTGATAGCCTCAGTGACCCTGACCCCCCCCCCCCCCTCTTGTTTGTTTGAGCAGAGCTACAGTGAGGAGATCGCAGTGGGCGCTCAGGCCTGGGTCGACAGGTGCATCCTGGCTCACGGAGCACCGAGCACACGCATGCTCAACGGTACCATCCTGTTCACTGTTTGCGTTTTATCCAGTTCCACATCTGTCAAGACCTCAAATAGCAGCTTGTATCCAATGTAAACTGATAGTGTGTTGAGAGATATACAGTTATCTCCAGTTTAAACAACCATCTCCTTTAGAAGAGTTACAAAGAGTTGGAGATGATCCTGAGCAGGGCTTTTAGTGAAGTCAGTCTGATCTTCTGGGACGTTCAGTGCTGCCGTCGTGTGTTTTCTGCTCTCATGCAGGATACGAACTCGGTGAGAACCTGTACTATTCATCATATCCCTTCTCATGGACGGGCATAATCACCATCTGGCATGAGGAGGTGACACACTACAACTATCCAAATGGATCCACCGATGGGAGTTCAGTGGGTCACTACACCCAGGTAACAGCAGAGGCCTGGACTGAGGCTGGAGCTTCTCTTAAGCCCCTTTCCCACTGGCGAAAAAAACCCGTTTAAACCCGCTAATAATCGGCTCCTCATGGCAGTGTGAAAGGGTTTGATCGGCATTTAGACCCAGGTCTTTAAACTCTGCAATCTACCCGGGTTTTTAGCGGGTCGGCTTTCTATCAGCTTTTAGTGGGAGGGATACATCTGGGAACTTACATGATGATGTCGACGCAGCGTGGCTACGTTAGCGCGCTAGTTGTTGTTTCTGGACACAGCGTGAGATTTCCTTCGTCAACATGACCCAGCATTGGCAAGATAGCGAGACCAGAGAGGTTCCACTGATCCGTGGGGAAGAGGAGATTCGTCTATAGGTAACGGGGACTGTGTTCTGCTGCATTGTTTACTTTCGTTGTGCTCCGTCGCGCTGATGATGTCATCAACGTGGGACACCATCAGCGCGGGAAAACGCAGTGCCGCGGCTCGCCAGCAGGCGGTGAGACCCGGGTCTGCAGGCAGTGGGAAAGGAGTCTAAAAGCTGATCGTTAGCGGGTCGAAAACACGGGTCGACCCGCTAGTTGCAGTGGCAAAGGGGTATTATTGTGGTAATTTCAGGGTCAGTCCGGGATATTCTGTAATACGACAGGTCAACGTCTTACCAGGATAAATCACAACGGTAACTTGCACTGAATGGTTAACTTGTGTGCCATGTATGTTTTTAGATTTGCTCTTGACTTGCTCCCATTTGTGTTTAGCTCCACTAGGGTTACATCTGCAGCAGTGAGGTTAATGATAATGAACTGGTCAACAATCAACCAGAATACCAGAAAACTGCCACCTCTGAGCCTGGTTCTGCAGGTTTCTTCCTTTTAATAGGGAGTTTTGTTTTTTCCCTTTCCACAGCCGTCTATATTTGCTCATGTGGAATTGTTGGGTTTTTATCTGTAAGAATGTGTATAAATTACTGTACAGATAAAAGTACAAATACTAACCTTTAGCTACTTGCTGACACAGAGAACTTGTTAAATGCTATAAATGTACCTCCAACAGCTTTCCAGCCTGCAGGGCAGCGCGTTGCGTCTATCTCTGGACATCGCTTTCAGAATGTTGTCGCGCAAACTTGAAACTTCCTGAAAACAAGAACAGTGGAATGAGCCATTTTCACTGGAAATGTTGTGTAAATGGACCGCAGTGTTAACCATGCAGTGACGTATTGTCCTGTGTTTGCCAGATCGTGTGGAACAGCTCGTACAGGGTCGGCTGTGGCGTGGCTCAATGCTCCAACTTCTATTTGTACGGCTGCCAGTATTACCGGGCGTACGTCACACACCGAGCACACCCTCAAACCTGACATGGCTCACACACGGAGGTTCGGTTCGTTTCAATGTCCCCTGACCACACGGTGTTTCTGTTCTTCATACCGGACAGCGGTAACTTCAGAGGGGCGCTACCTTACAAAGCCGGACGGCCGTGTGCTTCCTGTCCCGGCAGCTGCGTGGAGAAGCTGTGCAGTGAGTGAAAGATTCAGACTCAGTGATGATCGAATGCGTTTTGCACAGTTTACTCATCAGGACGGTCTTTCTTTGGATTGCAGCAAATCCCTGTCCTCTTGTTGATAACTTCCTGAACTGTCCGACCCTGAAAGCCATCGCCGGGTGCAGCAACAAGCTGGTGTCCGCCTGGTGTCCCGCCTCGTGCACATGCACCACAGAGATCATTCCAGTCGGGTAACCACTGCAGACCCGCTGCATCCTGCTACTGTAAAGCAAACCACCTGCTGCATTTGAAACGAAGGAGAAACATGTCCAGTGATTAAAGTTTTGGGGTTTGCCGTGGTGTTCAAGCGTAAATCTTCATTATGGTGCATAATGTTTGATTTCACACAACCTAGTTTGCAGTTGCATGGCTGTAAATCATCTTATTTCAGATCTATGAACCAAAACAACCATACTCTGTAATAAATATGACATACAAAATTTGTCTGTTTTGCTTTGCTTTTTTTTTTCTCCCCAATGGTATTTTACACCATGTTGCCTTGACAGCTTTTCCTGTTTTGGAATGATGCCAAAACAAGAACAACTATGAGCGCTAACCTTTACTTACTTGGCGTTACCGAATACTGACACCAGTTCTGATTCCATTCAATCATAATCATAATTGTGTTTCTCTGATGAAAATAAATTTCAGATGACATTTATCTCACACATTCTCTGCAGTATTCACAGTGACACCCATGGTGTGTGTGTGTGTGTGTGTGTGTGTGTGTGTGTGTGTGTGTGTGTGTGTGTGTGTGTAGCCTATACCCTTTTAAGAGTTTCCTTGAGTTCCCTTAAAGGGTTAAAGTTTATTTGATCTTAACTTGTCTATATTTTAACTTACTGTCTATAATTTCTCCCTCCCCGTGGTAGTTATGCTCATTTTATTTGGCAGAATTATATAAACTTTATTCTGTTACGCAGATCGCCCTCAAAATATAATAATTAAAATCCATTAAAAAGTTAAAGAGAATTTAGAATTTTTCTCACTGAAAATTAAATCAATGTTGATTTTTATCAGAATACTTTTGGAGTTATACTGTTAATGAACCAAGTAACCAACCAGCCAACCAACCAGCTAGTAACCAACCAACTGATAACCAACTAACCAACAAGGTTAGCAAGCCATCTCTTAAAGCTAGGGTCGACGATCTTGGAAAACTCGCATGTAGCACGAATGTAGCATCTCCCCAAGGCTCCGCCCAGCTCCCACCCCATTGGAGGAGCTCCCGTTGGGAGCAAATGCACTGGACGCGGAAGTGCCGCGCGTGCGGAAGCGCCACGCGCACAGAGTTTGTGATCGCCTCCAATGTTATTAACCTTTCTGACTGCCCGCACACAACGCGCATAGGAGCGCAGCGTGCCCGCTCCGGATTGTTCTACTTTTCACGCGAGCCGCGAGCGCCGATAGCTCCTTGGCAACGCGCGCGCACTCTGAACCAGGGCCAGTGCACGCCATTGAAATGAACGCGCAGGGGGCTGGTAGAACTGCGAAGGGATTTGATTGGTTTCTTGAGAGCGGTCCGCGTGATACGATTGGTCGGAGTTTTTACACTCCTGTGGCCGCTACAGTGGTTAAAATTTTTCCGCCCTTTTTTCCGTCCACATAATGTATTGACTTCTCAGGGGGCAAGGAGCATTTCACTCAGTATGACAAAAAATGCTTTTGGACAACATCGTCTACCCTAACTTTAACCAACCAACTAGCCAACCAAAAATCTGTTAACCAACCAACCAACCAACCAACCAGCAAGTCATCTCTTAACAGTCGGTCACAAAAAGTGAGAATAAATAATTTAACCAGCCATTTAAAGGTGCATTAAGGAGTTTGCACGTTTTATGCGAAACAACAGCCCCTGCAGGCCATGGACGTCACTGCAGCTTAGTGAAACACTTGTGCCTGTGGCTTGTGTCCATGTGCGCGCACAGAAGAGGGGCACTCCTTCCTTGCTCTTTAAGTAGCGCTCGAGTAGAATTTAAGTTTCTTCTGCCTGGTGGGGTCTGTGCTGGAGTTGTGGCAGCGCTAGAAGCCGGTCTTTTCTTACTTTCTGGAAGATCCATCCTCAACACTGCTCAGTTGTTGCTCGCTAAGCATCTGGCGGAGTAATGGCGGACAAAAAGAAACCTAAGGATATCAGGCCAGTGGGAGTGTGCCACCTTAACGTGGTGGGGGAGTTTGAGAGCCCGCATGATCTCAGGAGCTATGTTGCCGGGGGGCTTTATGCCCCCTAGTAGGGTCTCCCATGGCAAACAGGTCCTGGGTGACGGGCCAGACTGAGAGCAGTTCAAAAGCCCCTATGATTAGAAAAAGAACAAAGGTCGTTACGTCGCCCGGTATGGCGCAGCCGGGGCCCCACCCTGGAGCCAGGCCTGGGGTTGGGGCTCGTAAGCGAGCGCCTGGTGGCCGGGTCTTTGCCCACGGGGCCCGGCCGGGCTCAGCCCGAAGGGACGACGTTGTCCTGACCTCCGGTGGGCTCACCACCCACCGAGGGAACCGTAGGGGCCGTGTGCAGTGTGGATTGGGTGGCAGCCGACGGCAGGGTGCCCGGCGACCCGATCCCCGGACACAGAGACTGGCTCTAGGGACATGGAATGTCACCTCGTTGGCGGGGAAGGAGCCTGAGCTTGTGAGGGAGGTTGAGAGGTACCGGCTAGATATAGTCGGGCTCACCTCCACACATAGCCTGGGCTCTGGAACCCAACCTCTCGAGAAGGGCTGGACTCTCCACTTTTCTGGCGTTGCCCGCGGTGAGAGGCGGCGGGCTGGTGTGGGTTTGCTTATAGCCCCACAGCTCAGCCGCCATGTGTTGGAGTTCACCCCAGTGAACGAGAGGGTTGCATCCCTGCGCCTTCGGGTCGGGGATAGGTGCCTCACTGTTGTCTCGGCTTACGGGCCGAACAGCAGTGCAGAGTACCCGGCCTTCTTGGAGTCCCTGGGAGGGGTGCTGGACAGTGCTCCGACTGGGGACTCCATTGTTCTACTGGGGGACTTCAACGCCCACGTGGGCAGCGACAGTGAGACCTGGAAGGGGGTGATTCGATCGCACGGCCTCCCCGATCTGAACCCGAGTGGTGTTCTGTTATTGGACTTCTGTGCTAGTCACAGTTTGTCCATAACAAACACCATGTTTGAGCACAGGGGTGTCCATAAGTGCACTTGGCACCAGGACACCCTAGGTCGGAGGTCGATGATCGACTTTGTTGTCGTGTCATCTGACCTCCGGCCGCGTGTTTTGGACACTCGGGTGAAGAGAGGGGCAGAGCTGTCGACCGATCACCACCTGGTGGTGAGTTGGATTCGCTGGCGGAGGAGGAAACCAGACAGACTTGGCAGACCCAAACGTGTTGTGAGGGTCTGCTGGGAACGTCTGGCGGAACCCTCTGTCAGCATGGCTTTCAACTCCCACCTCCGGGAGAGCTTCTCTCATGTCCCGAGGGAGGCTGGGGACATTGAGTCCGAGTGGACCATGTTCTCCACCTCCATTGTCGAAGCAGCTGCTCGGAGCTGTGGTCGTAAGGTCTCCGGTGCCTGTCGTGGCGGCAACCCCCGAACCCGGTGGTGGACACCGGAAGTAAGGGCTGCTGTCAAGCTGAAGAAGGAGTCCTATCGAGCCTTGCTGGCTCATGGGACTCCCGAAGCAGCTGACGGGTACCGGCAGGCCAAGCGAACTGCAGCCCGAGCAGTTGTGGAGGCAAAAACTCGGGTCTGGGAGGAGTTCGGGGAGGCCATGGAGGAGGACTATCGGTCGGCCTCGAAGAAATTCTGGCAAACCGTCCGGCGCCTCAGGAGGGGAAAGCAGGTCTCCGCCAACACTGTTTACAGTGGAGGTGGGGAGCTGCTGACCTCAACTGGGGATATTGTTGGACGGTGGAAGGAATACTTCGAGGACCTCCTCAATCCCATCGCCACGTCTTCCGTGGAGGAAGCAGAGGCTGAGGTCTCAGAGGTGGACTCATCCATCACCCAAGCTGAAGTCACTGAGGTGGTTGGCAAGCTCCTCGGTGGCAAGGCACCGGGGGTGGACGAGATTCGGCCTGAGTACCTTAAGTCTCTGGATGTGCAGGGACTGTCTTGGTTGACACGTCTCTGCAACATCGCGTGGCGGTCGGGGACGGTGCCTCTGGATTGGCAGACCGGGGTGGTGGTCCCCCTGTTTAAAAAGGGGGACCGGAGGGTGTGCTCCAACTATAGGGGGATTACACTCCTCAGCCTCCCCGGGAAAGTCTATTCCAGGGTACTGGAGAGGAGGATCCGACCGATAGTCGAACCTCGGATCCAGGAGGAACAATGCGGTTTTCGTCCTGGTCGTGGAACAGTGGACCAGCTCTATACCCTCCATAGGGTGCTCGAGGGTTCGTGGGAGTTTGCCCAACCAGTCCACATGTGTTTTGTGGATTTGGAGAAGGCATTCGACCGTGTCCCTCGTGGTGTCTTGTGGGGGGTGCTCCGGGAATACGGAGTCCGGGGCCCCTTGTTAAGGGCCGTCCGGTCTTTGTATGACCGGAGTAGGAGTCTGGTCCGCATTGCCGGCAGTAAGTCGGACCTGTTCCCGGTGCATGTTGGACTCCGGCAGGGCTGCCCTTTGTCACCGGTTCTGTTCATAATCTTCATGGACAGAATTTCTAGGTGCAGCCAGGGGCCGGAGGGGGTCCGGTTCGGGAACCACAGGATTTCATCTCTGCTTTTTGCAGATGATGTTGTCCTGTTGGCTTCATCGAACCCGGACCTACAGCATGCACTGGGGCGGTTCGCAGCCGAGTGTGAAGCGGCAGGGATGAGGATCAGCACCTCCAAATCCGAGGCCATGGTCCTCGACCGGAGGAAGGTGGCTTGCCCCCTCCAGGTTGGTGGAGAGACCCTAGCCCAAGTGGAGGAGTTCAAGTATCTTGGGGTCTTGTTCACGAGTGGGGGACGGATGGAGCGTGAGATTGACAGGCGGATCGGTGCAGCGGCTGCAGTGATGCAGTCGTTGTATCGGTCCGTCGTGGTGAAGAAGGAGCTGAGCCGAAAGGCGAAGCTCTCGATTTACCGGTCAATCTACGTTCCCACCCTCACCTATGGTCATGAGCTTTGGGTCATGACCGAAAGGACAAGATCCCGGATACAAGCGGCCGAAATGAGCTTCCTCCGTAGGGTGGCTGGGCGCTCCCTTAGAGATAGGGTGAGGAGCTCAGTCACCAGGGAGGAGCTCGGAGTAGAGCCGCTACTCCTCCACATCGAGAGGAACCAGCTGAGGTGGCTCGGACATCTGTTTAGGATGCCTCCTGGACGCCTCCCTAGGGAGGTGTTCCAGGCATGTCCCACTGGGAAGAGACCCCGGGGAAGACCCAGGACACGCTGGAGAGACTATGTCTCTCGGCTGGCCTGGGAACGCCTTGGGATCCTCCCAGAGGAGCTGGAGGAAGTGTCTGGGGACAGGGAAGTCTGGGCATCCCTGCTGAGACTGCTGCCCCCACGACCCGGCCCCGGATAAGCGGTAGAAAATGGATGGATGGATGGATGGATGGGAGTGTGCATTATGTCACATCCTCTCAAATTCTCCCCCAAAAAAGTCTGGTGCCGGACCGGCACTGCAACTTTCAAGTGACAATTTAGCGCTGTTAGAGGTACTTGCAACGAATATGTCAGGGCACATTGTACACATCATTAAATATTTGTTACATATTTATGGTGGAAAATAAGTATTTTTAAATGGGCTGTATCATGCAAAATTCACTTTTTGTATGTTTTAACCTTGTTTATAGTTATGTACTCACCGAAAACACCCCCAAAGAGTTTTTTTTCCTTTGTGCCCCGTGTTTAAGCTTTCCTAGTGTTTGTGCACCCGTGAAAACGCTCTGTTTTCCCACGTTCACGTCACACTGTGAAGATGGCTCCCCTGAGCCCCCCTCCCCCAAGCCCTCGGCAATCAGCGTTGCTGCTTTTTGTAACTCCGATTTCGAGGATAAACTTTGACCATCGTCTGAAAGCAACAGTCAAGCAAGAGCAAGAGTCTGAAGAGTCTGAAGGGTCTGCACTTGGTGAGTTTCTAACAGGAAAAGACGTTTTTGCGTGTGGAGAAGCTAGAGCTAAAGAGCTAAAGCTAGCTAGCGTATTTGTTTTGAAGCGCCGATTGGTTGAAGTACGCTGTCAGTCAAAGTCCACAGGGGGAGAGGTGGGATTTTCAGTGAAACTGAGCGTTTTCTCTTCTGGGTTTCAGAATTAGCCCCAGAAAATCTTTAATTTCACACAAAATTACTTTTCCTTAGAGCCAAAAATAAACTATTACCATGTTAATGCCATTTCTAGGGTTTGGACTAGCTAAAAAAGCATGATACAGCCCCTTTAAAGTTGAAAAACTCCTTAATGCACCTTTTAAAAAAAAAAGCTAAAAAAAAAATTCTGTTCTCTGCATAGAGGCAGATGAGTGCACTGTCCTCCAGCAGATGGTGCTGCTGCACAACTTTAAGTCATGTTTGCTGCCATCACAGCAGTGTTTGACTCCATGAGGCAGCAGCCTGTGAATAAGATGAAATAAATCATGTGAGATCTGTGTTTTTATTCTCAGTGTAAGTTAGACGTACAGTTTGTGTTAAGTGTGTGACGGATGCCTCCCAGACTCGTCCCGAGGCTGTGACCACTATCTCAGCTCACACGTTCGCCGCACGTGAGCTTATTTCTAGCAAGAAACCTGACGCAGCAGCTCAGGATCCTCACATCCAGTCATTTTGTGGTTTAGGTTCATCAGCTGTGCTGTAAAGAGGAAGATCTGACACATAATGTGGCACAAACACACAAAAACAAAAGTCATGTGGGCCTCTGTGGGATGTAATCTCCCTGAGATCACATCCGGAATTAGGCTCATGTCAACAACTATGTTATGGAGACAGAAGAGGATGTTAACCCTTTCATCTGTGGGATTTAAAGGATAATTTCATGTTTTAAGTCTATGAAGTGTGGATAAACAGGCTTTTAAAGAACAAGAAATTCACTTAAAATGCATAAAAATGACTCAAATCAAACATTTCTAGCATCGATTAGGGTTCATTGTTATTGTATTTCTCTAAAATAAGAAGATTTATTCACATTTGATGGGACTATCACACTTTTTAGGAATAAACCAAAGAGAAAGTTTGAATTTTCACACGCTTTAGTTTGCTTTGATTTCAACAAAACACTGACAAACAGCCTCGAGTGAGGCAGAGAAGAATGACTGCTTTTGTGTTTCCAGGAGCGATAAAAAAAAAAAAAAAAAAAAACTTTCCTGGACTAAGATTGTGTGAAACCAACTGAAAAATGAGCTTGTTAAATATATTTCCTCGAATGTGGCTGTGTGGTTTGGTACATGTTTCCTTACCGAGTTTAATAGTATTGGATCTTTTTGAGCATTTGTTTGCTATACTGATTTATCTTCCAACCAAACAACCAACCAACCTTCTCTTAACCAACCAACAACCAACCACCCAACCACCCAACCATCTCTTTACTAACCAACTGACCAGCCAACCATCTCCTAATCAACCAATTGACCACCTGACTAACCAGCCAACCAACCAACTAACCTAACTAACCGATTGAACCACTAAACATCAACCCACTTGTTAACCAATCAACCAAAAATCACCTAACCAGCTAACCGACCAACCAACCATTTCTTAACCAACCGACCGGAAAAACAACAGCCCATCTGTTAGAACCAACCAACCTTTTTATGTTTCCAGGAGCTATGAAAGAAAAGAAAAAAAAAAAAAGATCCTCTCTTGGACTTAGATTGTGTGAAACCAAGTGAAAAATGGCCTCGTTAAATATTTACAACACGCGTTTCCATGAATCTGCTTGTGTTTGGTGCATGTTTCCCTCCCCAGTTTTATTGCACTGAATCTTTTTTAAGCATTTGCTCGCTATACTGTATTTGTTTTATTTCTTTTGTGTGTATTTTAATCTGATATAACACGCATTAGTTACCTCCCGTGACATTTGTAAAGCTATATATTTGTTTTGCAGAATCTCAAATGTGTTATTTTATTGTTGACCTTTGGTTTGTGGTTCATGTGTTTCTCTGGTGGAGTCCCGCTGTTCTGCATTGGTTCCTCTCACTGGCATTTGTCTTATTATGCGTGAATAATTCCTGTGTGTGCGTGTGTGTGTGTTTTAAAGTCTTTATGACTTCTTCAATCCATGTAAGAAAGAAAAGTACTGTGCAAAAACATAAAAACGCCTCATAATACACTGAACATGGTGAGCGGTGAAGGAAAAACCTGAATAAAAATCAAACCAATTAGTGAAATTAATGCAAAGAAGATTATTTGAGGTACAGAAATATGCAAGAGCACCAGGGAAACAAACAAACAAACCCAGCATACAGCAGCAGTGAAACGGAGCTGAACTGTTAATGTAAGGTTTGTTTATCATTGAGAAATTTGTAAACATCTTCTGTGTTTAGCTTAGATCGGCTTTGTAAACTTTTTTGTGGGTGTTTATTATTTATTTTTAAACAGTTTGGTAAATATGATTGTTCTGTCATTTTCTTACTGTTTGGCAAGCATGATTCTTGTTTGCTTTCTTTGTTAGTAAACACGATCCTTGTTTATCTTGGAGTTTCTTTATCAATATGATTTTAGATTAGTTTCCTTATTTCTTTTTTGTTTAATGTTGCCATTGCTGTCATTTGTGCTGTTTGGTAAAAAAAATGACTCTTGTTTGCTGTTTGGTGTTTTGCAAACATGATTCTTGTTTATTGATATTGTGTAAACATCAGTGTTGCTTATTATTGTTTTGTAAACATTATTATTACTTTGGTTGCTGTTGTAAACATGATTCTTGTTTATTGCTGTTTTGTGAACAGGTCTTGTGTATTTTGTTTGTTTAATGTTGCTGTTGTGGAGGTGTGTGTGTGTGTCTTTGTGAACGTGCGCGCACTCCCTCTCTCTGCTGCGTCTCGCGGGTTCGAGGCTCGTGCGGGAGGAGAAGTGAAAAGGGGGCGTGGTCACGGCGGAGCATTGTAAATAAATAATGGGGCTTTGATTGACAGCCCAGCCTGTTCTGCCTGTTGCGCGCTCACGAGACGTACACAACTTTCGAGTCCCCCTGGAGACGCGTTCCCGCGGCGGCGGTCCACCGGGGCAGCCTGCGCCGCTTCCCGCACCTCAGTTCACCGACAGGAGCCGTCCGGGAGGGGTCCCGCAGTCCGGGGCTCAGACTTGCGCCCGTGAAAACTTGGCTTCGCCCGGACAGCCGTGGCACAGGCGCCCGGGGAGAGGCTAGCCTCGCTAGCTAACTAGCTCCGCTGCGGCTCGCGGCGGCTCGCGCAGCCGACTGCACCTCTTCATCCGCGGGCACAACTTCCAGAGCAGCGCCGCGGCACCCTCCGTGGAGACACCACGCGGAGGCAAATGTGAGTGTTTGGTGTGCGAGCCGATGAGAACAAAAACACACAGGTGAAGTTAAAGAGAGAATCCGGAGCGGATAAAAGGAAGCAGAAGGACCGTGTGTGTTCTGACTGTAAGTTAACATCCGCTTTCAGCGTGTGAGCCACATTAAATGTCATGTCGCCTAATTATGCTAATGGTTCCTCCTCACAGAGCACAATGCGAGGAGAACGGAGGAGGAGGAGAAGGAGCCCCTCCGCTTCGAACCGGACAGAGATGAGCACCGGGAGATGATGTGGCTGGATTAGACGGGATCCTCACAGCGGGGCTGCAGGCCAGCCGGGAAATAGGAGTAACATCATAATAAAACATTAGGCTTTGCGTGTGTGTGTGTGTGTGTGTGTGTGAGAGAGAGAGAGAGAGAGAGTGAGAGAGAGAGATCGAGAGAGAGAGAGAGATCGAAGTGCCTATGGCGGAGTTTGGGGAGGACGGCAGCCTGCCTCCTCCATTGAATCTCGGGGATCCGGCCGTGCCCAGAGACGAGGCTGCCGGGAAGACGCATTGCGAAGTGTCGGTGCTGAATGGAGACTGTGGCGGGATGCCAGAAAACATGGTCGGATCGGGACAAGCCGGCGTGGAAAACGCCAACAGCTCAGTGGGACCGGATAGCAAATCCGAAATACCGCGCAGGAGCAGCATTATCAAGGTAAATAATAGTGAGGCGAGCCCCTCTGTTCCGCACATGCACCGTGCAGAGAGGTGGAAGTTGGTAGATCCTCTGCTCTCACAGCATTTTCTATTCACATTTCACACCCAGTAACACCGTCCCTGCCATGGTTACCTGGAATGGGTGTTTTCCACAGTGCAGTGAACCCCCAGGAGCACATCCTGTGCTGTTTGCATGAGCATGCTTTGGAGAATCTGTCACCCCTAACCTGATTTGGACTGTGTGTATTCTGGGGGGTGCTGGTGATTCCCTGATGGGTGTGTGTGGTCTAGAGCGGCTGTGCTAGTTAATTGGATGTGTGTATTGTCAGATTTGATAGTGATGGGACTGTGGTGAAGGTGAAACAAGGCGAAATGGGATGAGAGAGAGCGTAGTCCTGAGAACAGTTAGTGCTGCTTATTAAGCAGTTTGCACGGTTCAGTCTGCACTATATTCTAAATTATTGCTTAATCCCAGTGTAATATTAACTTATCACGACATGGGTGGTCAGAAAGGATCCTCTGAAGCACACGCCAACATGTTATTAACCAAGATTTCTTCAGGAGTTTGTCTCAGATTTATAATTTCCTGCCTTTATGAGCTGGAATCCCTGAGAGTGGTGTCCCTCCTCACATGGGTGTAGACACACGGGGTTATTGCTTAAGGGCAGTGAAGATGATGACACTTCCCCACACTGCGTGTTGAAAGCCTCCAAGACGTCTCTCTTTCGCTAATGTCAGCAAGTCTGTAATGTAAAGCCTGCCCTCGCTGCCGGGGCCATCACCGTGTCAGTCAGCCAGATGAAGCTGAGGAAAGATTCCTGCACGCCACAACTTTACCCAAGAAAATGATCAGCAGTTCCTGCAAGGGATTTATATGTTGTTTCTTTGTGTTGTCTGAGGCGCTGCTGTGAGCATTCCAAACCTCTAGGGGGCGGTATAACGGGATGCACAAAGCCATGCTAGCTGATCGGAATCCTGGAAAAAAAATAACAACACAGCTGATATGTTAGCGCTGATCACATGTTTAGATGTTATTGTTTGCCAGATCATCAATGAGAGTAGTCTGTATTGTTTTCAGTTTCACAGAGAAGGAAATAGTCACCTTGTAGTAACAGCATTGTTCCTACTTCCTTACATATACTGTCATTTCTAACTACAAACATGGTTAAGAGTAGTTTCCTCGAATTTCTCAAATGGTGAATGAAACCAGGGTTTCCCCCGTTAGACTATTGAGTTAACAGGACAATTAGCATGACTGCTGTTAACATTCTGTCAATTCAAGAGGTTGGAGGTCATTTTGGAGCACACCGTCACGCCCTCGCTTCTCCAGACACTCAGAGCTCGTACACACACACTGCTCTCATACTTGTAATATCCCGATTGACTGGTTGCTTCAAAAACCGTCCATCCATTAAATATGGGAATTTCACACTAATCGCTAAATTTAGATCCGAGCGCCGTCCGCATGCAGCGTTTCCCATTAATTACCGAGACTCGAGATGCACACCGTAGTTTAACTCGCCCCACCAGTTTCTTAATGAAACCTAAGTGTCTTCACGCTCCTCATAATAACATGTTTGGTTCAGCAAAGCATCACTTACTTCCAGTCTGAGCACCAGTGCACAAGACTGTTTCTCTCAGCCCACATTTCCAACATTTTCTTTAACCCACAGTAGGAAGCTACTCCATGCCTTTGATTTTGGAATCGGGGATGTTCACTAATGCTGTGCATTATGTCTCACATTTATAACTCTAAATGATAAAAATATAAAGAGAAGCTGACAGAAATGCAATAAGTTTTTTTTTTGTGTACTGCCAATCCATTCTCTGCAAATTCAGAGTGGTAGATATGAAAGATAAATGAAGATGAATTACGATAATCCAAAAAACTCTTGCAATTAGTGAGCAAAAGCAATTTTAGTCAGTTGGTATTCATAGTTATTTCATAACTGGTGGCCACACTGGAGAAGTCACAAGGACAAATGAAGAAGAAAGGCCAAAATAATGTTTTCAGTTTAAGCTGTTTTACCCTTCATGTTTTACTCTTTTAAACTATTTTAGGTGTTTTACTCATTTTTGAAGCTTTTTGTGTTTGTTGCCATTTTAATGATTTCAAGCCCACTGAGCTGTTTTTAGCCATTTTATTTATTTGTTTAATTATTGCAGTTTTAGCTTTCATACTGTGGTGATGGCTGATAGGAGATATTTACTGATGTCAAAATTGGTATAAAAGCAAGTTTCTATGATTTTTTTACACTGAAAACCATGCCACTAAATATGGAAAAGTAATTAATTTCTTTATTTTCCAAAACTTAATTCACAAAACAAACAAACAAACAAACAAAAAACTAACAAAAAAAGAAAATATAGATCCTTATTCCACACACATAAGAGTAACTAGACATAAATAATAGTGACTGTTAATATGCGGCCAGTTTTACGGATTGGATCGATGCCCTTATGTTAGAAAATGACCAATATCAGCTGATACCAACCGTAACGCTGATATATTGGGCATCCCTAATTGGCATCGGTGCGTCCTCACTTCCTATATTCTCACATACCAGATGTTTGCCTAACATTGCGCAGCTGTAGTGTCTGCAAACATTTCACCATCATGTTTTAGACAATCGTAGATTGCTGAGAGCGTCCTGGCGGGGGGGGGGGGGGGGGGGGGGGTGTTTACATGGACAATCTATATTCTCTTCCATACTTTATCTCTTCTCTTCACTATTATGCGCTCTTTATGTGCTTAAACCTTGAAATATGGAGCTCAAAATCAGTACCAGTGCCTGACCTGAGCTGTGGTATTCCTGTTCTGTGTGTGTGTGTGTGTGTGTGTGTGTGTGTGTGTGTTGTCAACTCGAGACGGGTACCAGGTGTCCATGCTGCCGCTGGCAGGTTTTGACACACGCCACATTCTCGGCACATCGCGGCCATTGAACTTTGACGTAACCTTCTCCCGGAGATTGATGGGAGCAATATTGACTTTTCTGCCTTGTAAAGTTTCAAGTAATCTCTCACTTACACAAGAACCAACCTCACTTCTGGGGCTGTTTGAGTGTGATTTATTTCAGTGGGATGTCCTGTGAGCTCCGTGCTAACTCTCTTCAGAGAGAGAGAGAGTTTTCATCATTTTGAATCAATTAAACCCACAAGGAAGCGGCAGAGGAATTTCATTGTAAATTAAAAAAAAAAAAGCTATTCCTGCTGCTACTGTTAAAGATGAATGTCTCTGTTGAATTTACTGAAGTGATCCACAGATTTTCCTCACCACGGTCCAGCGCCGGGGCAATCTAAGCAGATGACAAATCACTCTGTAATGCTCATTGACCTAAATTTATTAAGTGCCATATCGGACTACACAACCAGAGCCTCAACCAAATAAATTAAATGCACTTGGGGTCAGTTTGAAACGATTTTGTGGCATTTTGCTAAGCAACACAGACGGATAAGTATCCAGTGAGTCACGGCGGAGATGACTGCCTCTGAGAGGAGTTGGATCCAGAGTCAACGTCACGTCCTGCGGGCATGAGGAGATGCTGGACGGTCGGGGAGGTTTGGGGTTTGGAAGTCCACTTATGAATCATGATTGGAAAAAAGAAAAAAAATCCAGAGTTATCGCTGCGCATGTAAAAGGATGTGTGGATGGCTGAACGTCTCCTTAACTGGCATCAGAAATTTTAGTCTGTTCTACCAGTTAGTCAACGCCCAGCCATTATTAGGGCCACTGGGATGTAGGACTGTTTTCTGGAGACATTTTCCAGTTAATGACAGCAGTAAGGAGGGTTTTCTGTGGTGCCGTAGCAGCATTCTGCTGCCATACAGTGACATCTAGTGGTCCCAAACTGCTATATTTTTGTATATAAGTACTTGGCTAACCAAATTACAAAAAAAGGTTTTGACTTGTTAACTGGAAAACACCTTGAATATCATGAGGCAATTCAAATCTTTGGCATCACTGATAAATATATAGCTTGGAAAAAGAATATGCAAACTTTAAATTTAAACAACACATGGATTTTATTTTCATATGTTTGAACTGATAAGTCTCTCTTTTGGCAAATACAATGTGAGCTATTGTAATAAATTGATTTATTGCAATTCCACTTAATGAGGTTTGTTCCATCTGTAATCTTGAAATACAATCTTTGCTCTGCTAGTCTCCGTGTAAAGCCACAACTCAGGATTTCCTTTCTGAATGCGATCAGAGGAATCAAACACGCAGCAAGCCATGCCCACCTCGTATGCATGCCAATAATTTTCTTGAAGGAAGTTGTTTTTTTGCCTCTGACAGCTGTGACTGATGGAATATTGCAGCGAGACGCTGGTGGCAGCGGTGAAGGGCTGGCCCGGCGTTAACAAGGCGGCCTGTTTTCTCACTGTCAGTCAACAGCGCTCACTTCTCGTTAAACTGCTTCTCTGAAGTGCGGGGCAGGATGTGGTCGGGAGTACGCCGACCACACTTGCATAGTATCACCCAGATGCTGTACAACAATCTGACTGAAGGGTTTCAGCCGAACATGCAGGCGTTTGGTGGTGTAGAGTGCGTCTGTGAGCAACAGCGTCCAAAACAGTGAAACTCTTCGAATAACTTTCAACACTTTTGCGGATCGTTTCATTTCATGGTTGCTGAATTAACTGATGCGCCACCCTGAAAATACTCCTGCTCAGGCTCGCCTGGCTTGCTTGAAATTTTCCACACTGAGAGTTTTTTTTTTTTTTTTTTTTTTTGAGAAACTTGTGAATATAACCCATGGCCATATCCTTTCTCTGAAATGAAAACCTCCAGATGTTTCGACAGTTATATCTTTAGTGGGGTACAGCAGGTACCATGTTTTACCGCAGGATGGTGGTCATGCCAAATATGGAACTGGATACAATTGTATACACGAGCAAGGCCAGAACAGCTTTGCCAAATTCTACGAAAGTTGGAAAGTTGTTTTAACACTGGCCTGGCAGCCTGCTGTTCTCCCCCCCTGCTCAGTTCAGAATATGGCTGTTAGCTGATTGCGGTCAATGATTTCCCCAACTTAATCTCACTGTTGAAATGACATAAAAACATTGTGTTGAAAATTTAGCAGAAATGTTGTTGAACTGGAAAGACGTAGAGACAAACGAGCATCTGTGAAAAGGAGATTTGTTGACGAAAGATTGTTGTTTGAACCCCAGCTCTATGAATCTCGGTTAGTTGTTCTTTCAGAAATGGGTTTATGAGTAATTTTCAATGTAGAAATGGCGGACGTGCACCGATAAGAACCCTCCCAGTCCGTTATGATTTCCAAGCCCTGTTTCTCTCAGTTGGTGGGAAAATCAGAAAAAAGATCATATTAAGTAATGGAAAAAGTGACGCGTGTTTTGTTGAATTCATGATCTTGATATGACTTTTTGTTTTTCCATTTCTTTGCCCTTTTGTTAAGGGGCTCACACTGGTACTCAGTCAAACCTTGTTAAGGGATGCACATTTTCACTACTTTGAATGCCTAATTCACGTGTTAAGTATTTCAAGCAGTGGTTTTCAGTTACATATGAACTCCATGATATTAGAGCACTTCCCTATAGCTTGAGGAATAACCTGACATATTTATTAAAGCTTCTACGGTCTGATCGTAGCCATGTTGCCTGTGGGTGGTCAGTAGAAAGAGAAATACGGACCCGATGGCCATAATCTTGTTTCACATCTTGCCTCAGAGCCTGTTGGATAAATAAGATATTTCCATATCTCTGGAAGCAGCACCTTTTTTTTTCTCCTTCGCACCTCTGGTATGAGACAAGAAAAAAAAAGAGAGCCCAGTGTGATATCAGCCTGTTAAAAAATGAAAACAATATGGTATTAATTATGGTGGACCAGCAGTGCTGTGAGTTTAAACAAGTTTTCCCACATGAATCATCTTTTTTTTTTTTTTATAAATGTCTGCGTGGCTGGTGGAGTGGGTGTGGGGTCATTCAGTCCACTTCACTGAGGACTTTTACATACATTCAGTTTGATGCAACCCCATCTAAAGCAAAGCAGAGATTACAATTGAAAAAAAAAATTGCGTTTTGTGTGACATACAATGTCTTATCAGTGTAAGTAAGCAACCAAAATCCGACGAAAATGTGTCGTTTCCACAGGAAAACGTGTGAACAGGACTTGAAAAGTGACGCCAAACTCAAGTGGAGCACCCACTAACGCCAACATACGAAAAGAAATAATCTTCAAAGTGCAAAATAACAGGAACCTCCAAGAAAATGATGGACCCACTGTTGGGAGCCAGCATCTAATAATGCATGGAGAACTGGTCTCAGTCCTTTTTTTAAATGTTTCGTCTGATCAAGGATTTAGTTTCTGATACTTAATTACTTTCTCATATTTGTTTTGCAGGTCAAAATATCGGACCTAAAGAAGACTGCATATCTGACTTTGTTTACTATAAACTAATGTGTTGATGATGAGAATTTGATTTGCTCAGTGTGATCAACCCCTCCCCTCCCCCTCAGCGTTAGCTTTCAGCAAAGCTGCAAATTATACATTCTCTCCTTTCAAAGTCAAAGTTTCCATAATGGATCTTCACACGCGATGCTATACATACCAGTGCTGAACAGCAGACATTTTAAGATCGGGTTTCCCACAGCTTCAAAGACAGGAGATTCGTGTTCAGCTGAGACAATCGGTCTGGTTCTTTTGCTTCATTCAAACCAGTGTGAAGCCAGTTCAGGTGTGCTCATACTGAGAGGCCGCAGATTGTTCTGAAAGTAGGTCTCCACATGCTTCCATTGCGTCGGATTAATGAACAAGCAACCAGAGTTGTCAAGTCAAAGTCATTGCAGGTTGTGATCAAAGCATAACTCATCTTACCTGTTTAGTGCTGAGAGGATGTATATTATGGGGCTTTTAAATTATTATATTTTTTTACCTTGTATAGCTTTGAGCTTTGAGTTGATAAAATTTCTGAAATGCATTCTCACCAGTATAAGGCAATGTTATTGAACTTTGGGGAATCACAGGACACTCGAGAATCTCCAGGACACCTAGGAAACCGCTACTTGCTTTTATTTGCACGGTTTGTACCTTTGTATGTTTGTGAAAGCAGCATTTGACTTCATTGCAATGCTTTGGGAAATCAGCAACTGTAAACTAGGCACCTCTCATTTCGAGAGTCTTCTTAGTCGAAGGCTCGAAGTGAAAGATGCTGTCATGAAAGTTTCCAAAGTGTGGTCTGTTTACGTCTTTTGTCATATTGAGCTTGTCTGTGTGAGTCCAAAGCAACTCAGACTCTGAAGCTAATGTTTTATTTTGATTCCTGCTTTGATTCAAGCTTAGGCACCACATCACAAAACCTAAATCACATCTGAAAGTCACTGGAAGAACTGGAATATTTGGACTTTGTCTCATCGTTATCTTTAAATATTGGGACAAAATGGTTCTGAGTCATAAAAGTGAAAGGAAGACATTAATACTTGTAAAGTGTATAAAGCAAGTTGTTAATATTAACATTAGAGCCATTAGAAGTCACTGTGTTGATCTTCTAAACATATTGGTTGAATTTATTGTTATAAACAAGCAATGTTAACAAGTTGCATCCCAATTCCCGATGTGAATGCTTTCAGTGGACTTTGTGAATAAACAGTGTCGTCTTATTATGAAGGACTCAGGGGAGAAATAAAACAAAGACTTGAATCACAGGAAATCGACGTTGAACGAAGAGACTGAACTGTACACTTCTTCAGACGACTGCTTTTTAAAGTTTGGTGCCGGTCTCATCTGGGGAACGTCAGAGAGCTTTGATTGAACACAGCAGCAGGTCGAATGGTGGGCAGGCGGATGTCTTTTGCCAACCCAGCAGGGTTTTTCCACTTTTGAGTCGTAGAAAGGAAATCATGATAAGAAAGAAGTAACATCACGTGAACATTGACAATGCGCATTTTTCAAATAACTTCAGCCCCTCACACGCTCTGACCACTTTCTGATTCTCAGTTTCTGTTTTCTGATGCATGTTTTTGTCATTTTCACTTTGAATTCTGCCATTTAGGTTTTTGGGTTTTTTTTGGTGACATTTTTTTCTTGTGCTGTTGAATCCAGCAGTAAAGGAGGTTTTCAATACCTCAAGATTCTGACAGCCCAATTATTTTCAAAGGAAGTCCCATACTCATCTACAAATTTACATCATGTGAAAAATGTAGATTCTGAGGAGGATGTGAGGAGCTGTAGCTCTAATGGGGGGCGGGGTGGTGGGTGGTGGTGTACATTCTCCCACACTTTGAAAAGTTCCCCGCCTTTTGAATCAGACATGGACAAATGTGTGAAAAACTCCTCTGCACACTGTGAAAGGACATTGGTGGCAGAACATATTCTTCTCAGAATGTGGTGTTGGTATCACTTAAGCATTGTCGCTGATTATTCATTCTATCACCTAAGATGTTTCTTAAATGATAGGTCTACTTCTTCATCGTCTGCTCGCCTGAATCCACCAGGAACAAATAACAGCTTGAGTGAAACTCAGCTTTCGGAAAGTCACTTGCTAAATGTGCGTTTGAGCAACGTCTGAGTGTAATCCCGTTGCCCCACACCAACGCCACTGGCGGTTGATGGTGTAATTTATTAAAGCTCATCTGACACTGTTGTGTTGTCGAAGCTGCCTCTCGTTCAGTCTGTGTGCGCAGCTTCAAGGCGACTCAGCTGCAACCCTTTACCTGAATCACAGCGGATTCATTCATCGGCGTGCGACCCACTTGTTTCAAGGGCAGCTCAAATAACTTGGCAGTGATTGCAGTTCTGCTACACGAACAGCGCGGCCAGTCGGTCGCCCTTATGTATTAATATTTCATCTTAATAAGCAGTGAAGCACGAGGCGAATGCATATTTCAACATTTAACGTGGCTTTTACTGGGGGCTGGGACTTTAATTCGTTAATTCCAGAGAATTAATAATAAAAAGACATGGCAAAACTGAATACCTTTTAATATGTCATTATTTTCACACTCCCAACACGAAAAGTGCCTTTAAGTTGTTGATGTACTGATGAGGAATGATGCTAAGAAGATTAGCAGGCTAATGGGTGGAAGCACGTTACTTGGAATGGAGAGATTCTGTTAAAAAAAATCTGTTGGACCTAAACAGATACAAGCACAGCTGTGTGGAAAAACAAGCATCAAGGAATTTACTGACCACCAAAGTCTTTGACATCAGCTCAATGCTAAATGTGTAGTTGCGGCCTTGGACGGCCGTGCCCAACGTTCAGGTTGGAAGAACCCGTTGGTTAGAACATACTTTGTTGTGTTTGTTGATTCCTTCATCTACCAATTTATGTCAGACTTGAAAAATGTTGCTTTTTATCTATCTATCTATCTATCTATCTATCTATCTATCTATCTATCTATCTGTCAAAGACAGCCAGATAGTTATGCTATTGTCCTTTTTTGTTTCAGACCTGACTGAGTTGGTTAGGGAAACCCCTGGAATGTTTGTTTATGCTTGAACACATGTTAAAATGGTACTTTTATGAGCCTTTAACCACAGTCGTTGGTTTTGAGAAAACACTATGTCCTTTCTCATAATTCTTTTCATGTTTCAGAGTACAACTTAATCAATTAGAAAAAAATCTCCGTCATGTTCGGTCATTCATCCATCTTTTATAGGACTTTGTTGAAGTTATGTTCACAAGGCCTTGGGGCTGATCTCAGCTGACTGTGGGTGAAAGCAGCTCACACTGTAGACAGGTTGATATTCGGATTAGTCAGCCACTAAATTATACACCAGCTTTCACCTTTCTGTACACACTATATTTTCCAGAGACCCGTTTACGTCTGCATCTTTAGATCAGTGCCAGTCCCCACATTGGCGACAAATGATGGCTCACCTTGGTTTAACGTCACTGTTTATGTGACCGTCTCCACTGTTTAGAGTGAGTCCTCTGTTTCTCTTTCTGTAGCTTGATCTAGTGAAAGAACTTGCTCATGTTGACACTGGAAACAGGAAAGCTTTGTTTGATCAAACCGCCAACTGAAGTCCTGCCAGAGAGCAGTTGTGTTAACGTGCTAACTGCTTCACAGCTTCTTCACTAGAGTTTTCATCCACGGCGTTTGATGATCAAAATGATCTCGAGCTTTGGTGGCGAAGCACTTTAATTTTATAGCCTCGATGCATTCAATCTACATACTGCTGTTTAATCTTTAAAGAAGCATCTTCAGATTCTCCTCGTTCCCGGTGCCTGAACATTGTGTTATTGCTGCACCACCTTAAGGAGCTCCGCGAATGAATCAGCGGAGCTGTTGTTGCAATCATAACAATGTTGGCTGTGGAAATCTTATGCAATTGGCAGCTAATGGCCCGTGTTAATTTTGCTCACACTGCAGGCAGAGTGTTTGAAGCCTGCCAGCACCCGGGCCTGCCTCATCGCGGACGCCTTATCAGATGCTGGGCTGTGCCGGTGCTATTCACTCGCCAGCTTTTGTTAGTCTGAACCGTAACATGACAGTTGTGCTTCATCATTCCCCAGCTGGGGCCTGATCAGAATGTAAATTGCTTGGTTGACCTGACATGAATAATGTGGAGCTAAATGCTTTGAAGATTGACCTGGTTTTTACAGTAAATTGGTGTACACCGTGCTTCAGAGCCGCAATATTACGCAACTTATCAGTAACAGGGTAGCTTGTGCCTTTTAGTGCTCATATCTAAACACCAAATGTCATTCACCGTCACAGAGCAGTAGCTGTAAATGAAAGATGCAGTAGGTTAGACTAATCAGGGAGTGGTGGCATAGAGGTTTTCGAAGCAAGTCTGTAATGGAAATTTCCTGGTTTGCTTACAGACCTCACACTGTGGTTCTCCTAAACCTTCAACTGCATCATGAAGGGCAGTCAGTGCAAAAAGACATTAAGAATCTCTGAAAGGAAGCAGCTGAAACATAATGGCCCTGAGGTCAGGTCCATGTGTTGACAGTTTTGTCCATAGGGTGGCAGTGGAGAGTAGACGGCAGTGTTTTTGTCAGTTTTAGCAGTTGTCTACATTTAATTAAGATTGTTTAATCTTGTCTTATTAGGCAAGATCAAACATAAGACCTGGGTGTTAATACCGGCCTGCTTGAGTTTGCAATCCCACCTGTGACAGAAATGTCACAACACATTTGCGGGAATTTTTCCATATCCGTACTAAACTTTCTCACTAGCCCATAAATCAGTGATGCAGAGGCGACAGGAAGGGACCTTGTTGATGAATTTGCATTACCATCAGAGCCATATGTTCAGGGTAAAACTAACTGAATGCTGCACAATTAAAAAAAAAAAAAAAAAAATACCAGTACACTTTGCACCATAACGATGAGATTCAATCAGGCTTAACAATAATTTAACGATTAAAATAAAGAGAACCAACTTGAGATATCTGTAAATGTGTCTTAAGGGTATTATATTTACCATTTTACTGGTTCTCTTCCTGAATTACAATTTTTTTGACATGACTAATAAACCTAAAGCGATTGACTCACTTCTTCATCTTGTGGTTAAAAAAAAAAAAGATTATTACAAGATGGCAAGACATGGGGCTTACAGGTCAGCTTATTTGTTATATATATGCCTGCTGCACCATTCGCTTTAGCTAACTAAACTTTTTCCAACATTTTAGGTCGTTCTGTATGTTTAACCCCTCAAAAAATACATCTTAATTTCTGTAGTTTCCATCTGTCACCAAGTAAACGCTAGGAAACAAAAACAGCAGCTGAGAGGTTTTGAAACGACATGAATGTCCACAGAAATGTAAAAAATCCTGAGCATCTGCGTCTCTCAGCCAAATCTTTATGTATCTGTATGATCCTCCTTCCTCCCTCCCTCGCTCGCTCGTACATCTTACCTCTTGCTACTATGGGTTCTCTGTGAAGGCAGAATGCCAAAGAGTGATCTATATGGTGCAGCTTGGCCAGCGTGCTCAGATCCAGCTGTTCATACATCACTTCAGCCAAAAATGTGCTAACTGCAAACCATGTTGTATGAAAGCATGTTTGATCCCGTGTTGTACAGTAATGACTTTCACTTACAAAAGCAGCAGAAGCCACGTCGGATTCACAGTTAAGTGTTTTTCATGGGTTGCGGTTCGCTTGTGGTGGCTACACCCAAAAAAGGGGAACAAAGATGGGTTGACATGCTCGATGAATAACTGTTGTTCCTGACCTATCTTCGTGTTCTTTTTCAAGCCAATATGCGCGCCGAACAATTGAGATCTATTTTTACCCCAAATTATTATTTTCAACAAGTTTTTTGCGTTTCTTTCTCTTCACTTGCTCAGTCAAAGGCGTGCACGACGGGGCATGAGACGTTTGAAGCTCTATGAATAATAGATTAAAGAAATGCCTCCGAATCCTGGTGTAGCTCATATTTACCTGTAAAATACATAAAATTCTTTATGGGACGACGAAGAATTCAGTGTTTAAAGCAGTGTGTTACAAAGTACCACCACAGATGTCCTCCCCAATGTCACCTTGACTTTGTCATTCCTGCGGGGACCAAAACAGCAGACTGGTTCTTGGAAAGATGATCTATGGCCGTTTCCTATCAGCAGAGAGGTTTCGGACCCTGTAGTGGAACAGTCCTCCCATGATGTATGTAATGATATTAATAGCCATGTTCTTTTTTTTTTGAAGCTGGTGACCCTACGTCTTTGCAATGTAATATCAGAAGAGACCAGCGTACGGTTGATCCCCAATATGTCTCACTCCTTTGGGAGAAGGCCCTTGACATTGATGTGGAAATAATGTGCTCACCATGAAATGAGAAATGGTACGGGCACTGATTCAAACGCACTTTTCTATTGGGTTATTGCTTCTCCCAAGGTCTTGTGAATTTTTCGCTCACACAAATTATGGAAGTGCCAGGAAGCCCACTGCATAAGGTGAAACAGTCATGGCTAGAGCTGTTGAAGCCAAGACTGCATGCAGAGGGAAACAGAGACTTAGTTTCTGCTCGTTTCACACGGCCGGCATCTGCAGGCCTCGGCTCACTGACGACTTTCAAAAGATTAAATTCTGTAGGAACTCACTGTATCAGAACCAGAGGATCTTTGTTTGTTCCCCGAGGAGCAATTAAGAAGACTGCACCGCAGCAGGACAAACACAATGCAATATATTCATCCATCTTCTTTACCACGTAATCAGACTAAACGCTGCAGGTAT
Source organism: Salarias fasciatus (assembly GCF_902148845.1). NCBI lineage: Eukaryota > Metazoa > Chordata > Actinopteri > Blenniiformes > Blenniidae > Salarias > Salarias fasciatus. The sequence goes on along the minus strand of NC_043755.1, from coordinate 30,064,100 downwards.
CTGGAGCAGATCCCAGCTGACGATAGGTGAAGGCCGGGTACATCCCGGACAGGCCACCAGTCCACCACAGGACGAACACACACTCACATTCAGGATATTTAAAGTTAACAATTCAAAGCAAATGTATGTGTTTGTAAAGTGGGAGGAAACCTTCAAACACACAGGAAAAACATTTAATCTCAACCAACTCTGCAGCCTGACCTTCAACTGGATGCAACGATGCGACCAGCTAATAGATGAATCTACTAACGGCTTGTAGTGTGAACAGTCGTGTGTCGTGTGTGAATATTCTCTGGGACTGTGGCGTTACAGGAAATTACATTGTGTAAACGTCATCAGTGCGCAACGAGATGTTATTTAAGAAAATGCACCTGTCTGACTCTGTCTTTCCAACATTGGATCATAAATATGGAAACGATGGATGACTCCTATCGCAACCACGCCATTTAGAGGAAGTGACGTAGTGGTAGTACAATCTGAACTGAAGTGGTTAACCCGAAACGCATGATACGGACAAGTATAAACAATCAGCTGAAACACGTTAATGACGGATGTCAACAGGCCCTGAGATTTGCTAATTTACACACACTACCGATTTAGTGTGTTTGCCCTCATGAATATGGGAAATCCAGTGTGTTCCAGATAGCACAGAGTACTGAGAGAAGTTCATAGTTAGCACAGTCAACCGTAATTGATCGAAGTACAAACATAGAAACAAAACTTTTCTGGATAAAAAGCGAAAGTGCAGTCGATTTGAGTAAACATGCATTTTGAAGGTTAATACATACTACTGCTTCAGGAATGTGCATAGGGCAGTTCGTAGCATCTCTGCCGTCCCTCCACCCCTGGAAGTTCTGTGTTGAGGGCGTATGTGCCGCAAAGTAGTTCATCGCTGTAATGGTCGGTAGTCAAACTACACGACACTCGTTGATAGCGTTTATTGTTCGTTCGTAATTAGCAACTTGGTACCAAGTTTGGCAGCTTGGGATGCAAGTCAGCAGAATGTAGCTCAAGCTACAAGCTAGCATCCTGCATGGTGTTGTCCTTATTATCGGAGGTTTGCAAAGCATTGTGGATGTTAGAATTCTTTGCCTTTTTTTTTTTACCCAGTCCCTTCAATGTTATTATTGAATTCAACAGTGTCTCTTCAGTGAACGTTAACGGCACCGTCATCTGGATCCCTGGAGTTCCTCAAACACGCCCCATGATGGAGTAGAGCAGACCAATCACAGCTCTTGTGGTCTGCGTACTTCCTCTTGGGTTCTGTGCCACGCCAAATGGGCGCAGGATCTTGGTAAATCAGACGGGTTGAGGTGTTCATCATTTTCCATCCTAGTTTGAGAAGCTCTGTATGAAGTCGGCCTTCCTGTCCTGCTGCTTTGACACATATTGAGTTGAAGTGACCCACGCGTGTCAATACTCGTTATGTAGTTCCATCAATTGACAGGCGGTCCTCGTGTCCAAATGAAACCGTGTCAGACGAGTGTTTCTTCTTTAGGCGATGGCAACATTCTGCTCGAGGGATTTTTCCAGATTATGCCGTGTTAAATGATTATATTGGCGCGGACACTCAGCGATCATCCACTGAGACGTGCCGGCGGTGGCGTGCAGTGACACTGAATGTTGCTCCTCTTTGTTTCTGGTCCAGCGAACGCATGAATCCTCAGGTTTGATGGAGATACTTCAAGTCTCCAGGCGTGTCGCAGGGTTTGATTTCTGTTGGGTTTTTAAACAAGGTGTCAAAAACCCTCGAACGCCCGGCGTCACAGATTTCCCGTGTTGTTTTAATCCACTTATACAGCTTTGCTCGCTGCTGGCCTTCTCCATTTTTATTCATTAGCTCAGTTAACTGATGGATTATTTGAGCTACAATAGGTCAAGCTGATTTATTTTTCTCCATTATATCATTAGACTACTTAAAATGGCTTAAACACCAAAAAATATTACATTTCATTCAGGCTTTTTATTTATTTCTCCATTTAAGTGGGAATGAAAATGAAAAAGTGACCGTAACTATTACGCATCAACCCTTTAGAAAAGAGATTAATAATATTAGTGAATGATAAATTGTGGTTAATGTTTCAATCCAATATTTGAGAACATTATAGGCTTTCTGTAAAAGCCTGCAGCAAAAAAAGAAAACAGTGAGGGCTGATGAAGTAAAGCCTGGAAAAGCTCCACAGAGAACAGTTTGAAGAGAAATCGTGGTGAGCAATTAGCTTGCAACACCTCAGGCAGTTTTTTGTTTTTCTTCTTCTTTCCTGGTTAACGGTGTTGCCTTTTTCGGTGCTGCAGACACGGCCTCAGTAAAGCCAGTCCAAGTGTAAAACACATTATAGCGACACGCACCGATTTAGTCGCATGTTTCTTTCTTTTTTTTTTCCTTCATTGCCCGTGTGGATCCACTCAGCCCTGTTACGCAACAGTGTTTGGTTTAAACGGGTCAGACAGTGCAGTTACAGCAGGCTGCTGTCTTTCTTTTTTTTTTTTTTGTCCCCAGACAGTCCTATAACGAAAGTGACAAACACTCATCCATCCAGTCGATGTCGGTTATTATAGTGTTCAACCAATGCAAAGACAGAGTGTTAAGAAGGAACGGCCCGAACATTAATTCAGACGAGTTGAGAGAAGGAGTGAAATCAGCTGTTTGGAAGCTTCTGAGGTGAAAGTTGGAGACCGGAGTAAAACTACCTGCCACTCCTGAACCTGGCTTGTGCAGTTTGATGAAGGCATAAACAAGTGTTTTATAATTATTGTGGTAAATTTGCACAGTTACCGTGCAATTCTACACAAAGCTCTATTTTCTCCCTGAAGCAGCTCGGTGCTGTGGTGACAATACACAGAAAGTCTAGTTGACGGAAGCTGTTTCAGTCTGGCCAGACAGGAAATTCCCACAGGAAATCCATCACGCATACGGTAATTTTTAAAGTAAAATGGGAACCGTCAACAGATCGTATTTCATTTTATTCAGTAACATTGTGTCATTTTTGGAGGCAACACACCCAAAGTGACTGACAAGAACTTTCACAATGTGGTTATGGTTCAAGACTTGTACAAGTGGTTTTGGTGTATTCGTTAGTAAAATTGGGATGCTTGGGCATAGGTTTGTTCTTGATGAGTGATTGTTCAGAGCAATTCAGGGCATACGGACTGAAGAACGTCTTGCTTGACACACAAACTCAAACCAAAGGAAAAGTTGTCATGGAGTTTTACCTTCCCCTCCCCCTGGTGGTGGATCAGGTTGTGTCTTGACTGTGGGGCACCGGGATCGAAATCCGGCGTAAGAACCTCACCAAGTTTACGGTTTAACTTGCATCGACTTGCGGTTTCAACCCTCTGGAAAAAGAGACTGTGGACATTATGTCGGAGTGAAGAAATAAACAGACCCTCTGTAAATAGGAGCTAAACACGGCAGCAGAGAAATCAACTCACAAACTTAAACAATGATCCTATTTACAGACCTTGTTTCAGTGTGATGAACATGACTAAAACCTTTTAGTCACCCACGTTATTTCAGACTGAGGCGGAAGCGACTCTCACATGTATATTTGCTCATGAAGTTCAGGTAAAAGTTCACGTTTGGTATTTGCCTTCAGTCGACTAACTGGGGCTCCTGTCATCTGCTACAGCAGAGAACTTATCTGCTCTGAACTCCTGTGGGATCGAACAGCAGCGCGGCTGGAGAACACACCGTCCCCATATGCTAATTTTAATCAAACAAAGCCCTCACTGAAAGATTGTTTATGCATACATCCAGCATTAGCTCCTGGATATGCACAGTGGACATTAAGTGCTGTGAAATGTCCCATTTCTTTCTGAATATATTATTTCCTTTCATACATATCCCCATTAGAATTGATCTTGAGAGGCCATCAAAAAATAATCTGAGGAACTCGAAGCTAAATCTACATATATACACACTTTTAAAGAGACTAGTGGTCAGCTTTTGTACTGTCTTCCTCGGATTTTGTATTTTGACATGTTCGCTTTCCTTTCCTCACCACAAGTGCCGTTTCCTAGTGACTCATTTTGCTTTTAGTTCTCGCTGTTCCTTCAAAGTGCTTTCTGTGAACACATTCCTCTCTCCCATATTTGTTTTCATCACAGCCGTCTCTGTTACTTCAGAGTAAGAAATCGCTGTTTTCAAACACCACTTTTTATTCACGATTATGCAGCGAAACATTGATTATGGTTACATGGAATTGCTGAAGAAAGTATGCGTCAAAGTTGAGGCTTGAAGTATAACGTGCAGAAATTTTTTTCTGAATGGTAAGGGGGTTGCTTTTGCTCCATCTTTTTTTCATTTTGGTTTTTGGATAGTCAAAATCGATGAAAAATGACCACAAATACCCCAGTTTAACATTGGTGCAACTATTGCAGGATATACTGTACATAAAAAAGTACCGTACCTTTGCCTCCAATTAGCACACATTAGCCTTTGTTTCCAATGGATCTCATTGAGACTTAATAATAATTTACTGGCCTGATTTACCAAAACTTTTGCCATGAAAAAATGTGCACAAGCGTAACAGTGCATGCGCCTGTACGTGTTCTCCTGGACTGGGAGTTTTATACTTGACAGTCACCATAATAACCATAGTGAATTTCTGTTTTCTCCTATTTCTAATGTTTACAGCATATTGTTCTCTGCACACGTGTGTAGTTTCATTCCAAAAATAAACAGCACCCACTAGTGGCCCAACTGTAAAACCATTAGCATTTTCAGCATTTTTGCCATAAACAGACATCAATTTCAAAACTGTGCCTCTATTAAAAGGGAATTTTACCAAAATGAAAAAAAGCAAACATGATGCATTTTCACTGGGAAGGTTGTGTCAACAGGGCCTAAGCATATTTCCATGTTATGACTGAATGGTGACACATGTAGTCACAGGTATAATGGAATTATCCTCAGGTTGTGGAAGAAAAGATCATCAAGTAACACCAAAGTGCTTATTGATGTCTTTATTTTCATGCATCGATGAAGTTCTGGCCACAAAAATCACCACATTAATTCTCAAGACAAGACTCCCTCAGACTCAATTAGAGGAATCACAACTATTATATGACCCACAAACACACCACAAGTCATTCATTCTGCAGTCGTTTCCAAAGGATTCCTGCTCGAAATCCTTCAAAGCTGGGTGAAATTTCAAGGCAGAGAGCCTCATAACTCCTGTCAGGAAGGATTATTAATCCTTTTAAAAGGTATGTTTTCCTCTTATGGCGCTTCAGGATCCACATGAGCTTTAGGAGTAACCATGGGGCTGCTTTAGATTTTTGTTGTTGTTGTTTTTCCATTCTTGGTCTCATTTGCATCCCACCACATGTTATCTTTGACAGATTATTTTCCTCTTAAATGTCGCAGCTTGTTTCAAGCTAAATTGAAGTCAGTCAGTAATTGTGGCACATTCCACTTAACATGTCACTCCATCATCTGGGACAATAAAACAATAGCAGCGGATATGATCCAGGGACGTGTTTCTGCTTTCTGAAGGGTTTCTGCACTGTTATGGAGAGGGAATTTAATTCCATGAATTTATGGTAATACTGGATAGCGTTCCGGCCCTGGGGTTGAAAGGTGATTTATGCCGCATTGCGATTCAGGAGATCCTTGTTGCCGGAGATGTAGGTAGAACAGAGAACAGGAGAGCAGAGAGTAATGGGTCCCATGTGACATCCCCCAGTCACACAGACAGTTCATAACTGCAGTGAGCCAGATAAAAATGTGGTTTTCGGTCCATTAGGGGATTCGGACTCCTTTGGGATGTGTGAGCAGTTGGGCATACTCTGTCTTCCTTTTAGCTGTTACCTTCCTTTCTCCATCTTGCTTTTCGCCTCAGCGTTTCCACTGATTTTTTATTATTTTTTTTTAATCTTATTTGACTTGGTCTCCTTCATTCAGTCAAACCACAGAACATGTATGGAGAGCAGTATGTAGAGACAGGGAGTAATGGGAGGCAGATGGGAGTACCCTCGCCATAATGAAACACTGAGAAAGCATCTGAAATCTGTTTCATGTATCATTGACTTTCAAGTGTTCGGGCGGATTTTTGCCGCAGAGTTGAATGGAAAAACAAGCCCGGCAGTGATAATGAGCTCCTTACAACGTTGTATCAGGGATCTTTTATGAGAGCGAGTACTCCCTGCTGAACCGGGTACAACACCCAACACCAATACTGCTGCATCCCTTGTATTTTTCACTTTTTTTAGCTTGCAGTTATTGTAAATTTGCAATATGACAGACAGTCCTAATGATAGTTATTATATAAAAGGTTCATTTTGTTATAAATCTGCTTAAACACAGTGAGAAGTTGGCTCAGTCTATCGAATACCACCAGTGACTCAGCATGTACTCACCAGCACTGTAATTTCTCCCCTGTCACTCTTTCTCACACCTCACACACAAACCTGCCATGCTGTGATATGTTAATGCTCCTCTAATCAAATTACAACAGGTAATTATTGACCCCGACCCACCGCGGAAGCTTTCTAAACCCTTAAGCTGGAAGGATTAATGATTTTGTCCAGACTGCTTGTGAACATTGCTTGGAATATCGTCTGTTTCCATCCGAAACCTAATAAAGGAGCCACCGCGGATCACAGTTCGCTGTAGTTTACTGTTGGAAGTTCAAGAGGTAGAGATGAAAAACGATAAGGGATATTTCTGTCTAGAGGAGTATGTGGCCCATAAAACAAACATCTCACACAGCTATAAATGGACAGTCTGATCTGGCGATTGTTTCTTTCAAAACACCATTTAAGGTCTAATGAATCCTGACTTGCAGAAGAACGCACGGCCCCGGGTCGTCTCACTGGAAAAAAAACAAAAAACAAAACAAAACAAAAAAAAACTGTTGCATAAGAAGCATTCTGCTAAGGAAATATCAGCGGAGGCTGAGACGGAGATGGGCGTGTGCAGTATTGTTTTCCAGCTTCGTTAAAGGAAGCAGAGGAAAATCCTGAGTCGAAGGCCGAAGCGGCGACTTGAACTTCACACCAACACATAACATCCACATTCCTGTGCAGATCCCGGGGATTATCTGCAGTCATGCGTTTTGGGGAATTGAAGCTCTTCTTCTCTAAAATGGAACTCACCTTAAGCAGCAGACTGTGAAGCTAATGGGATTATGATGTTTATATGTTACCTGGCATGCATCATCTGAAAGGCTTAAGATCCCTCCTGTCATTGTCAGACGGCCACTCTGCCTTTCCCCAAACTCTAAAACAGAGAGGGGATTTATGATGATTAATTCATTTGGAGAAATAATTATTTCTGCTTGTTTATTTACCAAAGTGCACGGCAGCAGCTTCCCTCTCTTTTATTGAAGGTTTATGCTTTCAGACGCTCGCATTCGAGACTTTGTTTTAGCATTCCTGGCGTCTGTCCTCTGAGCGCACTTCCATTTACTTTTATTATGGTCTGCCATCCATTCTGACATCTTTATTGTGCAGACAAATAAACAATTTGACTGAGAGCGAGTTCGGAGAGACTGCCGGACGGACTGAGGTCAGCATCCATAGCTTCTTCTTTTTTCTGCAGTCGCAAACAAATTACCCACCATGCAACACTGCACATCTCGACTGCGGATACAAGTGACAGCTGTGTAGAGGGGGGTTTGGGATAATGTGGAAAAGGGCTGACAGAGAAGAACAATAGTGGAAAATGGGACTATTTGTGACTTTGTTCATTCCCTGCTGATACAAACAAAATACCTTGAATACCAAGAACGTACCAATAGTAAATTCTTGCTAGCTCTGAAGGTGCATCATTAAACCACCATGTTGTGACTAACCCTTCATAACTGAAAGTGACATTATTTTCTATTTTGTTGCACAACTTAATAAATCAAGAGGATATCATCTTTAAAATGATGCTGTTGCAAACTAGTGCAGATTACAGTATGCTCATTTTTTAACTGAAGGCCAGTGCACTCTAAAAGTTATATACACTGGCCACTTTTCCCCACTCAGGAACTCAATTCAAGAATACAATTAAACTACCTTACATATGTTGGTGATGTTAATTACTTTGTTGAGATTTGTTAACATGCACATGAAACATCTTGCAATGATGATGTATTTGCAATACATTGGGTAACTTCACCCCTAAAGCCACATATATATCTTTTATAGATAATCTAATTTTGATCAACTTGTTATCAAATTTGAATGCCATATCATTAAGTTTAAATTCTCAAAACATACCAAAATAACATTTTTTTTTTCCAAATTGTAAGTGCATCCTCATAACGGGTTAAGAAATATATTGGTTTTAAAGGTTTATAAAGTGACTTTGAGTATTCCCAAATGTAAAATGCTGGGTTTGTGCTGAAGGAAGCTCCTACACAGGGGGATAAAAAACAGGGTTCATTGAAAATGTCACAAATGTGGCTGCTGTACATGACTGGATTTGTGTGGGCGATAGTCTCCCAACGGAGATCGCCTGTTGTATCTTCATAATACAATGTGACAGATACCTTAAATCACCCCTCCAGAATTGCTGCTGCGCCGTTTCTTGGCAAACGTTCAGAGGGGACGGATCAGGATGGGGGACATAACATGCAAAGAGCACATTAGAGCCGACAGCATATTGCGTTGAGTGTTACTGTTCTGGAAGGTGGATCTCGCACCAATTTGCTTGTTGGGTTTTGACAGCTCGAAGGTAGAATATTTAGTCCTCAGCGTCGCTTGGAAAGACAGGCAGGCCTCTGAGAGCAGAGATTGTATTTTGTTGAGAAATCGGAGGGAAAAAAAGGAAAGACTTGGTGACTAGACTGGAGACTGATTGAATAATGACACTAAATTTGATTAAAGTGGGGTAAAAAAAAACAAACAGAACAAACAGTGATGCATACTGAGCAGCGTTTTCTTTTCTCAGTCGCTCGCTGATCCTGTTTTTTTGTTCCTAAAAATCACAACGAGGAGAACCATGTATGTAATAAGACAGTTAAGCTAATTTATTCAATATTTGTGATTCACAAAGAATCTTTTTTTTCCCCCACTTAATTCTTGCTTCTGGTAACTCTTGATATGTAAATGAACCAAAAGTGCATTAGGCACACATGGTTGCCCATAAATCTCAGAATCAGGTTTCAGGTTGGCATTATTGTCACGGTGAGTGTGTAGTGTACTGTCGTCTCACAATGAGAGGATCCTGAGTTCAAGTCCGGAGTCCACAAACGTGTATTTTAGGTTATTTGATGACTGTGAATTTGCTGGTGTGTGTGCCGCACTGATAACCTGTCCCAGGTTTACTCTGACGTGCAGCACCCCATGACCCTTACTTAGATGGTACTAAAATGGATTGGCAGACATCAGAAACACCTCTTTAGAAAGAAGTTGTTGGAAGAAGAAAACTTGCTTGCAAATCAGCTACCTCTGTATTCTCCTAGTTAAGTAAAATAAACATTTCCAAGGTTGTTTCTCAGCAAATATAATGGACTTCTTTCATTTGTAAATGTCCCTATTATAATCATGAATAGAAAAGAGCTGTTGCTTACACACTGTTTGTCTTGCTTCTCTGCAGGATGGAAAACAACGGAAAGAAAGGAAAAAGACCGTGTCCTTCAGCAGCATGCCCACCGAGAAGAAGATAAGCAGTGCAAGCGATTGCATCGGCGCAATGGTGGATGGCTCTGAGCTGAAAAAAGTGCGATCCAATTCGCGGGTCTACCACCGCTACTTTCTCCTCGACGCAGACATGCAGTCCTTGAGGTGGGAGCCTTCAAAGAAGGAGTCGGAAAAAGCCAAAATCGATGTAAAATCAATCAAAGAAGTTCGGACGGGGAAAAATACGGACACTTTTAGAACGAATGGAACTTACGACCAGATATCCGAGGACTGCGCTTTCTCAATCATCTTTGGGGAGAACTATGAGTCACTGGACTTGGTGGCAAACACTGCAGATGTAGCCAACATTTGGGTGACAGGGCTGAGGTACCTGATCTCCTATGGGAAACACACTTTAAATATGATTGAGAGCAGTCAGAACAACATGCGCTCATCTTGGCTCGGGGAACTTTTCGACGAGGAGGACAGTAACCACAGCAGACAAGTAACGATATGTGCTGCTGTGCAGCTGGTCAAGAAGTTGAACCCGGGACTTAAAAATGTGAAAATAGAACTGAAGTTCAAGGAGCTTCATAAAGCCAAGGACAAATCAGGCTCTGATGTGTCAAAAGATGAGTTCATTGAAGTCTTTCATGATCTTTGTACAAAACCAGAAATTTATTTTCTATTCGTTCAGTTTTCCAGTAACAAAGAATTTCTTGACACGAAGGACTTGATGATATTCCTGGAGGCAGAGCAGGGAATGGCACAAGTCAGCGAAGACACCAGCCTAGAGGTAATTCAGAAGTATGAACCGTCTAAAGAGGGTCAGCTGAAAGGTTGGCTGTCCCTTGACGGGTTCTCCAACTATCTCATGTCTCCAGAGTGCCATATATTTGACCCTGAACAAAAGTCTGTTTGCCAAGATATGAACCAGCCTTTGTCCCACTACTACATCAATGCATCCCACAATACTTACCTGATAGAAGATCAGTTCAGAGGTCCATCTGATGTAACAGGGTATATCCGCGCCCTCAAGATGGGCTGCCGCAGCGTAGAGCTTGATGTGTGGGACGGGCCCGATAACGAACCTGTCATTTACACTGGCCATACAATGACTTCTCAGATCGTTTTTCGCAGTGTCATTGACGTCATCAACAAGTATGCCTTTGTTGCCTCCGAGTTTCCTCTGATACTGTGTTTAGAGAACCATTGTTCCTTAAAGCAGCAGAGGGTAATGTTTCAGCACCTAAAGAAGATCCTTGGAGACAAGATCCACCTCGATCCCCCAAAACCTGAGGACTGCTACCTTCCCTCACCTTCTGAACTGAAGGGAAAAATCCTGCTGAAGGGAAAGAAACTGAGCACGAACTGCACTGCTTCAGAAGGTGAGGTGACAGATGAGGACGAGGGTGCAGAGATGTCTCAGAGGATGAGCATTGACTCTGCGGAACAACAGACTATCGCACCCAAGAAATTCCAGCTGTCAAAGGACCTCTCAGATCTAGTCACTTTGTGCAAATCTGTGGAGTTCAAAGACTTTCAGACATCTTTCCAGAGCCAGAAGCCCTGGGAGCTCTGCTCTTTCAATGAAGTCTTTGCCAGTCGCTGTGCCACTGACTTGCCAGGTGACTTTGTCAACTATAACAAGAAGTTCCTCGCACGAGTTTACCCAAGCCCAATGCGGATCGACTCCAGCAACATGAATCCACAGGATTTCTGGAAGTGCGGCTGCCAGGTTGTAGCAATGAACTACCAGACTCCTGGCCTGATGATGGATCTGAACATCGGCTGGTTCCGTCAGAACGGGAACTGTGGCTACGTTCTGCGTCCGGCCATCATGAGGGAGCAGGTTTCATATTTTAGTGCCAACACTAAAGATTCAGTGCCTGGAGTTTCTCCACAGCTTTTACACATCAAGATCATCAGTGGACAGAACTTCCCCAAACCCAAAGGCTCAGGTGCCAAAGGAGATGTAGTTGACCCGTATATATATGTGGAAATACACGGCATTCCTGCTGACTGTGCGGAACAAAGGACTAGAACTGTCAACCAGAATGGGGATAACCCTCTCTTTGATGAGAGTTTTGAGTTTCAGATAAACCTCCCCGAGCTGGCAATGGTGCGCTTCGTGGTGCTCGACGACGACTACATCGGCGACGAGTTCATCGGCCAGTACACGATTCCCTTCGAGTGTCTCCAGCCGGGTTTCCGCCATGTTCCACTGCAGTCTCTCACGGGGGAAGTTCTGCCGCATACCTTGCTGTTCGTTCACGTGGCCATAACCAATCGAAGAGGAGGCGGAAAGCCACACAAAAGAGGACTGTCTGTGAGAAAGAGCAAGAAGAGCAGAGAGTATGCCAGCATGAGAGTGCTACTGATCAAGGCTGTTGACGACGTCTTCAAAACAGCCATGTTACCCCTGAGGGAGGCAACAGACCTCAGAGAAAACATGCAGGTAGGACCTTGTTGCAATCTTGTAGTCTGTCATTTACAAATATCAGAAATACCATTAGAAATGTCTAGATACTCATCAATCATGAGATTGAAGAGTTGGACTCCCAAATCAAACAGTAGTTACAGCTTGATCTATAAGAATGATTAACGAGTAGATACACAAACCCACTGCATTCCACCCTATATTGTATCGTCTCATCCTTATGAATTGTGCAATAGTCAGAAGAAAATCAGGCGACTGAACTGAGAAAAATAGTTGAATAATACATGTAGCAGATCTTCATAACCTCCCATGAGTAAATTGGAAAAGGTTACAGTGGGCAGGAACAGTGAATCCCATTAGAATGTTCAAACCATTTTTCTGTCTCTGTCTGGCGAAAGAAAGACTATTATCTTTTCAAGGTGTCCATCTGTCCTTTTCTCAGGAATGTATTATCTCCCAATCACCTGGGGAGCATTTCTCCAAATCTGGCACACATTTCACACAACTAGGAGATGGACGGACAAAAATAACCTCGCTTATTTTTAATGTAACGTGATGCGGAATACCCCATGGGAATAGCTTCAAAACTTGAAATCCATATCCAGTTTCAAAGAAAATCTATTTGTTTTCGAACTCATGGATTCTTGTTAAAATGCAGAATGTGCTTAAATTTGGTCCACATTCTCATTATATTAATATGTAATGAAGGTTTGGCTGCCAGTGGCCTTGAACACATTATGTCTTTATATCATTATAATCTAAGCTTAATTGACCAATTTCTGTGAGTACAATATCACCTAATAGCCTGTCATTATAGTCCTGAAGATTTTTCATCGCATATATCATAATGATCAAGTCTGCTCGGTTGGAAGTGACTGAGATGAACATAATGTGATTTTTTTCCCCCCTTTTCATTAGACTTGTCTTAATATTTTGTTCATAACTTTATTTTTGTAGTATTGCTGTGCTGTCAGCTCTGTGTTTGTCTGATTCACTCATCAGGTTGTCTGAAGTTGCATCAAGGGTGAGGAATATCTGGATATTAGTGGGAGCAAGATGCTCTATAGTCTAGATGTTAGTGGAGAGAAGATGCTCTATAATCTGGATATCTTTGGGAGTAAGATGTCCTATAATCTGGATATTAGCTGAAGTTTCTCAATAAGTTTTAGGCTAATGCTAATGATGACACAGCACACCATTCTGGATGCTGCTGACAGGAGGACTGAATTCACTTGGCACTTTTCCAGCTCACAGTATAGTGTGATGTTAGCTAAGACCAGTTAATGCCAAAGCTAACAGCTGACTCGAGAGGTATTCAAACATTACAGTGACCGTGTGAAGATGTTTAGCCGTTACTCACAAATTCAGTCTCTTCCTGCTTTCTCGCATGGCCCAGACGTCACAGCAGAGCCAGTAAATTTTGCTTTGTGGCGTTTACATCAGCGTCACACTCAAAGTCCATGAAGAAGCGAAATAAACGGTATGAGGAACACCGCAGTGGAATGTCACAACACTCTGTGGTGGGTCTCATGTCGCGTCCCTCCAGGCATTGTATTAGGTTTTATTTTGGTGGCCTTGTTTGTATTGCAGTCATTGTGTGATAACAAGCTCTCGGCCTTGGGACTCCTCTGTCATGTCGGCTGTCCTGTTCCACTTTGTCCCTCCGGTTGTTTATGTATGTTGGGTTTAAATTTGGCCGCTCGCAGGAAGTTTAAGATTTGAGTGTGTTTTTTCCATTTCAGTGTGATGCTGGTTTTGCTCCAAAAGGATTGAGTAGTGAACCGGCGCGAACATGAAGGTTTTCACAGATAATGTCTGTGGCCTCTTCCCCTCACAGCACTTGACTCGCATTTTATCAAACTGGAATATCAGGTTCCTGTATTTTGCAATATTTTTGCAATGGTTATGCAAGTTGACATTTGTCTTGCTCAGCTTGCCAGAATAAACCAGCATAACCACGCGTTGGCGCCCAGATGTAATGCGTCTCCTCTCTCTGCAGAATGCCATAGTGTCCTTTAAAGAGCTGTGCGGCCTTTCAGCGGTGGCTAACCTGAAGCAGTGCATCCTGGCTCTTGCCCCTCGACTGACGGGGCCGGACAACAGCCCCCTTCTGGTGTTCAACCTCAACGACCAGTACCCCAACTTGGAGCCCCAAGGCCTGCTGCCAGAGGTCCTCAAGAAGGTCGTCACCACGTACGAAATGGTGAGTGACATTAATTAAAGAAAGTTATCGTGTCTTTATTAAATTAGTGGGAAAGAAAATTGTGACTCACAGTAGTGAGAGCCTGTTTGTTGGTTATTGCTGGTGTCAAAACTTTTGAGTCCTTATCTGAACCAGGCGACAAATCTCTACCCCACCTACGTACTCGAACTAGGACTTGAATCCCAGTGCAGCACAAAAACCTCCACCTGAGTCTGGTTCTGCAGGTTTCTTCCTATTAAAAGAGAGTTTTTGCCTTTTGACTTTCTCCTGTAGTTGCTTATGTGGAGTTGCTCTTTTTTTCTGTAAAAGTTCATGTGACAACTGTGGTGTATTTGGTTCTGTTTGAATACAATTGAATTCAATTGACCTTTCCATTGTGGGATTGGAATTGTGACCCACAAGCCAACTTCTTAAATCCAACATCCTGCCATCCAAGCATTCATCTCCTCCTTATTTACAGGTCACGCCACTAACAGGTCATAAAAAAAAATAAATAAAAAAAAAGCTTTCTCAGGCTTTGGTCCAAACAACAAAACACCCAGAAATCTCACCCGTATTCAAGCTTCTTGTGCAGGCATCAATGTTGGAGGAAAAAATAGAAAAGAAAGTTAATTGCATTAACATTAGTGCATCTCAGCATGATCAGTGTGGTTCAAAGAGGATTTGTTTGCAGCTGTGTTTTTCTCTGCATTATCCCATTGATTACAGAAAGAAGACGTAACAAAGCAAACTGACTTTGATTGCGATCAGATCGATGCTCGGCTTGACATGACTTAATGGGGACACAGAGATGGTTAAGTAATGGGGGCTGGCGCTCTGTTAAGTAATAAAATCGATGTTCACAAGTTATGCAACACGCCATCGAGGCTATTCCCAGACAGCACCATTACCCTCCACACATCATGTTCTCTAGCATTGATTCTTGGCACATCGCGGACAAGTTGGCTTTCCACCATCATATCAGGCAGGAGGCTGAAGCCCCCCCCAGCATTTAAAATAAATAAAAAATAAATAAACTGGCAAATGTACAGCAACAAGTGAAGCAATTACACATCTGAAAATTAAAGCTAGTTTCCTCAGAACTGATTCCAAGCCGTCCCCGGATGATATACCAGGCAGATATTCAGTGTTCGGCATCGGCGTGTGCAACCTGCTGCTTCGCTATCCGGGGCGGACACACTGGAAGGGTGAACGCAGATTGCTCATGGCACACATGGTGTTTGTATCGTCATGTGAAATGTGTTATTCATGAGGCGCGCTCTTGGCAGTTGACACTTCGACGCGTGACGAGGGCACCTGTGTCACACGTGTAACTGAGCTGATGAAGCATTCACAGGCCATTTAATGTGTTATGGAAACAGGATGGGAAGGAAATGTATGAATGAAATACAAGACTTATCTGACCTCAGATGTGGGTTTTTTTCTTCTTCTGCATCATTCTTCATCACTTGGTACTCAAAGATGAGCGTCTAAAGAAGCGTGCGATGCTGAAAAGATGCGTAGTGATTAAGGTGACCCCTTGACTCGAGAGTGGAGGGCTCAGGTAATTGGCTCTGATGGAGGGACAGCGGGGAAAATTGAGAAAGGAGGGGAAAATGACGGGTGTTTGGGGACCAAAATCGAATAAATTAAGTGGTGCGAAGCTGCAGGGCCTTGATCATCGGCAGAGTGCCAGAAGTGATGGCGAGCGGCGCTGACAAGCACAAAGAGGCACAAACGAAACCAGGCAAGGCAACCTTAAAGAACTGTAAATAATGTATGGAACCGTACAATTAGAAATCCAGGCGCCGTGTCGAAACCCACCACGGGGAGTAACCGCCTCTCGCCTCCTAATTGGCAAACCCAGAATCTGGGTCTCCATCCATGCCTGTTATTGTGCTCAGAAAAAAGACGTGCAGAAACTCGCAAGATGCCAGCTTCTGGTCTGAGATAATACCGTCTGACTTTTATTTTATTTTTTTTACCCCCCTCACAACAGATTAGCTGAGGGCTGAGTCTGGAGATGGAGAGAATAAAAGAAGAACCGAGGGGACTTCAAAGTCCATATGTTAGTCATTTCTTTATTTGGCATTAGTCTCCTTTTCTTTTTTTTTTTGGTGATACTTGAAAATATCCCAGTGATCCCTGCCAGCTCTTTATCTGGATGGTTTCAGTGGCCTTGAATATATAATTGCAATCTGTGTTTAAAATAGGTTTTCATTGACTTTAAATGGGCAGAATTATATCAATGGCCTAAAAATAAAAGAGCATTTGCGTCTTTGTTAAATTTGGGTAGTAATAACAAAACTAATAATAATAATAATGGAGCTTATCGTACTATTTAGAGAAGGCAGTCTTTAGTATGCAAATAGAGCACAGTCCACCCACTTACCTAAAAAAAACCAAACAAAAAAAACTGCAGTGAAAGACATTTGGGATGCTGCGTCTGCCACCAAGACAGTAATTTCTGCAGCCATCAGGAAAGTAATCACAGCATGTGCGACAGCTCTAAGTGCCGCAACTGCAGCTGCAGAGTGACACAAACAGCCACAATCACTTAGTCATGACTGCTGGGAAGCAAAACACGGTGATTCACTGGAGGCTCGACGCAACTGCGGCTGCCCTACATGCAGTACAGTGAGCGTCAGGGGCCGGAGGTCATGTGATCATGCTAACCAGAGAGGAAGAGAAAAGCTCTTGTGTCAGGGCTGTCGTGACCAAATCAGAATCACTGTTATGCTGATAGGTGTGATGAAAAAGAAAGAAAAAAACCAGGCAAAGATTAGAAGTAGGGACGCACTGATAGCAGTAGTTGTCAGAGACGATATCCGTCTACAGTATTCCTATGTTTCCCACCTGTCCATATTTTACAGGGAAGGGCTCTGAGTTCTTTTGACACATATACTATCATATATAACAAGTCTCACTTGACTGTTTTTAGCAGCTGGATCTTTATGACAACTTCAAAAAATCCATTTCCCAGCAAAATCCTTCATTGTCTTATGAAAGATAAACTATGTAAGGAGTATGGACCGCCCCTTTAATGGATACCTGCTCCCAGAGCAGTTAACCAAAACAAATCCCACTTTAATTCAATTAATCCCCAAACTGGCTGAACAGGTGTGTAAATAAACAAAGACACAATCACAACTAAAAAAAGATCCACAGCAACCCGACTTTAGAAAATGAAACTGAAATAATCTGGCAAACAAAATGTACTTTTCTTATTTGTTGGTTGCACCACATTAATGAGTCTCTAAGTCGGTGTTGTGCTGAAGTAGGTACCCCAGATGAAGTGTGTCCCCTGCTGCAGTTCAGAGTTCAGATATCAGCTTAACTTATTGATGAGAGTTGTTCCGATCATGTTTTGATTGTCAAACGCGTTTTGTGAAGCATGATGAGAACTTTCTAACGAATAAAGCCCATGTTGTAAGTACCCGGGGATAAGCTAAGATGATATCCAAGCATGGAACTGAACAGGATACACGTTTTTATAGGGGGTACCCACTTTGGCACGACACTAGCAAACTTAAAAAAAAAAAAAAAAAAAAAAAAGCTAAATGAAAGCCACAAGTCTTCCCTGCTTCATTGTTACTGAGCATCCTGGTCTGCTCCTGGGCTCCATCTGAGCGCCTTTCTGGTTTTCTTTTATGGAGATCTTCAATAAAAACACAGCTTGTTTGTTTTTTTCTCTCCTTGCTTGCAGTGGAGCGCGGCAGACGGCTTTGTGACCTTTCTGTGTAGTTAAGCCTCTTTGGGATAGAACAAGTGAACGTACAAGTCAATTACAACAATGCTGCATACACAGAAAACCCCCACCACACACACACACTAATTGAAATCAAATTCAGAACAGCAGAAAAAAATGCTTTAAAAATCATCTCAATCAGGTTAAGCATTGAAGAAATGACTAAACTTATCAGAGATGAAGATGTTTGGATGCTTCTTTACGGCTGTGTGTGCGACTGTCCAACAACTCTCTGCGATCCGAGTTGTGTAAGGAAAGAGTGGAGTCTTTTTTTTTTTTTTTTTCTTCTTTTGAGGAGGAGGACGGTGAGGCGCTGGCATTTAATATGTAAATGGAGCGCCATGAGAGTTGTGAGAGTGTGCAGGTCAGCAGAGTTTGTGCACTCAATTAGGGCCGAGCGTAACACCAGAGGAGCTGAACACAGCTGCGGCCTCACAGATAACACGGCACGACCGCCTCCAATCCACTGACATCCTCAGGTTTTCATCTAATGACCTTGATTATCAGCAGTTTTGTTTAAAGGGATGCCTTCAAAGCCAAGTACAGCAACGCGCCTTTAGAACGCAAGGTGAAAAAAAAGAAGAGGAAAAAAAAAACCACAACTTTTAATCAGCAGCCTTATTGCTCGTGTCTTCTCTGTAATTTGAGCTTATAAAAATACAATTCCGGGGCCTCGCCCTCTGTAATAACTCGTCTTCCTTCCGTGGTCTCGATGCACAGGAGACTTCCTGTTCCTCAAAGCAGAAGGTAAATGTTAACATGTCGGCCTTCTCTCAGGTGATCCAGACCAGCAAGACCCTGCTGGAGACCTCTGAGGGCGTGTACGAGAGGATTCTCCAGACGCAGAAAGCAGGTGAGACACACATCAAGGCCTTTTCTTTTGCCTTTTCCACAAGACGGGATCCAGACAGTCCGAAAGATCCGTCCAGCTGGGGCAGATTTATGACGGCTTGGAACAGGATTGTGAAGAGCGGCCTGCCAGAAGGTGGAGGCAGCAGAGATGAAACTAAACAGATGGAAGAGGTGAAGTTAGAGGGGAGCTCCAGGCTGACACAGTTCAGACCTGTGCTGAGAAGAGATCTTGGATATGTTGGAGGAAGAGATGGAACTTCCAGACAGAAGGGGACGTTTTCATGGACGTAGTGAAGGAGGACAGAGATAGTTGGTGGGATAGTTAAAGCAGGAAACTGAAAGTACACTCTGTGAGGGTGAGTTTATAAGAACATATATATGGAAAACTACAGAAATCAGTTTGATTGAAAAAAAGAATTCACACAAAAACAGTGCCTTAAAATGTTTAAAACGACTGTCTTGTGTTGCCGTTCTCATTAATATTCATGAATCTCCCAATCGTGGCCGTCGCTCCTCTCCTGTGTGTCTGAGGGTGACGTTGACCCCTGAACTCAAAGTGACGTCCCTGACTGAGCCAGCTGATCTAACGCACCCCAACTTATTGATGCTGTTTTCACTGTTCCAGCTTCACACTCTTTAACGTCATCGTTCAAGCCAGTAAAATCCATGAAACTCTTCAGATTTTCCAATAAGATGCTTAAACACAGATCCAAATCTTTGCAAAAATTACAAAAAAAGATGAATGGAAACTCTTGTGGCCTGCAGCGAAAATGCCAAAAAAGACCGTCTTGAATGAATCCTGGATTTGTAACCTGATTATCCGGCCCTCCGATTGTTTACCCGTGGCCCCGCGCTCTCTGAAGCCACAAAACACACATCAGTCAATACTAAATGAATTAGACGGCGCTTGTTTTGCATAAAGTGGTATTACCATTTGATTCATGTCCATTTATCTGATCCGGTCAGTGCTGCTCTTTGAAAAGGAGCCATTCAAATGGAGATGGTTAATTCATGGGCGTAAAAGCATGTGTGATAGATGAGCAGTCCGGAGCGATGCATCAACACGGCTAACAGAGAGCAGACCGTCTAGATTTCCTCTCCAGCTCCAGTTACAGCCCGATGTGTGTGTTTAACGTCTCTATCGAGCGACGCTCTTCTCGCCCGATGTGTGCGATCGGGCGGATCATCGGCGGAATCTGCATGTTGAATCCTCTCAAACTGTAGCAGGAGTAATTCCACCACCTGTTAATTTTCATGTTAACGTGATCCATAATGCGGCCGTTTCTGGCAGTAAATCCAGTCTAAGTGGCATAGAGAGCAAATTCATCAGTGAGTAAGCCTCCTGGAAGCACTTAGAGCGAGTGCAAGAGAGCAACGACGGACCATCGCCACACCAGCGCCGCTTTATTGGTTTCCAGATGGATGACTTATAAAATATTCATTGTCTATTGTCTTGGCACATCAGAGAACCGGACGGCCGAGTCTTTTTATCCAATGCAATTCAAAGGCGCCGTGCGTTTTTCTTTTTTTCGCCTTTCCTTTGGTGTTGGACCAGCTTCCAGCCTTGAAGAATTAACGTCCACCGGCCGCAGGATGAAGACGCGCTCGAACGGCGGGGACATCAGAAAGACCCGCCACCGAGTCCTCTGCCCACATCTGTGCAGCTGGAATTCAGTTTGGTCGTGCGCTTTTGTTTTTTTTTTGTTTATTTTCTGTTCACGCTGTTTAAAAAACGCCCACTCCATTAAGCGAACGAGTTGCCGGCGTCTCCTTCAGTCGTAATGATCCCTTTCATCCACGCGGCCTTTCGTTGTCACCGGGGATGAAACGGTCGCCAGTTTTAACGGAAACCTTTCAAGACCTTGAGTTAAAAACGTGGCGTGTGTTCATGTGTTCGACCGCCCTGAGTCTGAGAGCTGTCGGCCACCCGGGTTCCTTCAGCCGGCGGGGAACGCCCCCAGGAACATGGTTTCCTCTCAGAAGGATATTTCAGCAGCAGTTTAAAATCTCAATTTTGATTCTGAACTGCATTCCAAAAAATATTTTCTGATATTAGCTTTAAAAATAAACCACATTATTTAATATTGCTTCACAAGGCCAATCTGGGGGTCAGGAGGTCAACCAAAAATATTACGATAAATCGTTTTTATTAAAAGACACATTTTTGGAACTCACTTTGCCACAAAGTGAGTTAAAATAGAAATCGCTCTGTCACTGTGTGTCTGAGTGTTTCTGAGAGATATTGTTTGTCTAATAATAACAGTAACAGTGAGATGTTATCGGTAAAGTTGCAGTAATAATCAAAAAGTAACAGTAAATTTGCAGAAAAATAAAAATGTGTTAGTAAAGTTGCAGTAATAGTGAAAGAGTATCGATAAATTTGCCGTAATAGTTCAACAGTATCAACAAAGTATCAGTCATAATGAAAAAGCATCAATAATTTAGCAGTAATATTTAAAAAGTATCAATAGATTCACAACAATTATACTTAAAAAGTATCAATAAATCAGCAGTAATAGTACAACAGTAGCAGTAAAGTAGCAGTTATAATGAAAAAGCGCGAATGATTTTGCTGTAATAGCAAAAACAGTTTCAGTAATAGCTGAAAAGTATCAATAAATAAGTATTGTTACTAAAAAGTATAAATAAATTAGCAATAATAGTTTAAAAAAAGTATCAAAAAAAGCAATGATAGTGGGGAAAAAAGTATTAAATCAGCAGTAATATTAAAAAAAGTAACTCAGAGTAATATTCAATGCCCATATCAGCCACACTGAATGAACTTTGAATCGAAGCTACAGGTGGAAAAGTTTCCAGGTCGTACATGAAGGTGGTTCTGGATGTGGTTCTGCTTTGGACCGGGTGACTCCGGACCTGTTGCTCGTCCCCTGTGGAACTCGTATGAATCACTCTATTCTAATAATTAAGCGGATCAGCGCCCGAAGGGGAAGTCTGGCTCCCATTATTAGATCTCTCCTCCTTCATTACATCCTCGGTTCAACCAAATGGCTTTTCATTATCAGCTGAGCGTGCTGCACGTTCACTTCCTCCTTCCTCCTCAGTCAATCCATCTCTTTACGTTTCAGGCAAATCAAAGCAGGAAAAGGGGAAGGACATTTTTCTTTTCTTTTCTTTTATTTAATTATTTTCATTCCAGAGCCTGCAAAGAAGCTTTCGGGCCTCAAATCACCTTTTATATCTGATTGTCTAAAACTGTCTGGAGAAAATTCCAACAATTCTAAAGTAGGACACAGCAGATGGCAAACTGATGAACTTGAGCATTGATTTATTTTCCGTCCTGAACTGACATAATTTTATCCCAGTGGTGTGTGTGTGTGTGTGTTTCAGTGTTACGTTCAAACTGGGTCAGTACAACCCCAGTCCCCTCCTCGCTCTCTTATATGAATCAGAGCGTTCCAACGTTTCACCGATTTAAGTTCTGAAATAAATCCATCCACACGGAAAGGCAGGGTGAGAAAACAGAGCCGGGCGTCCGCCGTTCGGACCGGACCGGACCGGACCGGACCGGACCGGACCGTCACTTCCTCCACA
This sequence comes from Salarias fasciatus, assembly GCF_902148845.1. Taxonomy (NCBI): domain Eukaryota; kingdom Metazoa; phylum Chordata; class Actinopteri; order Blenniiformes; family Blenniidae; genus Salarias; species Salarias fasciatus. The sequence goes on along the minus strand of NC_043755.1, from coordinate 30,041,774 downwards.
CGGCGCACCAATTAGCAAGCCGGACCGATCAACACACAGGATGTCTCCGAAATGCCAAGCGCTGCGTTACGGCGACATTTCACCAGGATACGGAGCAGAGAGCCAAACTTTGTGTTTCTCGTTAAAACACTTCTTGGGCATGGATTTCCACAAATCAAACCCTTTAATGAGAACTTTAACCTTTTAGCTGTTTTTTTTTTTTTAGAATCTAGACAGTTTGATTCTTTCAGCTACTTGTAAAGTTGGGAAAACAATATTTTTGCTCCACGCAGGACTTCTTCGCTTGGAGGAACGAGCGGGGTTATTGATTAATATTCCAGTATTATTTTGATTATATTAAAATTAGTGACGCACTGATACCAGTATCTGGACAGGTACTCGAACTCCGGCAAAGATCCTCGATACAACCAGGCTCAAAGCCAAGTGCTCGAAAAGATACACTGAAGTCTCACCTGGGATCTCTGGCGCCCCCTCTGTGGGCCCCAGACCCCAGCTGGAGAACCGGTGTGTTCCACTGCAGGACGCTCCGGACGCCATTTACTGTACGCTTCGCTTCGCTTCACTCTGATCGCCGTCTGAGATGCTGTGTGAAGGAAGTGCTTCCCACTTTCTTGCCAGCCAGACTCTGTAAAGTGTTGCTAGGCAACCTGCGGAGTGAAGTGTGTGTGTGTGTGTGTGTGTGTGTGTGTGTGTGTGTGTGTGTGTGTGTGTGTGTGTGTTTCAGCACAGTCATGGTTCACGTGCACGGTTGGGGCTGTAGCTCGGTGGTCGTGGCCTGAAACTGAAAGGAGGCTTCGCCGTTCTCTGTCAGAACGACAGGCGGTGAAATATATCGATGAAGAGGACGAAGGAGCAGCTTCATGACGTGGAGTGAAAATCCAGCGTTTCAGTCGGCCGTTCGGGGTTAGAGTCGCTCTGAACTGAGTTTACATGACAGTGTTTTGAGAGAAAATTCTTTCTTTTTGAATTTGAAACACTGAAAACAAGCAGTCGGCTGTTCAGAAGAACTGTTCCGCGGCACTTCCCCCTTTGACTCCGGACGAGCCCCGAGCGTTTCCAGGACGTTCCGTTTGAAAGACGACGGAGCCTGAACGTTTTCTAAAGTTCCACCTCGGGAACCGTTTTCAAAAAGTGTCGTTTTCAGTGACCCTGAGCACCGTTGTGGAGAAACAGAGCCGAACAAACGAAGGTTTTGCCTTTTCCCTGGAAAATGTTGCATTTTGGCCTCAAAGCAGATTTCTGTTTCTATCACTGCTGTTCTCTCTCTCTCTCTCTCGTTTTGTCTCGTTTCACTCTGTGACTCCATCATTTCTCTTTTGCCGTCTCTCCATTCTTGAATTTTGGTGCTCTCTTCTCTTTCTTCTCTCTCGGGCTCTGCGTCGTCTTTCTTTCTGCCTCTGTTCTTCTCATTCCACTCCCTCTTTTCTTCTTGATTTTCGTCCCTCTCCTCCCTCTAACTCATCCTTCCTCTTTCTGTGTTCCCTCGCTCTTCCTCATTCTGTCTTTTCTCCATCTCTCTCTGTTTCACTCTCTCTGCCTCCCTGTCCTCTTCGCCCAGGGGGAAGGGGACAGTCTTCACTCCCTCTTTCTGTCTCCCTCCGTCTCTCTCTCTTCGTGTCTTCTTTCTTCCTCTTTCCATCTTTCCATCTCCACTTTCTCTCCCTTCGTCTTCCTCTTCCTTCCTCCCTCTCTCTCTCTCTCCTTTATTCTTTCCCCATTTCTATCTTCTCCCTCTCCGTCTGTTTCCCTCTCTCTTTTTCTTTCCGCCTGTCTCGCTCTCCGTCTCCCTCCCTCGTGCACACCATGTTTCCATGGCAACAGCACTGATATGGGGCTACGAGCAGCTCGAGCTGATATCGGCGCTCGGAGGGGAAACGTGAGCGCCGTCGTCGGAGGAGTTTTCCAGAGCCGGAGCGTCGCTCTGTGTGCGTAGAAGAAACTCTTCCTCTGCTCTTCACGTAAGGAGGCGGCGGCCGCGTGCGAAGGGGAAACGCCGCCTGTTGCCGCCGTGTCAGAGCTGCACTGTAAAACGGAGGCAGCGTTTAACATGCCCTTACTAAGAGGCGGTCATGCAAAGAGAAAAGAGAGAGGAGGGAAGAAGGAGGGAGGAGGTGGGAAAGCTCCTCGGGAGACAAATCCCTCCTCTGTTGGCTGCCTTGATGCTAATCCAGAGCGAAGGAGCGTCACGTCGATCTGCCTCCACTCTGCCTCTCCTCTTCCTCCCATCCTGCCTCGCTGCTTCCTTCTGCTCTCTTCCTTTGACTTCCTCCTCCTTCCTCTGACTCCACAATACATTTCCTGTCCCTGGACGTCTCGTCACTGCGCTCACCTCGGGATCTGCTCCTGTGCTTCGGCCCGACACCTCCCAGCGTCTCACTGCAGGATCTCGCTGCGTTTCAGACCGAAGCTCCCGACGGAGCGGCGCACATGCCCGGCGGACGACGCCCATGTGACGCGGACCACATAATGACAAATGACTGGAACTCTGGGCCTCGTGTGGCTGCGGTCCAACGCAGTCTCTCCTCTGTGTTTGAAGGAAATAACAGAAGTGGACCCCAGACGCACCAAATGTTTGTAACCACTCCAGTCCGTCCTCACCCCGCTGTGGAGAGTGTTGAAGCCTTCTGATCGTGAAGCGGTGAAGTGGAGACAGAAGCTCACCTGTACAGGGGTGTACACCAACAAATGACCTCCTGCCGAGTGACTGGGAAATGTCACCAGAACAGTCAGACATGCAGGTTTACTGGAGTGAGCAGAAGCAAAGCAGCTGGAGCATTTCTGGAGAAAATGAACATGAACTGACCTCAGAGTTTATGTGACCGAAAGAAACATGACCGAGGTTTGAAAGAGTTTGACAGGAGCTAAATGGTGATGAACCGAGTCAGAACTTCTCCTGAAGCTCAGGGACAGGGTGATGAATGACCAAGAATTATTGATGCAGGCGGGGAGTGAATAATCTGAGTGAATCCAGGATTCTGCTGATTGGCCATCGAAGAAATGGACATTGATTGTTTTTTTTTTTTGGTTGAGAAATGGTGTGAGAGACACTCTTCTTCCACAAGACGTCTCGGTGAAGTAATTTCAAAGATGGCAGCACATGGATATAGAAAGAGTTGCTGTATAGCAACATTCTGTCCACAGATCCAATCCAAAAAAGAAAGGAGATTGTATGTAATGAATACCTTAATTGAGTGTCTACAACAGCCCAAAGGGTCGACGGTGTTTGTACACACCGAGCGCATTGGTGCCAATCTCCCCTCCGTAACTGATCAGATCAGGTACCGGCATCATACTAGGTGCCGATTGGATGATCTGATTAAGAGCTAAATAACTCAAGTCACATCGGATCCAACTGTGCAGGATCTGATGCTGCTGGTTCAGAGAGAAGTCTGCCCGGACACATAGCGCAGAATTCTGCCTGATGAGGCTAAAGAGTCGTAACATGCTGAGAGCATCAGAGCAGGTTTGGTTTGACAGAAGTGACCAGGTACGAGGAGATTGCAGCCACTTGAATTTCCATCCGAGACCCTCAGGGCTCAATCTGTGAGATTCTCTGGACAAACATCCTCGTGGCTCTGAATTTCTCGGGTCTGCCAGCCCACCTTCTGGTGTGTCCGGTCCGTTTGTCAGGGTCATGGGTGTTCTTGTGACATGATTTGTACTGAAAAACAAATACAGGGCTGTGTGCAAACAGTGCGGAAAGAACATCAGAACAAATGCGTCATTTGAGTCAGTTCAGTGACAGAAATGTCATTTTCAAAGCTTCGTGACCAGTGTGACAAAAAAATCCCACATTTTTGAAAATACTGTGGATAAAAAAAAAAAAAAAAAAAATCTAACTGACTTTTCTATTTGGGAAAAATAAAAGGGATTAAAAAAAAATCTGAAGGAGTGGAAGAAGCTGTAAGAAGCTAAAGTCACAGACTGTCCTCAGCGCTTTTTAATGTGTTAATTGGAATCAACAGACCAGGCATATTGAGTTAAGCCAAAAATTTAATAACCCAGTCAGCCTGATTACCGTCAGTCAGTGGTTCCAAAACTTTTTAGTGCGTTCAACCTGGAAACATGTGACCAACCTGAACAGGCAGTGCTGAAGCTTAATGAATAAGCCACACCTCTTTTCTGATGATATGAGGATATTTATTGATCTTAACTGAAGCTATCAGGCTCATCTGGGATCAACTGGGGTCAATGTTACTCTCTAAAATGCGAAAAGACTTGAATTTAATAATGCATTTTCAAATGTTTGGAAATGATATTTCTGCAGAATTATTCAAAAAAATGAATAAATAAAAGATCCTCATTAAAGCGTGCTGGACCAAGTGTAAAATCGTGTAGAGAAATCTGGAGGCAGAAAGTAAGAAATAACCTCAGGACACAAACAGAAGCAGGAGAAAATTGGTTTCCATGTGGCTCTTCGCATGAAATCCATGGTGTGAAAACAGAAGAAGCCTCCAGAGATGAGGAGTGCTTCTCCTTTTGTCAGCGACCGAGTAATCAATGGGGCGATGAAGAAGGGAGAATCGATCTGCTTAGTTTCTTTTCCGCAGTAAATATGTTTTCAGTAAAATCTGAGCACATGACTGTGGGGAAATATCAACATTTTCTAGCTCACAGTCTTCTCCCCCCCCCCCCCCCCCACCTCTGGAACGGGCTTCTCGGATTCCCCCGGTCGATTCCGGGCTGGGAGGAAGCTCCCGCCGGATGCCTCTTCTGTTCAGAGCTGACACAGCTGCAGCGACAGCTCCCGCCGTCCATTATCGCCCCGTGATTGTACAGTGTGGGGAGAGGAACGCTCCCCCGCAGACTCCTGAGATGTTGACAGTACATGCCAGCCTCTTTGCTCTAATGTGTTTTCTCGCGCTGACAACAAGCCCGGCGCCGGTCGCCTCCAGGCCGCTGTCCTATCCCGCCCCCCCGCTCCGACCGCTAAGACTGACTCCACACTCTGTCTCCTCTCAGCCATGGAGTTCCACGAGAACCTGCACGACCTGGCCGTCAAGGAAGGGCTGAAGGGCCGGAAGCTGCACAAGGCCGTGGAGAGCTTCACCTGGAACATCACCATCCTCAAGGTGAGACTGCAGGCTCACAGCCAGCTGGAGCTGCAAGCTTCATGTTGGGGGATGAAACTGATTCACTGCACCAGTTATTTATTATGAGCAATGTTAGCAGAGGTTACATCGGTCAGTAAGAGGAAGATGCTCTATAATCTGGATGTTTTCACAACCATGTATATAATAATTAGTGTCACCGGCTTTTTAAAGAGGAAATCGTGCCGTTTTGCGAATGAATTTCATTTTTCATGTTTCAAATTCGGTCATTTTGAAGGAACGTAGCGTTTTTCACCACATGTATTCTGGACATGTGGATTTCACAAATAATTTGTGAGGAAACTGTTGCCAAGTTGCATAAGAATGAATGATGATCATCAAAAACAGCAACAAAACACCAGAGACAAAAGTAATGATTAAGATTACTGTTGCAAACAGTAATCTGTTGTAGTGACTTTTTTTTTAAAGATTTACAGCTAAATAATCGCTGTTAGCACTTTCAGCTTTTAAAGTGCAGACGCGCTGAGTGGTCTGCCAACACAGGTTTACGAGCCGTCCGGTCTCTTTACATCCACACGCAGCAATAAATCCAACAGCATAAATAATGCAGAGCGGACACCCTTCCAGCGTGCGCTCTGCCTTTCACCAAACGGCTCCTGGACCTGAATCCGGACGGTGGAGGAAACAGAGTCGCCAGCTCGACCGGCTTCTTCCATCCAGCCCAATATTGTGCTCGTATTTGGCTTTTTGTTATAAAAAAGAGTGAAAATTGTAGAAAAACACTGCAAGACTTGAGTGTGTTATCATCGAGGATTACAGGAGGAAGACATAATCCACATTTCTGAAGCTGGGATCAGATAATCCAGGATTATCAGACTTGGAAAGAGCGATCTTTCAGCAAACTAGTTTTAAAGTTTCAATTTAACAACCAACCAACCAACTAATTTCAATAAACTTTTCCACAGCAGTCCTAAGATATCTAAATACTGATTGGAAGGCAGAAACTAAAGCCTCCGTACTTTTCTGAGCAGGCTGTTTCACTCCTGATTATTTAAAAATAGGACGTTGCTTTGAAGGCGGTGCTTGATTGTTTTCCTTTTGGAACACAGCAGTTTTTTCCTGATCGGCGCTCAGGAGTCCAGAGCTGTATATATCTGACTGATTGGTCCGATCCTTCTCTAACTGACGCTGGCTGCCACTGGGTTGGCAGTTCGATTCCCCGTCTTTAAAAGTCTCCCTCTCCCCTCCAGGGTCAGGCGGACCTCCTGAAGCACGCCAGAGCGGAGGTCCAGGAGAACCTGAAGCAGATCCACTACGCGGCGCTGACCTGCAAGCTGAGCAAAGGCGGCGGCGCGGCGGGCGGCTCGTCGGGCTCCTCCGAGTCCCGGAGTAGGCGGAGCCTGGAGGCCATCCCGGAGAAGGCCACCGGCGAGGACGAGCTGACCGACGAGGACAACTGAGACCCGCCACACCCCCGTCCGTCTGTCCCGCACCACTCAGTGTCTTTACCCAGGCCGCATTGCTACACTCACACACACTCACAAACGCCATCGTGTACATTCCTGTATCTCAAGCACAGCTGTCACCTCTCAGTCTTCTGCCTTGTTCTCATCAATAAAACGCCGCCTCACCGAACTGTCAGCCTGACGTCAAGTTATGGGGAAATAACCCCCTCACACACACACACACACACCCACACAGACACACACACACACACACACACACACACACACACGCACGCACACCCACACACACGTAAAACCATGAGGCTCAGACATCTTCCACCCCGGAGGAGCCCCGCCCGCCCGCCACTCCTCCGTCGCCCCCCGTCTCCTGGAGGAGCCCCGCTAACTACCAGCCACAGGACTGTTCCCAGGACAGCCTGGTGGGCGGCGGAGGCTCCGGGACGTCTGAGGAGATTTCTACAAGCACAATTTTCTGGAGTTCTGAATGTAACGGGAGCCAGGAGGAACCAGAAGGAGGAGGAACCCCGAGGAACCCGGAGGAACGAGAGTAAAGAGCTGTTTACAATACTGAACTTTGTCCGTGTTCTTGTCTGCCAAAACCCGACCCTGTTGTGTATATATGGAGTTTCCTGTTACCTTTTTTCTGCAGAGTGCATCATTTTATTATTGTATACTGGGAAATATAAGATTTATTTTATAAAAGATATATGAACACGTTTTATTTGTTTGTGGATGATGAGCGGAGAGTTTTCCCCAAGCAGAGATCGAACACGTCGACCCGGAGAAACACCAGAGTGACGATCAGATGTGAAAAAAACCACAGACGGCTGCTGGCAGCACTCGGTAGGAACCCGGTCTGACACATGGCCTTCCCATTTCACATCTACCAGATCCTCTAAACTCACGTCGCGCTGCGTTCACGAGGAACTGGAAAGTGGGAAAATTCCCACTTCTGATTGGGGAAAGATATATCTCAATCAGAACTTTTCCCATTTCCAAAAAAACACTACAAAAAAACCAAGAACTTAATAAAACATCCTCATGAGTAATAGTCGTTTCTAATGATTCCCTCTGAAAAACCAGCCTGTTAAAGTGAAAGTAGTTATGTTTCACTAGCCTAGCTAGCTAGCTAATTTGAAATTTTCTCATTTTGACATGATTAATAGTGTAATTAATCAAACCTTATTGCAATGGAACTGAAAACCACTGGACTTCATCAGCCTAGCCTAGCTACTTAACAAGCTAACTCAAACCCACATTCTCTGTTTTTCCCTTAGAAAAGTGAGAATTTCTATTAGTTCTGAAATGCTAAAGACCTATCATTCAAAAAACTATATTTATGTGAAAAACTGTATTTCTTTATATGTCAAAACAAACATAAAATCTGTTGTCGTCTGTTAGCGTAGCAAGCTAACTCAGATGCCCCAGTTTTGGGGCTCCAAGATAAAGTTTTGTAACATGACTTCTACATTGGAAAATGTATATCTAAACATTCTTAGATGCAATAAACAAACTTTGTCGCAATAGTTTGTTAGCCTTAGTCAAATAGCTTTTATTAGTAGAACTTATATTTAGTGAAATATTTAAATTAAGTGTAATTTTTTTACTTTAAAATCTTCTTAACTGGGAAATGGGATTTTCCCAACTGGTGACTTTCTAAGTTTCCAGCTTCCTGAACGCACCGTAATTTAAATGGCACAAACCAGACGTTGTCTACAGAAAAGCCTGAAGAGGAATGAGTGGAGCTGCTGTTAAAGGGGAGGTCATGTACCAAAACACAGACGGTCGTGTCAAGCTGTGAATCATCGAAAAGGTTTTTGTTGTTGTTTTTTTTACCCTGCTGTGTTTGAATTTAGTTTTTTTCAAGTTGTTTCGTTTTATCCGAGGCTGTGAAAGCCTCTCCTTTATTTTTTCACTGAAAATAATTCAAATTTCAAGCTGTATTTCTCAAACTTCAACAACTGCATAATCTGGTATAATGGTCAACAACGTACGTTTTTACACTTAAACTCGTCAAATCACTGAAGTTATGATTTCAACTGATAATTTGATGCATGAATAATAGTTTGATTTACTATTTACAAAACTTGTTGACGTTTAAAAAGCAAAAACATCATGGCAACAATTAAAAATGTTGACCTTCTCAGACGTCTTTGCAGGCTGCAGCAGTTTTAAAGACAAAATTCTGAACATATTTACCCAGTTTTTATCCCATTTATTAAAAAAAAAGTCATTTATCATCTAATATATGGTAATTAGCTTGTTTTTTCTTGAAATGTAAGGTATCAGAGGTTTTTTTTTTTTTCCTTCATTTTTTTTTTCCTGGTAAAATAGTGCCAAATATCCTGTGCTCAATGGGCGTGTCCTAATTCTGTAGCCATTAAAAACACTTGCGATATTATCTAAGCCCCGCCCCTTCATCGTGTCACATATTTAAATCTGGAATCCGCCCACTTCCCCATTTTAAACTGATGTTTTACAAACGAGGTTAATGTTGGTTTGTAAATTCACCAGATTCATTCAAAATGAAAAACGAGCTCACGATGCTTGAAATCATTTGAAAATTTGGCCTTTTCTAGGTTTTTTTGTCCTCCATCTTCCTCTCAGAGTCGATAGATCAGAAGGTAAAGCAACATTTCAGTTGCTGAGTCACGGAGAAGAGCTTTGGAAGAAAACCTCCGACACACTGAGAGGTGGGCGGCCATCTGCTCCAACCGGTCGGGGTGAGAAGAAAGCGAGGAGGGTGAAATAACAAACAAATCCTCAATGTTCAACAGCCTCGTTCACCAAAAGCCCAAAACATCCACTCAGTATGACGAAGGAGCTGTGAAAATAAAAAACATCAAATTCTCACCTTTGGTTACTCAGAATGGAAAAATGTTGAAGATTTTTCCTGAAAACCTCTAAAAACTCTGTCCCACGTTGGCTTTTAGTTCATCAATTGATCAAAGTCGACTTTCCAGCCGAGCATCCGCCAGTTCCTCAGCTGGCTAGTGCATTGTTATTATTATTATTATTATTATTTTATTTTTATTTTTTTTAAAGATACTGTCTGTGGTCGACCGTTCCGTCAGAAAACAACCAGACGTCTCTGAAGTTCAGAGCTGTGCCGTTCGACGTGTTTGATAACTGCTGTGGAGAGGGTGAAAAGTGGAGCATTTCAATTGTGTTTCAAGTCTCATCTCTTTATCTGTCGAGTTAAAATAACAAAAAAATTAAATAAAAAAAACAACTGAATAAATAATGTTGGATAGAAACTGTGTTCAAGTTTCTCATTTTATCTACAAATAATGGAAATATTAGAAACGCACTGAAGAAGACCTGTCCAGATATAACTGAAATCAGTCCGGGAGTTCCACAGGGTTCTGTGTTAGGACCCTTGTTGCTGTATTGATACTGTGGGGAAGCACTAGATTTTGTTAACCTAGCCTAGTTAGCTGAGCTAGAGAACTTAAAAGTGATTATTAGTGAAATTTTGACGGCTAATAAAATCAACACTGTGCGACTTACTGAAAATTTGTTCTATGGTTTTATTTAGCAGACTCTGCCCTGTCATGCAGTGCTGTTTTAAAGTCTCTACGATAAACATCCTGGGAGGAGATTTTCTACAAGGACGGAATTTGAGTGAAAATCTTACGTTGAAAGTCAAATTGTGGACTTCCTGTTAGATTTTGTTTAGGAGTGTCAGCACTTGATATTTAGATCTTGATGAGACCAACGACTGAGTGCAAGTTCGATCTCACTATGAAACTTCTACGGACCATGGCGGCCATTTCAGTGTACCTGGGTGGCGCTAGAGAGCATACTTTGTCAGTGATGGGGTCAATTTTTCCATTTTCTACAATTTTCGCTGGTCATGACGTACGTACTGAACTTGAGTTGAGTTGTTGGTCGTGTTTAGGGGGTCAAATGTGGTTTTATTTGGGCGTCAGTAAAAGAAGAAACATCACAATAGGGTCACGTAATAGGGTCCCGAAAAACAGGTACTTTAGCTAATTAAACAAGTTAAACTAATAAGTAGGAAGTTAAACGAGCAGACGATTTAGCATCACTCAAAACATTGTTTAGAAGGAAAATGTTTCAGTGAATCTTCCTAAAGCCGCAGGCCGAGGAGCCTGGAAGCAGGATGAACTCTAGAGGTCAAATCCTGCTGTCTGGCCTCCTCCTGCCCCCCGATTAGCTCCGCCCCGCCTGCGGCGAGCGGTCGGCGACCTCCACGTTCAGGCAGACTGACCTTCAGCGCCGCGGTCAGACCTGCTGCTGCTGCACATTTCAGCACCTTCTGCTCACTCTAACAGGAGTAAAAAGCCCTTTCTCTCCACTTTTAAAGGAATATTTCATTTCATTTTCCTGTTTTTCTCTCAGTTTTGATCACCGAGCTGCTAAACAAGTCAAACTGTGCAGGTTCGGCTTTCTGTGGACTCACCTTCATGTCCATGTTGAATTCTTCCAGCATGTTTCTTCTGCAGGGTTGGAGAAATCAGAGCTTCTTCAGTCGCAGATCTGATGAAACACGTCAAAAAAAAAGCTTTTTGAAATGAAAGTAAAGTAGAAAACTGCTCACATCATCCAGAGTTGAACTAAAACACAGCAGCTAGAAGTTCACTCATCTGAGTTTAACTGCAGGTTCAACAGATTTACTGATTAATCATCATTTCTTTCCAAAAACGATGCTACGATTCCCCGGTAATGCAGTGAACAAAGGTGTAGTTCTCCTGTTGGACCACTAGTGGCTGCTGCTGTCAGTTTTTGTGAGAAAGACACTTTCGAAAAGTGGCATTTTCCTCCTCTGGCCTCTCTCACAGTGCTTCTACCCAAAGGAGCCTGATTTTGATATCAGACCGAGGATGAAGAGAAACACATGAATCAACTCAACACAATGAAGAGAGCAACTATTGACAAGGACACACACACACACACACACACACACACAGAGCCAGCAGGCTCCGGTTTATGAACACACCAGCTGTGCAGTTATTGGCCAACGTGCATAAAGTTTATTTGTCCAGCAGAGAACACGGTGTTTATCCGTCACCTTCTCTGGATCATCTGCACAGAACTGGTCTGTTTGTGGATTTAACATTCAAACGTAGGAAAAAAAAAAAACTTAACCTGCAACAGTTTTCTGGTTTTTGTTGAGTTTGAATGATGAAAACCAGATCTGCTTGTAGACTAAATAAAAGTCATTTTCAAACATGTTGACAGGTTGAAAAATTCTACAAAAAAACTGCATCTGTACCATTTAATGGTACCACTGTGCCATTAAAAAAATAAAAATTAGATTAATTGTGGCCATTTTTTGTGTTTTCTATCCATTTTCTATCGATTCTAGATGTTTTTAAATTTTTTTCCGTGTGAATTAACCATTCCACATATTTTAACCATTTCAACCCTGATTGACTGATTGATTAGTTTATTGGTGTCTTTGTGTAAATCTATTATACATATTTAGCCTCTTTTAAAGTTTTGTGAACTGCAGTCGCGCAGTTTGTACTTTCTCTCTCTAGCATGTGGCCAACCTTTTAATTACAGTTTAATGTAAAATTTGTCACCTTGAGCTGTAAAATAAACTCTTCTGAAAGAAAACTTGGCATCAAAAAACAATCAGAATCAGAATAAAACGTTCTTTTGCTCATAAATCTCTAAACTACTCGGAGATGTGTATCATTTACAAAAGCAGTCGTTTAACTTGTTGACCTCTCTTCTTATCTGCGGGCGAAAGCTGATGTTCTGATAAACTTTGCAAACACACACACACACACACACACACACAGGATGAAGCTGCTGCCTCACACACCTCTGCGTTGTGTTAAATGTGTGTAAAGAACATGTAAACTGAGCACTATAGCCTCTAATGTGCTCCTAAAAGCACTTTTAAACAAGCGTCAGCCGCCCCACGGTGTTTATACGGTGAAATGAGTTTTATTGGCCTCAGAGAAGTTCAAATCCAGGCCGCCTGTTTTCACTGGATGTATTCAGAATATTTCAGGTTCAGTTGTTGGTTTCGGTCTCTGCTGATAATCCGGCCAACAATTCATTCCTCGCAGTCTGAAGTGATTTGTTTGAACTGTCCTTGCGAGAATCAAGGAAGGATCAACATTCAGCACCGTCAACGTTCTGAAGAGAAGCAGTTTGTGAGACAGAGACACGGTGAAAACAAAAACAGCTGCTCTGCGGGAACAAAAGCAGCGCCGCCATGAAAAAGACCGACTTCTCCAACTGGACAAACAACCTCTGGGGCTAATTACGTTTGGTAAAAACTGTTCTGACAGAAACAGAGCCGGTGTTCTTACCGTCTGCAGAAGGTATTTTAGATGATAAAAGCTTCCAGATGATACGATCACGACGCGTCTGCAGGGTGGAACAAACCAAACAGGTGAAAATGTCTGTGGTTCAGTCCATCGTGTTCTCATCTGTTCAGGAGGAAGGCGTCGAAAAACAGATGGATCACTTTCAACGTCCATGGCTGTCCATGTTGATGAATTCTATGTTGGTCTCTGTGTTGAATCTCTATGTTTAGGCTCTCTGATGATGGTTTTCTATGTTGGTTTCTAAGTAGATAATTTCTATGTTGATAATCTCTATATTTATGGCTTCTATGTTATTACGTTCTATGATTTTATTTTATTTTTCCATGTCGATGGTTTCTATGTTGATGGTTTCTATGTAGCTACATGGCTTCTATATTGATAATCTCTGTTTATGGTTTTTATGCCGATGACTTCTCTGTTAATTGGTTGGATGTTGATGGTTTCTACGCTGCCGGTGTCTATGCTGACAGGCTTTCGGGCTCAGGTTGCGTCTCACTGACACTCTGCTGTGCTTTAACCACCTCTGCAGTTGTTGGAGACACACGAGGTCACCGCGGGGTCACAGGAGGTCACTTGTGATTGACCCTGACCTTCTGAAGCTGAATTAGTGAATCTGTTTGGCAGGGGAGGAGAGATCGATGTGTGAATGGGGCAAGGACGGTGGTGTGAATCGGGCAGTAAACTTGTCTGACCCCGGGTTATAGAACCCATCAACATAGAACCCTAGACCAGTATTAGACTTTATCTGCCGTGGCCAGATATTTTAATTGTTAATGGCTTCTTATATATGTGTGTTTTTTCTACTTGGCTTGGCTATATATCTGTTATATAGATTTGTGGTTTACTCACCAGCTGGAAATGTTTTTCGGTTGCGTGAATCTGAAGGAGGAGCTCTTCATGAAGCTGTGTTTGGACGATGGGACTGGGTGGCGAGCGTGTCGCTGCTGCTGGAGTTCCACACCGCCGTGACAGACGAGGTCCCGGAGGGAGGAAAGGTCAGTAAATCCATCAGCAGCGCCTTCATCTTCCCTCTCCCGCTTTCTTCAGTCCTCCAGGTTATTGATCGATCGGTCTTCGTCCTCCCAGCTCATCTCAACGCCGTGAGGCTGAAAGAGAGAGGGAAAGTGTTCAGTCGGCCTCAGCCTGGCGTGATGGACAGACACAGCGCCGTGAGGCTGTGTTTACACTGTCGGGGCAATTTGACCCAAAACTGATGTTTTGCTGTCATGTGGTTCGGATCGGCTCCGCTTCTGGACGATGGAAGGAAACAGACGAGTCACGTGGCGGCTGTGTAGCCGGGACGGTCGGTGATTCTTAACGTTACGTCTCTGCCGTCATCAAACCGGCGACCGTCGGGCTCATTGTGCCGTGAACAGGCGGTGGATGACGGAGGAGCGCGGAGGCTGTCCGACAGCTGGGAAATCCAGCAGTGGTCAGCTGAAGAGGTCACATGACTTCCCCGGCTTCAGGGAGAAGAGGAAGGAACTGCAACATGTGCAGAAGACGTGATTCTTTCTCTCAGCGTTTGGTGGAGTTTTCAGGACGTCAGCGTCAAACGTGTGTCACTGCGCGGTTCAGAAGAAGCCTGAAGTTTAGCAAACATTACCAGAACACATGAGCCACGTTTCTGACGGCGACAAGACGAAACCCCATGAGGGCCACTTCCTGAAATACGCTTAACTGTAAGAAAGGCTTCAGGCAGAAAATTCAATGAGCTATGACTCATCTGGAAATTGTGGCACAAGAAAACAAACTGAAAAATCTCTGGTTTCTGAGATCTCTGGTTTTATTTGAGCAAACAACCTAAACTAGAATAGACCGACCAAATCGAAACAAGCAAAGTCGCATTTGACCTTAGTGTTGAAAAAACTGAAGGTAATATTTCTGACATTAAGGAGCAGAAGTGCAGGTAAAGCCTCGGCTCAGTCTGACTTCATTAAAAAAAAAAAAAAAAGAAAGAAAAGAAAACAGCGAAGGATCTCAGTGAAAGGTCAGTTTCATCCAGTGACGCACTTTTTGAATTTCACGTATTGATTTATTTATGAGCGTGCTGCTATCGACGGGATGAACTCTGACCTTTCATTGGACATGAAATTGCTCGCGGGCCGAAGTGATCGGTAGATTTATTGATCACCCGACCGGCTCAAAATGAAGAAAAAAAATCATTCAGATCATCTCCTATCTGTGGATTATTTATTTATTTGTTTTTAAGGTGAGAACAGAAAATACATGCAGGATGGAGCTTTTTACTTGGACTCACTTGCGAACTGAAGAGGGTCAGTGTCAGAATTTGTGTGACTGAATGACAGATTCATGCAAATTTGTGGTTTGATACTGCAGTTACAATAAAATAAAAATACACATGTTAGCAGGAAACAAAAAAGATGGAAGCATCACGGCCAGGTGTCATCTGAACATTTCTTCGATAACATTGTTATAAAACAATGGCGTTATGTCCAAACATTTGTATTATCAACTCATTTGTATTATTGCCTCAAAATGTTTTTCCCAGTTGAATTCGAAATATGACAGAAAACTGTGACTAGATTCTACACAGGTCAGTTGTTCATGAAACTGTTTCTAAATATCAAGAGCTTCTGGTGTTTCAACCAACTGGGAGAAACAAAAACACAACAAAACAAAACACTGCTGGATTATATCAGGTGTGATAATGTTTAGATTTGCAAATTTCTTTTAGAGATGTCAAAGGTAATGAAGCTTGGCAGAGCATAAATCTCAATTTCGCTGAAAGACAATGAAGGCGGTTGGTCACAAACGTCAAAGATCAGGAGATAAACAAGAGTCATACGAGAGATTCAGCACCGAAGGACCACAAGACAGAAAATATCTACTGTTAAAGCTTGGAATAAAAGTCACGGGAGGCCAGGTGAGGAAATGCTTCATCACATCAAGAGCTAAAGGCTGAAACAGTTTGATTATCATTTTCACACAACTTGAAAACAGACAATCAGAAACATGTTCAGACAATTAGCGTTAGTGTCTCCAGGATTTTGAATGAAAGGTGCATAATTCCAATATTGCATTTTCAAGGCAAAAGTGTCAAATCCAAAACTCTATGCAGGTCTGTGGCCAACGAGGACCAGGGCTGAGTAGCCCTGTTCCACCGTATGGATCTCTACCCCCATGGACCGTTACCCCCTATGTTTTGTACCTCTACTTTATGGATCTTTACTCTATAGACCTCTTCCCCCTATGGCCCTCTACTTAGGACCTCTAGCCCTGTAACCCTCTACTCTATAGACCTCTACTCTATGTATCTGAGCTCTATGTTATCATGTCCTCTGAATTGTTTTAACCTTCCTGTAGAGCTGCACAACAGTGATTATTTACCCCTAAATACACACACATGCACATTATGTTCCTGTGCCCTGGAGAAGACAGTACACTGACTTCCAGTACTTTCCAGCAGACTTCCTCTGAACTCAGCTGTAACTACTTCTCCTCCCAAAACCAAAACCTGAATTCAAAAATACATCCTCAAATAAAAAGGCTTTGATTGCCTGAAAGGAGACGTCCTTTTTCATCCCAAACATCTCCTCTGGATCAAGGAATAATCAGGTTGAATCTAGAAGCGAACGTGACCATCAGTCCTCCAGAGCTGATAAAAGCCACTCATGGAAACAGAAAGCAGCCGATCCATCTTTCACAAGGTAATTCAGACGATCGATGAACCTATCAACCTGTTTATTGATCTCCGCTGATGAGCTGAAAGACTTCATCATGGGCCTCTGGAACAGCTGCTCAACATCTGGGACGTAACCTGGTGGTTACTCCATCACCTTCATTAATACTGAAACATCAGTCGAATCAGCTGCAGAGAAAACACAGCAGCACTTGATGCATAAATTGAATTAGCCATTGATCATTAATCTCTAAAGTGTTTTTATCTGACTGTAATTTTTAAGATTAAAATATCTCATGTTCATAAATGACGTTTAGTTGCTTCTTCTTCTTCATTGCCATTAGTTTGTCTTTAAACAAGCTCCAACATCCAGATTAAAGAGCGTCTTTCCCCCAAAGTCACCTCCCCATTTCACTAGTTACTCCTGAGAGTTACTGAAAAAATGAACAGCTGCATCGCAGCACTGCGTGATCCGTGAATCCAAACTGAAGAAAACCATTAGCGGTTACTTTGGTTGCGTTTATCAATACATTGATCAGTAACTGTTACAAGCAGAATTCATGTGAAGAGAAAAGCCTCGGGGGTCAAAAACGACGACTCCTCTCTGAAGCAGCCACAATAATGCTGAGTCATGCACCGGAGAAGCCAGGAGTCGCGGTTAAACCGCCATTATCGGGGCTCTGCAGGTGCGCTTTGATTATTTTTAGCTCCAGAAGAAGAAGAATCCCTGAAACGAGCCTCTCAGGACGACTCACCCTTCAAATTACCTGCGACTGACTGCATCCTCCTACATGTGTCTCTCTGTTCCTTCAGCGGGAGAATCTCCTCGCCTGCAGGCGTGTGCACGCGCAAACACACACACACACACACACACACACACACTGAGCGAGGCCGTTTTCTGTCCTTCTTATCTCTTCTTTGTGAATATTTCATGCTCTGCTCGTCACTAAACTGCCGGTCCCAGAGCGCCTTCTTCCCCCGTCTTTGTTGGACCCGGGCGCTCTTCTGAAGTACTTCGCAGGTTGTTTTTTTTCTTTTTGTTGCCGCAGACCGCGATCATGACCGAGCCACGAGCCCCTCGGCGCCGCTAAAGGAGAAAGCGTCGACGCTCATACAGGCAGTGTTCAGAGGAGCGTCTCTAAGCTGCAGGCTCACGGCGCTCGTCTGGACGCCGGATGACGGGCGGAAGGCGGCCTTCCCGCTGTGGACGATGACGCCAATTTGCTCAGATGAGACTCCGTTTGGCACGTCGACCTGGAGAAGATCTACCGACGGGATGTTGAAACAATTAGACGTTTTATGTCTCCACTCAGACATGTTGGTTTTTTCTACCGAGCATTTAAACGGTTGAATTGACGTAGCAGGTTTGATGTTTCTCCTTCGTTTTCTGACAGATGTGACTAAAACATCTGCCGTTTACAGCCCAGAATATACAGCACGCTGTTTCCTACATGCCTCTGGGACGAACTGGTTCCTCGGAATGAAAGTCAGTGTTACTATGATGGTTTGTCTGACCTGCCAGTGACGATGTTTCTGCTTGTTTTTACATAAAACATACAACAGCGCTGAAATACTGTTGTTGTTTTCTACCAAAGCTGCACCGGCTGACGTTTTGAGGACGTTAAGGCTTTAAAACAGTCGCAGAGTGAGAGAAGCCAGGTAACCGACGGTCCTGCCGCTCAGAAAGTGAGACTCGTCATCCGGCAGAGGTTTGAGGAAGGAAGTGGGGCTGAATGACCCGCTGCTGGGGACAATGTCACTCCGCAGCCCACAGCGTTTCTCAGACTGTGACACAATAACGACTTGTTCTCGCCATTGAACACCGCGACTCTGCCTGGACCGGAGCCAGGGCTGCGCCGTCAGGATCCCGCTTCCCTTCGCCAGCTCCCCAAACAAACTCCGACTACGCTCCGCCGCATAATGGCTCCTTCTTCGCGCACAATGCGCTCGCTAAACGACGCCGGGTCGCACCCGGCTTGCTCAGAGGCACGCTGGCAGGGCCCGAACGGAGCCGGACCGGGATATAGTGGTTAAGAGGAGCTCTGATGGTGGAGGAATGACATCCGTCCTCCGCCGAAGCCGATGGAGGCCCGTTACGAAGAGCGATCGCCTCCTCGCCGGTGACTCGATTAGAGCAGCCGGCGAGCCAATAAACTCCCAGACAGATATTAATGCAACTGCTGAAGCAGCTGGTTCCTGTCTGAGTTATGGTCCATTGTTTGAAAGGAAATAAAAAAACAAAAAACAAAACAGACAGTGAGGGGGAGAATGAGAGAGAGAGGAAACGCTACGGTACAATAACCGTTTGTTAGGAGAGAGAAAAAGAGGAAGCCACAAACATTTTGTTTGCATAACTGACACGACGGCTGGGCTGAGCGTGAAGGCCCATCTCAACAATTAAAGCCTTTCTCTAGACTTCAACGCGAGCTGCCGTCTCTCCTCCGCTGAAGCCGACAGTCCGTCACACCTGAGAGCTCCTGAAGGTAAACACCGAGAGGCTCGTCGCCAACTGACCGGCCTCCTAATTAAATTGGAGCCGGTTATCCGTCGCTTCATCTGCAGCTTCCAGGCAGTCGCTGCTTCTCAAGGACGGAACAGGATCTGATATTTTCTTGATTCCTTGAGATGAGGAGGAAAACGGCTGAACAGCTCAGAGAAGAACTGCTTTAATCAACTCTGAGACGCTCCAGCTGGTCGAATCCTTCATAGATCATCACAGCTAGACGTCAATGTGAGTCCTTTAAAGAATCTAAGTCACAAAAACAGGGTTTTGCTGTTTTATAAGTCTAGTTTCCATTTCTATTCAAGGTGTAGTTTAAGGTCATGGTGTGGCGAACCTCCCAGAAGAAAACCATCCATCTTCTACTCCACTTACATCCTGTTCAAGGTCACTGGAGCCAAACAGAGCGCCAGTCCGTCAAACCCAGACAGACACACACACACACACACACACACACACACACACACACACACACACACACACACACCAAGAGGCAGTTTAGGGTCAGTAATTAACCTCACATGCATGTTTTGGACCATGGAAGGAAGGAAACCAGAGTAAACCACCTCATTCAAACTGATGTCCTTCTCATTGTGAGGTCACAGCACTAACCACTGCTCCACTGGGCAATTCCCCACAAAGAGATGAAGGTAAAATGAAAAACTTTGGATTGTTTTTTTTTTTTGGAAAGTGAGAGTGAAGACACCCAGGCTTTGACATGATTTTAGTAAATTCGTGTTAAAAGGCAAAAGCAGTGCGCGCGCGTGTGTGTGTGTGTGTGTGTGTGTGTGTGTGTGTGTGTGTGTGTGTGTGTGTGTGTGTGTGTGTGTGTGTGTGTGTGTGTGTGTGAGGTGCTGTCATCCTTTTGTCCATTCCATAATTTTGCATAGGAGCCATTTTTATTCCTGCAGACCTTTCATAAAGAATGGAAAAAGGAAGCGCTTGTGACGATCACACTTCCATCCACGGGGTTCCCATGATCCCTCTGGTGCAGATGAAGGGAAACACCACTTGGACGCACACTGACTCTTAAGTGATTATCTGCTGCCACCTGGAGGTTGAAGACGAGCATTGCAGGTTTGAGTGCAGTCAGTGGGAAGTCGAACAGCTGACTCTGCAGCCTGTCCACTCAGCACCTCCTCTCCTCAACAAAACCAGCACCTGTTTAAATTTTGATGATCGTCTTTAGCAGAGATCCAACCTCAGCACATTTCCAGACACAGTGCAGATTAACAGATGCCTTTACTTATACACACACACAAACACACACGTCAGTGTATATATGTAAAGAAATTATTATTTTTGCTGTCAGAGTTGTTGTTTTTTCTTTGTTTTATTGACAGAAACCTCTGTACAGATGTTTGCGGTCTCCTTAAATCCTTTGAAACTCTGGGCTCTCTGCTCTGAACATGTCTGTCAGTGAGTTCCTTTCCTTTTGGAAAGTTTTCTGAATCTGAATGACTCCCATCCCACTGCAGCGCCGCCAGGCCTGGTTGCCTCTGTAGCCAGAAGGCTTGCTTCCATCCAAACTCACCATCTTCCTTCATCCTCTCTTAGATTTTGATATTAACCGGACTGCCAGGGGTAAAATGTGAAAATGTGAGCCGGAGATGGGCGAACACTGAGGAGCAGCGTGCAAAAACTTGAGAGAGCCGACTAAAGCCCTAAAGAACTGAAAGGTGTTTCTTCACGTCTGGACTGTGTTCTTCATCTCATCCGCTTCACGTCTTCCTCTCTCTCTTCTCTCTTCCTCTCGAGCCTTGGCGGCCTGTTTCCTGGTCACTCGTGGAGGCGAGGCCGTGCAGCTTGATAACCTGCCGTTTGGTCCTGGTGTTGCTCTCTGTTCAGTCTTGCTGGTCCAGGTCTCTTCCTGTTTCAGCAGCTCCTCTTCCTCCTGAGCCCTCATCTCACTCTGGAGCTGCCGTTCTGCAGTTTTATCTTCTTCCAGTCAGCCTCCACGGCGTGCCTCTGGACCTCCACCTTCGGGAGCCTGGCCAGACTGTCCAGGTTCTTCTCCAACAGCATGAACGTCTCAGACAGGAAGCTGGTGGCTGCTCCATCTCTCGTCCTGGTGCTCCTGATTCAGAGCTGAGGTCTGGTGGGCTCACGCTGCCCAGCAGGCTTCCCGCTCCTGGAGGGATGGGTCTTCTGCACATCTTTTCAGGGATGGGATTTCCAGCCTCAGATGATCTCCTGTGCGCTCATGCTTTTTATAGAGTGTCTTCTCCTGTTGAGCAGCCATAACTGTCTCCATGTTGGCCTTGGACTCTAAACTGCTGACTCAGCTGTTCAGCACCTCCTTCTCTTGGGGTTTTACCGTCTCCTCCTCCAAACTGCTGAAGCGATGGTGGAGTTCGTTGTACCGCATCGTCTCCTCCATGCTGAAGTTGGGATAATAGAGTAAGACAGGTTCGCATGGATGCTATTGTTAGGCAACCATAGCTGGCCTTTCGATTTTCGTTTTGGTTTGGGAAAACAAAACACGTAAAATGAGCCGATTTCCTATTATTTCCTATTTTGTGTTCATTTACCAAAAGAAGGAAATAAAATGTGACCATAACTCATGAACTCGAGCTCGTTCTTCTTCGTTTGGAGTGTCGGAGCAGACAGCTGAGCATTGTGGGATATTTCAGTCTACGAGTAAATGACTGAAAAATGGCGAAACGATGCGCCTGAGGCTCATTGAACAGCGAGACGAGTCGTTCTGAAAGCACCAAACTGGTTGAATGTGTTCGCTAGCTTAGCTTAGCATTAGCATCGTTGACGGCTTCTCGGTCCTCTCTCCTTGTCTTACCTCTTTCTCAAAATCTTGATGTTTTGTTCCTCCTCAAACTCCAATAGCGATGATGGTTTATGTCTGTAACATCTCTACTGCTGTTTAAACAAAGTTTGAGTTTGAATAAAACTCTGTAGTTTCCTTCCTGCTTCAGGGTTACCTGAACGCCTCATTAGCAGGTGATTGGCTGAGAGGGAGCAGGGGGCGGGGCAATGACGTGAGGAGTGGCTTTTTTAAACTCGTTTTTTCATGAAAGTGTCTTGGGATACATGAATTAATGAAGGAGCCTTTATAATATGAATTTGAGTCACTCTAAAAAACATCGAGGTGTGATTAACTGTCTCTGAAAGGTGTGAAAATCTAATTTCACTGCAAAATTGAAATATCTTTTAACTTGGAATTAGTCATTAATGTTCCCATTTACGGTACTAGAACAATTATTATTTTTATTTTTTGTAATTTTATTATTACATTAAATTATGACAAAGATCAGGAGAGCCCAATTTTTTTTTTTTTTTTAAAGAGGCTCAGATTTGATGAAGAGAAAGTGCAACTAGAGTAATTGGTGATTAAAATGTGATTAAAAAACATTTAGTTTTGTGTCAGTGTGAAGTCTGCATGTTCTACATGTGCGTGCATGAAAACCAGTGCAAACCTGAAGAGCATCTCCTCGGTTTTACAGTTGCAGGCTTTGCTTTTTCTCATACGGTTCTGCAGCGAGTTTGCATGTTCTCCTCATGCACTCATGGACTTTCTGCACACTCACTGGTTTTTCCTTCCATTTGGCTCCAAATGTGCAGCTGAATGTGGTTTCCACTAGATGGCAGGTCGAGCTCAGGTTCCACCTCCCTCTCCTCCCTCGCTCTGATTTCACCCCCCTGAAGCTGCTGCTGAGTTTTCCATCTAATCATGTCTTATTCTGCCGGGAGCTGCCTCCCAGAGTATCACACCTGCCCACTTCCTCTCTGCCTCCATGCCAGGGGAATGCAGTAACCTGCTCCCACAATGCACTGCAGCTCCGAAGGAAACACCACTGTGGCGCTGTGAACATATGGTTCTTTCTCCAAAAAAAAAAAAAAAAAAGAAAAGAAAAAAATGAACAAAAATAAGTCAGAAATTAACCTTAGAGCGCGACATGCTGCGGGTGGATGCTGCAGGGCGACGGGATGTCAAGGCCTCTGGAGCGTCAGGTGACACTTTCCGCTGCCGTCTTGAACTTTGCCCTTGAGGGTCTCGACGCTGCTTGTTTTCAGATGCAAACACGTGTAAACTGGGAGTTTGAACTTTTCTTTTTTTCCTCCCGCTGTGCTGCTGACAAAAACGAAACTCCTCAACCATCAACCCTCCGAGAGGAGCTGCTGATTAAAGCTTGATGGGATCAGATTCATTTGAATAAAACAGAGAATATGAGACTTTTACCTTATTTGGAGTTGAACAGCAGGACTCCAGTTACTGTGCTCACAATTGTACGTCATTCTTACCGTAGTTTGCATGTTTTCTACTCTCTCTATATGCAGTGTAAATTATAAAATTCAACTCAATTTATTAATTCAAAAAATTTCCTTTAGCTTAAAATCTGTGGAATTGTTTTCATTTATTACCATCTGACAATCACTTCGATCATCGATCAGTTTGTATTTGGATCCCTATAATCCCTAACGCTATAATAACATTTCTCCAAAAATATTTCAAATGAGAGGACGTTTGTTCATAATTAAAGCTTGATTTCATTTGTTCCAGTGGTTCAGCGGTTTGCACTCTCACCTCACAGGTTGTGTAGTTTGCATGTTCTCCCTGATTGTCTGTATGTTCTCCAGCTTCCTCCTATGTTCATCTTTTTAAACTACTTGCTGATCACATATTTAATAAGAAAAAATACTATTAAGACTTTTTTTTTTTGTTTTTGCAAAAATTTGAAGATTTGGTGGATTATAAAAAAATGAAAATACTCAAAATCTCCTCATTTTAAGAGAAGATCTTTCAGGGAACTTGTAAATAATGATCAGTGTGCCAGAACTATCAGTGTGTGTCGGGGTCACAACAAGTAATCACTACTGAAAGTGACTACAATCTCAGTATACAGTCATATTTTCAGGTGTAAAATACAGTGAAGCTTCTCCTGCAGCTGTTGTGATCTTCTTGTGTTTACAATCCTCTGCTTCATATCGGGCAGGTTTTGGCCCACGGGCCTTATGTTTGACACCTCTGGTTTAACCTGGTGACCAAACCATTTAACCGTCTCAAACTTTTCCTGCTTTCCAGCTGAATATCGGGCCTCCTGCAGAGCGGTCCAGTGAAGCCATGCCGGATCTGGATCCAGTTAGTCTGGACTGAGCAGAGTCTCCTCCTCCTCCCAGCCGAGCTCCCCGAGCCGAACACATCCGCAGCCCTTTGTTTACTGCAAACCACACGGCGCCGCATTGTTTGTCAGGCTCAGGGAGCCTTGATGGAATCAGAGTCCATTAACATGGAAGGCAGCGTCGAGGTGACTTTAGCTCCTAATTAAAAACAGATGTGTCCATTTAATAGTCTTAATACTTTGTGGGAGAGCGAGACAATCACCGCAGAAATATCTATTTGCCTCATTAAATCGGGAGGCTTGATCATGATGAGAAGCGGGGTAATGAATGAAGACAGACATGTTTACCGGGTTGTTTAAACAGTGTTTGCTGGAAGGAGAGAGGGTGGAATGGAGACGGACTGTTGTTTGGTGGTGACGTGAGGAGGAGGAGGAGGAGGAGGAAGAAGAGCAGGAGGAGGCCTCGGTGAGGTGACGGCTGATATGATAAATGGCCTGAGAAGTCAGGTAACAAACACAAAAGAAACCCTTTTGAGGCACTTCAGTGTTTGTCGACACTTCACTGTTTTGACACCGAAAATCATCCTTTGATAGAATTAATACTATTTACTGCTAATACTATTTATATTATTGTTGCTTTACTAGTTAGAGTAAGAATAGAGGAAGTAGTGACTTGGGAATGTTGATCAGGCCTGATCGATAATGTTCAAATAGCTGTATTATAGCACTGTGGTTCAGTTCGATTCATTCATTGAATTTAGCTGAAGTTACGTCTGTGAGAGAGGAAGATGCTCTATAATCTGTATTAAAGAGAGAGACAGCAGCTCTGCGACTTCGTGAAAACAAAGTAACTATTTGACTTGTAGCTGTAACTTCGAGGAGTGTCTTTCCTCTGAACTGCTGATTGTTGTACAGCGTGGACGATACCATCAGCTTTATTTCTCCGCACCAGGTGATTCGCTGAGATGCTTTCTATGAACACTCGCGGTTCCGTACGACGAGGTTTGAAGTGTGTATCGTTTTATTAACGCGTCATTACTTGATGGACAGCTCATTAGACGGCGCCGAGTGTCGACGCTGCTCTGAGTTTTAATTGTATTTGAAACGTACAGTGTAGAAAAATACGGATGTAGCATCTGTGACGTCCCAGATGATCGGGGAGGTTTTGAAGTCTGGATTTGGGATCACTGCGTGCTGCCATCTTGGCAGCGACCAGAGCCAAAAAAAATCCTAATTTTGGCAAAAAAAGAAGAAAAAAAAAGCAGGCAGCCATGATGGAGCTGGGGGGAACGAGGGTGGGAACCGTGGTGGAGCCGTCAATCATCCAAACACACGTCTAGACAGACCTTTGAGGATGTTCCTCCTTTTGCCTGAGCTCAGAGAATAAGATCAACCACTGTGGAATAAATACAGAGTTAGAGGTCATTGTTGTGATCACAGCTTTAAGATCAGCTACTGAGCTGAAGACAATCTTCAACATAAAAACACTCAAAATAACAGAATTTTATGAGTTTTCTTTCATATTGAAAATGTTTTAAATTTTTTACATTTTTCTCAATTGGTCTCTCAAACACCCCAAACTCTGTTTTTACTACTTTGTTTGCATTTTATGCTTTATATTTTACGTATGTTTTACATCTAGATTCTATTTGCGCAGCTTTTTTATTTTGGATATTTTGGATATTGTTGTTGCTCTGTCAGTCGGATACGGTGGTAATTTAACTTTCAATGTGGTGCTTTAGCAGCATTCTGTTATCATCCAGTGACATCTCTGGTTATGGTACCTCGGTGTGTGTGCGACAGTCTCCGGCGCTCATAAATGAAGCCAAAGCAGAAAAGCAGAAAAGCAGAACAGCAGTAATTCAGGGTAATTCCAGCAGGGGGCGATGATGCTGGTTTCAAAAAGAGCCCGAGTCCCATTGGAGCCAATTCAAAAATGTAGAATAAAAAAACAACAGCAAAAGAAATATATAAAGCGCCCAGGTTCAGAATATGTTCTGGTTCCTATCACTAGTTTCTAGTTTTGTGTCGTCTTGACCAGACTCTGATTTTCAAATAAATCATCTGTTGATTTTATTTTATGAGTTCAAGTTTTGCATAAATCGCCCTATCACAGCGCCTCCTCTGTCCATGTGATGTGGTCACATGGCAGGCTCGACCAATCCCATTGTGGGGGACGCCACGTTAGCCCCGCCCATCTTTTACATACTGTCAATGGAACGTACGTATATTTCTTAGATAACATGGAAGCTATTTATATAAGTATATTTATATATAAGTATTTACCAATAACTGACGAAGAATAGGTTCAATTTAAGTTTTTAGTTCCTGTTTTCTATTCTTTTCTTTTCTTTCTTTTGCACAATTATATAGAAGCTATAATTTATTTTGTATATGAAATAATTGAAGCTCATTCATTACCTGAAATCTCAACACAGACTAAAATTCTCACAATCACATCGTCTCATTTGATTGTACAAGTGTCCTGCCAGACATTGTTTTTTTTCTGTATGGAAAATTGATTCAGTGTTGATCAGTGATCAAAGAAACAAGTTAAAGCAGGAAATGATCAGCTAAGCAGCCAAGCAATTGAAACAAAATGATTTCTATTCCAGAAAATACAGCATGAGTGAAAATTTATGTGAGTTATTAATTTATGGTAACTATACAAATGCTGCATCACAGATCAATAAGTCATCTTTCAATCAAATAAACATTACAGTGAAGCCAGACTCTCACTTTTCCAGCTCTACACTTAGTTCTTGAAAGATTCTGTCTTCCTTCAACAAGTGCAAATCTGATCTCACAATCTGATCCCCCCCCCCCCATCCTCTCAACAGGGTCCCGGACCCCAGATTGAGAACCGCAGTTCTAAGATATACTGTGATGACAGGTTTCCTTGTCAAGTGCTCGAGGTTAATTGAGGTAATAGTGTGCATAATATGTGTGTCAAGTTTGTTTAGTTGGGAGAACGTTGTGGTTTAGTGAAGCACATACAGATATTAGCATGTGTGTGCAGGAGCAGGGTGACGTAAGCTTCTGTGTGTGTGTGTGTGTGTGTGTGTGTGTGTGTGTGTGTGTGTGACAGGGACAGAGATGTGTGTGGACATTTCAGCCCTGCTCAGGGATCTGCTGTCACATCCCATCACGGGCGCGCTGTGTTCGCGCCCGACGCCGCTTCAGGACGGCTCACTAAGTGGGTGGCGAACCTTCAGCGGGGGCCAACAGTGGCGATCAGTGTCAGCCTCCTGGAAAGGCAGGACGAGAGGCCTGCGTCGTTTAGAAACCGGAATACTCAGACTGCTCCTGGATCGTCGTCAGCTGATCTACAGGCAGGGAGACGTGAGAGCGAGATGAGCTCGCTCAACAATAAACACACACCCAGTTTGATTTTACACATGAAACCTCAGTAGAGGAATGCAGACAGATAAAATTAACAAAGCTACTCCGATCACATTGCGTACATACGCATTTTTATTCTATTTTGATGCCTTTAAAATTCTCCCAACCATTGACAATAGGGTGTTAAAAATTCTGTCCTTAAAAGAGCAACACAGTGAGCCAGGTTTAACATTACAACTCAGATTATATCAGATTTGACAGAAATAGTTCACATTTTTTAAAAGATACTTATTTAATTTGCGTCTCTGTTAATTCAACAAAAGACACATAAAGGAAAACCAAAATATGACTGAAAGTGGAATATTTTAACGTAGTGTTGAAACATTATCTTATTTTCTGCATTTAAAAAAGACCTTAGACAGGTTTTTTTTTTTTTTTTTTTCTCAATAAGGGCCAAACAAGCAGATGAGCATCAATGTTTTCTCCTCTGATGGTTTGGTAACAGATTTTTCTTTAAATTATTAATTGTGAGTTACTGCTTCACCTCATGAAGTGCAGCGATGCATTTTTCTCTGAAAGCCGCCCAACTGGAAACTGCACATCGTTCTTACTCAAGTCACTTCTATTTGGCTGTTCAACTATTCTAAACGGCTTCAGGTCTGTCCGGACGCCTCCAGGTGGCGGGGATGAGCGGCTGTAGCAGTTAGAAACAGCAGCGAGCGTTCACACTGCCGGACGATGCCTTCAGATCATCCATCCATCCATCCATTTTCTACCGCTTAGCCGGGGCCGGGTCGCGGCGGCAGCAGTCTCAGCAGAGATGCCCAGACTTCCCTGTCCCCAGACACTTCCTCCAGCTGCTCTGGAAGGATCCCAAGGCGTTCCCAGGCCAGCCGCGAGACATAGTCTCTCCAGCGTGTCCTGGGTCTTCCCCTGGGTCTCCTCCCGGTGGGACATGCCCGGAACACCTCCCCAGGGAGGCGTCCAGAAGGCATCCTGAACAGATGCCCGAGCCACCTCAGCTGGTCCCTCTCGATGCGGAGGAGAAGCGGCTCTACTCCGAGCTCCTCCCTGGTGACTGAGCTCATCACCCTATCTCTAAGAGAGTGCCCAGCCACCCTACGGAGGAAGCCCCTTTTAAGCCGCTGGTATCCGGGATCTTGTCCTTTCGGTCATGACCTAAAGTTCATGACCATAGGTGAGGGTGGGAACATAGACTGATCGGTAAATCGAGAGCTTCACCTTTTGGCTCAGCTCCTTCTTCACCACAACGGACCGATACAACGACCGCATCACTGCAGCCGCTGCACCGATCCGCCTGTCAATCTCACGCTCCATCCGTCCCTCACTCGTGAACAAGACCCCAAGATACTTAAACTCCTCCACCTGGGCTAGGGTCTCTCCACCGACCTAGAGGGCAAGCCACCTTCCTCCGGTCGAGGACCATGGCCTCAGATTTGGAGGTGCTGATCCTCATCCCTGTCACTTCACACTCGGCTGCGAACTGCCCCAGTGCATGCTGTAGGTCCGGGTTCGATGAAGCCAACAGGACAACATCATCTGCAAGAAGCAGAGATGAAATCCTGTGGTTCCCGAACCGGACCCCCTCCAGCCCCTGGCTGCACCTAGAAATTCTGTCCATAAAGATTATGAACAGAACCGGTGACAAAGGGCAGCCCTGCCGGAGTCCAACATGCACCGGGAACAGGTCCGACTTACTGCCGGCAATGCGGACCAGACTCCTACTCCGGTCATACAGACACCGGACGGCCCTTAACAAGGAGCCCCAGACTCCGTATTCCCGGAGCACCCCCCACAAGACACCACGAGGGACGCGGTCGAATGCCTTCTCCAATTCCACAAAACACATGTGGACTGGTTGGGCAAACTCCCACGAGCCCTCGAGCACCCTATGGAGGGTATAGAGCTGGTCCACTGTTCCACGACGAGGACGAAAACCACATTGTTCCTCCTAAATCCGAGGTTCGACTATTGGCCGGATCCTCCTCTCCAGTACCCTGGCATAGACTTTCCCGGGGAGGCTGAGGAGTGTGATCCCCCTATAGTTGGAGCACACCCTCCAGTCCCCCTTTTTAAACAAGGGGACCACCGCCCCGGTCTGCCAATCCAGAGGCACTGTCCCCAACCGCCGCGCGATGTTGCAGAGACGTGTCAACCAAGACAGTCCCTGCACATCCAGAGACTTAAGGTACTCGGGGCGGATCTCGTCCACCCCCCGTGCCTTGCCACCGAGGAGCTTACCAGCCACCTCGGTGACTTCAGCTTGGGTGATGGACGAGTCCACCTCTGGGACCTCAGCCTCTGCTTCCTCTACGGAAGACGTGGCAATGGGATTGAGGAGGTCCTCGAAGTATTCCTTCCACCGTCCAACAATATCCCCAGTTGAGGTCAGCAGCTCCCCACCTCCACTGTAAACAGTGTTGGCGGAGACCTGCTTTCCCCTCCTGAGGCGCCGGATTGTTTGCCAGAATTTCTTCGAGGCCGACCGATAGTCCTCCTCCATGGCCTCCCCGAACTCCTCCTAGACCCGAGTTTTTACCTCCACAACCACTCGGGCTGCAGTTCGCTTGGCCTGCCGGTACCTATCAGCTGCTTCTGGAGTCCCATGAGCCAACAAGGCTCAATAGGACTTCTTCTTCAGCTTGACGGCAGCCCTTACTTCCGGTGTCCACCACCGGGTTCGGGGGTTGCCGCCACGACACGCACCTGAGACTTTACGACCACAGCTCTGAGCAGCTGCTTCGACCATGGAGGTGGAGAATATTGTCCACTCGGAATAAATGTCCCCAGCCTCCCTCGGGACATGAGCGAAGCTCTCCCGGAGGTGGGAGTTGAAAACCATGCTGACAGAGGGTTCCACCAGATGTTCCCAGCAGACTCTCACAACACGTTTGGGTCTGCCAAGTCTGTCCGGTTTCCTCCTCCGCCAGTGAATCCAACTCACCACCAGGTGGTGATCAGTCGACAGCTCTGCTCCTCTCTTCACCCGAGTGTCCAAGACACGCGGCTGGAGATCAGATGACATGACAACAAAGTCGATCATCGACCTCCGACCTAGGGTGTCCTGGTGCCAAGTGCACTTATGGACACCCCTGTGCTCGAACATGGTGTTTGTTATGGACAAACTGTGACTAGCACAGAAGTCCAATAACAAAACACCACTTGGGTTCAGATCAGGGAGGCCATGTGATCCAATCATCCCCTTCCAGGTCTCACTGTCGCTGCCCACATGAGCGTTGAAGTCCCCCAGTAGAACATTGGAGTCCCCAGTCGGAGCACTATCCAGCACCCTTCCCAGGGACTCATAAGCCGAAACAACAGTGAGGTACCTGTCCCCAACCCGAAGGCGCAGAGATACGACCCTCTCGTTCACTGGGGTGAACTCCAACACATGGTAGCTGAGCTGTGGGGCTATAAGCAAACCCACACCAGCCCGCCACCTCTCACCGTGGGCAACGCCAGAAAAGTGGAGAGTCCAGCCCTTCTCGAGAGGTTGGGTTCCAGAGCCCAGGCTGTGTGTGGAGGTGAGTCCGACTATATCTAGCCGGTATCTCTCAACCTCCCTCACAAGCTCAGGCTCCTTCCCCCCCAACGAGGTGACATTCCATGTCCCTAGGGCTAGTCTCTGTATCCGGGGATCGGGTCGCCGGGCACCCTGCTGTCGGCTGCCACCCAATCCACATTGCACCCGACCCCTACGGTTCCCTCGGTGGGTGGTGAGCCCACCGGAGGTCAGGCCCACGTCGCCCCTTCGGGCTGAGCCTGGCCGGGCCCCGTGGGCAAAGGCCCGGCCACCAGGCGCTCACTTACGAGCCCCAACCCCAGGAATGGCTCCAGTGTGGGGCCTCAGCTGCGCCATACTGGGCGACGTAACTACCTTTGTTCTTTTACTACTCATAGGGGGTTTTGAACTGCTCTCGGTCTGTCCCGTCACCCAGGACCTGTTTGCCATGGGAGACCCTACTAGGGGGCATAAAGCCCCCTGGCAACATAGCTCCTGGGATCATGCGGGCTCTCAAACTCCCCCACCATGTTAAGGTGGCAGTTCTTGGGGGAGGCCTTCAGATCAGTTGCTAGAACAACAAACTATAGAGTACAGTGAGGAGCAGCACTCACATGCCTGATCAGTGAGTTTTACCGAAGTTTCTTCAGAACGACGATACTATCTACATCGTCGCGCTCAATAGTCAAGGAAACTATTGACCTAGTCATGACCAGTAGTCATGGAAACGTCAGGTTTCCCATTTGTAGTCATGGAATCTATGGGTGTCAACGCTTACAATTTTTGCTACACGTGTAACTGGGACTTCTCACCGACGTGTAACACTGTTACACTATATGACCACTAGAGGGATGTGTCTCCATTGAAATACAGTCTCTCATAATCCCATTGAATCAAAAACATTGTATTAGTTATCAAACAAAACAGCCAACATTTTAGCTATTAAGTTGCTGACATGTTCTCTGTTTTGTCACATTTCTTCAATTTGTTGTATGTAAAATCCCTCATGCTAGTTTGTGAACCGCTAGCGGTAGCTAGCAGTAGCGTGTCGTCCTCCAGCTTGTTGGGGTTTTTCCATGGCAGCTGATCTCTCATGGAATTCGTACTGCTGTTGAAAACCGTCTTTTCCTGACACAGCCTTCGCCCAACACTTGGGGTGTAATTCGTGCCATGAAATTTCGCGAAATAAAAAAATGACGAAATAAAATTCAAAGACGCACAAAATAATTGCTTGAAATAAAAAAACGCAAAAGGGCGCCGTGCACCACTGAATAGGTGATTTTTGACCCTCCTCGCCTACCGTAGCGAAATGGAGGAAGACAAAGTTGCATTAGCTGGCGCTCCTTTGTCAAATAAATCGGTTGTGTGGACCTATTTTGGCTTCCCAAGTAAACATCGAGAGGACGGTGAGAAGAATGCGGATAAAACAAGAACCGTGTGCAAAATGTGCAAAATATGCCGCTACGGTTCGTCGACTATTGTGAGGGGAATCAGGACTGTTCCTAACAATTGTTTCCAACAACAAAGCACTTTATGCAATTATGTTTGTATTTGTATTGTAGTCCAAGGATAAACACTACAATTTTTGCTTTTTCAAAATTTTGTTTTGAACTGAAGACAGGCAGCAAGAATGTAGTTATGCTGTAGTTATCCTGTTTGTTACAGCAAGAAAGCATTTTTTAATTGAGATTTTATGCTTGTATTGTACTGATTTGATATTTTTTGTATGTCTGCATGAACAATAAAATAAAGAAAATAAGATTTTTACTTAACTTCCTACTGTTGGGGATTTTCTTTAATCTTTATTTCGTATCGTGAGTCCTGTTTCGTATTTGGTATCGTTTTGTGGGTTGACCATTTCGTTACACCTCTACCCAACGCTATTTTTATAGTTTGTTGGAAAAGCTGCCACACAGTGCTCCGCTCCTTGTTAGCTGCCATCGCATCCCCCGAGTCAACTCGGAGCACCGCTGGTTTTTTTTTTTTTTTTTTTTTTTTTTCTTATCAACGTGATATTGCGCCACATGTCTCTATTATGTATGTGGATAACTGCACTAGAGGTAACATTAAGTTAGCTAATGTTATTATCTGAAGCTTTCAGGAAACATCACCACCCCAACAAACATTATATACAGGGGAAAAAAGAATGGAGAGGAGGAGAAGGAGGAAAATGACGAGTACACGCTTACTGATTTTTTTCTAAACGGTTATGATTTGTTATCCGTGAACACGTTTACACGTGTAGACGTTGACATTCCGAATGGAAACGTCGGGTTTTTCGTTCGTAGTCATGGCCACGGTCAGGTTCCACGAGCATGACTCCAATTTAAGACGAGTAAATTTACTCAACACACTCCGCAAACCCTCCCTGAGTCAACGGCTATGAAGCAAACCTGTGAGGCGATGTTTAGCAGAAGGTGTCTTGAGAACTTTTTTACTGATATTAAGAAACGATAATGTGTCACCGATCTGCTGTAAATGGACCTCAGAGGAGAAACAACCTGAACATTTCCCTGTTTAATCTCTGTACACGGGAGGGTTTTTCTGGAATCTCTTTAATGCTTAAGTCTAAAGAAAATGAATAAGAGCTGCTGTTCTGAAACATTCATAGATGTCTTGGTGAACAACCGGAACTGGAATTTTTTTAAAGAATTATTTTTTTAATTTTTTACTTAGAAGAATAATCAAGTTTGTTTTTATTTTGCCCATATTGCCAACTCGAACTCTGCAGCCAAGTAAACACTGCACTTGTTATCTGATTGATTTCAAAAATGAAGCTGGAAAGTTGGAGATTTTTTTTTTTTTTTTAAATCAATGAACCAAATCTCGATGTGTTTATTTGTTGACTGACAAGAGAACATGGCACTAACCGGCCATCATTCACAGAGTTACGCACTGAAGAAGACATTTATCCTGTAGGGAGGTCTCTCTCGTGGATTCAGTGTTAAAAAAACAAAACAACAAAAAAGCTGCTCTTCCCGTCACTCAGTCAGTCGCTCAGTGAAAAGGTTGTTGGTGAAGTTGTTAGCGTAGATAATAAGCTAATTGGCACTGGACGGATCTGCTGCGTGCGCTGGAAAATAAAGAGATCCCCAGAGACGCGAACTCGCCTTCAGTGGGAGCTGGTGTGTGTATGTGTGTGTGTGTGTGTGTGTGTGTGTGTGTGTGTGTGTGTGTGTGTGTGTGTGTGTGTGTGTGTGTGTGTGTGTGTGTGTGTGTGTTCTTGATGCTGTCATCTACAAAGCAGCAAGAAGACATGTTTGGCACAAAGATTACTTGAGGTCAAAGGGGAAGGTCAAAGACACCAGAGAAGGAAAGAGTCGGTTTCAGGATGTTCCATGTTGGATTTAAGACTGACGTCCAACATACCAACCGCCGAGTCTCATCTCTTTGCAGGAATCCTTTCCTCTGATAAACTCTAACATCTCCTTTAACTCTGAGAAGAGTAAATCAAAGGGTTAGCTCTATTGTCAAAGTCACTGATGGGTTCAGCAGCAGAAACAGGCTGAAAGATTCAGAACCAAAAGGAAAACCTCCGCTGTTTTCTGGCTTTTGGACGACCCAAAGTTCTCTTTCACCCCGACATCAAAAACCACTGACTTACATTACTATGTTTTAATATATTATTATTATTATTATTGTTCAAGTTTCGATTCACATTTAAGAGCAAGAACAAAGTCATCTGAACACGAGTCAATTCTCCCCGAGCGACGGAACCTCCATGTACACTTTGTTGAGTGAAAGATGTTAAGATGTTGAAACCCTTCAATCTCCTGCTGGTAAAAGTGCAAATTCCACTTTACATCTCATAAATTTGATCTCGTCGGCGTCGACACCTGAAGGAGGCGTGAATTGCGTGCGTGGAGACGCCTCGTGGATTATAAACAGAAACAGGTTGTTCCAGTGAGGCTTCCTTTGTGGATTCAGGGTCTTTGTGTAATCCCGGGATGGTGGGATCCGGTCTCTCCGGGGTGGGGGGGTGGCAACGCCGAGCTCTTTGTTCTCGCTGTTTTTGACTCATCTTCTGGCACGAGTCGGTGTTCTGTGGTAACTCAAGGACTTTGGCTGTTGTTGTTCCGTCACTACGGTTCTCCGACCCGCCTCTCGGTCCAGGCTAAATGTCAGCCGTCCCTCGAGCCGAGTCTTATCGGGCCCCTGGGATGCCGCCGGAGTGAAGTGTAAACAGGGAGGCACAAGCGGGGCGGGGTGGGGGCCCCCGGTCGTCTTCGGAGGGGTAATTATTATTATTAGCGCTCCGAGCTGCCGCGGATCCCCACGAGGACTCCGGGACAATCAGCTTCCATCCACATGGGTGCTGCGACAGGCAGCGATCCAGGGAGCACAGCCGCTCGGCGAGACGCTAATACCCAGGCTAATAATGGCTGCCAAGTGGAGCCCACGCCGAGCTAATAACGGCGATGAGGGACGGGCAGGTGGAGCCGTGGGGACGCCGCCTCGCTCAGACGTGGCCGTCCGGAGGATCAGTCCTCCGGCTGTAATTAGTAGCCAGTGACAACAAGGCCCAACAGAGAGACGGCGGCGTGGCGCGCAGGTACACAAGGGTCTGAGCAGCCATAATAATTACCAGCCAACAAAACAATCAAGCCCTGACGTTGAATATACCATAACCTACAGGCTGTCTTCAGGTTTCCGTCAGGAAAAATGCAGATTTCTTGGAAAATATGCAAACGCCACACCGATGGAAGCGACTCCTCAAACTCACACTAAAAGGCCACAGTGAAGCCATTCCGCTAACAAGCACTGACAGATAAGAACAGGCTCTTATGTTTGATCTGTTTGAGCCATTGCCCTTCACAACACGATTAAAAACACATCAGCGAGCCTCACTGTTGCTGCGAGCAACATCCTCTCGTCTCATTAGGACAAACATCGGCTCCTCAGTTCTGCTGCCAACACCGAGCATCTCTGTTTACCTACGAAAAGTAATGAAAGGTAGAAACATCTCGTGAATGGAGCCCAGTTTATCCAGATCTGCTGCTCATCCCACAAAGGCATGAAACTTAAAGATGAAGAATGAGTGACATCAGGATTCATCAGGTATTGGGTTTTTTGGATGACCTGTGGAGTCATTTGAATGATATTCCTGTCAGTTAACACAGTGTCAGTAAGCCGTTAATGAAACCTCACCAAACCCGATGGTCACTTCAGAACACTGATCAGGAGCCACTAATCCCAAACACGTGAAGATATGAGGCACCGTATTCCACGGACGACAAGTCGAGCTTATTTCAGCGGTTTTCCAGCTGATGCGGCTGAGCCCCGTTTATGCCGCATTTCACTTAAAAATGCATCTTTTTTGTGTTCTGGATTATTAGACTCTCAACAGTAAAACTACTGAGGCCCAGGAAGAATACGGACTGGAAGCCATGACACTCTGGAGGCCACCGTGTTTGTTGCTGTCCATCTACTGAGCGTGTGCAAAAGAACCGTCGACTGTAGGCAGGTTGCACGTGCACAGTGTTTAAACTGTCAACAAGGAGACGGTGTTGTTAATGTGCAAAACACAAAAACCTGACAGAAGTTCTGATCTTCCACTTGAAGTATCAACATATAGTGGAGTACATACCACGGTCAGCCACTAGAGGGCGTTTTATCCCAACAGAAAGCTGCTGAGCGCCAAACCTCCATTACCACTAAAACGTCACCAGTGAAAATGTGAATCACAAAACAGAAACACAGTTCAGAGGAACCGAGAAAAGGAGAAAAACTTTAACCGTGATGAAGAAAACAAAGAAGTGTAATCGTGGGCTGAAAGTGTGACGGACCAGAGCCGAAGAACAAATTCACAGGTCAGCTGGATCTGGATCAATAAGGCTGGAGCTACATGAGGAAAAGTTGGTGTTCTTGACAGACTGAGTCCATAAATTATGGTAGTTGTATTAAATAATAGCATCACAGTGTGTTAAAACATCATAAATGTGTAAATTATCCCATCAGTTAGATTATTCTCACAGTTTGACTGACTGGGAGGGATCATTTCCATCAAATCATTTTTTAACATGAGTTTTTACTGTGATTTTCTTTTCTTTTTTTTAAATAATGTTCATATTTGTGTATTTACTGATAATCAAAATAAGGAAAAAAATGAATAAAGGTGTTTCAGCACGTCCAATAACAATGTGATGGAGTTTATCATTGTGCTGTGTCAAACACAGACACACACATTTAGTGATTTGTGAGCCGTCTTTGCAGTGAAAAAGGGCCGGCGGAGTTCAAAGTGTCCATGCAGGAGGCTTTGGCTCCGCTTCTTCTTATAATCTGAGGTTTTTACTGTCTTGTTTCTACGATAAAAGGAGAAAAAACAGGTTATTTTGCCAAATGTGGGGGGAAAAAATGCCTTTAATCTAACAAAAACTGACAGTAAACAGAGGCACGTTACCAAAATTTAGAGTCTGCGGCGTGGAACCAGCTGACTGTTTGCTCATTTTGCACCAAATAGCCTTCCTTTTTTTATTTCCTTCCCGTGATGAGCAGAGAAATAAGTGCAAATGTTTTCGCAAGGAATCCGACAAAAATGAAGCAGAAGTCCATTATCCTCCCTCAAAACACACATCAGGCTCTTTACCAAGACACAATTTGTGTCCTCACTGATGGTCTAAGATGCAATTACCACATCCAATAAAAGAGCGCTTTCATATTTCATGGTCCCCGGTGAGAAGACGCCTCGGCGGCCGAGCGGCGACGGCGGCTGAGTGGAGCTTTAAATATGGATGCGGCGGAGTTTGCGTTACACGAGAGTCGTCTCCGCGGGAGCGAAGGGAGACGAGAGGACGTCCAGCTCGTCTCGGAACCCAGTGAGGAAGGTGAGGAGGTGAAGCGCCACTCCTCTTCATCAAGACATGAGGAAAAACTTCTCACTTTGTTTGATGACAAAGTGTCACTTTGTGCTCAAGACGAGGGGAAAACTCCAGGACAGAACTGGAACTGTGGACACACACACACAACACACACACGTCAACATCTCTTTATCACACACATATGCACGTGCGTGTGTGTGAGTACTGTATATAGCGGTATATCAGCATATACAGCATTAAAAACAGGATTTCTCTTGCTCGGTGCAGTAAAACTAAACTTCCCACCATTGAGTCTCTTTTCCAGATTAATCCTGGAGCTCAGATGTTTCCCACAGACCGTTTACACCTCATATATTTACTGATGTATTGATGAATGATCTGTGTTTAACTCAGTGGAAATGGGACATTTTAACGCTTTAGCGTTGTTAAATGATCATTTGAGACACAGTTACGATTCAGCACAATTTTGGACTTTCAAAACCCACCAAATAAACGACAATAGATAAGAAACGTCTCACTAGGAGTCTGTGGAAGTTTTGCGTTTCCAGTTCAATCCGTCAAACCAACTGAAGAGGACAGGACAGATTTCTATCATTTATCAAGCAGGAACTTCAAGAGGATTCTGTTCATCCCACAAATGCGTATTCCTTATAAACGTAGCCACATCTAAAAATGAGTAAAGAGGCCCAAAAAAGCATAATCATCACTGCCAGGGAGAATTACGATCACAAAAGCACTTTACTTTCACTTTACTGATGAAAACATTTTTCTTGTGTTGGTCTTAAATTCCCCCCCCCCAAAAAAAAAACAAACATCCAGCAGTGATCAGCTGAGCTGGAGGATCTGATAAATCAATACTCTACTGGTACATCTACAGTATTTCTGCCTGACAGTTTAGAAAGAAAAATATTTGGTTTTAGTTAGTTTAGAATGTAGTTCTTTTAAGTTCTTCCAGTTCCGTCTTAATCTAAAAAAATTATAAAAAAGACAATAAAGACTAACAAACATATAAGGAAACTAGAAGTAAATTCCATCTAAAATTTTAAAAAAAATATATGTTTCATTAATCCATTAAAAATGTTTTATAGTTCAGAATTGGATACATAAAATATTTCAACCAAATTTATTTATTATTAATTAATTGTTCATTAGTGTGATCAATCATATACATATTTTTTACGCAGGTTTTAGTTTCAAACTTTGTCATGTTTCGCATTTATTGTTGTGGATTACGGGTTAAGAATGAACATAGGATTAAATAAGTGATTTTATTTTAGTATTTTTACATGTTCTGATTTGACCTTGAGTTACAGAAACGATCCAGCGCTCGCAGGGCGCCGTGCGACCGTCCTGATGATAAAAGGAAGCGCGAGCTGACAAAGCTCCCCCGTCAGGAGACCTCCCCACGCGCCAGCCGCTGCTACACAGTATCTAAAGCCGACCCCTCGCTGCACCGAGCCCAGGGGCTGATGGGAGTTCTCGGGGGAACCATTAGCGCGCGGATCAGCAGTGTGGTGCGCGGGGAGCGGGCGCAATTCATGGGAGAGCGCCGAAAGAACTCACAACACTCTAACAACACCTGTCACCCCTGCGCCTAATGAGAAACACAATTAGCAATTAACAGTGCGATCTGTCAGGGCTAATACCTGCCTCGCTCTGCACACACACACACACACACACCCAGCCGGGGCGGGGGCCGTGGAGGGGGGGGGGGGGGGGGGGGGGGGGGGGGGGAGAGACGACAGACCCCCTTCATCAGCACTTCCATGCAGGTATGAAATGAGCCCAAACAAGCGGATCAATTAGACAGGTGATGTAATGTTGTGAAACCCAAGCTGATGCCTCGCTGGCAGATTTCCCTCGCAGCGCCGTCCTCGCCGCTCCGCCCGCCGTGACTTTTAGAGACGGGAATTAAGCGTGATTTTTTTTTTTTTCTTACGGCTCAGCGGGGAGCTGAACTTTGCAGTGCGGACGAGCGCCGGGCCCGGCCGTACATCACGAGGCGTCGGCCATTAAAGAGCGCGTGCAACGGGAAGTTTGTCAAAAGGCGGCGCGCCGGTAGATTTGGTGCTCTGCTCCCGTGCAAAGCGATTGGCGCCGTGGGGATTGGCAGAAGACGGACTGGAGTGAATATAAACAGCACGGAGGCAATAAAGTCCCACTAAATCAGCACTTTCTCTGGTATCTGGATCCCGGTTAGCGGCCGCCTCGCAGACACTGAAAGATCGATTCTGAGACGACATCGATCGCGACACCTGCCGTTCTCTCACCGATCCCCAGCGAGGGGACGCACGGCGACACGCTCACGTGCACGTTTTCACAAATGTACAGGCACACAAGAAACACAAAAGACAGTGTTTGTGTGGCACCGACAGCAAAAAGAAGCCGATGTTTGGGGATGATGGCGGCTCAGTCGGTGCAGTGGGAAGTCTTTCAAACCCAACTGGAGCTGAAGTGTCCTTGAGAGGCATCAAACGCTACGATGTGAACTCGGACAAGGAAAAACATGCAATCTTTCTGACACTGAGATTTAGAAAATATTCCCGCTGCTGAGATCCACTTCTACTCATGACTGCACTGCATGACTGAGTGAGAACGAGGCCTGAACTCATGAAGTGTTTTAAACAAGTATTTCTTATAAAATCTATTTCAAAGTCTCCTGAATTTGAAATAATTTACATTTACCAGATAAGATTTAACGTTGGAGCTGTACCAATGCCGATCCCAGTATCAGGCACCGGGACCGGTAGTGGACTCGTACTCTGGAGAGGCTGCCTGAGACAACCAGGCCAGACGTACGTGACGTATTGAGAGAACGTGAGCGATGGCCACGGTCTGGAGATTCTTTAGCATAAATGAGAAAGACGAGAGTAAGACCGACCGTAAAGTAGGATCTGCAAAAATATCAAGAAGGGGTGAAAGATAGTTTGAAAAGACTGCAGCAATTTAATTGGCAGACATCTGGACCAACAGAGTTAGCCTGAGGATCCACTAACTACAAGCTACGTGCCACGTTTTGCAAGCTATGTGCTACATGCTAAGGCGCTTTGGGGCGTGACGTCATGGTAGCAGGATGACTGTGATCAGAGCCGTATAGTTGGAGAGTTGCGACAATAACTGTTCGGTTCCGCCATTTTTTGTCCAGCAGTCGTCTCTGTATTGTTTCTTTTCGTCAGTTCCTGGTCCTTTTAACACATCAGTGCCATCAAAATGTCAAACTGACTCAACATGCCTGGATGTTGATCAGGAAAATCTATTGGTAATGTGGTTGATTGAATCCAATGCAGGCTGGGAAAAAAAAAAGGACGTCTGTATGAAGCTCTGATAGGTCAAAATCTAGTCTATCATGCCACATAGCATATGATATTGGCTATAAAATAAGCTTTTAGAGAAATATAATAGCCTGAAATAATATTCAGAACTTCTGATATCAAACTTCAAACATATGCATCTTAACACTCTTGTTTTGTTTTGTTTTTTTTAAAAAAAAAAAGGTGCACGAAAGAAATTTATGATAAAAATGATCAAAATCATTCAATTTTTCACCGGTCGTGAAAAAAACGTTGCCTTTAAACAATCTGCCAACTCCATTGACAATGTCATGGTCAAGTTCTTGAGTTGTTCCAGGATGGAACAGCTTCGGTGGGCGGGGCTAGACGGTCACACTTCCGGGTTCCAGAGCCAATCACATGTCAGTTCCCGAGGCTGCCTGATGGTCCAAACTCACTTCAAGCCTCCCAAACTGGCACGTCGTTCAGGTGAATACTGGCTGTGTTGAAATAACGTGAAACGAGCCTGAAAGCTCCTGAATCCAGCCGGAGGGTCACCTGAGGTGAAGACAGTCCAGTCAGCAGAGCAGCGTCACCAGCTGATGAATCTCTACTCTATAAATCTTTAAATTAAGCGTCACTGTACCGGCGTTCTTTTTGGCTGTATTTGGCTCATCTCATAACTAAACAATTTGGTTTTAGTTTCCAAAAGAATGTTTCTTTTACATGGGCGTGAAAACGGTTGCAGAGCTGCTGCCTCTCTCCGTCTTGCTCATTTTGCTAGCTTTAGCCAAGGTTTTTGTCGTAGCAGTTACTATTGTGTTAAACGCCTGTTTACTGCAGCACTTCATGTAAAATTAACATTCCCCAGTACTCACAGGAGTCATGATTAGTGTTAGCATATAGATACCTCTTAGTGTGCACGTAGCCTACCCAAAAAAAACTCCAATAAGATCTTTGATTTGAGAAATTCGTCATATTTATATCTTATTGCAGTAGATATAAGAAATGTAGCGACTCAACACAATATTGGAAAAAGTCTTATTACAGTATTAGAATATTTTATGACATTATTGGATTGATTAACTGTCATTACAAGACCATTTATTGCTACAGACCTCTGTTAAGGAGTTCCATAGTTACTTTAGTAACTAGTAGCTGTCACCAAGGACTGTATTTCACTAACAATAATAGTCCACATTCAAGGCCTGAACATGTTTAATTGATGCTATTTATGCAGAATAAAAGACAAATGCTGTGTAAATGCTATCAACCGCTGACTTTATTAGTTGTTTTTTTTTTTTAACTTTTTAATCTACTTTTAGCCCCACAGAGAGTTCAAAGGTCAAGTTTACTTCCCGTTTAGCGTCTCCGGAGTCTCCCTCAGCAGCACGTTAGCGGGACAGATGGCTGCCAAACAAAAAAGAGATGAAATCCACCGCTTTCTAGGTTTCAATTTTGCAAGTTTATCACATTCCAGTCTAATTTGAATGTTATTCCATTTAAAACACAGACATCTGAAAACTTTCGCATTATGAATTTCAAGCAAAGTGCGTCTCTGTAACACACATCCCGCAGCACCTACACCAGCATAAACACTGGCTGTCTTCTAATTGGATTACACCAGTGTGTGTGTGTGTGTGTGTGTGTGTGTGTGTGTGTGTGTGTGTGTGTGTGTGTGTGTGTGTGGCATCTCCAGCATAGTAATTGTGTCAGCCTTGTTGGTCAGTGGGGAATTGAAGTGTTAAATCCAATTCTGAGTTTGTATCTGTTGTACAGAGGAGGGGGAGATGTAGCGTGAGCACCAACCATATGTCACCATCCCCAATTCAGAGGAATTGAATATGGATGAGGAACAACTCGGGGTCCTGGCGTCGCCACCGCGAGCAGGTTTAAGCTGTGACGGCGGCGCTCGTTTGTTATCGGGGAGGAAGTGGAGCCGGGGACAGCAGCACCGCACAAACTGGCAAAGATTTCCCGTAATGAAGATAAAACTGAGGCGGTGCTTTTGACCCGGCGCTTCCTCTTCCTCCTCCTCCTCTTCCTCTGAGCCGTCGACTGTGGACAACATCAACTATAACAAAAGATCTGAAGAAATAATCCTTTATTTGTCTTGGATTTGTCTGATTTTATGATATATTTATGATTCCAGTTCTGGATGCAGCGATTTCACTGAAAGACGAGTTCTGACCTTCAGCTGCAGGCCGATACTGAGAACCACGTGATCCGTACCCCGTACACCAACAGAGTTACTCCTGTCGTACCAACTATCTTTCGCCTCCTCTTGTTGTTTAAGCAGATCATTTACAGTCTGTCCTACTTTTGTTTTTCTCGTTAAAGTTGCTTCTTGCAGGCGACATTTCTGACGCACGGTGTCAGTCGTCCTCACCG
Organism: Salarias fasciatus; assembly: GCF_902148845.1. Taxonomy (NCBI): domain Eukaryota; kingdom Metazoa; phylum Chordata; class Actinopteri; order Blenniiformes; family Blenniidae; genus Salarias; species Salarias fasciatus. The sequence goes on along the minus strand of NC_043755.1, from coordinate 29,998,385 downwards.
AGATGCATCACAGCTTAAATGGAGGACGAGCGCTCTGGACAGTATCAGACCCGACACTGGGGTCAGGACCCGACCCCGGTATCGGACCTGATCCCTGTATCAGACCTAACACTGGTGTCAGGACCAACTCCAGGACTGGACCGGATTCCAGTATCTGTACCTGTTTGTCCCTTAAATTCAACCGTCGTAAAAATGAAAACTCAAGTGTCATATCAACCAGTCAGATACTTTTAAGTACATTATTATTAGTTTTTGCACTGAAACAGACAAAAAAAGAAAAAGCAAATGTAATGGAAACAGGTCTCAACTAATTTTAATATGACGCTCAATTTTTTCTTTTGGAATTTTGAAGCACTCTGTGCTGTATTTATTAAATGCGAAATACTGTTAACACTTCTTAATCATCTTAATTAACAATTAAATATATTGCACAGCAAATAATCTTACATTTTCAGTAAGAATTATTATTTCTATTCAATTAACTTTTCAATTTTTTTATTATTCAAATGTTAATTTTTCTGACTTGCTCATTAAAAGTATGTTTTTCTTTTCAAACAAGCAAGGAATCAACCCAATAAACAGAAAAACAAACAAACAAACAATCAATCGAGATTTGGAGGGATTTTTTGGCACATTATGACAAAAACGATCTGGATAAACTAAAGTGAAAATATGAAACAAATGACAGTGAAGTAAAAGCTGAAGTGGCTTTCTTGTGTCACCAGGTGGTGTGTCGCTGTGACCACCACACAGTTCGCTCAGTGTTTTTAAAGTTCACGTGATTGGTGCTCAGACCTGAACCGCACTCTAAAAACCCCAAACTCACATGACCGACACTCTGGACTGTCCTTGAACGCCTCTCAAAAACTTTATAACAAAAGGAAATTTCAACATTTCAGGCAGATTCTGCTGAACTCAGGAGCTCCGTTCGGCCAGGCTGCAGATTGTTCACACAAAACTGGTCTGACGGACATTTAGAGCCGGTACTCAGACCTGAACCTGGACTCCACTCCAAAATCCCCCAAATCCAACCAGACCCACACTCTGGACCGTCCTTGAACGCCTCTCAGATTGAGCCTCTGAAGCTGAACGACTTCAAAACATTCAGAAACTCCCCCAAGATACTTTTTCTTCATACTGATGGAAAGAAAATAAACTGATTTCACTCATTTTTTCAGCAATAAAGTTCATATTTATAGATGCACAAAATATCAATTTGTAGAACTTTACACTAAATCCTTACTTTGTGATTACATTCCACAGGACTGAGATGTTTGTGAATATCTGAAAAGTCTAAGTAGTAAAACATGATGTGATAACCTAAATCGTAATGTTCAGTTAGAAACCTGATCGCTAAAACCTTTTTGGAGCTCAGCTCTGACGACCTGGATGCACCGGGAACCTTCAGCTACCTGCTGAGTCTGAGTACCGACAGGAGAATGAGTCCTACTGAAGTTTCTGTCTCTTTGGAGACATTTTTCTGACCCTGTCAGTCAAATGTCATAATAATGGAGGTTCTTCTGTGGTGCTGTAGCAGCATGCTGTTGTCATACAGTGACATCTAGTGGTCTCAGACAGAATACACCAATCTCTTTTGATATATAAATCGCATTGCAATAAAAGTCACATGACCGACCAAATCACTAAAAGGATGAGCTGAGAAAAGACAGAAAAGATTTACAATAAATACAAGAAGATGTGAAGACGATGTTGGTGTCTTTGCACTTTGAGATTTGCTTTTCCAAATAACAGTGCTCTTTCTCTCGTCCCAGATTTACAGTCAACCAGGCGCTTGTTGGCGTTTGTTGACACGAGCGTAATGGCGTCACTGGCCGAGCGTTCAGTCAACAGAGCAGCATGGCTGACAGAACGCTCCAAACCACGGCTCCGCTTTTCAAAATGCGATGCAGATTACGCTCGCTGCGGCGGGAAAACTTGAAATCTCAGGAAGCTCCTGGTTAAGAACAAGAGTTTTCTCAACGCTGAGGAGTGCAGCACTTTAAAAAGCTTCAGATCTACAGCTGTAACTCCTGCACTCGGCACTGTTAGCATGCCAGCATAGCATCTGTTAGCAATTTGTCTGCCGACAGCAACATAAACAAAAAAAAGTACTGAAAACGAGCACCACTGAGTATCGGTACCTGGGAATCGGTACCACATCAGTCCAAATATGAACGACACCCATCCCTACTTTGGTTGTCATTCAAGGTATTGCTGCGGGTTTCAGCTCGTGTTTTAGCTCATGGGCTTCTCTGCATCCTGCAGCCAACTTAAAGGAAGGACGCCTCGCGTCTCCGGGGCTTCACCGGTTTGTCCAAACCGCTTTCCTCTGCGTCTTTGGAGTTCTTTCCCTTCTTCCGCTCATTTCCACCTCAGAGGCAGGCGCACTCATTGTTCCTAAACTCATCTGCATCACACATGTCGCCCACATACTCTGCAGGTTGTTTCAATGCAAATCATGGGGCTTTATGTCGGCTTTCCCTTCGCGCCACTTCCCGTCTCTCCTCGCCATTATCCCGAGACGCCGCGGCCACTTTGGCTGATCTATTACTCCGCCTGGTTTTCCCAGTAACCATCAAAAAGGCCCGTCTGCACTGGAAATGCCAGGCTAACCTTAGTGGTGTGGGTTGGCGATGAGAAACGGCCCCGCCGTGTCTAATAACGGCCGTTAGGAAGACTGAAACAAGCCATCGCTTCCAGTCAATTAGGATCTGAAGAAAAGGTGACAGCGCTGAAAGTGGCCTGGCATTTTTATCTGATCCCGTTATTATTGTGTGTTTTTGATATATGGAGTCAATAAGTTAGCAGAGGATGTATTAATGAGGCAGAGGGAGTCTGCTGCGGCCTGATGGGAAGTGTTTCACCAAAACATTCCATTAAACACTCATTTTCCGCGGACAGACACTTGAATCTCGGGATGCAGCGATACCGACACCGGTATCAGGTCAGATACTGTACAGAGTAAAGTTACACTCCTAAAACGATCCAGATGCAGCCTGTAGTTAAAATAACAGACATATAGACAGACAGAGAACTACTCACGCTCACATTCACACCTAAGGCCAATTAACCTGATATGCATGATTATGGACCGTGGGAGGAAGCCGGAGAACCCGGAGGGAACCCATGCACACACAGGGAGAACATGCAAACTCCACACGGAAAGGCCTCGAGCCCCGGGTACTTGAACCCAGGACCTTCTTGCTGTGAGGTAAGAGCACTAACCACTGCCCACGGTGTGGCACACCTTAATAAGGTTCAATAACCTAAATCAACTTCATGTTAACTCACTTCTAGGAAATTACAAATTCAAGAATATCAGAACCATGACTGGACTACAACTTGTTTGAGCCCTTTACCCAAATTAAAGCAACCCTGACCCAGAAGCATGACGATAACTAGAGAGAAATAAATATCGTCTGTCGATATTGGACCAGTTTTCCTCACCAAAGCTGATACATATACACATATATATATATATTGCATCCTGATTTATATTTTGTGTGTGTGGTTTCATTCCTCTCAAAAGTGGCCTGACAGACAAACTACATCACTTTCGAAACTTTTCTGAAACGAAAACGTAAAAACGATTGGATTTTGCTGACCACACGAACCACATTAAGAAAAGCCTCGTCTGTGAAGCGGGCCTGTAGCGGTCAGCAGTCTGTGCAGAAGCAGCTGCAGACAGGAACACATGCACACTCACTCGTCTCCTTTTCATTAAGCAGTGCGAACAAACTTTGCCGTTCTAATTGGTCGGCTCCTGCAGACTGTTTGACAGGCGAACGGCGCCGTGCTGCGGCTCTTCAAAGTGGCAGAGGCTCCGTTAACAAGCTGTGATTAACCAGAGGTAAGGCGGCGTCGGACCGCAAGTTCACTGTAGAGAACACAGCACATCCCAGTTAAAAAAAAAGAAAAACCCAGTGATTTCACTAAAGGCCGGGCAGCAGAGAGGAGTCTGGTCTCCGAGTCGTCTGGAGGCTCAACAGGCGATTCTGCTGGAATCCTGTCAAAGCAGCCTGTTGAGAGGAGCAGAAACCTGCCATCACAGCTGCACAATCAGACCTCTTTCACTCTGCTCAAGAGACGCTTTACAGCATTAACGGAGCAGGGAAGCTTTACAAGGGGCTGCAGGAAAAATCTGGAGGATCTCAACACTACGAAACCGGAAGGACAACCACCCGGGACGCTGGAGTTTCAGTGTCAGGATCCTGGAAGCTGTACGGTGGTCAGTGGCGGCCAACATGAAATACATACACAGTGAGATAATTTGGTTTGGTTTTCAGGTAATATGATCTGTGATGAACACAAACATAACGACGATGTTAATGTTTGTGTTTTTAGATTTACACTTGTGAACTGCAGCACTCTTTACGGTGGCCCAGAAGGGACAATGCAAACGCAAAAGGCCACAACGGAACTTGACCTGCAATGGTGGGAAGAGCAGACTTTGTTTCCAGGGGACAAGATTTTCTGACGGACTGATTCATGAAGCTCTCCAGTAACTAAAATAGTCCTTCAGAAAATCTTCTCACAGAACTAAAGCCTGGAACGTCCACTGTGGTCGTTAATTAGGCATTCTGGCGTTCTGCTGTTGTGTTGTAGCTTTTTCCTGCTGCGCTGTGACTTTCTGCCATTGCGTTGTGGCTTTTTGCGGCCATGTTGTAGCTTATTGCCGTCACGTTGTGGCTTGTTTATGCTGCATTGTGACTTTTATCATTGTGTTGAAACTTTCTGCCGCTGTGTTGTGGCATTTCGCTGTGGTGTTGTGACGTTTTGCCGTCACGTTGTGCAGTTTTGCTGTTGCGTTGCGGTGTCTTAAAGTTGCTTTGTAGCTCGTGCGTTGACCACTCTGGCCCACCACCTAAATTCGTTCAAAAAAAATTTTTTTTTTAATGGTTTTCTGAATTTTTTCCCTTAATGTCATTTTCACCATTCTTTCATATAAAGAGTTCCTATATGTATAATGTGTTTTTTAAATATATATATACATTTTTTTTACAATTAAGCAAATTATTTTACATTAGCTGATGGAGAATAGATGAGATTTAATGCTTTTGCACTTCCCAACATTGTTTTTGTGGCATGTTTTCTTACCTTGGAGCTGTAATTTATTTCATATCTGAAATTACTGAAAGAAAAATTACCTTTTATAATGCCGATAATCACAACTTCTCTTTCTCAAGAGTTAGAAATTAAACTCTCAGTCACGTTGTCTCATCCTGATAAATTTATCAAAGTGACATTAATTGACGTGTTGAATAGTGAGAGGGACCAGCAGAAGCAGGAAGTGGCTCCACTCAGGGGTTAAACCCTGAAGTTGAGGAGCGACAGGCTGAAGAAGTGGAGCCACATCAGGAAGCTCGGCTCCTCTCCACCATCATTATCTCTCATCTCCTGGCAAACTCGGGTTGTATCTATCAAGTCCGCAGCAGCTCGTCTGTACCCTGCTCCCTTTCCACTCCTCTTTCTTTTTAAAAAGCTCCTTCTCTCCCCTCTCTTCTTCTTCTTCTTCTTCTTTTTTTTTCCCGAGCCCGAGAGACGAGACACGGCCATAAATCTCGGAGTAGCTAATGAACTGCATTTAACAATAAAATGCACTGGAAATGGAACATTTCATTTACAAGAAGATCAATGGCAGTGACAAACACCCTTCTCTGAGCGACTAGTTAGCGGGATGATGTTCCGCAGGCAATCCAATCAATCACCGCACACCGACACCGAGATCAATCAAAGCGGGGAAAAGAACAAGACTCTATTTTTCTTTTCTTTTTTTTTTGTTGTTGCGTCTTTTCTAGTGTATTCACGGCTTATTCCAATAGAGCAACTAATCACTTCTAGCTGTAAAGTCCACCTCCTTGTGCTCTTATTCCTGGCTCTCTACAGATATTCTTAACCCCCCCCTCCTCCCCCCGGCCGGGAGAAGGGGAAGGCAGTGGAGAGGCAGAGAGGAGGAGAGTGAGTGATAACCATCCGGGGAGTCAAGTGCTCCATCACCGCCATCCCCATCTGCGACCCGACAAGTTCATAATGCCAGGCATCTGCTTTCATTTATAAAGGCCTCACTTAGCCTTCACACACACACACACACACGCACGCACGCACACACACACACTCCAGCGACGCCCTCGCCGCCTCCTCCTGCTTTCTCTCCTGTCACTCTTTTGCCTCCCTCATCCGGCTGGCTGAGAGGAAGAGCGCCTCTTGTCCTCTTCCTCACCTAATCCTCCTCATCTCCTCCTCTTCGCCTTCTTCTTCTGCTCCTCCTCAAGCCCCCTCAGGTTTCCTTCTTTTTTTTTTTTTTTAATTTATTTATCTTATTCACCCCCCAGCCGCTCCCTCATGTTCCATGTCCTGTTTACTTTGTCCACTTTCAGGCCTCGTTTACACGACAACGTTTCAAATGAAAACTCATCGTTCCAGACGACACCAAATGCACCACAAGTTTGGCGTTTTCACTTTACAATGTTTCCCTATAAAGGACTAAAACTCTACACACACTTTTTAACTGCTTTAATAGAAAACCGCATTCGCAATAATGTGGGAAAATACAACATTTGTTCAATGTCCACATTAACTCATCATCTCCTATAACTTCTCCCTTATGGGGGATGAAAAGTGAGCAAATGTGTTGTTTAATGAGCATTTGCATGAAAGAGAGAGAGAGAAAAAGGAGGTATTGTTATTTTGATGTTTTGGAAAGCTGAAAAGGAACCGGATGATTAATCTGCAGAAAATTAATCACCTGAAGTGTGAGAAGTTCTGGAGAAAAGGAGGACGAGAGCAGCCATTAGGTGGTGCACTTCTCTCAGCCAACATGGGAGAGAGAGAGAGAGAGAGAGTGTGAGAGAGAGAGAGAGAGAGGGAGAGAGAGAGAGAGAGAGAGAGAGGAGGGGGAGAGGGAGAGCAACAGAACTTGCTTTGCCCATTATGAAGTAAATTTCCTGAAATGGGTTTTTATCATGAAAAATAAAATGCAACATCTGTTGTAAATATATTTGGATACATTAGTGTGTCCTCTGAGAGCCACGTGGAAATCATGGGGTGTGTGTGTGTGTGTGTGTGTGTGTGTGTGTGTGTGTGTGTGTGTGTGTGTGTGTGCTTCATTTTGTGTGCTGAAGTGGCCACACACACAGGTTTAGATGTTAAAAGACGTTGGCTGCAGAGAGGAGTGGACTCCTCTTGTTTCCGTCAAACACCTGCTGAAGAAGGTTTGATGGAGCACTAAGATTTTAAACTTCTGTCTGCAAGAAGAAAATGCAGAAATGAGGGGGATAAACCCTGAACGTGAAGGTGGGAAATAGATGAATCTAGTTTAGCTCTCAGTCATTTTAGACAATTTTTAATTCCCTTTTATCAGAACTGCTTAACAAGTCCTCAGGTGGACTAAGACGCTGACAAGAACCAGCAGGAGATCAACACAACATCAGCTTCTCTTCACTGGCTTCCCAGTAAATCTACAACAGAATTTTAAATACTTCTTTTAACATATAAAGCTCTTAACAACCAGGCTCCATCGTATCATAAAGAGCAGTTAGTCCTTAATTACTCCAGCAGAACACTTGGTTCTCAAAGTGCTGCTGACTTTGGTTCTCTAAACGCAGAACTGGAGGCAGATCAGATCTCTCAGCTTTTGGGTTCCTCTCACGTGGATCCAGGACCCATTTCCATTTAGGGAGGCTGAGGGAGTCTCGACTGTCCAGGTTCGGAGGAAGACTTTTCTTATTTAGTAAAACTTGGAGTCGGAGCTTCTTCAGGACACTGGATCATTTTCTAGTGAAGCTGCTGTGGGTTTAGAACAACCCAGAAATATCTCAGAAATTTCAACTTTATTTCCTGGATCTTTGTAGTGAGTTTAAGAAAAGAGGCAGCATCTGTGCAGGTAGTGGTTTGAGATTCCCTCAATGTGAACTCCACAGAAGAAAGAAAGAAGAGAGGAAACATTTCCAATGAAACAAAAAGAAAGAAACTCAAGAAGGAAACTCAGGGACACATCTTCAACATCTTGCAGGGTTTCCGCCAGACCTTTTCAGTCCGGGCGCCCCGCCCGCGCTAAATTCTGCAGCGCCCGGACAACGGACAGGAAAAAAAAAAAAAAAAAAAACAGCGCCGCGTTTGCAGCAAATTAGCAGTTGCACACCGCGGAGCAGCAGCGGCGCGCTCTGCGCCGCTTCGACGCCACTCTCGGCCATGCGGTCTGGTCTTGGTCTTGACCCGGTCTCGGGTTTGAATGCAACACCATGGAAGCTGAAATACCTGTTGATTGGAATACGTGGCTTTGCTGTCACGGTTTTTGGTAAATCAAGGGGTCCACCGCTTTTCTTAGAGGCAACCTGGGGGATTTCTCAAGTAAAAACATAAAAAAATAAAAATAATGATAATAACTTGAACCAGTCAAAACAGAAAATAAACTAAAGATTCTAAAATACATTTGAATTTGAAGTTTCGTGCATCAAGACCTTCATGGAATAACAAGCTACTGTACTTGGAAATGGGATGTTGCAACACCTTTTAATAGATGATTGCTTGTGATGCTCTCCAGTGTCATAAAGAAAGTTGCTGCGGAGTGTTTTATTGGCTGCTGCAGCCGTTCACTGAGGGCTACGTGTCCTTGTGACAGTGCTGTTGACAGTTGATGCCCCCCCCCTCCCTCCGTGCCGCCGTCTCTCCCCCCAGCTGGCTGGATTTAAACGCTAATGGCCGCCCTCAGTAGGAGCCGGCGGGTCGCGGGCGCCTTTGCCGTCATCATTAAGCACCATTGGTTTAATGAACGCGGTGTTTAGGAGTGCTTGGACCTTCATGCTCCGCCGCCTCATTAAGTGGAAAGCAAACTAATATGGGGAGCAACCTAGAGCTCACCTCTAGAGATGAGCGGGAGAGGAAAGGGGAGCGAGGGAGAGACAGACTCACTGGCTCGGTGTCTGGAGGAGGCCTATTGACAGAAAGGGCTTGAACCCGCTTGTAAAATCTAACGGTTTGGCCCTGAACATGTATTAGCAGCTGCAGCGGCGGTAGCCGTCTGCTGGAAACCAGGAAAAAAGCTCATTTAGGCAGAAAAACGGGTTCAAACAACTCAAACGACAGTGAATGAAATGTGAGAATGACTAAAGTAAGAAAGAATGTAAATTATATTCTGTCAAAATACCAGAAGGAAGTGAAAGGCAGTTTCGTAATCCCCAGAAATCCCCAGAGACACTCGGACCAGCAGAGTTCACCCGATGTTCATTTATATTAACTGCTCAGTGGATACAGCAGCGCCGAGCCGTGCTACATGCTACATGCTACATTCAGAGACTGTGCGGAGGAGGTTCACAGCATAGCAGAGCTTTACAGTATCATTTGCATACAGACTATGAATGAAATAAGTACTCCTATTGGTAGTCAGTAGCTCCAGGTTAGAATTGGTGTTAGTACTCGTCCTTTGGTTTTGTTGCCGTGTTTGTATCTCGCCTTTATTAGTCTGGTAATTCATCACATCACCTCCCAGTCGGTGTGTCAAGCAGGAACGATGAAGTAACTTTCAACTTCTTCATTAGACAGGATTGGAAAAAAAGTCCAAACTGAGCATTATTGGTCGATTAATTCAGCTTTAACGGTAAAAGTAATCTTAATTTTCAGGTGTGGCATCACAGGACGTGCGAGCCAATCACAGCCCAGCGTTTTCCACACATGCAACTATTCTAGTCGTTAATCTGAATCTGAATGGCGCCGCCTGAATAAACTCTGGTGTTAGAACATAAAAGGTACCAGCCCACATGCAACACCGAGAATCCAACCGCAGCTCCCCCCCCCCGCCCGGTTTCAGTCCTGACCCACTTTCGGTGGAGTCTTCGGCTTTTTACGCGAGCCGTGAATGAAGGAGACTTCTCAACCTGCCGCCCACAAACTGTGACGGCGGAGCCAAAACCTGCCCACACCTCAACACGCTGCCGTTTGGTCCATCAACACGTCTCCCGCTGCGCCCCCCCCCCCCCCCCCTCCCCCCTCCAAACACCTCCTTATTTCCACAACTCTGAATCCCCAGGGTGGTCCTGGGTGGGAATAATCCCCCCGGCTCTGCGCAGGAACAATTAAGGGCTCGGCTCGGGGCTTTATGGTCAGAGGAGCAGCTGTTTTTAGCTGTTCCCGGGTCCATAACTGTCTGAAATGACAACGCGGGGGGTGGGAAAGCATCGCAGAACACCCCCAACGCCATCTCCCCGAACCTCGTTCTATACAAGAACCATAATTCTCTTCCGTCTATTCAGCATATATCACACACTCGTCTGTAGGACGACTATAACGCGGCCGAGTGTTTGATGTGTGTGTGACAGATTGGAGTTGGTCGTAAACATTCCCCGCAGGCAGATGCTGAGGAGGCCCAAATAATTAGGATGGTTAACCGTAATTTATCCAACCAACCCAAACTCGACAGGTTAAATAAAATATCTATAAAAAGATCAAACTCAAAAGGACAAAAGGCAACAGACTCGACCATGACAGCTTCAGCAGCTGACCAGCCTGAGGTACGACAGTCAATCCCAACATGACAGTTTAGTCATCGTTGTCAGTTTTTTCATGTTTCTGTAAACCCACCAATATAAGATAAAAGCAGCTACAGGAAACACTTTCCTTTGTATAAACATATGTTCTTCAGGAAAGGAAATCTGGTGAAACAAGAAAGTGACAGAATTTAATTTAAAGAGAATTTTGGCCTTGTAGCAACCAGCAATGGAATAATTTAGTAATGCACCGATGACAGTTTTTTTTAAAAAGAAGGATACAAGCACAAGCTTTTAGCTACTTGCCAATACTGAGTACCAATACAAGAGCTTATTAAATGCAACTAAGTCAAACTCATAGTCCACATGCAAAATGCCACCTGAAGACTTTGCATTGCCGACAGTCACCTCTCTACTGGAAGTGATTCCCTTTACAGTCTAAAGCACGCATAGCCAGCAGCTAGTCTCTATCCACACGATATGTTACTGCATCTAATCAAATGTAACATAACATTAAGTTTCACTACTTATTGCACCTAAGTTCTGCTTGCATTAATTTATGTCTGAAAGAATCAATGTCAAAATTGACGGCAAAACAAAAAAAAAATCTTACGTTCTTCAAAATAGAATTCGAATAAAATCTGATGAGATCTACTGCTACTTAAGTCAGTTGAAGATTTAAAGGCTTCAAGAAGCTGAATCATTGAGTCTGATTCTATTGTAGCCGGATGCTAAATGCCAATTTCCAGAGAACTACATGGCACTCAACTTTAAGTTGTGCCACATTCTCTGAACATTTGCATCATTTATCCTATCTCACTGAGTCACCAGGACCATCTCTACTCCATCGATGTTCATTTAACACCATGTGGTAGAACCGGATCAACAAATTCAACCAATCAGCCATCGCAGTATTTAAATAAACAAGCAACGCAGTATTCAAAGTTCTAGAAGTCCTTCCTGATCAGAATCACCGAACTTCTTGTTGGGTAATTTTCAAACATCCGAGCTCCGTCTGCTGCACAGTGCTGCCGTATCATCGGCTGTTTGTTTTTCTTTTTTGTTGAGTATTTATCGACGATGAGCGTCGCTGATCGAAGCATTTTGCACATCTAATGTTCAATCAGAAAGCTGATAATCTGCAGATTGGTTTAATTTGCAACAAAGTAGATGTGAAAAATTGTTGCACATGTATATAAAACAACTCAATTTAATCAAATGGCAGATGAATACTTTTTCCTCACTACAGCAGATAAATATAACAGGAAGGACATGTGCATTTGAAAGACTATTAGCGAAGGTTCTGCTGTTCATCCTACAAATGCACGTCGCTCAACAAATGTGGTACAGTTTAAGAATGAACAAAATAGACTGATAACTATTGGTATGCCATGAAAATAATCTGTTTTAATACATTTTTAAGTTGGCTCAAACATGAATGTTGTTACCCATGAATAGAAATTCACATGGCTCTTTAGGTTTCTGTGTCGTCGTTCCGGATTGGTGAGGTTTGGCACTAAATTTGTTCATATCAGCTGGTGTTGAACAGAGACGTTTCGATAGCCAAATTAATAAAGAAAAGGCTTTTCTTATGTGTTTTTGTGGAATAAATGGTGGGAAATTAATAAATAACTGTGTTCATAAAACACGGTTATCTCTCAGATGCGCTTCATTGACGACAACCGTCGGCGTTTCATCATCCTTCCGTTCGGTCGCTGTGGGTTTCCGAGTCTTTGCAGGCATGAAGCCTCCATGTGTGGAGAGAGAGCGGCGAGAAGAAAGAAGAGACACGAGTGGGAAGTGCGGAGTGAAAAAATAGCTGGGTCATAAGAAGTGTTGATAAGCGACAGTGAGGGAGGTGTGAATGGTGTTAACAGGATGCCCCTGGAGAGGCTAATTGCTTAAATAGAGAGAGTACTCGTCATTACGGAGACCCTCGGAGCGATTAGAGAACACAGTGAAATGATAATATACAACAAGTGATTCTGCACACAACTCACTACCAGATCAGAAAGGATTCAGGGGTGAAAAATCATCAAACTGAACAAACAGGTGCGTTGATAGCCTTCAGTTCAATTTCTGTATTAGTTCTAGAAGCTATAATGAAAACATTCTCCACAATGTAAAACCTGATGGGTTGGTTCAACTTGACCCATCCAGTTGACTCAAATCGTTTAACTTAAACAGTTTAATCATCAGCAATAATTTGATTTGAACATTTGTTGTTACAACACAACAAAGTAAATTATGTTGGATAAAATCGCAACTAACACCAAATCTGTGCCTTTTGCAGGATCATCAGGAATAAAACACGATTTGATAGATAGTTCAAATAAAATCAAACATTTCAAAGCTGTTCACCCTCTAAGTTTTAAACTTGCGACAACCTAAACTTGTGTCTGTCTGCTGTCAGTAAAAAGTTATTAACAGGCCGAGACCGAGTCTAGATCAAGACCAGAACATCGCAAGACTTTAAGAGACTTTGACTGAGTCCTTGGCAATGTGGTTTTCAGGCCAACACCACTCTGGAGTACTATCACACTACTCTATGCTTTTCACAATAAAAGACCTTCCTCTTCATGTCTGGAGGAATTTGAGAACAGTAAACTAGAAATAATTTCTCTCCAGTCAGATATGTTTACATCATCAAGGTTTCTGCCGTCCTGTGATGTTACTGTATACATATTAGACGAGTAAATTTACCCCCATCACAACCGTTTATCTCAAACAAGCTACAGCTTTTTGAAACCTCCAGAACTGTACACACCCACCCAAAAATAAATCCAAAACCCTTCAAAGAAAAAAAAAAAAACAGAACCAGTTTCCATTGTGGTTTAAGCGAGTTGATAAAAGTCATTACAGCTACAATGCCCAAAAATAATCAACAAATATAAAATTACTCAATTCAGTTGAGTAGAAACAAAAAGTATCTCTTACTTTGTTTTAAACTAAATAAATGTAAATCCATGACCTCAACCTATTTTTTTTTTTACATTTATGTTATTATAACTTCTTTTATTAAGTTGTGCTTTCAGGTTTTACAATGCAATAAGAAAAAAAGAGCCTTTTTCTCTCCCATAGATCATTTCTACATCCACTAATGCACCTCCATGCCGCGGCGCACTTCCACTTTATTTACTCCCTCTTCTTATCTATGATTACTCCCTCCTATCCCACTGATGATCTCCGGCTCTGTATCTCCTTTAATCTGCTTATTATTTCCCTGATGGAGGTCATGCGGCTCAAGGAACGCCATCTTCATTAAGACGCACCCAGAAAAAGAAAGTTGTATTTCTTCCCCCTCTCTGCCGGATTGTTCTGCGTCTCCACAGCTGAGATGATTCAGAAGAGCTCCGTAATGCTACAGATGTCCTATTGACTGACTCGCTGTCGGAATCAATAAAGTTGGCTTTTCAAAATGCCGGCCGATCACGGAGACATTAAAGCTGCTCCTGGATAAACAGGGAGATTTATGGCGCGCGTGGCAGAGTGGGCTGCTGAGCAGTAAATCACAGCTCGCAGGATGCTATAAAAGAGCTCGGCGGATGGTGAAGGTGTTGAAAATGCACCGCCGTGATGACCGACCACGATTCTCCGAGAGGCGCATTTAGCATGTGGCGCTGTGTTAGCATTTGCTATTCATCATGGCACACATTGTTTTCTGCCTTTCTTTTGGGATACAACAGAATGTTTCAGTTTTGTTTGAGCAAATAAATCTATGATTTAGCACGGAACAATTTGTTTTAGCATGCATCCCTTTTCTCTCAGCGTGCTACGTTGTTTTAGCATTGAGCATTTCTTGAGCAGATAAACTTTTGTTTTAACCGATAAAGTTCTGGTTTGACAGCATCGTTTCGCTTTAGCGTGGAACGCTTTGCTTTAGCATGCATGGTGTTCTTTTAGCATTACAACATTGATTCTTTTAGCACGCAACATAAGTTGGTTTTAGCATGCATCACATTATTTTAGCATGTCCTTACACTTTGTTGAACACATACATCAAATCCATAGACCACCAACTTTCAGTCTTAGGTGATGTTAAACACAGCGGCTGTGTACCGATCCCAGGAGCAGAAACTTAAATTTTCTAGTTCGTTTCAGTGATTTTTACTCGCCTATGATTTCTTACCTCATCCTTACATAAAACATGTAAAACCTTCAGGATAGGAAGTTTTCAAATAAATGAGGTATTGACACAGAAAAAGCTGTAAAATTTACAACCCCATAAAATTGTGATTAAGATTTTTTTTTAAATACTTTTTTAAGTACCTTCATTTGCACCTAATTAATTTATTACCTGACAATACTTTCGAGGCCCGTGTGGACTCCGCGTGTTCACAGAGTCGAGGGTAGGAACAGCTCAGATCCACTTCCTGTGCAGCGCGGGCCGGCCCACGAAGGGTTAACGGCATGGCTGAGACTCAGCGGGACGCGTGGCCTCGTTCAGCTACCTGAAATGCCCCCACCACGCCCCACAACTGCTCGCAGCCAAAGTCCCCCTGACAGGCCAAGTCACTGTATTCATTAATTATCGACTCCATTTTTCACCGCAAGACTGTAAACAAGACGGGGAGCTGGAGAGCGATTAGCGGTGTAAAGAAAAAAACAAGAGAGAGAGAGAGAGAGAAAACGACGAAAGCTGCACGGAGGCAGAAGAAAGGGGGCAAACGAGGGGGCTTTCTGCGAGGCCGGGAGGGTGAGACCGTACCTCTGAGGAGGGGGAGGTGCCCCGCGCAGGTTTTGGAGGGGAAGCTGCAGAGGCATTTCCCCTTCCTAATTATTCCAATTATCATGGCACGCTATGGAAACGTGATTAATAACACGGAGGATATTGTTGTGGCAATTAGCCATATGGTGGTGGGACTCTGCTCTGTCACGATTTCGCCATTAGCATCTACTTATGCTTGTCGGAGGCGCGCAGCCATGACAGGCTCGAGTCGAGCTCACCTTGCGCTCCCCCGCAGAGAGTCGCCGGCTGAGAGGTGGGCGGGGGAGGGGATGGCGGGGTGGGGGGTTCGAGGGGAGCGGGGTACTCCTCTCGGCTTCTCACCTCGGTGAATTTTTTTTATATGACATCCATTGGACTGGGGACGAAATGTCAAGTGGCGTCTGGGACGGCCCGTCAAACCTCAGGCGCTGGAAGCAGGAAGTGGGTATCGGGGTCGGACGTATTCGCGTCTGTGAGATACTCAAACGTCCGATCTCAGCGGTTTGTTCTCTCCGTTTAGCGCCCAGAAATTGAGGTCAATCTTCAGAAGTCGACTCCCAGGCCGCCGCCGTGGCGGAGGGCTCCTCGCCGCCTCGTTAGGACCTGTTGGCGTTCTCCAGATGGCAATAAAAATGCATGAGGCCTCTGCTGGAAGCGTGGAGAAGAGCCCCGACACTTCAGGAGGGAAAAACAAAAACCTCAGAGGACGAGAAAGAAAAGCAGGTAGAGAGTGTTGCCAAGACGATACTCCAAGGGGCCCGACGAGAGAGCTTCAGATCTCGCGCACTTCCGAGAACTGAAGACGCTCGTCTCGTTATCCGTCTCATCGACTGGAGAAGCGTCGCAAGCTGCCATTTGACTGTGGAGCGTAACGCGCCGCCGATGCTTGAATATCATTTCAGGCGAAGAGAGAACGAGGGGCGGCGTTACAAACTTTGGAAAGGCGTGAAACGGAGCAGTCTCGGAACAAAGTTAGCTCCGTTTGAAGGGACGCGGCACCTTTAATTGAATTCACAGAGAAAAGTGGCGTCGTCTTCTTTAAAGTCCTCGACGGGAAACTTTGCTAGCTGGAGTCAGGCATGAAACGGCGATGAGTGTTAGCGTGCTAGCATGTGTAGCAGAACAGCCGAGATTCTGAGCTGTTCCACAATCAAACTAATATTGAGCAAATATTTAATTCTGTAGATTGTTTTGTAAAAATATTTTTAACTAATGAATACACTATTGTCAATCTCATTAGCTTCCCTTTTAAGTCTCTATTCCAACTGTACTTTATTTCCGATATTTGAATACAAGTTAGCATAAAGCTTTAATATCAACTATTGTAATATTTAACTGAAGTCCTTCAGATGGAAGTTTCTTGTGATCACTTCTGTGTCGAATTAAGAATTTTGATTGAGAATAACTAAAAAATAGGAGGGAAAATGTTCTGAATGTTTCTCGATCAGCTCAAGTTGACAAAAACAGCACAGATTTATTTTTGGTTGAACATTAAAATAAAGTATCCTATTTGTGATGGTTAACTCACACGCCATAAGACATATGCTGACATGCTGAAAAACATTTTTACTCTGAAATTTAAAGCCATCGTATGTCTCAATATTTATGAAGATCCTTCATATAATAACTTTATGAACCTATCACAGCTTCATGTTTTTAGCTTAATTCTACTCTGACTATTTACTGAACTTTTTTTGGATTTACTTTCTTATTCATGACGTAACAAACACTCACGTTTCCGTTCATGAAAATAGAATATTGCTCTGACCGCACAAAATAATGGGAAAACTTGAAGTTAAGCTAATCTAGAACATGCAGGTGTATGATTTTAACATGTTGTGGCAATTTCTAAATATCTATTCTATCTGTTGATGTTACAAAAGACACCTGTTTTCTTGAGATTAATCATAGTTATTTTTTTTTAACTAATCTCAGATTCAGTAGCTATATTGTTCCAATATGTACAATTTTTAACAACAGCGTCTTTAAGAGATTGTTCTCGTCCAAATGTTAAATTTCATTTTATTTCTCATATTTAGGTGCACTTTCACTCATATTATTCTTGGTAGAGCAGCTGAAAACACTTTAAGGACTTCAGTGAACCAGACATCAAGGTTTTTCTTCTTTCTTCATGACTTTTTTTTTTTTTTTTTAATTTCATCACATTCTAAAAGTTTTCCCTTTCATGCATCATTTCTGATGGTTCTGGTGCCTGCCACCCCCCCCCCCCCCCCCCCCCCCCCCCCCCTAAAGTTTTGCCTTCATATTAAACCTTAAATAAATAAATGCATTTCTTTATTTGCTGGTTTCTCATTTTTTAGCTTCAACATTCACTTCTTTTGATAACTCTCTCAAATTTCTATTAGGGTTAGTTAGTCTGTGTTGTTCATGTGTTCATTTGTTCATGTGAGGACGTCTGATGTTCCATGACATAAGACGTTCACAAACACCGGTTCAAGTTAAGACCAGTCGGTTGCGAGGAGGCCGGGTGAAGGTCATGTGAGGACTTTAACCCACGACACGGAAAGCCCCTGCTCACTGGCACAACAGCAGACCAGACGCTCGCCTTGCCAGCTGATCATGTGATCATCTACAAACAGACAAACGCCGTCGAACACAGAAAGACAACTGGTGAAGAGGAAGGAACTCATTGGAAGACGACTACGCCCTGGGAAAGCTGGATACTAGAAATAAGGATCTCAGGGCTCTGAAAGGGGTTTTCCTGCTTGAGTCCAGGTCTGGGTAAACTTTACCGGTGCACCTGAAGCAAAACAACTCCCAGCCGAGTTAACCTGATGTCACTTGTCACATTTCATCACGCTTCATGCAGGATCTCAGCGAATCAGATCTTAAGCAGTCCTTCTTATTTCATTACTAAAGGAAATTAAAGCAGATCGGAAAAGTTGGCTATCGTCTGTAAACAGCTGACAAGACTCCACGTACCATCAAAGCTGCGGTCGGAGGGATTATTATGGGAAGCAGCTCCCTTCAACATCCTCCGCGTCGCCGCGCCCCGCCGGCTCCGCCGCCGGAGAGGCAGCGCCTGCCGGCAGTGTGGACGGCCGCGTTATCTCAGGGCCTTAATATGGGCTGAGGAGTGCAGCTGAAGAGGAGGGATATGGGACTTTTCATAGCCGTAATTAAAACAGCCAGATAGATTCGGTAATTGAATGAAAAATCAGGATCTGAGCAACATCTGTGCCAGCCACATAAATCATTTCAACGAGAGGCTCCGAACGCCATAAAAACCCGTGTGACTGCCAGTCGGAGAGCCTGTCAGACGAATCCGAGGGCAGACGACATAACAGACGCTGGATTTTTAAATAAATCTGGACACAAAGGGAAGACGGAGTGTCACATCCAGAGTTCAAAACATGAAGGGAACCAGGACAGGAGCTGTCAGCTCTTAATTCATTTCAAGAAAAGAAGACACACTGGAGAATAAACACATAAAGTACTGTTTTAAGTTCTTTACACAAGTAAAAGTTCTCACATTAATTTAGTGGAAGTACAAACACAAAATGAACCTATTAAACTGCATTAACTGAGTAAAGGGATCCTCATTTTTCACTAAAGACTACAAATACTTTTGTAGAAAATACTAAAAAACACAGTTCTAAAGTTGAATCAACAATGTTTGTTTCCTGATGTATTCATTTTTCTACTAAAGTAAAGTACTGGAGTACTTTGGTCATCACTGGTAGATTATTTATGATTGGGTAAAGTAGTTTAAACACTACTATAGATGACAAAAATACCTTACAACTGATTCCAGTTGTGTACTTGAGCTAAACTAAATAAAAGAAATGGAAAAATAGTGACATTCATGAAGTAAAATACAAATATTTCGGTAAAATAATAAAGATTGCTGATTCAACCCTGTGTATAACGTACACACAAATACATACATACATAAGTAAAGGAGTGTCTATCTGCGTGTGTGTGGCTGTGAATTTAACTGGAATCCAGGTGTATAGTCATACATGGTTTCTCAATTAATAGTAACTGTAAAAAAATTATTCATGAGCTTAAAAAGTGTGACAAATATCCAGGTCGGGATTTACTTCATGTTCTAGATGTTTCTGTTGTCGTCCTATATTTCCGTTCGACACACAAACTGATCATTTCATTCACTCGTTTCTGTTCGTTGTGTATAAATCAGCCCATTCAGCAGAATCTGTGAAGTCTGGAGACCACCGAGGCTGGAGAGCTGCACAAACAGCGTCTGACGCCCGAATCAAAGCGAGGACCTAAAGGTCATTTCCTTCGTCACAGCAGGTGCAACAAAAGTCACGATTACAACACAAACCACAAACCGTCGAGCGTGAGGAGGGAAGCTGCAGGGCGGCGCCGGCTGGCTCGTCTCCCACCTCACAGACCATCTAAACTGAAGGCAGGGGGGTTTGATCAGCGCAGAGTAAACAGGAAGTGAACGACACTCTGATTTTTACATCATGCGCACAAACCTCAAGAACCAGATGAGTGTGTGCTCGCGCTTGTGTGTATCACAGTAATTTCACTTTTAAATGAAACGCAAAACAACAAAGTTAGTTTATTGATTCTTTGGTTTTGGATTTTTGGTTTTTTACTTCATTTAACCTTTTTTAAAGCACATAATGAGGAGTCTGCAACCTGCAGTCCTTTTACTGTAACTTCCCTGAAGTGAAGCTGAATCAATATTTAAACTTATTTTTCTTTCATTTTAAACTAGACTCATTTGAGTCAAAATGGTTCTGACTCTGGGAAAAATAAGTCTTTTTTTAATAGAAAATCACAATAACATGAATTTCTATAAAAGGGGGAGAGAGAAGAAAATCTTGAACAAAAGAGGACAAAACTGGTAAACTGCTTAAAAAAAAAAGACATAAAATAGTGAAAATGTTTGTTGCCATAAGACTCAACAGCTCCTCACTGTAAATGGCGGTTGCTGTGTGTTGATAAAAACTTACCCATGTCTGAAACGTGTGACTTTTTAGGAGTTATGGCATGAAAATCAGAAAAGCAAAGCGAAGCCACTCCTGAACGGGGTGAGAAACAACAGAGCAGGTCTGAGAAAAGTCTGGAAGAGGTGAGCCGCTTCTCTCATCATGAGTCAGGAGAAGCTTTCTAACCTCAGGATTCAGGTTTTCCCTCCAGAGGCAACATGTCGGCATCAGGAGGTCACTTCCTGTCATGTGACTGAACTGGTGTCAATTTAAACCAGGAAGTGATGTCATGACTGCTTCCACGTTTCCTTTTTTCAAAGAAATATTTTTATGTTATTTTTATGATTATTTGTTTATTTGAGACATGTCAAAACATAAATAAACTACAGAAACAGAAGAGACAAACATTTATTTGGACTATCTATCTATCTATCTATCTATCTATCTATCTATCTATCTATCTATCTATCTATCTATCTATCTATCTATCTATCTATCTATCTATCTATCTATCTGTTCAGATTAAAATCAAAACGTATTTTCTTCTAAATACATTCAGAGCTACTGATTGAGTTTAAAACTCACATTAAAATCACCTGCTAATAAATAACATTAATGTTATGTTATTTACTCTTAAAGGAGCCGCTGCATTTGATCACATTTGAAGCATTTTTATGAGCTTCCATTGCCAAATGACAAATTAACATGATGCATTCAAGACACAACGTTCATGTCTCTGACGCCGCAGCCTTCTCTGAATACAGTATTGACACTTCTAATTCAGTTGGTTTTAGTATCTTGACACCATTGCACTCCCTCTGAAGACCACAAACTCAAGAGAATCCATCAGTTCTTTCTTTCTTTTCTAAAAATGTTGATTCCTGGGCTGAAAAACTCATTAAAATTCCCTCTTTGCTTTTCACGGCTATCCAGAGATGCTCTTTTTAGTCTTTTCTGAGGCTTACAATGTGGTGAATACACTTCTCAAAAACAAGAAGGTTTTAAAATCAACTAAATATCTGATTCACACTGTACCACCAAGAAAAAAAGAGATTTGGAAAATGATTTCAATTCAGTTATAGCTTCAAAGTTTTCATTTTCTGGCAACATTTGAGTTGATTTTGTTCCAAAAAAATTGAGGAGAAGTTACATGAAAGAGAAAAAGAAAAGCGAAAGCTGAAAAATGGGAATGAAAGGAAGTGAAAGGCACAAAATCTGGTTTTCCCTTCGTAGGAATGAGATGTTTTGAGCACGGTTTCTGACAATACTATCACAAATGATTTGTTTGGTGCTCCAAAAAAAAAAAAAAATCTTAGTTGTGTCTTTTGTTGCAGATAAAGTCAAAAATATTTTGTTTTTAAAAGTCAATAATGTGAAAGTTCCACAAAAATCTAACAAATAATGTTTTTTCTAAATAACTTTTTTGCCATAAATTCTGAAAAGAGTATATCTCAGTCATTTTGCCATATCAGTACAGAAGGAAAATCTATTTACTGGATTTCCCTGAACGCCTCATACCAAATCCAATAAGATGCAAGTTGTGAATTCATAGCAGGTGCCTGAACACATCACACACACAGCATTGATAGTTTTAGTACTTGGTATTGGTATTTTAAAAAAAAGCTTTAAACTTTGCCTGAAAACAAATTACAATATCAAGTGAAGATGGAGAAGTGAGGATGTGTCACTTGTCTCAGGATGATAAATATTGGAAAATATTTCAGTAAATCAGCTGTTAAATGAGTTCCTATGAAAAGAGAACACTGAAGTTAAGAATAAGCTTTCTAAAATAAGTTTTTGGTTTATTAAAATTCATTTTTTCTAAATTTCTGCATCTGCAGATCTGTTTCATGATGTTTCGCTCAGACTGACTCTCTTATTCACAGACGGTCCCTGAACGCTCCACCAATTGGATAGTTAACATTTTTTTAAAACAAGGAAACTAATAAATCTTGATGATAACAGAATATTAACTGTAATAATTTGCATTATTGATCCACATGAGCTTCCAGCAGGCCTGTAAAGACGTGGGCTTCACTCGTCTCAGGATGACGTGTAACTTTTACTTTTCTGCCGACAGTCAGTAGGAGGACCGTGGGAGCCAATGTCTTTTTTAAAGAGTCTACATATCATTCGGAGATCAGACTCTTCCATATGAGACTCAGACGTAAACCCGAGCCCTGCCTCCAAACTCTAATCTGGTTTCCTCCATAAGCGGCTGGGATTTCATACATATCCTTTATTTTCGTGGCGCCGTCCCTCCTGACCAGCAGGAAAGTTCCTAAACCACAGTTTCCAGGAGTTAAACAGCAGAATGTGTGATCCGAAGTGGGAGAAAACCCACTTAGCTGCGTGTTGCAGCGGTGGGTGGCTCGGAAAGGCGCTCCCTCGACGTTTTGGAGACGATTTCACCCGAGATAGAGTGCGATCTTCATTAATAAAAGATTCCTCACTGCCCAGAGCAACGTGAGGCTCATTTAAAGTCCTCCCTCTGCTCGGCGGGGACGCTCTTCTCACGGGGAGATTCGGTGACTCCACCGGAGGAGCGCACGCTCTCATATTAAAGAGTTTTTACTCCAGAATTAAATCGATTTTTTTTCCCTCCTCACCCACTCTTTACAAACGGTTTTATTGTCGTCTTGATTTAATGAAAGCCGCGGTTTGTTTGTCTCAAACTTTTTCGCTGGGTTATTATCTTCGCATTTCAGTCCCGGAGGTTCTGCCTCTCCCCGCAGATATCACGTAGCCGTCTGTGATCACCGCATTAGTCACACACTCTAATACATTTGAAAGGCATGTTCTCCGAGCAGACATGATCCCTCCTCTAATTATTCAATAATCTAATGACACAATTGGTCATGGTGAGCAACACCACGTGCTGACACCAGATGGTGGGGTTTTTTAGCGACGAGAGCCCACACACGCACACACACACACACACACACACACACACACATACACACACACACACACACACACACACCCTCTGTGCAGCCTCATTTCGGTTCAAGTCACAGAGAGAGACCTCGTCGGAGCTCTCCGAGGAGCCGAAGGTGATTCAAAGTGTTCATCGCTCAAACCCTCCGGTGAAACTCACTGATATTAATCGTGAACGATCCCGACGCTCTCCACGCCGTTCGTCAACGTTCAGCCATTCAGGAGCGAGTTGAGAACCCGAGACTGGGGAATCAAACCAGCAAACCCGAGCTGTAATTGATTGCAAGGCGACCCACTACACCTTCTGATAGTATTTTAATTTTGCTCCTGATTTACAGAGATCCTGCATGAAGCATGCTAAATTAGCAATCATGCTAATAGATTGTGCTTTCAGTTTATATGTGTTGCAGGTGATTGATGAAGAAAAACAGGGTGAGAGATATAACATGCAAACACAACTGTTAAAGTGAGGCTTTTTCATGCTTTTTAACAGATGTGTCCTACACGTTTTAGTTCAGGGGTCACATGCAGCCCAAGTCCACCTTCAGTAAACTGGTGAAACACAGTGCCACAATCCCCTTTAAAATAAAACTTTAATTTTTTTTGTTGCTGCGATGCTTAGTATATGTGATGAAATGTCTATTTTCACACAAAAACAAACAGTTGCCATCAAAAATGAAGACAATATGAATATAAAATAAATTTAAATGAAAACTCAAGATGTACAATTCAGTGAAATCCTGTTGTGACCTCTGTTGAGTTTCCTTGGAACCTTAAAAATAAATCTTTTCTTGAAAAGTTTAGTCATTTATTCGGTGGTTTGTCGGGCTGGATTGGAGTCTCTTGCTGGCTGGTTTTGGCCCAAAGGCTTTATGTTTGACACCCCTGATTTTGACCCCGTTTGCTTGAAAATGATTTTACTTCCAGGCTCTTTGTTGTCTTCACTACAGAGTGATTTGATGGAGGGGTTAGACCTCCCTGACCCACTGCATGCACAAACATGGAATCGGATGTGTTTGCAGAAGAAGTTATCAAACATATCAGAATTTCACTGCTTATAAATCTGAATTTGACAACAAAAAGAATGAGATGAAGGACTGCAAAGTGAAAATGTTCAGGTAAAACAGACAGTGTCTAATAATAAAGTCTACAGACTAAAGTCGCGGCGGGCCAGTTGAAGAAATGCCTCTCATCACAAATCTTCATCAGATTTCCTCTTTTTCAATCCCCATGGTTGTGGAAGGAGAGGAGAGAGCTGAATAAGATAAATTAAGTGAAGAAAGTCCTGATCTGGAACTTTTAGCTCCACAACCTGCAGAGACTCAGAGACACATGCAGGGACTTTAAAGAGAAGAAGCATTAAAGGAAGCCTTTCTTCAGAAGCTGTGTCCCTCCAGTCTTGTCAGGCAGGACGATCCTGACGACAGTGTGTTGCGGCGTTTGTGCGATCAGTCGTTTTGCGGCAGCAGGTTGGGTTCCTCTTTGTCTGTAGATGCACAGGCTGTTCTGCAACAGTGTGCAGCTTCAGGGACCGAGTGACGTGATGGCCTTGATCCCAGGCAGACACCTCGGGGCTGCTGCAGGGCACAGGGACAGCACGTCAGGAAAGGTTTGTGCAAGAAGCTTTCACTGCAGGAGTGTGTGTGTGTGTGTGTGTGTGTGTGTGTGTGTGTTAGGGGAAAGGTTCATATTAATAACCTGGCTTTTACCCACTCGTGTCACCTCCTCGTGGGCCCGTCTTCATGCTGTATATTTAGTCATTTTTAAAGATGCACTTGGCGCCTTGCAGTGTTCGTGCTGCCTGTAAATAGCAGAAGGTTTGACTGAATTACCCAAATCCTTCTGGACACAATATATACATTCATGCACAAAACTCAGACTCTGAAATTTAAAAGAAAGTATTTTGAGGATGCATATTATGTGTTTGAGTAGTTACGAGTCAAGGGTAAAGATATATGTTTTTATTTAATTTTATTTTAATTATTTTTTTACATTTCATTTGTGTTTAAGTTAAATAATTTGATCTGTTTTGTTCAATTTATTTATGCTTTTAATTATTTGATTTTTATTTTAACATTGCATCATCATGGCTTTTGAGTTTATTGTGACCTTGATTTCAGGTCAATGTTAGAAACAATATATTTGATTCTCCTGTCAAATAAGTCAAATAACACCAATTAACCTTTTCAAGGAGCAAACTCAAATAACAGTATTTGGTAGCAGTGTCATGAGTCACATGATGGTTTCTGGACCAATCAGATATCAGTTATCATTCTCAAGAAGCTAGTATCTGTCAGTTGGTCTGGATTTGTTTATCATGAAGTGTTCAAGTGTTTCAAGATGCATGCATGGACTATTACCAAATATAAGTTATCATATATTCACATGAATAACAGCACACAAACCTGTAACCAGAGACAGTGATTGTCTTTAAGTCACGCATGGCCAAAAGAATTTCAATGAATCGCGAACAACATTTTCCTCCAGAGCATCATGACTCCCAGTCCATATTCTCCTGGTCCTGGTCCTGGTCCCGGTCCATACTTTCCTGGACTTTGTAGATCATCATAACAGCATTGCATCTCGGCCGTCTGTCCATACGACTGTCCATTTGCCAAAATTTAAAGTAAACATTACATTTCATGAGAGGCTCATCAGGTCCCGTCTTCTCCATCCAGCCCAGCTGAGGTTCTGCTGGTCATGGTTCCCTGGATGTCGGGTCCTCTCGTTGCACCGGCACATCAAAAGGCACCACACTGACCACTGAATACTGTGGAAAACTGCACAGACCAAAAGAATTTTCCAGTGACGTGTGCTCCTCTATGGACCCCCCAAAAAAAATCTTTAATAGTCCCAAGGGAGAAAGGGCATTGTTTTATTTTTTTTATTATTTTGTGCATGACATGTGTGAGGTTTGCTTCATAATTATTTTCAGGGTTTTGCTGCACCATAAATCCACACCGACTCAAACTGGTGTACACAAAATATGTTAAAGTGATTTTGGACACAGATATGTTTGCTTTTAATTAGCTGCTTTATAGTTCTTTAAGTCATCCACCAATTCAGCTTTTATCGGTGTATATATAGCAACTAATCATGGCTCATAATGTAAGTCAATGTAAAACAATTACTTTAGAAATGTTAGGATTGTAGTGGAGTGAAAGGCTGGAAGGCAGAAAATCACTCAATCATACAGCTTAAAATCACCAATGAACCCTTTGGAAAGTGCTGATCAAGCTACTTTTAATTGATTTGATCAAACTGGAAGTATTGTGTGACAACTGAGAAGTTTGTTCAGTGTTTTTTCCAGTTTTCTGAGACTTTCTGGTAATTCAATCATCTACTCTGATGTCCACAGAAATGTATCTTCATTGCCTCTGTCTATTTCATGTTTAGAATGATATCCTATTCAATATACAATCGCCAAGATGCAGTAGCATTTGTTTTTCTGTGTTTCTAACCTCCTATAATGTGCTCAAGTTATCTCAGTATAATACAACAATACATGTATCATCAGCAAACGGTATGATTTTCTTGAATTGTGATATTTATACATTTCATTTACACACACAGTAAAAATAATGTGGGCCCAGAAATGAACCCTGAGGGACGCCACAAGTGATGCACATGCAAAATAAAGTACAAATACCCAACGTCAGCGCTAACGAGTGAATAACAGGCAGCGATTGGTCACAACAGAAGTCATTATCCCACAGTATTCTGTTTTTCTGTTTTTTTCCCTAAAATTGTTGCCAAAGATGTTGATCTTTACAGTGTTGCCTAATTGTGGACTTGATTTGACATCTCAAAATAACAAATGTAACTTCAGCAACTTGACCACAGGCTTCAGAACCCTCCAACAACCTTCAAGAATGTCCCATACTATCAGGTTGGGAGCTGCTACATTCCCAGTTTTGTCTTTTTAAGTCCTTGGTTATAGTGTACGTTTCTCTTCAGATTTATTACAACACTGTTATTTCCAGAGGAGGCTGATGACTGCAGATTTTAAACAACAAAAGAACATAAACGCAAACAAAAAATTGCTGAAAGCAGAAGCGAGCCGAAGCACCGAGACGTTCTTGATCATCAGCATTAATTGGAAAGTGAGGGAGGATTGCAAACTTTGTTGCCATAAAAATCTAAATAAATAATTGCGAGGTGAAACTCCGGGAGAATGCATTCTCTGTCTGCTCCATCATAAATCCTGGAATAATGACATGCTTACCCATAAATGACTAAACAAGGGGCCATTAAGGCATGCATGACTTCTCCTGATGTCTGTGTAGCAGATGTTAATAATTTTTCCATAATGGAGAAGGAGAGAGGGAAGGGGAGGGAACGGCTCTAATCATATCAAAGAAAATGTCAAATAAGG
Organism: Salarias fasciatus; assembly: GCF_902148845.1. Lineage (NCBI taxonomy): Eukaryota > Metazoa > Chordata > Actinopteri > Blenniiformes > Blenniidae > Salarias > Salarias fasciatus. Next base: position 29,970,959 of record NC_043755.1, on the reverse strand, counting down.
GTCAGCAGTGTAGAAGTGATGCTGAAGGTCTGAGAACAGGCACCGTTCTGGACTCAGTTCATTTAAAGGACGACAAATCCGAGATATCTATACATGATTTTATAAAAACAAAGCTTACAGTTGATAGAAGACAGTAAACACAAAGCAGATGCAATTTACTGGAGTGTAGAAAATACAACAACCTCATCCCCAGTTTTTCAGAAATGTTTTAAAAACATTTTACCAGCAGACCAGACACCCAAATGTCTTTTAAAATGAAAGCGAGGCTGTAAACTATCAAGAGTAAGGTTCATCCACATGTACAGACTGTACATACTTCTCATTCTTTGGGACTTCCTGTATTTTCACATTAAAAATATATCGATTTTATTGCTCCTGGGAATTTTACAGACTAAAAAGAACAACAAGAATCCTGCAGAAGACTTTAAAAAATTAATATTCAGGTAGTTCGTCATAAAAACCCACACTCTGTTAAGACTGATGTTTTTTTACTGGAGCTTATTTTAATATGTATTTTTGTTTTTTATGGAGTTGTACGTATGCATACGTGTTTATGGAGTGCAAACAGAGGAGGCTTATGGTTTACATGAGGATGTGCACATAGCACAAATATATAATGGACAAACTGCATATAGACTCACGTGCACATACATAAATACAACTGCATGTGTACACACACCTCCAAATGTGTCTTGTTTGTGCTGACATATATACTGTACAAACACACATTTATATGCAAAAAATCAGGTATATGCAGTTCACAGACAGGTACTGTGTACACACACACACACACACACACACACACACACACACACACACACACACACACACTGTCCATACAGTATATCTATTTCCTAATGCTTTGTGGGTAAACAGTATCTGAAGAGATTTAAAGCTTTCAATGAATTCATCGCTGTTCAAAAATCCATTTGACCTTCACTGTATCAGTCCTGAACTCCACTTCTTCTCTTTTTATCATCACATCATTTCATGAGTTACCTTCTCGAACCCCCCACCCCGCCACCCCGCCACCCGCCGCCTCCCCAGCCCCTGCTTGTTGTTCTCAGATCTTAATGGGAGATAGGTTCACGTTCAGGGTTCACTGCCGCCGATCGGCCCCGATCCGGAGCTCCTTATCTCGCTCGCGTTTCGTTCCGGCAGCAGCGCGACACCAGATTATCAGTCTATTAGTTTCATCCTGACATGTGGCGCGGATGGCGTCCACGCCGATTTTGATTCACCCCGCCTAACAGGCAACGTTTCTCAAGGCCTCACGCGATCTTATCAGCCAGACTGTCAGATAACAAGCTCACAAAAACAGCCGTCTGCCGCTATCTTCCCCATTGTCTTAATTAATCAGTTTGTGCATTTCTGTTTGTTGTCATTAACAAAGTGACTTAAAACGAGGTATAAATTGCCACAATTTTGCAAGCGTGTTTCGGCTTTGTTGTTTCAATGTTTTTTTTCTTTGGAGCTGGCGGATATGATCACTGCTATATTAATCAGCGCAATATTGTCATCTTGAATGTTATGCTTTGTTTATATTGCTTTTCATTCTGACATTTTATGATTGCTGTAGTAATTAGAGCAGGTAGATTATTGGAGCATGTTATGAGACTTGCTGCTTTATCACCCGATATAAATCCGGAATATTTATGCCGCTTCTGTGATGAGCGACTCCGGTTTTTTTTCTTTTTTTTTTTTTTTTATTGACAAAGAAAACAAAAGTAACATTTTGTAACGCCAAACTCTAAAAAGTTTGAACTACAGACAAACTGAATGACACTTCTTTAATCAAACAAGTTTTTTTTTCTTTCTTTCTGTCTTTCTTTCCAGCAAATAAGAGAAAAGCGACAATCATTGAAGGGTTTTCATTTAGGAGATTTCTACAAGGAGATGGGCGACCTTGAAACTTCTGCTGGGCTCTCTTCAAATGACAGACGAGACAATTACGCAAGTCTGAACAGTCCAACCATATGTGCTTTGATTTTCTTCTGTTTGGCAGCTTTGTTTCCTCTTTTCAAACTCTGCCAGGAAAATTAAAAAAAAATTAAAAGAAACCTGGAGGAAAAAGAAAAACACCTGACTCCTCATACTGAGAAATGATTAATAACTTTGATTCATTAGCTCCAAATTATGAGTGAAAGAGACATTAAGCACCAACCTTGATTTTTTTCCTTTTTTTAATTGCATCATTCATTAGTAAACTACATATGAAAGAGAAAAGAAGCTTTTAACTGATGTGCTGCACCCTAAATAAAACCCCTGGGTCTATTTCACCTTGAACAAATGAGACAGGTAAAGCTTTTTAAGTCACCGATTCCAACCGAAACGTCTTCTGGAGAAAGAAGAAACACCATCGCAAAGGAGTCCTGGAGAAGATGGCGTGACCCACACACGCCGTCTCTTCAGCAAGGCGGCGTCTGTCTGTCCGCGGCTGCAGGGAGAGACAGACGTCGAACGGAGACCAAACAATCGGGTCAACCGTCCGAAGCAAGAGGAAGGTGAGGAAGACCGGGAGCCTCCAGAGAGTCCAGGTGAGACCAGGTCCTGGACCGGTCTGCTGTCAGGGCAGTGCTGAAGGGGAGTGAAGGACTGCTGCTGATTGGACTTAGAACGGGAGGGTGAAACATAAGGCCTGTGGCCCACAAGAAGCTCCAACCTGACCTGACAAATCATCAAAAAAATGACAAAAATTTCACCCATAATTAAGTTTTTATGGACATTTCACTGAATTTTGCACCTGGAGGTTTCATGAAAATTGGCGGCATTTTGAGATTATTGTCATTTTTGCGAAAAATATTGACAATTTTAATCACTTATAGTCTGAGCAGCAAAGAAATTAAGATTCAATTCAAAGGTTTTTCAGGCAGTGTTTTACTGGTGCCGCCCACTCAAGACGAAACTGGACTGCATGTGGCTCCCTGAACAAAATGAGTTTTACAGGGTTTTCAGATTCGGGTGATCAGTCTGAAGAAGGATGATCTTGGGAGAAGATGATCCACTGTTGTGACCTCTAAAGGTCAATTTCCCCCAAAAAAAGAAAGAGTCAGTATTGCTGGCTTTTTCCCAACTCACTGAAAATCTCAGTTTTTCTCTTCACCTCTGATGGAGCCTGTTTGAGTCTCCTCGACTTTCATCATCCTTGTGCAGTCCAGCATCACCTCATGAGGAACTGTAGGCCGACAGGATTAAAACGTGGAGACGATGCCATGGAAGTGATTAGAACCCAGGCCCCAGTGAAGATCTGCCGTCAGTCTGAAGGTATGAACACACACAGGTGTGTGAGGGTCTGTGGCTACACCCATAAAAGCCTTGAGCTTTGTGTGATTCCCTCGTGAAAGATAAAAACACACTACGAATGAAGGATTCACCCTTTATTTCAGTCTTTTCTTTCCCATCACTAAGCTCCTTACGACATCTAAGAATTCTTCAGAACAAGAGACGTTGAAGAAAGGAAGATTGTGAAAATATTTTACAGTTCTTACTCTTAGTAACACTTGTTCCAGAGCGGTCCCTCAGCTGGATTATTGTGGAGTCACTAACTGAGTGGTGTGTCCAAAATCTGGCCCATGCAGGGAAATCACATCCTCCATCCCTCACCTTCTGCCACAACATATTCAAAACAGACATGCAACGTGCAATTCCTATGTTGTGACCCACGATTTTTTAACCTCTGTATGCACCACGTACCAGTTTTATAATGTAATGACCAATCACAATCCCTTTTCACAACTTCACATATCAACAAACTGTAACATAATAAGAGTGTATTGACAAATAAAGTAATGAAAATGGTAAATCCAAGCCTTTGGTCCATCTTTAAGGTTCAATACCAGAGTAATCTGTCATGTTTCCAGGCTTATAGAGGCACAACAAACTGTGTAATACCACTGATGACCTGTGGGGGCAGAATTTTGCAGCGTAATGTACATGCAGCCAGCAAAAGGAACAAAAATGACAGAAACAGCATCACTACAACATTAAATTAGAGTGAAGCTTCGGATGTGTGTGAACAGTTGAGAAAGATCCTCACTTCAAACGGTGAAACCAGAAGATAAGGAATCATTTATTGATTGATTAGAAACCCTGTCCTACAGCATGTATACTGCCCTCTGCTGGATGTACAGATTCGCAACCAAGTCCGGGTGAACGACGCATGACGACGTCTGAAACCCACATTCTAATTCACGCTCATGAAGGGAGCAGGTTTGGGCCTTATAGGGCTGTCTAGAGATTGATCTTTCAAATCGTGATTAATCACCTGATTTCCATAGCTGATCGTGATTAATTGTGGTTTGAATTGCAAATCCATGAAGACACAGGGAAAACATGTAAACTCCACAAAGAAACACCCCCTTAATCCACTGTGCAGATTACAAAACAACGCAATTTTCTTTTACATACAAGCATTGTTCCACATAATGAGAAATTGATTTTGTAAAATATTTTTAGAACGTTACCTGAAACAAATTGGAAGAAATAAAACACTAAAAGATTCAAATGTATTTTAAGTCAAACAAAGCAAAAAGCAAGTCATGCGACTTTATTGTACTCGACAAAATGAAGAGATTTAGATATTACACTGAGAGCGAAGTCAAAACATATTGCAGCTCGCGATGTTCTTTGTTCAGTTTGTGTGCCCAACATACTCTGCCATTTGCCAACAGAAGAGCCGCGCCGTGCCAAAACAAAACATTCACATATGCTTATGTCTTCACAATTCACCGCAGTGGAAAGAACAGCGTTGGAAGGAGGGGTGGAGTGTTGGGGGGTGAGGACAAAACAAAAAGAAGAACGGTTGAAGTTTGGAGACGGCGTCGGCACCTCCACCCGCCGATCCGGAGACGCTCCGGAGGACCTCGGGGAAGTTCTCCCCTCGGAGCTCCGACTGCACGGCTGCTGGATATCAGACTGTGTATTAGACACTGATCTGTTTAATTACAGACTGAGTCGCACGCCATCTGTAAGAGCACCTCATCGCCGCTCTGCGCGATCCAAACGACTTAAAGAATCCACAGATATTGTCCTCCAAGGACGCGCTTAATTGAGTTCTGAGCGCAAAGTGCACCGCGGCTTTCCGCCGCCCCGGCGAAGTGAGCTCGGCCGAGCCGGCACTTTTTTCTCTCCTTCTGAGTGCTTTTTTTTGTGGCGACAGGAATTCATCGGGAACCGCTTGTGATTGTCAATTACACGCGAAAACAGTGTCGCCAACAAAGCGGCGGTTACAGATTTGCTTAACTCCTCAGTTAAAAAAAAAACAAACTAAAACTCGAGTCGTGCAGGCGGGAACGGGGAGGCCAGAGCGAAGAAGGTAAAAATAACCCCGAACATGTAACGATATTGTTTCAGGAGGCATGAAAACAGACGTTGAGCAAATGGATTTGGAACGAGCGGGACGAGGCGAGAGGGGCTAAATCTGTCTGCTTCGTTTGTGACGGACTTGGCGTGAAGCAGTGACTTGAGCTTGGATAAAGAAAAGACACTTGCAGCAGAATTCTGCCAGTCTTTGGTTCGACGTCCCCCCCCCGCCTCCTCCTCCTCCTCCCGCACGCCGCCGCCATCATCATCGCCACTGCTGCCGCCGCTGCTCCATCACACATAAACCCCCCTTTTACCTTCCACAACACGCCGGACCCGGTGCTCCACGCTCACCCATTAATCCCTGCATGTCGGATCCCAGCCAGGTAATTACTGTTTAAAAATATTTCATCCCATTCTTTTCCCCCATCCTGGAAAAAAAGGAGAAGAAGAAGAAGAAGACAAATGGAAACAAAAGAGAACACAGTTCTGAACAACGACAAAGAGGCGCTTTAAATGCATTCTCTTTTCTCTGGTGGAAACGGCGGCTTTGTTTGCGCACAGTACAAGGTGTCTGAAACCAAATCTGCAGCTATTTCATATTTAAATGCTGCTGTCACGCTCCAGTTTTTACACCCGGTTTGGAAAGTTGCTGCCTCTTAGAGAGAGAGAGAGAGAGAGAGAGAGAGAGAGAGAGAGAGAGAGAGAGAGAGAGAGAGAGAGAGAGAGAGAGAGAGAGAGAGAGAGAGAGAGAGAGACCCTCTGTTCGAACCTGTTTGCTGGTTCTTTGCCATATAACTTCCAAACTAAAACATTTGAAGAACTCGGCGGCGGACTGACCGTCAGGCGGTTTGTTTTCAGGCTGACGCTACACAAATAAACCAGCCATAAGATTATGACCGGCTGGAAGAAAAGGGACTCAACCCAGAAGAACCCAGATCAGCAGATTTAATAAGCCGATTGACATGAAAACATTTTTCGTTACATTTAGCGTAAAGAAGAGGAAAAAAAAAACACTCTCATTAGTGAAAGATTTGAAGTGTATTTGCAACTCACTGTTGGTGTTGCTCAACTTTTTTATTCCCCTCAAGCCGACCCCAGAATGGCCCTCATTTATCAAATGAAGATATGGCAGAAAACTTTGCGTACGGCCATTTCCACGCTGGGATCGGCATTTATCAATATGGATGTGATCGTACAGTAAGATCAAATCTCACAACAGGTCGAACATTGTGTACGAGTCAGTGTGAAAATAATCATTAAGCAAACCTCAAACATCATATAGCACAAGCAGCCCCATATAAAGCACAGATTACACAGTAAAAGAATAAAAACTTAAAATAAAGCCCTTTCAGAATATCTAATAAAATTCCCTTGTGGGACTGATAAAGGATTTTTTGAGTGCATACCAGAGTGCTGTTTTAACAATGGCCCAGTTTACATGGGTGTTTTTTTCAATCCGATTGTAAACAATCGTATTAAACGGAGTGTATACATGTACAGCATACAAAGCGATCCACGATGAATCCTCGTTTACAAGGACCCTGGGTGAAGCGGATTATACAGCGTCCTGTGACATGCGCACAAAGTCTCACGAGGAACTTGCAGGTCTTTAGCTCCGCAGCAGCAGTCCTCAGCGCCGAGCAGAGAGTTTTTATCTGCTAATATCTGCTCAAATAATGTCCCAAAAGTCCATGATACGCTGCTGGAGGAGCGGCTGCTCCCCTAGCTGCAGCACCGCTGCACCGAGCGGCACGTCTCGTTGTGAGCTCTGCTCAGCGTGTCGATGTTTCGAATTAACTGGTGCCCGTGTTAACTTGTGACCAATACATGATTGAAAAATGTAGTCGTTCTGGCGAACGTCGGTTATCGACAGTTACAGTGAGTGTATACGTTTAAAGTAATTTGTTAGTCTTACTTTAACAACTGCTGTAATCAGCCTGTGTTTACACAGACCTCCGCCGTCATTCGTTAACACGGGAACCAGTTAATCCATAACACCAGCTGGCGATCGCTTGTATTCTGCTATACAGCTCTTTATACAACTCGCTATTGCGCGATTTGGTTCAATCTCGCCTCTCCAATGTTTTTTCTGTCGGGGTTTTTTAATAAAAAAAAGTGTTTTTCAACCACCGTGGCTTTCTCTGCTGGTTTTTTGACTGTGCTGCTTCCCGTTTACTGGCACGTCACACGCATGCGCAGAACAAACACTCCCCCAGTACAATCCGCTCCGCTGTCAGGCTCGTTTATAAGGGACACGGAGCGGATTGTCGATCGGCGTAGACCACCTCATACAATCGGCTCCAAATTACAATCCGCTCCGAGTGAAGCGGATCCACTCGGTCGTTTACATGACACATTTTACAATCCGCTCCACGTACAATCCGCTTATACGTGGTCCATGTAAACGTGCCTAATGTGCACAGACGCATTTGAATCACTGGAGCTGCTTTGGACTGCTCAGAGGCAGGGGGATGGCGCTGTTTTCCCCCGAAAAGGTGTGACATTATTTTGACCTGTGCAATTTTTCCACAATACTGCATTGATCAATGGAGAATCTTTTGATGTGCCAGTGCCACGAGAGGACCCGATGTCCAGGGAGCCTCCACTGCGGGGTGGACGGAGGAAGCAGGACCTGATGAACCACTACTGAAATGTAAATATACTCTGAAGTTTAGCAAATTGTTTAATCATGTAATGCCAGCAGCCTGGGGATAGCCAGCACACTGCCTAAAAGGAGATAAAATACAACGGGCAACGTTTAGTCAAACATTTTTTTAAGACTTCTTTAAACTGTCATTTTGTTGAGTGCGTTATTGATTCCCTGAAGCCTGGTCACGGCATAAACTGTCAATAAACTGCATATTTCTGCCTGTCTCTCCAGGTCCTCTGCTGTGATGATGGCTGGTCTTGGACCAGCATGAGGACAGAATGGCATGCTCTGGCCCTCGGTGGTCTGGATCGGTCTCGGTTTGGCTCGTCCCAAGTTATTCAGTTCTCTGCAAACAGAAGTAATTGCAGTTAATAATAATTTTTTTAATAACATCCTCTATCATCATTTAAGAGTGGTCCGATGGTCCATGAACATATGAAACCTTTGTTATACACCTAACGAGTTCAAACACTTCAGCTCGACACCGTCTAATAAGACAAGACAGGTTTGTCAAAGGAACAGCATGAACTCATGAGGAAAGGAATGTCTTTCCAGACATTTAACCAGGTCAATATAAGCTGGTTAATCTTGTCTTCAGATGTCTTCTGCCTTGACCAGTGAGAATACACCAAGAAAATGATCAGTTTCCATCAGAACTGATCCAAGAAAGCAAAACATGCTGGTCCAGTCCACACCTGGTCATAATGTTATGGCTGGTCCATTGGTTCAATACCCTTTAATTTGATCATGCCTCTCTAAAAAAAAAAAAAACTGATTGGAAAACTTTATTTGAAATGTCTGCCCAGGCCGTGACCTCGGCCTGTCAGCACCGCTGCGTCCGGACGTCAATAACGACGCCGGAGCGATGAGACGCTGAGTGGAGCTGACATGGATAACAGCGGCTAATGGACAGCAGACCAAGCTAACAAGCTGATTATCCTGTGGGAAGCTCTGCCTCCACGAAAGACGCTCGCCGATATAATCTGATGGAGGTAAAGTGAACACGGTGAGCTGCCACACCACAAACTTCAGGCTCTGCATGTTTGGATAACGACCAACAGAAGTTTAAAGCAAGGGGAACTTCAGCGTTTAGCATTTCTGTTTGAAGAATAGATAATTGCATTATCATTCAAGCCACTGTCGTGAGGCTTTTGATTTGAGTTTTAGACATGACTCTTCACAAAACAACATCTAAATTAGATTTTGTCCATGAAAAGCTTATTAAACTAATAAAACTTGTTGAAAGAAACCTAGCTAACATCATTTATACTGTGTAAAACTATGCTTGCTCAACAGAAGAGTAAAAAAAAAACTCATACATGTGTTTTGACACTTTTCCCGCCAAGAAAGTTTATGGCGGGAAACAGCTTGGTGTCTTTGATGATGACAATCAAACGAAACAAGGAAGGTGAAGTGCTGACTCAGTTTAGCTACGGATGCTAATTCACTAATCACACCTGAATCATTATATCACTTCCCAAAAACTCAGGTTGTTTATTTTTTTGGGACTTGTTCTGAGTGAGGCAGTCTCATTCCACTTGATTTAGGATAAAATTGCTTAAAAGTATATATCGTCAAGATAAAAGTCCTGTAAGATCATGCATCTTTAATCAAAACAATTTAAGACAATTTTAACTTGTTCCATTAGCACATTTCTTTTATTTCATGGTAGAAAAAGATTCAAAACATGTAAATGTACCTCAAATCATGAGACACAAAAACATGGTAAGATTTTGAGTTTTTGCAGAAATGGGGGCCTGTACTGGATAAAACATGGCGACATTTATCAAGGCTTTTTTCACAAAACACCACATCCAGAAAACTATAGGAACAGCAGGGAGGAGCATCACTGTTCCCCAGATCTTCAGTTCAAGCTTTTTTAAATTTTATTTCATTAGCTTGTTTGTGATTAAAAGCTGACTCGTAGCCATCTGAGCATGTTGTAACAATCATAATCAGAATAAATTAGATGGTTTTAAGCTAAATTCAAAAAGTTTCTTGAGAAGTTGTCGATTAGAAAAATGTTAAATTACTGAATTGTCTTGTTAAAGCTCCACCTCATGTTAAAAGTCATGACACAGTCAAATGATGTTTGAAGTATGACCATTTTAATTGATCATGGATCTGCTGTTGGCCCGTGAACCATAATTTGGATACTTCTGCATTAAATAAAGAGCTTTACATTGAAAAGTTGTTTTCTTGGGGTCTAAAATCAGGTACTCACAATGGTGCTTTGTTCTGACATTGGTTAGAAATGTATTTGTTACAGCTTTTTTACTCATCAAGGTTACATATTCAGAGTGCCATTGAACACACATACACACATTTTCACAGTTTCAGTGAATATTAATAGGAATTTATCTCCTTAAATGAGTATTTTCCTTCCTTTATACCTTATACCACATTGCTTATAGTACTTTTGCTGGAGATAAAAGCAAAAGTAACTGAGTTTGTTGAGCCACAGTGCAGTAGCACTGATATCACAGTCCAGGTTTAAATCGGTGGCATTTGGTGGAGCGTTTGCTTGTTCTTTCAAGAGATGCACATGTTTTCTGTGTATATTTACTCCTAGCTACACGTAGTGGGGGAAAATGCATGTCAATAAGACTTGTTCGATCTTTACATCATTCCTGATTATCTTGTTTTTCTACTTTCTGCTTGGAAATTGCACACTGTGGTTCTCCTCGCGTGTATGCGCATAATAAAATATCCACTGCTCACATGCAGTCGGCCTCGTCCTCGTCAGACATGAATCTTAAAAAAAACAAAAAAAAAACAATCAAATAAAAGTTTAGTTCCTGTGATGTGTGATTGAAACAGTGTGCCTGTTGGGGAACAGCATGCACTGACATGGAGCAGTGTTTTAAACTGTCCCCGGCTGCCGGCGGAGCCAGAAATATTCCCACTATTTTGGCGTTAACTTTGTTGTTTTGTTGACTCAGACGGCACCTTTTTTTATTCCACCTCCAATAACAGTCGGTGTCCTGCTGGCGCGTTAAAAGCTCCTTCCCTTTGTTTTACCGCACTTCCTCCTAATGGCTTTGATGGAACTTGTCAGAAACTTGAACTAATACGAATCAGCTCCCGTTTATGTATTAAAGTGCGGCAACATGTGACAACAAAACAACACATTCAGCCACGTCTCTCCTCATTTCCCTTTCAGTCTGAAATTCACACCTGTCCGCCGCATATCACATTTCTCGAGTTAATAAAGTGCAAAGCCAGTTTTCAAGTGTAACCGGCAATTAGTGAACTTGATGTCTTAATAGCGCGCGAGGTGACGGAGTCAAATTCCTCCTCCTTTCACACTAAATACTAAAATGACGCTGTTTTGACATGATGTCCCTAAGAATAGTGAGAAAAGCTGGAGGGGTGAGAAATCAGCGCGGGGAACGGTTAATGTGCGGGCGGCGGGTGTAGCGGGGGGAGTGGGGGCAACTGCATGTTGAGACTCATGTCTCTGCTGCTTTGTGTCGTCAGGAAAACCAGGTTTTCAGTATCGCTGTCGCTGTTCAGACAAAGGAGGAAAAACACAAAAAACAGCATCTCAGGAATTTAATGCACATAAATGTTGATCGATTGATGGAAATGCAGAAGTTTTCACCTCATATGAGGCCATTTTCACTCCTGAGTGTCACAAACTGCTCTCTGGAATCTGGAATAACGGAGAGCATGAGAACTGCTTTTCCTCTTAACGGACATCGTTTACAGATTGATTCCATCAATACAAAGCATTTCTGAAATGAAAAAAAAAAAAAAAAACTAAAAGAAGCATTTCTACTTGAAACGTTGTGCAAATGGAGTGAAAAGAGTTTTTAACTGAAATAAAACTGTTTCTCAACTAAACCCGCGTGACATTCGGTTTGCATGTGACACATAACGGTGACGATGTAACTGATCCCGATCACATAATATATTCACAATATCAACACACAGCGGCTCGGTCGCAGTGAAATAACTAACACGTAGAAACTCTCAGAGGGAAATAGTTTGTTTTTCTTCAGTGTGGTCAAACATTCTCTTTGTTGCTTGTTATTAAATTTGTCTTTTTTTATGTTTTGTGGTTAAGCAGCCTTTACACATCAGTGTGTTTTAAATCTATCAATCGCATTATTTTTCTTCCACTTTATCAGATTAAATGTTCTTGATTCTCATTCTCTGATGTTATAATTGCAACATAAATTCTAGCTTTGATGTGAAAAACATGAATATTGTCACTTTTTGAACTTTAACTGACCTGTTTCAGCAGAATGGCGTCTTTTGGAGGGAGCAGGACCCTGATCGAGTCGTTTTTAATAGTTAAGCTCAGTTCAGTGAGGTGAAGGTAAAAAAAGAGCAGAGATCCATGTGTGTGAATGTGTGTGTGCTGTTCTCTTCCCTCTGCGATGTGCTGCTCACTCATGCGGAAACTTGTGGGTCAGAACGAACAGAGCTTCCTACATTATACATGTTCTGAAGGACGGCCGCTGCTTCCAGATCATCGCCGCCAAACCAAGGTCCAGAGAGGAAAACGATTCTTCTGAGATCAAAATGATGAACAGTTTCCATTTTTAAAGTTTTCCAAATGTCTCCTGTCGACACAAAACCACAGAAAAGTGTGTTTAAAATAGTTTCTGATTCCACTTCCCGGCCGATAAGTTGCTCTTTTCTAGAGATTGTTTGGCGAGTCATGTGACATGAGTGAGAAAGTCGTATTTAATAAATATACCGTTCGTAGCCACTAGATGTCACTGTGTGACAGCAGAATGCTGCTGCAGTACCACTGAGAGAGCAAGAAAAATCTTGCCAAGAAAAGAAAAAGATACACAGAAGAAATTAAAGTTAAAAAAAAAGAAAGAAAAAATTTGTCACGTTGAAAAAAGAAAACAGGAAGAGTTCAGAGTGTCTGAGAAATTGTGATAAAAGGAGAAACTCCAGAACTCAAAGGTACAGTTTCCTGTACATGTTGATACATAAATTTTATTTTTTTAGCAGTTTGAATTTTAACTTGTGTACAGGCTTATGCTGTATGCTGCTTATGTAGCCCTTCCTATCCTGCTTTTATGAGAATGGACTCTCGATTCATTTCAGTTATACTCTGATATAGCCGTAACATATTCGGATTAAATAACTGAGTTGCTAAAACACCTTAAACTTAAAACTGGGATCAAAACAGTAACTAAGATTACTGTAATTAACTGGACAAATGGCAGTTTTTCCTAAAAACACAATAGAAACTTTTTTCAAAATAGCAAAATCCTGCTCTAATTTAACAAAATAATTGTAAAGATTTGTTTGTCATTTTACAGTTCAATGTGATTAAGAAGCTTAAAAAACCTTAAAAATGTTTTATTTCCCTGTTAAACATGATTAGGTGGCCCACAGTGAAAATGATTCTCCTCCTCTTCTCACCTGCATGTCCACGTCAAGTTAGCTAAAGAATAGAAAAGCAGTTGTATCATATGAAATAACAAAAACTGACTCCCCAATTATATCAATAGTTAAAAGAGTAACAGCCTCCAAACTTTCTCAGCATGCACCTCTGGATCTCTGCGCCATCGTGCAAAGTATGAAGTATTTAGTCCTTATAGGGGAGAAACGGTGGGGGAGTCAGATTTTGATGGCTGGTCAGCAAAATCTGACTGACTGATCGATCGGGCGGTCTACCACCAGGATCAGCGGATCAAAACTCCCGACAAACCCAAAAGAGACGCAGCACTTTTTCCATATGAGGAACGAGGCGCCCAGCAGCGATAACAGACTGCTTGCCAGTGAAACCATTGACGTTGTGCTGCCGTTCTGGCACATGGCAAGGATTAAAACGTGCTATCACTCATCTCCTCCATCTCCATGACAAGCGCAGGACAGCGCCCCATCAGGTGGACTCCACTGGAGGACCTTGTTGCAGGAGATGCTACCTTCCTTCTCTTCCCCCCTGGTTCCTCAGACTCACTGGAGAGAATTCTTGTGCGGTCAGATTAACTGCTGCATTCAAAGTTGAAGAGCGTTGTTGAGAGTTGAGGGAAACCAGAACCACTTGTGCTACGTTTCTAAGCGATTTCGCCAACACGTCAACAATACAACTTCTCGGCTCTTGCAGCAGGCATAACCACGGTCCCAGCAACATGTAATTGGTATATTTAGTCATTTTAGAGGTTCATAACAGGAATCAGGCCGGACTAAATAAAAATCTGAGATAAGAATTTTTTTTGAACAGTTCTAACGTTCCTGTTAGCTTTAGCCTACACGTAGCCAGCGAGGCAGCCTCTGAGTGCAAACGGACAGTAATAAACTCCGTGCTGAACTTAACTGTCGCTCACACCATTACCTGTGTCTTACAAGATTGTTAGGCCGACAATCCAAATATAAACGATCAAAAATCACAAAAAAGATCTGTTTCCATCCACTTTCCTCCAGCGTGCATCTCTCCGCTCCTCCTGGGTACGCAGGTCACATGACCAAAACAACCTGATTTTACATCATGAAATAAAACATTCTTTTTCACAGATCACACAGTTTCACAGTTTAAAATGAATTTAACCATTCTTTTAACACAATGAAAATATCTCTTAACAATATGTTTTTAAATATTTATTTTAATGTATCTTAACGTTTCAGCAGGGTCACTCCTGTAGTCCAGGAAATACTGCAACAGTTCCGAGAACAAATGTTTTATGCATTTTTCAGACACATTTACATTCCTCTTCCTTCTGAAGTGAAACGTATGTAGAGCGAGTGAAAGTGCAAACGGCTGCTTTCAGAGAGAAGTTTAGCATCCTGCGTATCGGCGCGGCAGCCGCAGCTTTGAGTCTCCGCTCCACAGATTGCGTTGCGGCGAGTTAATGGGCGGTATCTCTCTAACGGAACGTCCCAGCTGTCGCCTGGAATCTTTAAAACACGAACCCAACTTGTCGGCGTTCAACCCCGACTCGAAAGGTCGCGGGAAATAAACGGCGTCTCCCGCGCGCCGAGGATTTTTTTGTAATCCTCGGAGCGAAAACGCGGCATAATTAATGCGGCTCGCGTGCGCTTTCTGGTCATTTTTCTTTCTCTCGCAGGTGTACGTTCAAAACAAAACAGGCTGTATGTAATTAGACAGTGAATCTGGACAAAAGAGACGTCTTGTGGCATATGGCAGGGTCAGATGGAGAAGGGAAATCTTGTCATACAGCGGCGGAAATCTATTAACTTGCATACATATGGATTTATGACAACAACTGGCATAAGGAATCATGAATAACTCACAGACGGATGTTCTTATATAAGCATCAATTGTTAATTGAAGAAGCTGTCACACTCCCTGGGGCTGTCAACATAGTTTTATAAGCATTCAAACTTAGCTTTATCAAATTAATGGTGTATTCAGTGCTGCCTGATTCTCCTGTAATCCATCTTTTGCGCTTTGAGCAGAAGCAAAACACTAAATTCTGCTCCCGAGACGGTTGGCTCTCTCCGAGAGGGATCCGGTTTGTACCGAAGATGTCGTCGGGGTCGCGCCGTCCCGGCTCGGGGGATTTCCCCCTCCGAGCCCGAAACATAGCGACGAAGAACGACGCCCCGCCGCCGCCGCCGCCTCCCTGTCGGAGTCAGCAGGAAGGGCCGAGGCTGCGCGGCGGAGCTCAGGTGCGCTGACAGGTGGATCTCTGCAGGCCGTGCAGCTCTCCGGGGAAATCAGGAGCCAGCCTCCGCTCGCCGGATCAGTGTTTACCACACACAGCGAGGAAGCATCAGAAAAACAAAACGTCTGCAGAGGACGGCGGCTCGTTCAGAGGAATAAATGCGATGATTGGGGAACGATGAGGGGAGGGGGATCTGTGCAACGTGATTTTTAGTTGTAAATGATGAGAGTCAGAGGTATTCTGAGGGGGAAATAAAAACTCATTATTCCAAACATTTTCAGTGTTGGATTCACTTCCCAGGTTTGGTTTATCTTCTGTAAAATGTCTAAAGTTCTACATAAGCTCAGATTGACCCTTCATGAAGCCCCTCTGCTCGTTTCTCAGTCTGAGACCCGCCCTGCCTTCGTTACCGCAACTCATGAAATCTCTCTCCCTGTAATTTGACTCCAGGCTCACCGACCAGCAAAGCTGCCTGCACTGGAGACGAGTTAGAAGACTTCAGCTACAGTGCTCAGCATCGGCCGCATGTAATTTGACACCAGCCTCATCAACCTGATCTGTGAGTGACAACATTTTACTGTTTATCCAGTTGTCAAAAGTCACTGACTGATGCTGAGCATCTATTTGTAATTTGACTCCAGCGTCATCGACTTCATTTATGAAAGTTCCTCTCTGGAGGACTGCTGAACATCGAGAGTTTGTAATTTTACACCAGCCTCATGATCTTCAGGAGTCCCCTACACTAAAGTCCCTGAAATATGATGAACACTCAAGGCTTGTAATTTGACCCCAGCATCGTCCTCTTGATTGATGAAACTCCCCCTTCCTGAGGATTGCTGAGCATCGCCTGCTCATGATTGGACTCCAGTCTCACCAGCATCCTATTTTTCACAGATGTGATTAATGCTCAACCCATAGTCCAAAAATGAGGTGAAGACAGACTTATTTCTTCACGTTCAGACGATATTGTCTGCATTTCGTTGCTCAGTAGCAGCGTGTTGTTGTCATACAGTGACATCGAGTGGTCATTCTGACGGCTTTCAGCTGAATTTACGTCCAAATACATAGAGATGTTCACAGTACAGTGAATGCGTTGAGTTTTTTTGGAATTCGGATGTTTCGGAAATGTTTCAAAATCCATCATAATGTAAATTATTTAAGCTTAGAATGATAATCATGACTATTTTTTTGTCTTGTGGACATTTTTTTATTTTTTCTCTTTACATTGAGAGACAGCGGACCCTTCACACACGATGAGGAGAGTCCTCTGAAGAGTCCGTGTATTTACAGAGGGCTTCCACCAAACTGGTCAATAGCGGGTAACTGACAGCACACTCGTGGCGGCGGCCTAATTATCGTACGTGTTGAAGTTGGGAGATTTGCCTCGTCATGTGTGAGAATGAGTAACAAGCTGTGATCAACATCCATCTCTATTAGAAGCTCGGTTTGAAAAGCTACAGAGAGCGAGAGAGAGAGAGAGAGAGAGAAAGAGAGAGAGAGAGAGAGAGAGAGGAGAGAGAAAAAAAAGTCTGGAACAAACGCTGAGCCAAATCAAAGCGTAGCTGCAAAAAAACCCAGTGATAGCTGCGTATTTGAACTTGGTAATTGGTTGGGCACTCTGTAGGCAATACAACAGAGAACCTACGGAGTGTGGTGTGTGTTTCCCAGCCCCACTGTGCTGCCTCGTAGAGTACAAAGGCAGAGAATGAAGTTCAGAGGGTTTTAATGCCTGAAGAGAAGAATATGGACATTAAATTATCAGGGGGAAACAGCAGGGTGTGAAAAAAGAGCCTTCTAAAGCCCGCAAACGTACATACAGGCTGCTTCTGACACGGAAACCTGGCCAAATTCACAGGCTCCTTTATTCTGAGCTTCACACTGATACTCTCGCTGTGTGTGTGCGCGCGTGTGTGTGTGAGAGAGAGTGTGTGTTAGCTTTTTTTTTTTTTTTTAATTGGAATTTAAAGCAAAAAGCTACCATAATACCCATCCACACATTCTTCTCTTCTCACACTGGGAAACCAGCGTATTTCTAAATACGTACACCCCCTTTAAAAGAAAAGAAAGAACAGAAAAGACTTAAATCTGTTATCAAAAAACCAACAGTCGTAGTTCGTTTAACCGCGTTTACGAGGCTTGTCAGCATTAAGTTGACTTCTACACAATCGTTTGATTTGATGGCGGTCTCGGGCCATGAAAGGCGACCATGTACAAAGTCGGGACGGTCCCTTTATTGCAATCTTTTTTCAATAATAAAAAGCTGTGATAATAAAGATTTAAAAAAATTAAATGAAACTAAAGGATTCCTTTGAATGCTCAGAAAAAAAAAACACATAACGTTTCTGTTCTCCTGACAGTTTAATAATTAATTGTTTTACTCAAAAAGAACACGAGGAAAGAAATTAAATTTGTTTTGTGTTACGTCCAGTTTTGTGTGTGTGTGTGTGTGTGTGTGTGTGTGTGTGTGTGTGTGTGTGTGTGTGTGTGTGATTGACAGGTGAAGCAGCACCAACGAGGCCTTTGAGGGTCTCCCTCTCCAAATAGTCTGAATTTCAAAGTGAGCGAAAAATAAGTACAACGGGAAATAAAAGACTATGGCTAAATGAAAAGAATCACTCCGGAGAGTTACAGCTTTTACACACACACCTTATTAATCTTTAATATCTCGTCTTCCTCCTCCTCCTCCTCCTCCTCCTCCTCTCCAGTTTATCTCTTCTGAAGCAATTATACCCAGGAGGACGGTGCACGGAGGACATGCTCCCACTACCTAGAGCAATAATATATCATTACATACTAAACATATAGCAGCTACGCAAACAGCCTTTATTACTACTCCAGGGCGAGAGCTATTTATAAGCCACCGCGGCGGTGGTGGCGGCGAGCGAGCGGCTCCTCCTACCTGAGCCGCCCGCCGGGCTCAGGCACCCAGCGCTCCTCCGTTCCAGGTATCCACCGTCTCTGCATGCGGGGACGAATCGCAAGTTTTTCAAGAGAAAATCCAAAATCCAGCTCAGTTCAGGGCAGTTTGATCTTGAGTGACCCCGACCGGTCAGATAGCGCCATGATAACCTTTAAATGTAACTTTTTGGAAGTACATGTAATGAAAATGTTGATCTGGCGTTGAGGCTAATGCTAGTTTCGTTAGCTTTCATAGCAGCGTCTTCAACGACTCAGTTCGGATCTTACTGCAGCTCTGAAGAAATTTGTTAAGCAAAAAAGACTTTTTCACAGTTTGATTGGTGGTTTGGCCAGATTGGAGCCACGTAAGGGCCACCTTTGGCCCACAGGCCTTATCTTTAACAACCCTGTTTTGGGGTTTTCCCAATATGACAACATCCAAAGAAATCATGTTCACTGAAATTAGAGACAAATA
This sequence comes from Salarias fasciatus, assembly GCF_902148845.1. Classification (NCBI taxonomy): domain Eukaryota; kingdom Metazoa; phylum Chordata; class Actinopteri; order Blenniiformes; family Blenniidae; genus Salarias; species Salarias fasciatus. The sequence goes on along the minus strand of NC_043755.1, from coordinate 29,952,034 downwards.
ATTGGTCATTTCTGCTCAATTTAATCCCATTTTTCTAACAAACTGGACCTTTGGTATTTAGTTTGAAGTTTAAACTGATTAAAGATGCACAAGTGAGAAAGAAGCTGCAGAATCTCAGCCCTTTCCACGACGCTCATCCAAATATCACAAATGGAGAAGCTGAGATTTTTACAGTCTATAAAACACAACTCCATGTCAGTTATGAGTATTAAAAATCAGATTAGGAGAATAAAACTGTTCAAAATGTCATTTTTTGTTATAATTATTATCTCTAAATGTATTTAAACTACTTCTGTGACATCGGATTTGATCAGAAATATGATCAATAAGAGGCTAAATGTGAACATTTCTGCTCATTTTGCACTTTAAAGGTTTAAAGGGATCATGTTATACTTCAACACTGCTGGTTTCCTTTCAGAAAATACAGTGTTAAAATAAAAGCAGTTGTAATTTAAAGGCTGGTTCACTTTTCTTTCCATCCTTTGCAGATGGAGTCCAAGTTGAGTCTCTCTTGGTGGAGTTTGCATGTTCTCCCTGCGTTTCCTTCAGGTGTCCTCTCGCGTTACTAAAGCAGGCGCTCCAGGTGAATTACTGTGTGTGTAAAGCTCCAGTGGAGACGCGGTTAATACTGTTCCCACAGCAGGAGTTTATCTTTATAGGCTTTTCTGGGTGGAGTTTGCATGTTCTCCATGTGTGTTCAAAGTTAAAATTCATGCACTCTTCATATATATATACATATATATATATATATATATATATATATATATATATATATATATATATATATATATATATATATATACATATACATACACACACACACACACACACACACACACACACATATATATATAAAATAATCATAACATCTGGATGAAAAAAAAACCTTGAAAAATGTGAGATGTGATGAAACACTGCAGGAGTTACAGATACTGTAGTTTGTAACTAAAGGTCTAAATAATGTATTCAAAAAAATTGTGTCTTTATCATAAATAATTGAAGAGACACTATTTAAAGAGCTGAGTGGATTTAAAATACGCCGTCTGAACTGAATATTAACTTTATTTAATCTTAAATGATGGATTTAGTTTAACACTATTTGAAGGATATTTCGAACATGAAACTGTCTTTAAATGGGGTTAATAGAGCAACCTGGAGGTGTCAAACATACGGCCTGTGGACCCAACTTGGCCTACAAGAGGCTCCAGTCTGGTCCACCAAAGCCACCAAGAAAACTGTAAACATCTCAAATAAAGCATTTTTGATTTTTTTTTAAGGTTTCTTTCGAGGAGAAGACATGAAACAACACTGAGACCCAGTTGAGATATGCTAACAAACTAGCATTAGCCTCTAAGCCATGCTGTCAGGGTGAGTCTGGAAAAACACCCACAATGCAACAGCTACAGAAGACGTTTCTTCCGGACATTCCATTGTATTTTGCATCAAAGTTATCAATAAAATTGGCTTCGTGTTGAAATTGGAGTCATTTTCCATCGTGGTCGGTTAATTTTGTAAAAATATCGCAGAGTATATCTGCTTCACAACGAAGAGAAACTGAACGTTTAGAAGGTGGTCATGTCTCTGTTTGATGGAACTGGACTACATGTGGACCCTGAACTAAAATGTGTTTGAGCAGAAGATGCTCGTGTGTGCATGTAAGTTAAAAAAAAAAAAAAAAAAAAAAAAAACCTAAAAAAAATGAATGAAGTTAAAACTCTGTTGACATAAAACTCCTTTTTAAAGGTTTTTCTGTCCACTGTCTTCTGGAGGATGAAGTCTGAGCTGCCTCCAGCCTCCCGCCTGTCCATCCTTCCTGTCAGTAGCTCCACGCTGACATTAGGGGGTGCTGGAATCCTTCAGAGGTGACTGAGCAGTATTGAAAGCTGACAACATTTGAAAAAAAAACAACCTGCATTTGTGAGTTTTGTGGGTTTGACAAGTTCACTAAAGCTGCTGAATGTAACTTTTTTTCAAAAAAATATCCTTTTACACTAAAATGAGTGATAATGAGAAAACACCGGACTCTTTTTAAAACATGTGTAAACCAGGTGTGAAAATCATTTCTCACATGTAAAGATTAAAAAAAAAAAAGGTTTCATGTGAAGAATAAAGGAAAGAGGAGAACATTTGGAAGAAAAAAAACCAAACTTGTCCTAAGTAACTTATTCAAAGTACAACTCATGAATTATTTACGAGAACACATTTCCCCTTGTTTATTTATATATACATATGTATAAAATATCATTTATTCTAAGAGGGTCTATAAATCAAAAGTATTCCCAGAGAATAACAGATAAGTGAGGTTATTGTGCAACGAGGCCAGCTGGTGGTAATAATTTAATGACGTTTTACAGGCGCCATAAAGACGGCAAACAGATGTGGCATTAAGGATTATAAAGTTGGTAAAACTTTTAACAAGTGCTCTGTATTTCGGCGGTACAACAGCACAACCCCCAGAATAAAGGGAATTTACACATCCTTCAATTCCGAAGCTATCAATCACACGCGTGTTATTCCCCTGGGAGCGTCTTTACATGCATATTTATCAGCTCGACATGCTAATTCCCGCCGCTATACGCCCGCCAGGCACGTCTCCAGGCGTGTTTATGACTCGTAATTGTTGATATCCTTTGATATATTTCTCTCAACTAAGACATCATTTGGTTTTTGTGGTCGGAAGTCAATGAGGCACAATGACCCGAGCTTTCAATTCAAATTTACAGTTCAATATCTATTATCTGCCATTCAGAGCCTGGAGAGGAAGCCCCCCAGTGAGCCCTGCTCACACGCACGCACGTGTGAGTGTGTGCGTGTGTGTGTGTGTGTGTGCACGTGCTGCACTTATCAGCAGCAAAGCTCGTCTCAAGGTTAGTTAATTGATTTGAAAATAAAATAAGGGAGGCAGAGCGGAGGGAGGGAGGGCGTTTGGCGCCGTTTTTTTTTTTTTTTTCTTTTTTCAGCGAGAGGAGAAATAAATAAGTAAAAAAAAATATATATAAAAGGACTGTTTGTTGTAAACTTCCGGAACTTGGATGTTCCTCACAGGGACTTTTCTGAATACTTTATCATCTTTTGCCAAACAATTAGCTGCGAGAAAAGTTTCCACACATGTGCCATATTGTTGCAGGATCCAAGTTCATCAGCATGCATTTACATTGCTAAAGAGCATATATGGCAGATGAAGCATTTCGGCATAAATTCAGCTCCTGAAAGTGAGTGGGAGATCTTTCTCTCTCCGCTTTATCTTTCTTCCAGTCCCTTTTTCTTTTTTTCTTTCTTTTTTTTTTTCCCCAGCTTTTCCCGCAGACACCTGCCGCCAAGCGCACACCTCCAGGGAACCAACATCTGAGAAATGCAATTTGAGCATTTCAGCGCCACAAAGAGAAGACAAACAATGCTGGAGAGGGAAAAAAAAAAGAAAAAAAAGAAAAGAAGAAAAACAACGGAGGAGGGATAAACACGCCGAACGAGTTGATGCTGGACAAACACGTTCTCAAACGGCCTCCGCCGCGCTCGGCGCTCACAGGTGTGGAAATCCAAGGACGGGCTCCGTTCCGCCTGTGGACGCTCGCCGCCGCCCGCTCGTGCTCGTCTCTCCACTATTGTTCGACAGACTCTGTCCTTGAGCAACGCGCCCATCCGTCCCTCGGCTGCCGGGTTTGTCTTTCTGACGGGTGGAAGTGTTGAGTTTAGACGAGCGGCGGGAGAGGAGACGTAGAAGTGCCTCGAACAGGGACCGGTCCCCTCATTAGCCCTCAGAACCTGACAGAAGATGAAGAAAATACTCAAAACATGCATGAGGTGATGAAAATTACCCAAAAACAAACTGTGTAGCTGCATCTAGCAGCTGCAGGGTTCCTGGTAAGGTTCCTGGAACGTTTCAAACCTCAGCTCATTTAGAAATCTGAACTTTCCTTCACTTGCTGTAAAACTCCGCCACGGCTTCAGGAATGTGACGGAAAGATAAAATAAGAGGCTTTACAGCGATTCTTCAGTCTCCCTCTTTCCTCCTCTTCTCTGTCCTTCACGACTGATATTTGACTTTCATTCATGACGATATCTACAAGCTTCCATTGTTCTCATGGACGAAACTGAAACGTTCTTCCATCAATATGTCAAAAGCTTCTTTAAATAAGATATTAGATACATTTATACATCAATTACATCCCCAAATAAGGTGTTTCAGATGAATATCACCATAACTTATTCTGATAATAATGATCGGCTGTGGTTGATGTGCAGCTCAAAAATATCTGACAGTTTCACTTTTTACTGATTTCTCTTTTTTTTAGCTCATTCAGCATTTCTCTGTCAAATCTTAATAAATCTTAGTGATGTTTTGAGACAATCCCAGAAATGTGATCTCCTTTAAAATCTGGTTTCATTGTAAGATTCCATGTTGCATTAAGTTTTGTTCTCGATACAGAAAAGACTCCAGATCACTCAGATTTAAACCACCTTTAGAGATGATCTCCTAGTGTGACAGAATTGATCTAAATCCGTCAACTTTGTTGAGTTTTTGAGAAGAATTCACGTCTCAGGCTCCGCAACTGATCAATTTATATTCCTCTTCTGCATCAAACTACTGATTTTTTTTAAAACACATCATGGATCATTCACAGATGAAGTGCTTTTTGTTTAATTTTTATTTAATAATCTGGCGATGTTCTGAGCTGTCTGAAGTGTTTAGCCCCTCCCCCGTGCCCTCCACAGGTCGTCACAGTCGAGAAGAATCAGTTTTTTAATGATTCACATAAAAGTGGTTTACCTATTTTTGAGCTACTTACATGATTTAAGTTTGAAATACTAAGTTTTAACAGATATAGCTGTTAAAAATCTCTTGTAAAAATATGTGTTATATTGCTTTTAATCAGCATCTGTCATTATTTCTTGACCTTTGACCCCCAGACTTTCTCTCCTAAAGCTGTCTGGATGCCAGTCCAACAGGCTGGACTTCCAGGTTTTTTAATGTATAACTCATTTTACACATGAAAAACCATTAGAAACATCTTTATGCTTTCCATCACATACAAAATAACTTATAATTGTGTTTTTTTTTGTCACAAAAGTTAGTTGGAATTAATCTTTTCCAGTGCTCAAGTGTTGAAATTTTCCATTTCCAAGAGAATTAATTTCAAAAATAGAATGAAAACACAACTATGATCTAGATTAATTATACAGATACCTCTTAAAATAAATTTTTTCTATGTTTTTGAAATATCTGGTTACATGCAACGTAGCCTATTGATATTATAATTAAATGTGTTTTTATTCCCTTGAAATACCAGATCCAGACGTGACAAACGTCTCTAACTTCTTTAAACATGTTTTTTCTTATTTTCCTTCATGTGTCTTCGACACACATCAGCCTGTATGTAACTTATATGTTATATGATGCAAGTCATAATACTTTACATACATTTTAATTGATTTAGTTTCAGATAGAGACGAATAACACACATTTCACACACACACACACACACACACACACACACACACACACACACACACACACACACACACACACACACACACACACACACACGCATGGACTGAGGCAGGAAATAACTTTATCCACCATGAGGATTTATACGAGTTATAGCAGCTAATTTAATAAGAAGAGAAAACTACCGTACACACGTGTATTTGATTGTTGTTGGTTTTTTTTGTGTGAAAACATTATAACTGTTAAACATTTTATTCAACTCCTATTCAAATGTGTATCAAAGCTAAAATTATCCTCAAAACTAATCATTTATTCATGTTTGAAAGTTGGTTTGTTTGCTATATGTGCTCCTCCAGTTGACCATGTCAAGCTAACGTCACACAGTTAGAATCGCAAAACAAGTTCAAAAAGATTTCAAGATGGAGAAAGGTAAAAAGAGAGCAATAATTTCATTTGTCAAGCTTTACCAGTTCAGTAAATTATTACACAACATGTATTTTCCTGCTTCTTGTTGATGTTTTTCCACCAAAATGCTTCCTGTGAGTCATTTAAAGGGGGCGGGGTCAAGAGACAGGGGGCGGGTCTTGTTGTTCAGGTAACAACCTCTATCACGTCAGTAAAGTTTTGTAAAACTCCAACTTTTTGTTGCCGTTTTCCCGTCAAAATCCACTTCATGTGAATCATGTGACCAAAGTAGGAGGAGTCAGGAGTGGAGGGGAGGTTCCTGTTGCCATGGTAACAAAGAAACAAGAATTTTAGCATCAGATAAAGGTTTTTTTTATGAAAATAAAATGCTTAAAAGACAAGAAAATGCAGTACAATTACTAATTAAATAAAATTATCCATTATAAAATTATCATTTCCATCTATATATAGTTGTATTTTGGAAGCTTTCTAAGATTCAATATTCGAACTTTTACATCACATTGCCAACTCTCACCCTCTTTTTTCACCTTTGCCCTGAGCTCTGAAAATTACCCCATTAAATCTGAACAACAAAGGGGCAAATAAAAGGCTTTTTTTTCATCTACGGTTTACAAGATTTTCACAAACAGGGGGAAAAAAAAAAAAAGCGGTCAGCCGGCGTGTGGAGAGTCGCTCTGTACAATACGGACATTGTCGGCGGCTCATAAAAGACAAATAAGTAGGTGTCAGTGCAGAAATTACTTGGCGTGATGAACTGCGTGGCCATCATCAGCAGTGACACAGCGTCACTCACATCCACAACACAGGTGCATGAAAAATGGAGCGAGCTGGCAGCAAAATGAATTATTAATGACACATTTAAGTATTATAACAGAAAATCAATGAGCATACCTGCTGTAATTAACATGCACAATGTTTTCCATAATCCAGCACAGTATAATTATGCCTCTCTATTCCAGAACACGTTAGCATTAGCTTTTTCTAAAGCACACAACACCTGTTTATTTGGTTTGCTTGTTCTCCGCTGCCTTCTCTCTCTCTCTCTCTCTCTCTCTCTCTCTCTCTCTCTCTCTCTCTCTCTCTCTCTCTCTCTCTCTTCTCCCCTCCTCTTCCCTCCCTCTGTAATGATAAAGAGGCTGTTGGATGTTGGACGTGGACCTACAGTCATTTGAAGCTGGCCGCAGACCTCAAGCTCAAAACCTAAAGGGATCAAAACCCGCGCCGTCGAAATGCCGAGTTTCAACAAAACAGCTTTGTGTTTCCTTCGCCGTCGCGGACGCCTCTATACAATTTAAGCAAATAGATTTACAACAAACCCTCGGCGCTTATTTAGCCGCTTAATCGTGGAATATCTACCACCAAACATGTAGGTTTTCAGTATTTCATGTGGCGCTATTGATTCAGATTGAAGGGTTGGGGGTGTGCGCGGCTTATCTCTGTATACTGTAACATGTCCACTAATCACTGATTACCACCGTCTGTTTGTGCTGTGACCAGTGGCAGCGTACAAGATTTCCCATCGTTCCTGAAGGATGCCGGGGAACAGCTTGAGCGGAATCCAGCGCGGGACTGGGATTTTTTGGCAAGTCAAACTTTATCAGCACAAACATGCGCAAAATGAAAACAAACACAACCCAGACTGCTAATTACCATCCGCTTGGACCTCTGTCCCCGTGTTTTCTTTTTTTTTTTCCTCTCTCTCTTTCTCTTTTTTCTCTCTCGAAGAGACACAAAATGGCCGTCTACACACACACACACACACACACACACACACACACAAAGAGTGTGAGCCCGCCGCTGTCCGAGTTACAACCCCTGCCGCCTGGATAATACAGGTTGACACACTCCGGTCGCCCCGCTGATTTTTCAAACCTATTATTTCACGAGCAAAGTTATAAATTACACGAGTGACACCAGTCTGGTATCTTCTGGGCCATGTGGCCTGAATCAACGCCAAATCCTGTGCCACTAATTTTACTAATTGTCTGAGCCTGGCCAACACTTTTCCATTGGTGTGGAGCCTACAGTGTCACAGGAAGCTAATGAGAGCTAAATAATGTATGTGAACCTCTCTAATTGCTTCATTTCTCATTTTGCTTACCAATTCTCATATCATAGTCAGGGATGCCAATTTTTTTCCCCCTCTCTCTCTCTCTCTCTCTCTTTCTCCCTCTCTCGCTCTCTTTTTCTGTGTGCTGACGACTCGAACTGTAGTTAATACTAATAACTGCTCCCGTCTGTCAAAGGGCAGATCCTGGCAAAATGGAGCCTGCCACAGCATTGTGTTGTGGTGCACAATGCAGGAGCGCAGGATGGCAGTGGGAACGCAGCCGTTCATATATTATTTATCGAATAATCCCTCTTTCTTTTCTTTTCCGCGTGCGATAGGCAGACAGAATGTGAACTCCTACCAGCCCTCTTCGGGTAAACATTATTTTGGATGCGCTCATTGATGCATACAACATCATCAGGTGAGGCGTTGGTGTGCCAGCATGTGCCACCTGGGGTTGTGTGCGTGTGTTCTCCATGTGTATTTGCGTGGATCCTTGTGTCACACACACACACACGTGTGTGTTTGTGTGTGTGTGTGTGTGTGTGTGTGTGTGTGTGTGTGTGTGTGTGTGTGTGTCGGGCGGCACGGTGTGTTTCCTGCACAGCGTTTCTGGCTGCGATCCCACCGCAGCACCCGTTGGCCACCTCTCTGCCCAGGCCTATCAACAGGGAAGCTGTAATTTAGCAGCAAATTTGATCATCCAAATAGCTGAATATTTAATGGTATTAAAGCGTCGGGTTTAAAAAAAAAAAAGAGAGAGAAGCGGATTATTTATTTACTCCCTATAGTGTAACCTCTATTCTGGCAACGGCAGGTGGTCCTGTAAATATACTCTATCTGACACCCGCTTTGAATTATTGACCGATAATTTATCATAATTCATGTCACTGTAAACTCAATAACGCTCTCCAGGACGCCGTCTTCTCATGGCGTTCGTGACCCAGGCAGAAACTCGGAGAAGGTCAGCTTCGCCTTAAAGCAACGACGGCGAACATACGGACCACAGGACGTCCTCGCAGAGGAATGTCAGCCCTCACTTCCTGGAATTTCAAGCCTATAGTGTCATTAAAAAAGACACTTTAAGACTCTCAACTCAGTGTATTTTGATGACGTGCAAAAGTATTGATACTTTCAACACCAAATGGATCTTTTTGAGTGTCGATTGTCAAGTTATTGAGAAAGTATCAAAGGGATTTTGCTGTTAAGAACCGTTTTTCTCACCAGCTGAAGGTACTTCTTCTTTATTCCAGATATATAAATGGAACAGAGGGAGTATTGATGCTGTGTGTTTGGTCATTTAGGACAATGCCTGAAAGAAAACGAGATTTTCACAGCTATGAAAACAGCGACAGCACCTCAATCTTTCAAACACTTAAACTCATAAAAGCAAGCAGGAATAGGCGGAAGTGTTCAGAGTGTCTGAGAAACCTGTGAAGTACTGGACAAAAGCAAAAATAATTCTAAAAGCCCTATCAAATATTTTCAAATTTGCAGAAGAAAGCGTGTGGATTTTAAATGCTAGTGGTCCAAGACTTGAGCCTTGTGGAACCCCCGCATGTAATGTAGGTCAAACTGGACCTCCTCTAAAGTCAACACTCTTGTCCCACAGCCAAGAGGTCATATATTCCAAAATCCTGGGTTCCCGGGTGATTTGTGACTCTGAACTGACTATGGGTGTTAAAGTGTCTGATTGCTCTGTGACGGACTGGAGACATGTTTTTGTCCCGTGTCTTCACCCACAGTCAGCTTTAGTGTTTCCTGTTTGGTTTCAGTACAGTTTAATCTTTGATAAGTAAATCTGTTGGTCATCTGTGTACAATGATAATGCTTTTGTTCTCATCTAAAGTCAGAGCCAGTGAAAACTTGATGTCAAACAGCAGTGGGCCGAGGATGGAGCCTTGTGGAACTCCGCGTGTGATTTAGTTCAGCTCTGACTCGACATAGTAGCTTCAATCACGGTGAGAATTTTCACAGTCGTAATCTGGACTTTGACTAATGTATTTAAGGGGAATTAGTGACTGTGAATAGCTTGGAGACGTTAATGAGAGTGTTTGTTTGCCCTGTGATTGGTTTGCAAGTTGTCCAAGGTGTCCAATACTTTCATCCACAGTCAGATAAAATACGGTATAAAAGATAAAGCCTGCTCTAAATTGAGCATGACACACACACACACACACACACACACACACACACACACACACACACACACACACGGGAAAAGACAAAGCAAACAAGACGTGATTAAAAATATTTTTTTTTACTCCTGAGAATGGACATTATCCGGAGAAGACCAAATCGAAACAGGTACGAGACTCGAGTCCCAAAAAGTCCAAAAAGTGTTCTTAAAAGACCAGATTTGCCATAACAAAGACAACAAGGGCGGTTTTCAAGCTGTCAAGATGTTTATTTCTACCCACAACAGCTTAAAAAGCGCCTGCAGCTGCATCCTTTCACTTTCTGTGACGGATGTAATGCGAGGTGGAGAGCTGCGAGTGAAATGCAGGTGGCAAACTGGGCTGATGTAGTTTTTAGAGTTTGTAATGGGCTTTTTTCCCCTTCCATTTAAGGTCTGCATCACTACACCGTTTGGTCATGGAGTCTGTAGGAAACAATGTTAATATTTCAGTGTAAAATTCAGAGGATAAGAAATGGAAAAAAAGGAAAAATTCCACCGCCTAAATCACGCGTTAGTGACACAAATATCACGCTTACACTCAGACAGCATATTGTATTATTGCGCAAATGTGTGATTTATGCCAGAAATGTGTCATATTTATGAAAGTTTTTGCTTTTTCTGTTGAGATTTAATTTTAGTGTTTAAAAGCTTAGTTATGAAATATGTTATGAAGGGCGGTGGGAATAATGTGTGAGCTGTGCTTCCCTCTCCACATCATTTAAACCTGCATCACATGTTGTTTCTCTTTTTTTATGTCCAGGACACATTAAGTGAACTTTAAGCCGACGTTCACCTGAAGTACGTCACATCTGTTCCACTTCTTTAAATGGCGTCTTTACGTTGACTTGGTTTTTATTCAACATTTACTGTTTTTTTTTTTTTTTTCCATGAGTGAGTTGTTTTTCAGCGAATTGTTCTTGTTCAAGGTGTAATTCTTTCCAAGAAATCATGGAAATCAGAGGCAGTAAAAGGTCATTTTTAGTATCTAAATGGTACACTTTCTTTAAAAGTTTTTATTTCCTGGATTGTAAAGCAACATCAGTCGAAAGAGAGATGCTGTGGCAGGTTGGATTTCAGACCTTTCAGCAAATTTGCCGAACACAGCTAGAAGCAAACGTCATTTATCACAATTTTAGATGGAACAAAGGCGATAGAGCACCTATATTAGAGAATAATATAAAGAAGCAGTAAAAGATAAGAAAGTCTACTCATAAAATATGAAGCTAAAGCAAGATCGCTTAGCTATTGAACAGGGGCGGGTCACTGAAAGTAAAGAGGAGAAATCATGAACCACCACACCCTGCACAGGATGGATGGATGGAACAGACTGAATAAAGATCGGACACCCCTACAACATAACTTCACACAGCTTGTTCTACAATAATTAAGCCATACATAGCAAATAAATCCACAGATGTGTCTTCAAGACTTGTTTCAGGAGAGTTCTGAGACGAAATGACATCCGATTGACTTGTTCTACTTTTGAAACGAGCCAGTGGAACCAGGTGGACTCCCAGGGTTCAGCTGTCAAAGGTCTTCTGATTCCATGGCGTTCTGACGCTTGTCTTCTGAAATGTTCCAGTGTTCTTCTCCCATCACACACAGATCCATAACCATGAGCTCCATATAAATTTCAAGAAATTAACAAATGAAAAACAGGCTGCGTTGATAATTCTGTTCGCCGTATATCACTGTTCACGCCCACTCGTCATTACATTACAGCCGACACGTCATTAAACCTACACAGCAATTTGACCGATAGAGGGGAACAGGTGCTGCTGTATGGGACTTTCTGCCAGTACGCTGGTGACGATAAACATGTGTGTGAAGTTTCCAAACAGCTTCTGTTTGGTTTCCGGTTGCACGACGGTCCTGAAGGTCACTGCGATACAAAAGCGGAAACACAACAGTAAAAAGCTCCAAGATAAACAAGCTTGAATGGAGGATTAAAAGGTTATTTAGAGAAGTCGAAGGAAAAGTGTCTCATGTCCCAACGTGTGTTTAATGTGCTGTAATGGGAGACTGTCAACTCTAAAGCTACTAAGACCAGCAGAATCTGGACTGGGAGTCCTGACACTCTGAAGGAAAACATGGTTATTGTGCATTATTCTGAGCATGTGCAGATAAACTACTTACCAGTAGCGAACATGTACAGTACAATCGCAGCTATTCCGTTTTCTGTCGTTAATACAGAGTCAGAGTCGGAGTAGTTTCAAAAAGTTGCACTTTTAGTGTCTCGTTGCAGCACTGTCCCATTAACAGACATCCAAAGTACAATAAATGCTTTTGAACTATGGGAGAAAACTGGATTAGCCAGGAAAAGAAACACACAGATTTTTAACTTTTCACATTTTTTTTCTCCTCAAGATCACATCCAAGAGAACCAATTGGTGTTTCCTTCCTGTTTTGTGTGTGTGTGGGATACACAAGTAATCCTTCTATATACAGAACCACCTAATTGCATAAACCATAAATGTATAGCGTGCTGCAGGTGAAAACAACCAAGAAACACTGTGGACATGAAAAGATAGTGAACAATTGATATGAAAAATTGAAAATACCAATATTTAATCAAAATGCATGCATTTAAACATTTCCATCTGTGATTTTTGTAATATTCGTGAAGTTTTTCACCTTGTTGCTCTTGCATCTCCATATTGAGGCCTGCAGAAGTCCGGATTTCGCCCACGGGCTGCGTTTACCATGTCTGATATACAGTTATACATATGAGTCAAACCTTTTCTGTGCCCAAATCTGGTGACGTGAGGTATTTTAGAACACGTGAACGTGGAGGAGGTAATCACCCATGTAATTTCCGTAAAGTTGATTTCCTGACCAGGAGAATTCCCGTAAACACCTGTTCTGAGCTCGGATGCTGCTCTCAGCAGGTCCTTCCATCCATCTTTGATATCACTTTATGCAATTGGGGGTCACATGGTGCTGGAGCGGATCCCGGCTACCTGAGAGAGGAAGCAGGTTACGTCCTGTACAATTCAGCTGAGCATCACAGGAAAAACAGAGACAGACACACTGACTCACACACACAACGTAAAACGATCCGTTCACTTTAAATGTGTAGTTTATGGAGATAAACTCACAAATACAAACAGAGAGCATGTGAGCTGAATGCATGAAAGAGCTCAAAATTCAACTCGTGTCAACCACTTCAGCATTCAGTCAAGATGAGATTCCATTATTTATATTTACACCAACATTGGAACTATTTATTTTACCATTACTGTAGTTAAGTCACAATTTGATCTCAATTATCCACATTTCTGATTTGGTGTGAGCATATTTCTGAATATATGTGGGCCGTTTAAGGTCACCAAGTCAGGTCGAATGTTTGAAGTAGATGAAGGAAAAGTCAATGCATGCACAGGGAGAACATGCAAATTCATTACATGGAATGATCAGAATGGAACCAATGCAAATTCACAGCCATGCTAACCTGCTACAAAGCAGACTCTTTTATTTATATTTACATGAACATTTTAATTAGTCAACCATCGGACTATGCTTTCAAGGCATCGTTTACTCATCGTTTTCAAGTGAAAATGGGAAACTCGGGTGGGGGGGGGGGGGGGCCTGGCCCCGTGCTCTGGGTCCGGCACCGGAGGGTGTGAGAAGCTCTGCGCTTGCCGGCGGGCCCGCCGCTGGGGGCGGCGTGCCGCACGAGGGGGCCCGGGGGTCCGCCGCCGGACCTCCGGAACCGACTCGGTGCGATGCCCGGGGCGGGCCCGCTCCGTAGGACCGCTGGGTGAGACTATGCGTCTCGGCCCCGCTGCCGAGCGGGTCGGCGGGGAGCCGGTCGGAGTGGCGGGGACGGCCGGCGGTGTGATCCGCAGTCGCCAAAGCCCGACCGGGCCTGGAGGCTGGGCCGCTGGGTCGGGGGAACCGACTGCCACGGCCACAGCGCTGGGCGCCGTGCTGGGTGGGGGCCCCCCCGTGGGTTCGGGGTTCGTGTGTGCTCTGCTTCTCTCCCTGCTTCTCTGACACCTCCGTGCTGGAGCCGCTCACTGCAGCTGGCTTACATTTCACCAAATTCGTCCGAACAAAATCATAAACGGTTGGTGTTCGGACAAATAAACGACACACTCGGGCTCTAAACGACCACTTTGTCGCCTAATTTAAAAAAAAAAAATCTCGATAAAGTTATACATTTGAACAGTTTAGAGCTAAAGTGAAATCAGCTTTAGCAGGTCGATTTCGGCTCAGCGAGGAGTGCAATGCATTGTGGGTTATTATGTAGTATGCTGTAGTGTAAACGCTGTGCATACTGTCCGATGGACTGGGTATGCAGTATGGACAGTATGGGTATGGAAGTATGTAGCAGGCAGTATGCGGTTTCGAACACAGCCATTATTTTCAAAATGTTGCCATGGAAACGCAAAAACGCTTCAGAAACGAAAACACAACAATGACGTTTTCACTTGAAACGTTGTCGTGTAAAAGGGGGCCGGAGTCACACTGAAACCACAATCTGATGCACAGTCCACCCAGGAAGGTTTCAAAAACCTGGATTTGAACCAGGGAATTTCTCATTGTGCGGCATGAGGGTGAACCACTGCACTCATCCTCTGCTACAAATAAATCCATCCTGTGAAATTCTGTGCCACATTTTACTGATTAGAAAAATCTGAATTATTTCAAAGATACTTGGTGATCAAAGACGGTTAATAAAGAAAGGCATCTTTCTCCGTGTGACCAGCCCTCTGATGCCGCGTCTTCTACCATTTCAGCAGATTTCACCACCCATTTGTCTGTTTTTTAAAGAGCTTTGCCTGATCTTAGGCAGCTTCCTTCAGTAAAGTGCTTTATAAAGAAGGATTAATTAACTGATTGATTGATGAAAAGGATCTCGTGGCACATTAGAATAACAAAAGTCGGCAAGTCTGGATTGTTGAGGGATAATGAAAAAAAAAATAGAGATGTGCTGAAAGGAGTGTCTAAAAATACAAAATACTCTCATTATCCATTAATGACAACACAGTACAGTAGTCATAGCCTATAATGCAACAGCCAAACAGAATGTCACTGGCAGGGAACACAAAACTGCAACCCTTAATAGGATTGTGCCTGTGCAGCAATTTGTCAAGCCAAAATATCCAGTATTTATGAGACAAATATAGCACAGTGGAACAAGTAAGAGAGAGAGAAATCACAAAATAGTCAATAGGATTAACCAAAGCATAAACTAAATGCTCCTTGATGTGTCATTGATAAAAGGATTTTTGATTATTCGTCACCATAAAATGCGTAGCAAGATTGTCATGCCGTCATTGTATTACTGTATCCCTTTTATCTGTATGTCAATCTCGCCGCATTAAAAATCTGGGCGCTGTTTTCTCCCCCTCCTTGTTTTTATTTTATAAATGGATTTAACACACAGTCTGCATATAGAGTGCAACGAAGACGGGGAAAAAAAAACAAGAAGACGAGAAAAGAGGAGCAGATTACCTCCAGCGCCTCGGGTCAGTGTTGTGTTAATAAATGGTGAACTTCCATAACTGTGCCTTCGCCAACAGACACAATGTCATCTCCAATTAATCCGTCTGCTATCAATACGCGACGATGTGACAGTTAGTGCGAATTAGTCACCATGAACGGCATTATTCACAAACAACAACAACAACAACAACAAATACCCCAAAGATGTTAGCAAGACTCCCAAAAAGGGAAACGTTCATGTTTGCCCATCGACACAAATGCCTCATTTAAGGAAAAAAATATCATTAAATATCAATAGAAATCCAAATAATAAAATGTGGACACACATGCATGCTAGTGATTTATGTATACATTATATTAATCTGTAGGATTATGTTTTTGACGTCACAGTTTCACATTTCCGTCTCTTCTCGGTGATCGTCTTGGCTTTTTTTTATTTCTCCTTTTTTTAATTTGTGCTAAAATAACAATAATCACAATGACAAAAGGAGCAGAACCCCAACAAGCCTGGAAGGCCAAGGAACACCCACAGTGCAAACACCAACAACCCCCCCCCCCCCCCCCTTGATCTGACTAGGAACAAAGGCCAAACACTGTATATCCCCCATCTTCCACACCTGCCCCCCCAACGGGGAAGAGTGAGTCAATGTTAGCCCATCACTAAGCGGGGATACTGCAGCACTTTCCTGAGCCAATCAATAATCTTTAAATGGTTTGAAAAAAGACAGCAGCGCTAACATTTTTTTGTGTGTACACCTGGAACTCTACTCTGTCTTTAAATAGCAGAATGGATCAGCTGAAGGAAAGACCCACCTGGTCCAGACAGTGGGTTTATGACTCTATGTGACCATGAGAAGCCCTTAAATGGATGAAAAATCATAAAAGGTCCTCTCTATTTCTTTACAGAACCTCACCGTTGGTTGCATTGGTTTTAAACTGTGACGGGGGCACCGTTTCAACTAAAAACACATCATTCTTTCAAGTTTTTAAAAACTCGGTGTTGTGTCGCGTCTGCTACTCTTCAAAATTCTGCTGAACCCCTCCCTGATGTTCCCTTTGAAATGTTTACAGTCTGCTTGGTGGTTGGGCCGGATTGGAGCCTCTTGCCGGCCGGTTTAGGCCCACGGGCCTGATGTTTGACAGCAGCATTTCTTTCTCTCTCTGTGCATATCGGGAGGGAGTGTTGATGTTACTAAACCACTTTGTTTTAAAGCTGCTAAGGTCAGTAAATAATGAAGATCGGCCTCCACCTGCCATCATCACGAGTGAGAGAAACACCACGACAAACAGCTTTTCCTCGACCGGCAAAATAAATGTTTTGAATTATTTAGCTAAAGCAAACATTTCTCCTTCATTTTGGGCTAATTATAGCCGTGCGTGTGCAGGGAGTTGCTGATTTAAGCTCCCGGGCTCTACTTGTCACAACGACTCGTGGAAGCTCCGGCGACCGGCGCGAATAATGCGTGCACTTATTTAAGAAAAATTAGCCTTTCAATCAGGAGAGTTCAGAGGGAATTCTGGGCCGTGCCACTGGATTAGGCAGCTAACATTACACCACAATGCCCGGATTGTTGTAGCAAAGGAGAGGGGGAAAAAAAAAAAAAAAGCATCCCAAATCACAGTGGTCAAATTACAGCCTGTTTTATGTTATTCAGATGATAGAAGTGGAAAATGGGGGGAATAAATGAGGGGATCAGGAGGAAAAAAAAAATTTGTAGCTCCACGGGTGAAGCCACGCTAATATTCACGGCTCCAAACTGTGAGGTAAAAGAGCCTAAATAACTGGCAGAAAGGGGTATTTAATGAGCCAACATCAAGGCCCTCATAGGCAGCGAAGTCAACATTATCAAGAGGATGCAGGTGAGTACAAGTGGATCCGAGCTGGGATGTCTGGATAGAAAACACCACGCTCCGCATTTATCTCCGCACATTTGATGGGAAGTGAGTCAGACCTAGCATGACGCCGCCGATCACCGAGCAAGCACCACGTTTCATGTCTTCTTCTTTCTTTTTTTTTTTTTTTTTTTTTTTTCCCTTTTTTTTCCAGCAAGCAGCACATTTATATGTGGAGCAATTTTTACCCTCCAGCAGGAACATACAAAACCTGGACGGGTGAAGTCACGATAAACAGGAGAAGAAATTCTGCAGCAAACCAACATGTTTTTATGAAACATTCAAGAGCCAAAAGATTAAAGTGGAATGAACTTTATTTCCTGTGTCTGGTTCATGACTTTTACAGGAAAACTTTGTGTGAAGATTCGTTTTTAATTGAAATTAATATTAGTCACAAGAATCAGACAAAACAGATGATGTTTAATAGCAGGGATGTTCAGAATAGGAAGATTTTTTTTTAGGAAATTTTGAGCAATAGCAACAAATACTGATAGTGGTATCGGTACTGGTACAACCCTCAAAATAAAACAATATTTATAGATCTTTTTCTTTATTTTCAAGAAGCTAATCGAAACCCTATTAAAACATCTTTTTGTATTCTTGCTCTTTTTTGACCGCAACTTTTGTCTTCAGCCGCGGCTCCTTGTTGTGGCCTGTGTATCAATGTGTGTGACTGTGTTTGACCTTTAGCAGACCGATGACCTTTCCAGGGTCTCTCTAACCTCTGGATTGCATCTTCACCAACATATACGTGCAACTTTGTGAAAGCAACTGGTAACTTGTTTCAGCACCTTGGTAACTTGAGTTGTATAAATTGGTATATGAAGATGGATGGATGTTAAAACTGAAGAAAAAAGAAAGGTAAAGAATGAAACCCACAGATGAACAGAATAAACATTCTCAAAGAATTTCGGTGCATAAAAAAAGTGAAGTTGCCAATAGACTCGACCAGAGTGGATGGGCAGCACTCCCAGCAGTCACAATGAATGTTTCCTGGCAACAGAGTCCCTCGGCGTTCAAAATAACAGTCCTGAAACAACGCTGCTGCTCATCACCTCACATATCAAATCCAGTTTATTATCAGTCGGTTGACTTTTTCACGCAGATATATCGATTGTCTTCCCCGTCAGATGTGTCCCTTCAGGTGCAGAGCTTGACCTCCTTCCGTTTCATCTTCCACAATCTTAAATGTTACGCTGACGACATTTAATTCTACATCTCGAACAGCATAGTTTCTCACCTGACTTACACCATCACAGAAATCAAACTATGGATGAGCAATAACTCCCTCCAACCAAACTGTAACCAATCAGATCAATCAAAAACAAAAAAGGTCCATGTAATGATAATTTTTCAACAGCTTGAATGTTAATTCTGTTGCTCATTTTAGCATTGGTTAACACTGGGGCTAGCTGCTCATGAGCTGACCCAGTAAAAACAGCTCCATTATAAAATTGCTCGATGAGGTGGGTTAATGTTAGGTAAACAGGAGGCCAGTGAAATATGTCAGATAACAATTAACAAATAACAGCAACATGTCTTCTAATGACAACTGGATATTTAGGATGCAGAGCAGGGAACAAACTCGCATACGACCACTTCAAGAAAAACATTTCGGTATTGACCACTTTATTAGTATTTCCCAACACCTGTGGGACCTGGAAGTGAATAGTAAGGTGAAGCAGAGCCTAATTTTTTTCCTCCAGAGGTTCCTGGTAAAGATCCTTCAGGTGAACAGGTCAGTAACAAAGACGTTCCACAGGGATGAACAGTGTAAGTGGTGGTCACAACTCAACTTACTGAAATGTATTTAGATAGATAGATAGATCCAGATTAACAGAGTGGAGCATCAGCTGAAGCAGTCGCTCTCCGTCTTTGGCACATTTCCTCCACCATGACGCCATCAGCTCTGGTGGTTTTGAGATAAACCAGGTCAACTGAAGCTTCCCTGTGGCTTGTGGTGAGTCTTTGTCTTATACATTATATAGTCACAGTGTGCCTCTGTTGTCTGCATGCTCTGCAGTCTCCTGCTGCCCCCCCGCCCTCCCCAAGACTTGCTCCCGACTTGCCCCCGCCTTTTTTTTTATACCCCTCATTGCGTTCGCAGCTGCAGGTGGCGTTTCCGTACAATATTTAACAGATTCACACATGCCTTCAACCCACCCACCTCCTCACCCCCACCCCCACCCCAACCCCTCCACCTTCTCCACCCCCTCGCCCTCCCAGCGGGTCCCCGCATGCCGTTTGAGCTCCGAACAGCATTAGCATCAGTCCAGTGTAAATAACATGAAGTGGCAACTCATAAATAGTTAATGATGCAAAAAATCCATGAAGTCGCTCCCTGGGCTCGGCGAGCTGCCGGTTGCAGCGTTTCCTGGAGGGTCTTGTGGGGGCGCCCCGTGTTAGTTTGAATCATTGCCGGTGCCGTGACGAATTCACAGAGCGATTAGTAACAGGTGGTAAAAAAACGCCACAGCAGGTTATGGGAGGGAGGCCCATATCAGGTAACTCTAAATGTTTGCGCAGCGTGTCGATGGAAGCAGACGTGAAGAGCGAATCAGCCACCAGCGCTTTGTTTGCGAAGCTCAGAGGAGCGCCGGACGAGCTGCAGGCCTGCACAGCGAGGGGCTTCGACTGGGATCCACGGCTGCTATAAATAATGCAAGAGGTCCAACCTCAGTTCAACTTCTGCCATCTGATAGTCAGATCAGTCATGTCTGTGCCCTATGTAAGGACATATTAACGCTGAATGAACTGTACTTACACATTCCAGTGGAACTACAGCAACTCAGGAATCATTATTGTAAAGAAACCTCAAAAGGCAAAAGTGATTCATGGAGTTCCACAGGGTTCTGTGTTAGGACCCTTCCTAAAATATGCAAAATTGGAAATATGAAGCATCATTTAACTTAAAGTAGCATTAAGTTCTGCACCAAAACAGATATGCACGCTTATTCAATAGTACAAATCTCACTTTGTAAATATTTATGCTTTTATCTGGTGGAATCAATATTTAGTGATCATCAAAAGCAACATTCTAGCAAGAATAGCCCCTCATAGCAACTGATGGTCCTGCAGTATTGGTGCACAACTGTAAGCTTCTTGGGTGAACTAGCTATTGGCTTTAAGGTTCCAGTTTCACGGTGAGCTAATGTGTGCTCACTAGTGTCCAGTGTAGCTAGCACAGGCCTGGATTTAAAAAAAATACCCATTTTAGCTCACGACCATTCAGTTTAAAACCCACATTTGTTTGGTAGTCGGCCAATGAGGGAGTTCATGTCAAGTGGAGTCTGGGTTAGCATTAGCATTGTGACAGTCGATCCTCCAGTCATCGTCATTGAGTAGTAAAAGTTAGCTTGCTGTGATGATGTTAAGGTCGTAGCTGCAAGGCGACGACAGCAGGGTGAGCTGCAGATATTAAATCATTTCCTGGGAGGCGGCTGTGATCAGGGATACATTACAGCTCATGCAGGTGTTCCTAATATTGAGCCCACCGCCCTGTACTCTCCTCTGAGCATGAAAAATGTATGCGTGGTCTTCGAGTGCTTTCACAGGGAGGCGATGGAGGGCTGCCAGTTTGGAGGCTGCAGCCAAAAAACACAAGGAGCCTCCATCGAGGGAAAGGAATAAATAAATGAATAAATAATTGAGTGAATAAATAAATAAATGCAGGAAAGGAGTCAAACTTCACTCCTTCTCTGCCCCCTCCTCCTTCTCTCGTATCCCCCCCCCCCCCTCGATGCAGCACATTAGTTTCATCGCCGAATTGGATCTCCTCATGCACGCAGCGAGTTTCCCCATCAGCTGCCTGCCTGTCAGTGTGAGGACGCTGATTCGGGGAGGGGAAGGAGGCTGGGGAACAGCTGCTCTCGCAACAGCCAATAATAACGCCAAAAAAAAAAAAAAAAAAAAAAAGCAAGAGAAGAAGAAGAGGAAGAAAAAAATGACTAACCTTAAAAACCGCGGAGATGGGACTAAATTGGGAACGCGTACAGCTTCGGCGGGAATTGTCTCCCTCCCTGACAAGCAGCTCATTGCGTTTCCCATCATGCATCTGATCGGTCATTCAGAAACACAAAACACAAATAAGTCAAGTCGACCATCTGCTTGTTAGCGGCGCCTATAAAAGTGTTTTCAGATAAACAATAAAAATGACTTTGACGGAGGAGGAAGGAGGGGGGGGAGAGAAAAAAAATTAAATATTTTTTGTGTCATCGAAAGGTAAGGTTCCGTCAGAAAAGAGGAAGGAAAAATGCACCAAAAAAAAGGTCTTTAATTTATTACGGCAGCACTCGTGTTGTCCTCATTTTCTAAATCAATAATCAGCCCAGCATGCTTCATTAACAGTGACCAATCAGAGACAAGCTGGGGGATCTCATTTTTACAACATGAGCATTCTGAAGACATAAACCATCTGCTACTTGTAGGAACAGAAAAATCAAATTAATCCATTCTTATCATGCGTTCGGATTTTTAAAGCAATTAAAGACGCTCTCGGTCTAATCGCGCGCGCCCGAGTAGCTCGGCGACGCGAGGAGGGGGAGTCGAACTCCGAGGTGAACTTTCCCAGGGTTTTTGGAAACTTTACAAGTCTGGCGCACTCCAGTGAGCCGTTAGCCCGTACCGTACAGATGTTGGCAACAACAGTGAATTCTTTATTAAGCATTTAATCATTGCGCAAACCCAGATTTCCCATAACAGAGAGAAGGGAGGAAAGAAAAAAACCCTTCAAAAATCATCTACAATGTTTTCTTGTTTAATATAAGAAACAAACAGCTGCCAACCAACTGGCTTTAAGATTATATGAAACCTCCATGATGAACTAGGATCTTGAGTTTACCTTAATTAAGCTCGGGGAGTTCTTGTAGGCCCAGAATGCTAATTTGAGCTGGAGCATGACGCAGAGGACAGCCCCCCCCCGGATGAGGGGGGGTTTGGGGGGCCCGGGCATCGGACCTGTGCAACCGCAGCTTATTACAGCCCGACGCCGTCCAATTAAGGCTGAAATATAGACGAAACAGCCACACTTGACTTCCTCACCTGTATCGTTAACCTGCAGAACGTACATGGAGAAACTGTAAATCTGTCAGCGCCAGCAGAACTCTGGATGGATTCCTCTTTTTTTTTTTTTATGCATAAGCACTTGAATTAAAAGAAAAACAACCTGCATGTTCGTACAAATGAGTCAATCTTTCACCTGGAGTTCGGGAGTCCAGGGAACAAGTGTTTCTGAGTGACTGACAAGGAGCTGACCAGGACATGTGACTAGAACGATGAGGGATTGAATTAATAAAGCCATTTGCTGGTTTTTGAAACACGTACATTTTTTGTATATCTTTGTTTTTTAACACAATGAGCTTGCAGACATGCAGTGAAATCCTTCTGATAGTTAAAGGGGAACGGTCGTTTTTACAATCTGGACTTTATTTCACATTCGTCACAACAACATTTACGCACCCGTTTGACTTTCGTGTGATTTGCAGTTGGTTCGGAGATAATTAGATGCTCCCATATCCATATAACGGCAGCGGGCGGGGCACCGACATGCAGCCGTTACAGACGCTCTTTTCTCTTATGTTT
Source organism: Salarias fasciatus (assembly GCF_902148845.1). Taxonomy (NCBI): domain Eukaryota; kingdom Metazoa; phylum Chordata; class Actinopteri; order Blenniiformes; family Blenniidae; genus Salarias; species Salarias fasciatus. Next base: position 29,929,009 of record NC_043755.1, on the reverse strand, counting down.
GTTGTGGTGTGGTAGATACATGTAAATTTATTAAGTCAGCATCACTTAGCGCTATTGGGAAGTCTGTAAACCGGCTAGATTGAGCTACTCTCCGGGAACTCTGAAGCGATGATGTCATCACACTGCGCCGTGGCGCACTGTGTTTGTTTACATGGAAGTAGCGTCTCTGCTCTGCTGTCAGACCACGGCATCTCGATCGGCTTTTTTAGGCAGTCAGAGTTTATTTTCAGCTGGTTGTAACTTTGGTACAATGGTCTGAGTGTGCATATATCCTGGCTGTGAAAGTAAAATGACCAGCTGGACGTCACTGAGCTCACAGGCTCCCACTTCGTGACCGGGATTTATTGAAGCTATGGCTAATAGCGCTCAACACGGACCCCAGCATCAAAGTTCAAACTTTACCACATTTGGATTATCGGGTGTGCAGTGCCCACTTCACATCGGAGGACTTCTTCCCAGTTCAGGAAAGAAATGAAGGCCAGAAGATCCAGAGAATGAACCTCAAAAAGAATGCCATTCCAGCGGCTGCAGGAGGAGAGCAGGTCGAGGTAACATGAAGCTATGCTATTCATTTTTTTCTTTACTAATGTCTAGAGGCTGGGATGTTTACTGTTTAGTTCATTTGAGCAACAACAAAGGATGATACAAGTATATCTGTCAATGACAAGAGTTGTACATAAACAGTAAAATATTCTGTACACTGTTGCTCAAAAGGAGTAGGAACAAGTTTATAACATTCTAGCCAACTCTAGACATTAGTAAAGGAAAAAATGAATATTATTAGCATCACGTTACCTCGACCTGTTCTCCTCCTGCAGCCGCTGGAATGGCATTCTTTTTGAGATTCATTCTCTGGATCTTCTGGCCTTCATTTCATTCCTGAACTGGGAAGAAGTCCTCCGATGTGAAGTGGGCACTACACAACCGATAATCCAAATGTGGTAAAGTTTGAACTTTGATGCTGGGGTCCGTGTTGAGCGCTATTAGCCATAGCTTCAATAAATCCCGGTCACGAAGCCTGTGAGCTCAATGACGTCCAGCTTGTCATTTTACTTTCACAGCCAGGATATATGCACACTGGAACCATTGTACCAAAGTTACAACCAGCTGAAAATAAACTCTGACTGCCTAAAAAAGCCGATCGAGATGCCGTGGTCTGACTCCAGAGCAGAGACGCTACTTCCATGTAAACAAACACAGTGCGCCACGGCGCAGTGTGATGACATCATCGCTTCAGAGTTCCCGGAGAGTAGCTCAATCTAGCCGGTTTACAGACTTCCCAATAGCGCTAAGTGATGCTGACTTAATAAATTTACATGTATCTACCACACCACAACAAACATAAGAGAAAAGAGCGTCTGTAACGGCTGCATGTCGGTGCCCCGCCCGCTGCCGTTATATGGATATGGGAGCATCTAATTATCTCCGAACCAACTGCAAATCACACGAAAGTCAAACGGGTGCGTAAATGTTGTTGTGAGGAATGTGAAATAAGGTCCAGATTGTAAAAACGACCGTTCCCCTTTAAGCATGTGTTCAGTTTCAACTGTTATTGACTCTTTTAGAGCTGAATTCTGCAGCAGCTGTAATAGTGGACAAATATAGAGTCAAATATATACTCAGATTCTTCAATGGGATGAAATATTGATTTAACTTGTAATTCTGGTCCAATAACAAAACCAGAGTTTCATCCTGGCTGAAGCATACAAAGTTATTTACCATCTAAAACACAGGAATAGATGTACTAAAGGATTATTGATTAGAACACAGGTGATATTCAGATGTGGGAAAGCTGGTTTGCTAAAAAGAAGTAGTAAGGATTTAGTCTAAAGTAACTCCTACCTTCTATTTAACGTGTGCTTTTGTGAACATGGTGCATTGGATGCAGGTTCCAGGTCACGCAAGAAAAAGGAAGCAGTGATGGAGAGACGCAGCTGTTGCTCCTTTTATTTGAAAACTATATCAGATATTTGCTGAAATTAACCTCATATTTTTACTTCGTGAGCAATCATTTCCTGTATTGCATTGTTAAAGCTAAATTTAGATTTAATTGCAGCAGCACAAATACACTAAAAGCAGGATTGTGAGTGTGCACTTTAGTACTATTTATGGAGGATCTTCGTAAATCAAGACCATAATATCTAAAATACAGTTCAAAACAGGATCAGAAGTCAGTAAAATAGCTATCTAGATATAAATGTGTATCATCTGCATATCACTGGAAGCTCATGACACTTTAAGATTATAAAGTGTATGGAATGATAAATAAAATGTTCTCTTTGTTTTCAGACAATTATTGAGCAAAAAAATGTAACTTTCTAGTATCACAAGCTGAATTGTCCCTGATCTGTGATAAGTCGTGTGCTGATGCATGGCTTTTATCCAAAATTCTTACACAGCACAGTTTTGTTTTGTTTTTTGTTTTTTTCCAGTCACAAGATATGCTGGGCTTTGCATTGCACTTCCTTTTTATTCCGCAATGATTATTGAAATTATCAAGGCTGTATTTCCACTTTAGCCCCTCTCCCTCCACCCCAGTGCAATTTCCATGTGCACTCACATTTGTGGCCCCAGTTGAAATTCATGAAGTCCCCCCAGTGCGAGGGGGGCTCGCTGGGCTGGCGACCGAGCCAAGAGCGCAATGAGCTCATTGTTACGCTCCGACTGCTGCTCTCGATTTCAGAGCTATCAACAGCTGTCGATCGGAGATGTCCTGGACCCCGTCCATCAATCACAGCCCCCCCCCCCCATCAACAGGAGACAAAACAAACAAGAGTCAGCCAAATGTACGGCCCGGAATTGAACCAGGTGCGACAGAAGCAGCGGCGCTCACTTGTAAGCCTGACTCAACTTCTGCTGAAAGGGTCAAAAGTTGAGGTTTACATGTCGGTCCCACCAGAGCACCGCAGCGACGCTGCCAGGCGGTGAGTTCCACTCATTCAGGTCAGCCATGCTGAAAAAAAAAACGGGAATGAACTCGCTTCTCTGGAACGGTGGATCATCTCAGACGGAGGACGGCAGCCGGTAACAGTCTTGTGGAGTCGAGTCGGTGGAGAGTAACGGTCACCAGCCTCCTACAGCTACTCCCCAACAAATTCAATTACACAACAATTAAACCTAATAACATACATTGTCAATTCATTGACATTTGCAATATAGAATTTTTTTGATTGAAAAAAGTACTGGCAGTAGTTTATGCTAAGCTAACAGGTTCATGTGATTTTCATCATTTGAACAGGTTTGTGTTGTTTGGAACTGAAGTAAGGATCAGAAGTTTTGCTTTTATTGAGCGGAGATGCGTTTTCTCAGGTGGCCCCTCCACGTCTTTTATTTGTGGATTTTATTGAGAGACATTTTCTGGTTCTGAGTTACAAGCTTGTATGAATCTCTTCTCTTGCTCGTTTCCCTGACTTGGTTTCTACATGGTATCACATTCATTTTTGCCCTCTATTCAATCACTTTCTGTTTAACTCAAACAAATGAACATGGAAACAATGCCGCCTCCATCAGATCATTATTATATAAAAAGTCTAATGCATGTAAAACCTTCATTATATTATTCTGAGTTGATTACCTGTATAAGCAAAACTGACAAATCAATCTCTTTACCTGAGCAAGTCAGGTAGTCAATCCGTCAGTCAGGCCTTTTGCTTTATGTGCAAAACAGTGAAGGAGCCTTGATCCCTGTATTTCCAGACTATGTGACTGTTTCTCCCCTGGTGTTAGCACTTGCTTTAGGTTCTCAGACCACAAGCGGAGAGCTGTGAAGTGTGAAATGACACCAAAGCACAGCAATCCTTTGTCTTCTCCAGCATTTCGGCCGATCAGATCATATGTGGCGAGGTCCGACAGACTGTTTACACTTGTTCACTTTGGCTTAACCACTTGAGTTTGGTTTCGTCTCGGCTGGCTAAGAAGGACGGAAATGTTTCAAGAGCGACTTCGGATCTTTGGGCTGTTCTAACTTTTGTAAATGGCAAAATCAGTCGTAACATGGAATGCACCACAGGCGAAGACAATAAAGGACTACCGTCAGACAGAGCGCTAACGGCATTTGGGTATTACTTATGGCATATCTTCCTGCTACGCCACTGTCCTGGAGCACATTCACAACATTGTGGTCAGATCCCTTCCAGGCCATTATGGGAAGAGGTTTGAGAGCCTGCTCACACTTGTTTTTAGGGCTCGCCTCTTGTGATCTGATCACTCAAAACGCATTTTGTTACCAGGTGTGAACAGACCCTGAAGTCACATCCATCAAAAAATGTCTTGTTCAGTCAGTAACATGTGATACTAAGATGTTTCTGTAGCACCAGTCTTTTGTCATACAGGGGCATCTTGTGGCCCAACATGGTATGTTTCCGTACGTTTTGATATATAAGTGGCATGACCAGCCAAACACCTAAAACAAAGCGCTGGAACTCCAGAAAATGGCTGCGATGCTTTGTAGAGTTTGCATGTTGTCCCTGTGTGTGGTTTGTCAGGATCTTTGAACTCTTTCCAAATTGCTTGTGAATCAAATATGCTTCATTTGTAACCGTGAACGCTTTTTAAAATGATTCAAATAAAAGATGAGATTCTTCAATGCAGAACATCTAGATCAGAAAAAACTGAAGAATTTTTATAACCTCAGGAGTTTATGATAAACTGCATAGTAATGATTTGAGATGTGTTATTAACCTGCATGTCTTCCTTCTTTGTATGTTCTTGCTCTACAGCAGTTACGTCTTATTCCTCGTGCGTACAGTATGTACCTCAGCTGCCTCAACATGCATTTCAGCAGTAAATAACAGGACTCCTACAACTGCGGCCAAAGTTGACAGCAGACTGCCGGAAACACATGGGCTGTTATCGGGTTTGATATGCATTCAGGGCTATTTTGATACTCAATTACCACTGCAGTGGTATTCTATTTGTAGCAAAAATGCAACACATCTCCTTATTCCAGATGTTCAAATGTGAAGAGGTTTCTTCTTTGTAAAGGCTTTACCAGTGGTTTGTGAAGCAATACCGTGCAACTTACAAAGAAAAAAATAAAAGTGAATAATTATCATATTTTCACTGACACGGACTGTGATGTTGCATCAGGTCATTACATTAGACAACATTAGACAGAGGAACAGTAATGCCAGTGTATGGATCCTGCTAACAGAGTGCAGGTAAATAAATTATCACCCGATCCTACCCTGCCACGAACCCCTTCCACCATCTGTTAGCATCAAAACTATATGACACAAGGATACATAATTAATAGTTAAACAACAATCTAATTAAAACGGACAAACTGGATGCTCCTGCCATCAGGGAGCCATAATTACGAGCTAAATTTTAAGCTAGAATGAAATATTTAAACAGGAAAATTATCTTTCACTCTCCAGTCTTGAATGCATTAATATGGATATGTGAAGTGCATTCGAAGTGGGACCTACAAGATGTAATTTTCCTTCATCAAAGCGGTAACTAATTGTTAAGTTTGCCGCCGTGCCATATGTGCAGCGCGTTGCTGGATGAGAAATGCAAAACAGGCTTTCTGCCGTTAGTAGACTTTTACCTTTTGCGGGTATTAGCTCCGTCTGAAAAGTCAACAGTAGGGAGAAACCGGCGCTTTCACGACTCCGGCAGCTGCCTCGTGCACGCCCGCCTCGCACACCCGACCCGCCCGACCCCGGCTTCTTTCACTCACACCTTTAAACGTGCAGAGCTTTACCTCTCGGCTTTACAGTGGAGCTCATATGGGTGTGTGCAGATGCACGCGCACGCACTAACACACACACACACACACACACACGAGGAAAGACGCTCGCAGAGGGTAACATGATGTTTCCCCGAAGGCCCATCAATTCCTATGTGGAGCAACCGCAGATTCCAGAGCCGCCATCAAAATCCAAACAAGATCCGTCAGCAATTAAGGGAATACGGGGGGACATTAGGAAGACGAGCTGCTATCCGTCCTACATTCCCATTCCCCGCACAGCGGGCAGTGGGATGAGTCTGGCATGGAGTCACTCATGGAAGACCCACGCATACCCTGGGTCATCTATATTCCACCCATGTTATGGCAATATTGATATTGGCAGGCAGGCTGATGATATTGGGTACGTAATGATGCAATTAAAACAGGAGCCATTTTACTATTATTGGCAAGAATGTGTGTGTTGTCCCCCCCTGCCACCACCACCCCCTCCCTGCCCATTTTAGGAGGCAAATATGATTTGGAAGCAATGCAGAGAGATCCGGAGAGAACCCACTCGTAATAAAGGAATTCATCTTGTCATATCAATGTCGTTTTTTAGTTTGTCTGTTAATGCAGTTTATTAGAGAGAGGAACTTCTCTCTCTCTCTCTCTTTTTTGTTTTGCATATTTACATAAACCCATCATGCATGCACCGGTCCATGTTCCCTTTGAATCACAAAGTACAGCACCATAATTCACCTTGCAACAAACCATCGAGCCGAGTCTTATGCTTTGCTTAACTGCACTCAAGTCGAGAATCAAATATATAACGAGGGAGAAATGCTTGTTTTATCCATTATTGAAGTCATCTGCAAAGATATGAGATCTGAAAAAGAGCCCAGAATGAAAGAAAAATGCAAATCAGTCCAATAATATTGGTTTATGCACAGGTTATATACCTTGGAAATAAAAGACCTGAATGCTTTTAGAGCCATATGTTGCTTCTTTGTTCCAAGAGGGGAGATGCATTCATGTCACTTATGTTTCTGATTAGCAAAATGATTTATGCCACAATCACTCAAAAATTCAGACAGCGAATGTGAAAATGCATTGTGACTCCACCAGATGTGCACAATAAAACAAGATTCCCATTGTAATCTGGGGTACTTAGTTTATATGAAGCTAATATAAGGCACACTTGGATGTGGCAAAGTCACTCTTTTTAGAATTTGACTATAAATGATTGGAAATAAATTGTGTGTTTTATGCTGGATGGCATGAGTGGGTTGATAAATTAGGAACAGTTTTGTACCCTGACTTATCTACAAGACAAACCTGGTGGAGATCACAGGGATTAATTGCTTCAGAGGTGTGGAACGCCGCTTTCCCATTCTTCCCTGCGCATTCTGTGCCTAAACAATGATTAATCACCCTTTAACTATTCTCCGGAGGACGCCGGCATTTGCCAAGCCTGGCCTTATCCGCCGAAATCCGCCTGTGCAGGTTGGGGAAGGTACTTGCCAGGTACAGTGAAGGCAACCTGTCCTCATCCGTTATCAGATTAGGGAAGTGTCAGGGAGCAGACGCACAGGAGCAACGCTGTTGTTCCTCGCAGATCCCAAACCACCGCCCGACAAGTCCTGCTACCCCCACAAAAACACAACCCCCCCCCCCCCCAACCCCCCTCCCCCTCCCCGGCTTTATTTCCTCTCCTCGCAGCCCCGGCTCACCCCGCCTCAGCTGCCACTCAATCCAAAACCGTCGGCTCTGTCAACCCGTCCCAGCCAATCACGCGAGCCGGCTGCTCTGGCAGCGCGGCGCCGCTGCTGATCCTCTGCCAGCAGCGAGTCGGACCAATCCAACTTAGGTGGAGGTTTTGTTTTTTTTTTTTTTAAAAAAAGAGAGAAGCGTCCTTTAAAAAGACTTGTCTTATAATTAGCACTTATTTGCTATTACTGAGCAAAAGACTTTTGATGTGCCAGGAGAATAAAGTGAGTCTCAAAGTAGGACCAGAGGACTGTTGTATTTCCACCCTGAAGGCCTGAATCAAAATCCGATCCTGCGTTTGGATGTTTTTTAAATGTGTTTTCACCATTTTCTGGTTTCACTATTAACACTGGGGTTGGCGATCTGAATGAGATACATTTTTTTAAATACTGGTTAAAATGATCTTTATGACCCGATGCGAAGCAATTCATAGCGTGTTTTTAAAGTAGTTTGGAAAACATCCGCTATCTACAGCAGGAGTAAAACGGGAAAAACAGCAACCAATTGTCTTGTCGGGACACCTTTTTTTAAACCAATCAAATCCCTTCGCCGTTCGACCTGCCCCCTGCGCGTACATGTCAATGGCGTGCACTGACCCTGGCTCAGCGCGCGCGTAGAAGGACGGAGCGTCGTTGCAGAATGGCGGAGATGAATGTTTGGGGCTTTACTCACCGTTGAGTGCGCCATAACTTGGCGTAGTGCAAATAAAGAAAAACGAAGAAACGAAGCGCCGAGCACAGCGGTGCTCGTGCATGTAAGCGGGGGCGTCCGAGCTCCCAACGGGAGCTCCTCCAATGGGGTGGGAGCTGGGCGGAGCTGGGCGGAGCCTTGGGGAGATGCTACATTGGTGCTACATGCTAGTTTTCCAAGATCGCCAACCCTAGCTTTAAGTTTGATCAAATCTAAAATTATCTCAGAGACACTTTTGGAATAATCCAAGGCCAAAATACAAAGTTATTATAATTGTCATTAATTAAGTGTTTTGAAGTTTATGGTTCTTACTGAACCCTCCAGCACCTTAGCTTTTTTTATTTATTTTTTTGACAAAAGGTAATAAACACAGTAAAAGCAGGAAAATAGAAAAATATATTATTTAGGTTTTATGAATTAATGAGGTTCAGTGATTAAAACACTATTTTCCTTAATGAAAGTGTTGAGTCAGAATGGTTTCTTTTAAATTTCTTTGGGATACATTCAGTATCTGGCATCACTGCTGAGGAAAATGGATCAATAAGCACCTCCTGAAGCGTTTGGCGATTAGTTCAGGAGCACTGAGGTATTCCTCCTCCAGTAAACATTGAAATGGTAAAATATACTAAATAAAACCATATACTCCCTTTGAAGATACCACTTTTTATGATGCTAATGCTAACAGTTGGCTAGCAGCTCTCCAAATGTATTCACTAAAGCCTCAATGATTATAGCGGTGTCCTGCAATAAAGTCATGTAAAACTTTAAAAAAGTGTCATTATGTGATTAATTCTTTATTGGTTTATGGAAAACACACTATTAGGACAAAACTGGGAATTCACAGAGAAGTCACTGTCTGTCCAGGAAGAGGCGGTAATCAGAGCGCCGTGCTCGTTCCCTGGACGCCACATCCAGCCGTGATCATGAAGCCGCCGCTGCTGCTGCTGCGTCAGAGATATGCGAGGAGCTGCGATGGGAGCGAAGGACGGCGTCAGGTGATGTCCGTATAAAAGAGAGACACTAAAGGACGGGGTTGAGGAGGGGGGATTGGATCAAACCCAGGACCTCCACCCAGGAGACCAACTTTTATGTCCGTGTGAAAATAAGGGCGTTATCGCGTTAGATTTAATTAACGTGTGCTGTGCCCGAGCGCAGGCCATTCACATCCCAGCTCTCTCGCTGGGCACTATTCACTTTTATGTTCTGCTCCTGTTTATGGATTAACAAAAACACAGTAAAAAAAAATAAAATAAAATAAAAATAGCCCAAACCAATGTACTTTCTACAGCTTACTTAATGAAAAATGTATGATATACTGCAAATTACTGCTGCTTTTGTCTTGTGTGGACAGATGAAAACTCTCAAAGCTTATGTTTTAAATCCAGGTGTCAAACAGGTCAGGTGAGGTATCTGTCGATGCAAACTTCACAAGCACTACTATTTATCACTTGAAACTGAAACTTTTCTGCTCAATCCCGATGCGTTGAGCAGATAAACGGATTGCGTGTCATTTCACCTTGCAGCACAAAACGCATCACATAGCTTCTGGCTGCTGGATGGAGATAACTCTGAAGCTAAGCAGACACTTGAAAACTGGCTGCTGCTGTTTGGACGTATGCTTGCAGGGACTGATGCTATGTTACAGCTCATAGAGCGGGAGAGAGAGAGAGAGAGAGAGGGAGAGAGAGCTTCTCTCAACACAGGCCTGGTGTCACGCATACATTACCCACAAGGCCAACTTCTTAGAGGGAAAAACTTGGCCGGTACCACGCATCAGACCCTCGCCTGTCCTCAAACCTCATCTGTCATGCAAAGAAGCAGATGTGTGGGTGGAGAGCTGGCTGCACACGCAGCTTTCTGAGGGAAACTGTCCATACAGAGGAATGTTTTTAATACGTCTGTTGATTATTTTATCAGTAACGTGTTTATAAGTGATTACGGTTATGAAATTAGCAACACAGCTGCAATAACCGGAGTTTCAGTGGTGTTGTTAGTTTCAGGTGAATATGCAACGTGCAGCAATATTGTCGGCTCTTGCGATAATTTGCAATAAATACACACACTTGCGCGGATGATGTTAATGTCTTTGTGCTTTTTTTGTTCTTAGTGAAACAATTTACGAATTCTGACTCTCTTATTGACCTAGCGGGCTGCAGCTTGAGTCGTGAGGCTTCGTCTGATTGGAAACGCCGGTGAAGTGCATCAAGGTATAAATCCTCTCAGTTCAGAATGTATATTCTGCACACTGGTGTCAGGATAATGATAGTCGGCTTCTTTTGGAGAACATGGAAACAGAAAACTGCCGCCTCGCTCATCTCTCGTTCATGAAACCAACTGCTAGCTTTACAGTCAGCATCACGCTAAACTCCTGTTTACTAACTGAATTTGAACTTGTTCTTCTTTGAGACAACGTGAAAGAGTCACATCACATTAGCATCAGCTTCCCTCTGCACTGACTGCCAGTCGCACTGCTGCTTGTATAATGGTGGTTTATCTCAAATCCCAACATCCAGGTTATAGAGCATCTTCCTCCCTCCATTCCTCCAGCTGAATGGACTCTATGCACAACTTCACCACTTCCTGAACTTCAGGAGGCTCCTTGTTTCCTGTCTTTCATGATAGGACGAGCTGATTAATGCAGGTGTGTCTGACCTCTATAACAACTTCAGACACACCTGGATTAATCAGCTCATCCTATCATGAAAAACAGGAAACAAGGAGCCTCCTGAAGTTCAGGAAGTAGTTGAGTTGTGCATAGAGCCTATTTAATGAGTGACGCAGAACTGAAGGCTCAGCCAATGTTACACAGCAATGCCACAGCAATACAGCTATGTGCACATAAAAGTACTGCAAGAATGACCACTCACTGTAAATTTAAAGAAACAAAAATGCTTACAACTGGTCAGTTAAACGGTTAAACATATGACTCATATAGGAACTAATCGTGCGCTGGTATTTTATCCAGCTGCGGTCATGCAACTGTCAACCACTAGTTGGAGCTACAGAGCCGTCTCACAGCAGTCCGCCTCCACATGGCAGCACTAGAGTACGGGACAGTTTGAAAAGGTGCAGCTCAGCATTATATTCAAGTTAGCGTGTAGGCTATGTTGGAAAAAATGTCATATAACAGATTCGAGTTAGCCACACCAGTTTGATGTTGTTAAAGCTCTTATCTCACCCATCCTGCTGTATTAAAGCCTTAAAGCTTTCAGGAAGTTCACTGGGTCTGCAGGGCCTTGAATATACGGAGCAGTGGTGCTAAGTTGCTAAATGCTAACCGCCACAGTGCACCACAGTGCAAAGCTTAATGGTTCAACAACATTTAAAATCCTGTTTTATCATTGAAGACTGTGATTAAAGACTCCAAATGACTCTTGTAACACATTATGAACATAACAGAGGAAATGTTAGCGGTAAATTGTTTCACGTTTATGAGGTAACATTTTGAAAATGATGTCCGTTTACACCGCAATGGCAGACACACTCAAAACAATGCAGTTAGCATGTAGGGACACACATTTTGTTTTTCTATATGGCTCCACACATTGTTGTCATGTAAACAGACGACCATAACAGAAGGAACGTTCAACCATGTCTTATTTAATCAATCCACCAGATCACTGTGCACGCTAGTAGAAATGGAAGTCTGATGTTTTGGAGTTCTCTTGGTCAGATCTTGGTATTTCCAGTTATTACCATCAGGCCTTTGTTACTTTTTAAGCAATATCTCAAACTCCTCGAATTCCAGTGAATTTTCTACGGGGCCAATCTCGGAAAGCGACAGAGTTGACGTGATGGACTGACTTTAGTCGGAGGGGTTAAAAATAAAAGTTTGCAGTGCTGTGTGGAAATGAATAAATAATGAGAAAGCATAAAGAAGCCATATTTAATCAGGGTGAAAGAGTCTCGGAGAGATTATAGTGACTCATGGATCCCGATATAGAACAACAGGGGGAAGAAAATCAGCAAGACCTCATCTAACCTGAAGATTCATGCAACAACGTTCCTCTGGTCAGTTTGCAGAACGAGGTTATCCTTTGAATATTTCATGCCACCTGCAGCGAATGCCTGTTTGCACTAATGCAGGAGGCAGATAAACAGGCTGCCGGTCCCCTGATGATATTTTTCATGACCGTGGCTGGTAAGTGCAGGCTTTATCTTCATATCAACTCAATATCTCAAATGGATAAGTTGTGTTGCCTCGGATTTGCGTTGGAAGAGGAGTGAGGCGTGAAAGCTGCGGTAAAGACGGGGGACACCTCCCACTAATGCTGTTTGAGTTTCCCGGAGGCCCTGAGGGGCTGCCTCCGTCTCTCTGCTCCCCCTTACAGATGGACCACACTGCACCGCCGTCTACTTAATGCTTCCCTGCTCCTCTATCAGCTGTCAAATGCAATGTTATCACTCCAGCATACAACAGAACCTGCAGTAACTCAACAGGGTTGTCACCTCCGCAGCGCAGAGACGCTCGTCTGCAGCGAATGAAGCCTGATGTTGGATCATAGTGCGATGCTGCAGGTTTCACATGCTTTACTGAATACAAAAGGGTTAGAATGAAGGATGTGAGAAAGTGGGGCTGATTAAAGCGTCGCTGAACGAGCACCCCCCGAAACACATAGCCTATAAACCACAGTGCGCCCCACCCCAGCCATTCAAACTACCACACAGCGGGAGAGTTTGGTAAATATGAAGAAAGTAGCGCTGAACGACCACATTAGAAGAACTTGAGATAATACAAACTGAGTGTGAGAGCTTTTTTTTCATGAAATATCTTGTAAGTCTTTATCTACAACATTCTGCTCTTGTGCTTTTTGAAAATACATTCAGCAACTAGAAAAGGACTCGTTGAGCGCAGATCTCCACCGAACAGTTCAGGGCCTCCACCCACGTAATCCGGATCACTCCCGAAATCTTATCACTTGTTCCTAGTCCCATTTCAGACGTTTCCTGAAAATTTTAACATAATTCATCTCTATCTTTTTGAGTTACGTTGTACAAGAGACAAACAAACAGACCAACAGACCCTACTGAAAACATAACCTCCTCAGCAGAAGTGATGAAAACATGAATTTTAAGTCTTCAACATGTTGTTCATCCGTTTGTTGCAGGTTTTTTGTTGTTGTGTTGTCTGATGTCAAACGCACAAGAAATTCATTTGCTTGCGGGGTCCAGTTCAAAGCATTCAGGTCTGGGTCCAGTTTACAGACTCCACGTGTTTCCTGAATATTCTGAGTCTAGCACCAAGAATCTTGGACGGGTGTAAATACAATCGAAAAAGTTCAGTTCAATAACATTTAGGATCCACTGACTCGACATTTCCAAGTGAAAACACTGCTTTGGTGTTCGTTTACTTGACCAGGGTGATTGGAGACACTGAAGATGGAACTTTTTGAAAATGCTTCGAATTTGTCTCCGTATCAATGGGGGAAAATGCACAATTTTCCTGGAACCTGGTAGATTTTGATAGTTGAGTCAGCTGGAAAAGCAATCCGACTTGTAATCTGTCATTACGAACATCCGGGTTATCTGTGTATGTGTGTGTGGTTACATTACAAAAACAACCATCTCACGTCCTGACACGCTAACTTGCTTTCAGTGTTTCTGTCATTTACGTCGGACACGGTTTTTGAAACAGTCGAGAATCAGTCTCCTTAAATTGAAGACATATATTTTAAAACTAAGCCCAATCCTTTGAACCAGAGGCTTTAAACAAGTGATTTGTGAATAAAACTGGCACAAAAATTGGTCAAACAAGGCGTTAAAGACTGACAGCAACAAATTTTACCGCTACGTGACTCGGAGTTTTGCTCTTTTTGGGTCAGATCTCAGTTTCAGTGAAGAGTTGGGACTATGCCCCTAGTGGACACATGAGGAACAACAACTGGCTGTTTTAAACACTCACCCTGTCCGAACTGGACCCTGTGGTAAAGGCCACTTCTGTTTGACACCTCTGTGCAGAAGCAACGAAAGAGTCCAGCAATTATGACATTTTCACCAGAATGAAAACAGACTTTGAAAGGTCTGAGAGAAGCGCAGAGCCCCGAGCTGAGCGGCACACCTAGTTTACCTCGACGTGCCACACTCCCGGGAAAACGCCCGCAGGAGCCGCTGATCCGTAACTCTGTAATTATTCACTCGACAAGGTCTCCCTTGTAGTACATTGTGCATTAGGCTCATTTGAACATGTGACAAAACACGAGCATTTTTGACAAGTCTCACATATGTTAACAAAGGCAATGTGTTGCTGCGTCGCCGAATTAAAAAGACATCTTTTACACCTAGAGACACGTTCTCATAATGCTACAATACGCAAGCTGTTACATTCAAATAAACAGGAAGTAAAACGCCAATGTACAACAGCGTTAATCAGTTAGATTTATATTTGTCAGATGTGGGAGGAGGCGACGCGCTTGATTTTATTTATTTATTTAGCAGATTATCACATTTTCATTACTGCAGCCTCTTAAAACAGCTCAATCAATCAATCTGCATCCATCTGTCAGTGAGGCAACCCGGCGAGAACGACAGGAAAAGGAAAGATGGAGGTGGCGACATGAGGAGTGTGAAACTCTCCTGACCCGTCTTTTCTACTCACGGTAGCTTCAGTTATGGGATCTTGGATTTTTTTTTTTTTTTTTTGAACCATTCTATCTTTCATTCATTCATAATTTTTACAGATATTTGACTGAGTTAGGACTGACTACATATTTGGATTAAGTACAAGTCTTGTTAGATAAATCGTTGATTTACCTTCAGTAAAAATCTGACTGCATTCACACCTGACTGAAATCTGACTATATTTACACTCACGATTCACCGAAACCACTTTTTCAAAGGACGAGTGCAAGTATGAGTAGCTTCTGACTAGCGATTTGTGGGCAGCGAACATCAATATCTGCACTTATTAAATGCCATTATTCCTAATGCACACTCTACAGGCAAACAGCTCTGCTACGTGGATTGTATCATGGAGTATTTGCCAATTCTGAATCCTGAATGCATTCACAACAGTAATACGGTTCACAATTCAGTCATGTTTTTACAGCCATCGTCATCAGATTGCAGCTCCACACTCCTTACAGTCTATTTACACTCAAATATAATTCTGTACAGTTAAAAGAGAAATATGACTAAATCTACTTGACTGCAGTGAAAGCAGGCTTTATAGTTGGTTCTGTCTCTTTTTTTTTTTTTTTTTTTTTTGTCTGTTTTTCTTCTTTATACCCGTCGCTCCTCTAGAAGGGCAGCTGTGTGTATCAGGCATGGCCGAGAGCAAAGTTTGGGTAAAGTCGTCACTTTCTGCTCCAAGGAATCGTGGGACCAGCAGCTGGCAGGTGCAGCAGTTTATCACAAACCCAGAAATAATTGAAAGTGACAACTGGCAGCACCACAAATGATTTATTAGTCTTTTACTCAGCTCCTAACCATCCTCGGGGCTGGAATCAATTATTCACCAACTATGTGTCTTCAAATCATTAATTCTACTGTGTGGAGCCAAACGCCGTCCCACTTCATGTAGCTCTCCGTGTTCCAGACCTTGGACTTGTTCCACCGGCAGGTTCTAGTCTGTCGGGCAGACATCTGCATGTGGCGAGTCCAGCAGAGACCGAGTCACACGTGTCGGGCCCGGACGGGGTCGCGCCGGGTCGCTGCAAGTCCTCCGAGGATGAAGATATTCAGAGAAAAAACCCACAACAGTCATTGAAATTCATTTCACTGTTAAGATTCGCCCGGTTTTAATATTCAAGTGATTTGAATGCATCGCATATGCAGCTCAAATTAAAAGCTCAGACACAACAGATATCATCATATACAGCCAAGTAGTCATTTATCACGCTAATATTGCTTTTATTAAAAATTGGATATCAGCCATTCAGCGTTAACCCCTTCCATATGTTTAATTCACTGGGTGCTTTTGTGATTTTAATTATGATTCTGCATGGATTTCTTGTTATTTCCAGTATCAGCAGCTGTTGTTTTTTTTTTTTTAAGATCAAACTTATCTGATATTTTTTAAAGCACACGAGTAAGTTATAAAACAGTAGCTTCAACAAACCTGCCTTTTACCACAATACTTACACTAAACAAGCCACAACATGCACACAACAGAGCCTTCTCCCCGGACTTTGACAGTATTTCCGACATAAATTACGAATGCTAGCATGCTAGGCTAGATCTGAACTGTCAATCAGTCTTTTACCATTTATTCACTTTAAACAACACCAGATACACACATAGTAACATATTTTCCATTGTCTAGATATGTTTTCAGCTTAAAGTGAGGATGCTCGCATGCTATGCTAACTGTATATTATTATGTAGACCCATGTGACAGGAAGTCAACACAAATTAACCTGCTTTTCTCTCCTCTCTTTGTGGACACCAAATGAAGTCAGACCATGAACCCCAGTAGAACATTTCAATATGGAATCATTTTAACAATGTAAAATAAATGATGTGCTTATCACTAATGCTGTTTTTAAACGTGTGTTTTGGTGTTTTCCTCTCAAAGTGACATTTTAAAATGAATAAAATCTAAACATTCAAAGATTTACCTCAAAATCTTCATGAAAACATTAAACTTTGATACCAGCGATCACTCTGGATTGATAATACAGCTTGAATCAATCAGACTAATATTTGCTTTCATTAAAAGTTGGCTATCAGCCAGTCGGCGCCGTCCCCCTCACATATGGCGGATCCACTTGTTCGCTTTGTGATTTTCATGATCGTTCTGAATGCTTTTCTGATTTTCTTACTTCCAACAGCCATTGTTAAAAGCTTTCTTTTCTTCCAATGTGATTCTGAAAAAAAAAAAGAAAATCACAAGAGAAACTGTTGTGGCAGAGCGCAGTTTGGGCACAACAGCTGTTGATTTATGAGATGTTGATTAAACTTACAAGAGAACTGAATATTTGGCCAAATGATAGCAGAAAGAATGGAAGGAAAACACACATATCGGTGACGCTCAGGTACAAAACAGTCACCGAAACTGATGCACATGTTCGGGTTTATCTGTGCCTCATCTAAAAAGAAATCACGAGTGTTTGATCACAGAGCGATCAAAGATCCAACTAAACCCTGAAATCTGCTTTGTGCTTGAATTTAAAGAGAGAATTTAATTGTTTTGATAGTTGCAAACACATGGATGAGGAAAATCAAAGATGAACTCCCTATTTATTGATGCTATTTGTGGAAGAATTGGAACTAAGTTTGGGCATTTATGAGATTCATGTGATACTGTTTATTATTATTGTTAGTGGAAACCGGCAACTTTATCAGGATCAAAGTAGATTCAGCACCAAAACTGTCGCTGGTTGCGAATTTATGTCACTGAAATGATGCAAAATGCGGAGTGGAGAGCAGTGACCAACATTATCCTGAAGAGAAACATGATGACTGGGGAGGGTTTTCTGGATCGGAGCCACTGAAAATGCAACTTTACGAAAACACTCTGACTCCATCTCCATGGAAACGGGACAACGCAACGAAACGCTGCTCCTGCAGATTGTAATCGTAGTTAATGGCTCCGTCCATTCATTCATTCATTCATTCAAAGAGAAAATCTTTATAAAGGGATAAACTCAACTAAACTGTATGGAACTGCTTCCTGGACTCGACCCGGGGGTCTCGTCACTGACGCCTGCAGATTCACGGCGTCTCGGCGTCAGAAGAGTGTTTCTGTGTGGACGGATTCAAAGGATGACGGAGTGAGATAGCCTCTTGTTCAGCCCGCTCTTAAACCTGATGTATTCCTCCACGTCTGGCGAGATAAATACAGTGGAGGGATCGAGCCGGGCTTCCTGTTTCGGGGCTGATTTCCTCTTATTGTACAGTACATCATGCTGTGATAATGATCTCCTCTCTCCTTCCCTCTCTGTTCTCCTCACGCAGACAACAAGGCATTAGAGGGATTTCTGTCTTCTCCTTCATTCGGAGGAGTTTAGGTTTTATGTATAATTAATCCGGTGTGGTTTTAAAGTTCAGCAAGCAGTATTTTATCTGTTATAACTCAAACCCCTCTCATCTTTATGAATACAAAGCATATATAATGCGCTGCCTTCCTATTATTAATTATGGAAATAACACAACAAAAGCACATCCTAAATCCATTACGGTTGTAAGCCAGACTTGTCTCGATAAATCAGCGTCTACAATCAAAATTGAAATAATTTTTTATGCATAATGTATGTGCTTGTTGCCACAACATCTGTTCATTATGCAGAGTAATGCATTCTTGTAGTTTTTTAAAAACTTCAGTCCTATAAAATAATCATAATGACTGCTTCATTACGGAGCACGGGGAAGACAGAAGTACATTTTACAATACGTCTCATGATTTACAGTTTCATCTCTCTTCCTTTTTTTTTTTTATAGTCAAGTCAATCACAAGTTGGAGGGAGACTTGTGGGGGAAGACTCATTAAGGCAGATGTTGGAGGAATCACACAAAGCACATCAGGCTGGATGGTGAAGTGGGTGTGAGGGATGGTCGGACCCCCGGGGCCACGGTCCCCCGTCACTCATAAAACCAAACGCTTTCTACCAACTAGCAATGCATTTATTACTGAGGTGAGCTTCAATCCCACTGTTTTTTTTTTTTGTTTTTTTTTTAGTTCTTCTTCTTTTCTGGAAGATTCAACACTGAAGCATGTGGGGATGTTTTCATCAGTGAATAAAATATTCCATCTTTTGCTTTTTATTTAATTTATGAGGCAGAAACCTCGGGTTATGCTTACAAGACAACAGTTTCAAGTGAAAATGGAGAGCTTTCCTTTGTGTTTTGAAAAAAAAAAAAAGATTTTGTGTTCAAAAGATGTACATTTTCTTGTTTGCAACTCTCCACATACATGGACGTTCATGATGCTTTTCGCTGGGTTTTGTTGTTTGCTCTCCTGCAGATCTGCAGTCCAGCCTTCGTTACGCCACGCTCGCCTCACATCCACTGCGTTATGAAAACCGACCAATCACAGACGAGCACACAGTCGCTCTGATTGGCTGATTATGTCCGATCGGGCCCTGTTTTGGGAGCACTACTAAAAACAAATGGTTTAAACAAAAAGTCCTTTATTTTATGAAATTCAACAAATAATAACATTCACACACAAATGATAAAGAAATAGAGAAAATGTAACGTAATCCAGTTTAAACTCTTCTTATTCTGAATGATTTAGATTTGCGCCACATGGTTTTTACTGCACACGTGCAGCGAGATCGACAACAACAAACTACAGCGCTATTCTCTTTTCTGAATCCTACATGCACATTTACTCCACCATCATCTGCATACATGGAGACGTTTCTCACATTCTGCCAAAACCAGGTGATGCTGAATGATGGATAAAGATGGCAAAATGTTTCCATCGTGCTGTTTTCTGCACACACCCCTGTGAGCAGTACCATGAAAACACAGCGCCGGCTGGAGGCCTGGCAAGAAAACTAATGCCGAACACTGTCTTCGTGGAAATGGACCAAAACGCACTGAAAGATTCTTGTTTTAAGTTAAACTCGTCATGTAAAAGAAGTCTTCCCATTGGCTTCTTCCTTCAGAGCTGCGCCCTCTAGTGGATTTACTTCCAAATATCGTTCCAACACAAACAACCTATCAACATATAAAAGCAGCAAAGTTTAAAGTCTTCAACTCATTTTCTACCTGTACTTATGCTTCTATCGCACTGAAAATGTGTGACTTTGTTCCAAAAACACAGCGCCAACTAGTGGTCTGTCATTCAAACTGCAGCATTTGCAACACATTTTGGAGCTCCTTCCTCTTGTTTCAGTCCGGTGGTTGAGATTATTTCTAGATTTGTGGCGTCCTTTTCCTTCACATGTGGCATTTCTGACCGGGCCCTGAGTGTCAGTGTCGCCGCTCTTCCTGCTGATATGGTCACGCTTGTTATCGACTTTCTCCATTGATTGATAAATACTCATTCCAGCACAGCGGACGTATCGGCACCTTAAATGAGCCGTAAGCGTCTCGACTTGGTTCTGTTGGTTTCATCCAAAAACACGTCGTCAGGAACTTCTTGAGAGGTTTTCAGGCGTCGAAGCTTGTTATTTTGGGATTAATATCTGCATCAAAGCAGCGTCGGATGAGTGAGAGTGAAGTGTGGTGTTCCCGATAAGAACAGATAAAAATTTTACGACATTATTTGCCAACATCTGACACGTTAACACCCGGCACAGTGCGCGGCAGGAGAACAGATCGCTTCCTGAGAGCTTTTAAGAGGATGACGCCGCTTTGAGATGGGCTGCATATAAACAGTTATTATCTGTGTCAAAGTCGGAGCGGCAGCGCCGGAGTGATGAAGAGGAATATTTCTGTTGCCCCCAGTGTGCCGCCGTGGGACCGTTATCTCCGCAGCACATACATCAGACACTGATGCACACACCTCTTCCCTCTGAATGCAACATGACAGGTTCCTTTAGTTTCCCACTTCCAATTCAGATAACATGGCAGTCTTGATCCGGCATGAAGCGCTTAGGAGATGTCGGCTGATATGAATTGAACTGTCAATAATGCGCGCGAGCAGAACACTGGGCTTTTAAAACCTACAAGGTCCCAAAGAATATGTATTTTCTTTGATACAGAGATTATGTTATCAGTGTTCGGGGTGTATATGCAGAGCAGCTATTCAAGAACTGATTGATAATGCAGCGCAGCCTCCAACAGTTTCATTATTTACATTTACATAAGAAGCAAGGAAATTGATTTCCTTTCTGAACAGCACACACTCCGATATTTACATTTTAAAGGCCTTTAGCTGACGCTCCTCTCAACACCGACTCGCGATGGATGCAGCGCTGGAGAAAGGCTTTCATATTGTTAAGCTTAAGAGCAACAAACGATTGAGGAGGGAGTGAGTGTGAAAAGTTTCCGGATTCCTATTATAATAATACATACGTAATGACTCCAGATGAGTTCATCCCTCTTTTATTCTTCGGCTCGGGATTAAAAATCTGCGCCGTATAAATATGTGTACCGCGCGAAAAATGCTGTGATGAATGCAGATTAGAGATTTACATGAAAATAGAGCGGAAGCAAACGGTTAATGGATAAACGGCGGGAATAAAAGCAGTGGCTCACTGATAAAATCTTCATATTTGTGATATCTCTGTTCTCGGTCCAGGTTGATTCATTCAAGAGGGTTTTAAAATCGTCACCGGAGCCGCGGCTCTTATCACAGCAGGTCAGCTAAGTTTAATGAAATGAGCCCTAAACTCCAGAAATGAGAGCCAGCTTGTTTTTTTGTTTTTTTTTTCTCCAGGAAAAATACTACAAATTCACTGATTTTATGCCACAAATATGGATTTTCTTAAGATTTAAGCTGATTTCCCTTTTCCTTCACTGAAGACATTCTTCTGGTTGCCGAGGAAAAATGTAACTAAAACACTTAATGAAGTTGCCTAAACAGAGGAAATAGTTATGAAAGAGAGAAAGGGCTCAGATTTATGAAAATCCTTCATAAATTGGAATAAAAACCATGTAAAAAAGTAAATGGCATTTTCGCTTCATGTGTTTCACAGGTAATAAATATAACGTAGACAGCTAATTCTGTTGTTTCAACAAGAAATTAAATTCAGATAATTGACATCATGAATGACTTAAAACGTACTTTGCACGTTTTCAACCCTCAACATCTTTTAGCTTTTACATAAAGTCATTAACAAACAAAATACTGTTTTGATGTAGCGATATGGTAGCCTGATCATAGCTATGGCTAGCTTTTAAAAGAGAAAAGATAAAGAATTAAGGTCAAGCATTTTTACACCTATTAAAAGTTAGCTTAAGTAATATGTTTATATGTAATTTAATTATATTAAATACAATGAAAACAACTGTAGGAAAGGCATAAAAAGACACATGCAGCTGTGTTGTCTCCCCCTACTGGGGGCCCGAGACAATACAACAGGTCACATTTGATATGAACATTCGCCCTTACCTTATTTTTAGCATTTTCACAAAGTTCTGAATAAACTAGATTTTCCTTGCTGTGCCAGCATTATTTTTTGAATATATAATAGTTTATACATCCAATACAGCCAAACTGCGATATCGCAGTTTGGCTGTATTGGATGTATAAACTATTATATACTATATTTTACACTGTATGCAGTAGCCAGAAGTTCACTAGATTTATATAATTCATGTATTATTGTTATATTAGACAAGATAAATAGTACCAAGCCAACAGAAATGTTATTTGCTCGTCTATACTGATTAAGGAAATGCATGTTCGGCCCTCTTGTGGAGCGCTGAGGTATTACAGCAGTTCAGATTTACCTAAATAAAAAACTAACTTCTTTTCAGCCCCAAAACTTCTTTTTAGTTTGGCAAAAACTATGAAAGTAAATACCGAAATGCCGCTTTTTAAGACGTGTGACTCTATTTTTTACTGTATCAAATGAAAAGCCTGAAAGGTATGACGAACATATCGAACAAAACTCAGCATACTCGCATTTTCTCACATCCACGGTGATTTTTACGATAACTGACAGTAGTATACATCATACAGGAGCTCATAAAGGAATTAAAAACAGAGCCGATCTGTATTTAAAAAATAATAAATCAGATTTCTGTTGGAGTTGACGATTCCCCCGCCTGTCACATTAACTAAACTACTAAATACCGCCTTCACTGTGTGGTATTTAAGCAGCAGTTAGCCTGTTTGAACATTTTGGTATCAGCTTTGGGGTAAAGCTTCGGCTCCGGCGCGGCAAAACGGACTATAAAATGAATATCTTCCACAGTGGGAGCCATATTACAGTATCCAGCGTGAAAGCGAGGACTATTTCCACCGCCGCTTCCTGTCTCACAAAGATCAATCAAAGGGTGATTCAGTGTTTGTCATGAGACTAATCACTCCTCGTCTTCCTGCCGTCACGACAGTTTGTATGTTAATAGCGAGCTTTCAGGATCATTTTTCTACTTCTTTCACTTCAGCGAAAAATAGCCTGAGAGGGAGATTTAATATCCTTGTCTGACTTGATGTGAAAAGGCAACCCAACACTGCAACAATGCGGCATCTTGATGCAATAATCTCAAATTAAGTCATGAATAATGGAGGGAAAAGTCATGAAGAAGAATTAATAATTCAATAGATAAATAATTTACAAAATAATCAAATAAATAAATGATGACACACCATAAATAAAGCATCAGATTAAATCTTTCCAGCAGGCTGCCGCATGCGGGAAGCAACACAAACGGGAAAAAAAAAAAAAAAATACAAGCACAGAGATGGTGGAGCCCATTGTTTTTGGCCATAAATGACACTTTAGCGCTGATAATGTGGCCGTTTGAGCCTTAAAGAAGTGGTAGATGAACACCATGCATCATCTGAGGGGAAATGAGGCTGGGAATCAGTTATATTCAACGTCAACCTCAAAAATCCCGCAGAAGCAGTCGTTTCAGTTTGCTTCGTTGTGCTAAACTTTGAAAAGGAGTCAGTAGAAATGACACTGAGCTTATTTCTACATGTATTTCTATTAATTGTGCATTATATCTAAAAAATATCCAAAAAAATGTGCTGCAAATGGTTGACCTGAGGTGACATATGAGGGATATTATCATGAAAACTAGCATACTAGCATTAACCTTAAAGCCATGCTGTCACGATGAGTTTGCAACAACACCCATAATGCAACAGTTGTAGGAGAAGTTTTAGGGATTTTTCACTTCCTTTTTTGCCGCAGAAGTTCCATTCATTTTTGACTTAATGTGGAGATTTTCTGTCGTAATTCGGTTTGGTTTTGTAAAAATATAGATAATTTTTCATTGTATGCACTCTGCACCACGGCAAAGAGAAACTTAAACATTTGAATGTACAGGTTATTATGGCATTACTGGCCTCTGAATTGAAATCCTGCTGTGACTCCTCTGCAACACACAAAGCCGTTCCTCACACGCATTTCCATTAAGCGCCGAAAAGTGGAGATGTCTGAAGGAAAAATGCATTTTGAGACATTTTACCATGCTAAAAGTGGATGTTGGTCTCATTACAAGCATACAGCTGCAGACTGACATCTCATCCTTCACCTCCATGTTGGGCTAATTGTTTCAAGCTTTTTTTTCACTTTCCACTCATTTAATTTTTCATATATTAATGTCAGTTTCGGCTTTAGAGTCTTAAAAACACCGATCCCGTCAGTCACTTTGAAAGACACTCGGGGAAAACGTGGACATTGAGAATTCTGGCAGATTTAAATTGACTGTATTGTATAGAGGAGGAGGTCAGGGTGGTGGGATGGGTCAACAAAACATCACACTTTTACTTTTACTCATTTTTCTTCTTTTTTTCCTGTCAAAATTCTATATTTCTACCAGATTTAACTTTTGCAGTTGATTCCCGTCTTCTCTCTCTCTCTCTCTCTTTTTAATGCTTTTATGTGCTGTTTTAGATGGCATTTACAAATAATGCCCATAATGCAGCGATGCTGTTCAAATCGAAGGCCTTGTTAAATTGTCGCTCATCTTCAATCTGAGGCGTCTGATTTTTTTTCTTTTTTTTTTTGTCCTCTTCAAGGCGAAGGAGACGGAGCTGTGAATACAGCTACTGACATATTTATCACCTGGCGGCGAGCTTGTTAGCAAACAGCATTAATGTGGAGTTGTATTAGTTTGCCAGCTGGCAGAAATAAGACGAATATTCATTCGCCTTTAGCTTTGTTTTAGTTCCTATTAACTCCCGAGGAAGCATTGTGACATTTCAGATGATGGATTCTCAAGTATGTTGTAAACTGGGCCTCAGTGAAAATGGAAAGGAGTGCAAGATGCCTGGAAGATCTGTAATCCTGAGTGACGATGAAGGTTTCAGAGCAGGTCAGTTTTCTATTAATCCCAATGAATTTCATGGTCACTATAAATTAACCTTGATGTGTTGCAGTTCGTCTTATAATTGCACCAATAGCTGCAAAATCACAGAAACATACGGTCCGTGGGCCAATACTGGTCCACAAGAGTCTCCAATCGGGCCAAACCAATATGGAAATGGGAAAAATTTCAAAGAAAACATTGGGGTTTTTTTAAAAAAAAACAAATTTCTTAAAAGTCGTGAACACAACACGATGCATAGAGCACGATGTGTACGGTAGAGTGTTGGAGATGTGCATCACGTCGGCGCAGAGGTCGTTTACAGCAACGCAGAGCCTTGGCATATTGTTGGCATGTGTAGTAAATTAGGCTGAACAGTCTTTAAATGACTTCTCAGCTCAGTTCTCGGTAGCGAACGGTAAAGGTAAATATTGTCCTTTAAAAAAGTGATATTGGTGCATCCCTACAGTTTACCACTCTTATTTTGAGTAAATCAGAGGAAAATGCAGATATTTTCAGGTTTGGTCACTCGCCCAGTGGAAACTTAACGCTGACCTTCCGTCTTGATGGACGTTTGTGTGTTTTCGTAGCCGGAATTCTGCATTTTGCAGAAAATGGACAAAAGCGGCCCGGTTTCTAATGATGGCGGACGAGGAGCGTAAACACGCCGGTAATAATGCATGAGGAGAAGCCTGTGCTTCTCGGGCCTGAGGGCAGAAGTACATCTAAGTTCCCGTAACCTCTGTTAGTGTTTACTCTGTCAGCCGGAGTTTCACCACAAACGCTGCGAAATTATACAACAGGCTTTACGCCGCGAAGACTTCTTAGCCCGTGTTGCTTTCTGCCCATTGAAGACATCAGTTTTCCCAGAGCCATCTGCCTATCAACCTTACCCTATCAAGAAACAATCAACAGAACCATCTGCGGTCTAGTCACCAGTCCTGTTATCCCTCCAAACCAAATAATGACAAACTGGAAAAAGCAGGGTGAGTAAGTCACTGGTGTATCTATCAAAGAAGGAAGTCATCCAACAAGAGAGCTCAATCAAACACAGACACAGTGGCAGAAAATACTGTTTGATTTCTCGGTTATAATGGAGGCTTTTAACAGACTTTGTGGATTCAGTGGGGATTTTTTAAAAAGTTAGAGGATAAAGAAGGTCACCGTCAACTACTTTTCTTGTTTATTGAGTATTTCTTCCCCTCAAAATTAATTGTGAGCCGACTCTCTGGTGTCGAACTGAGCAAAAGTTTTCTGTTTGAAACTAATGTACAGGTAGCTTTCGATTTGTGATATTCTTTCAAACTGCTGCCTGAAATTAAAATTCATCCACTCCCAGCGATTGCAAACAATGAGGATCCAAAAGCGAAGGGAGGGGGAGAAAAAAAAAGAGAGAGAGAGAGGTGGCAGACACAAAGATTAATTAAAAAAAGAAAAGCTGTACAATGGACACATGGATTGTTTCATTAGAAGCCAGTTGTGTGGCTGCAGAAATGCCAAGAAAATATGTATGAGGGTCCGCGGATGGACAGCGCTTAAGATAAAACAGTCGAAAAATGTGCAACAGACAAAACCAGGCAATGTGGAATGGAGGAGGCCTCTAATGAAGCCAGCTGGTCCCAGTCCAGACAGGCAGAGGAGGGGGAAGGATTGATGGAGGGAGAGACCCACGGGGGTGGGTGGAGAGAGAGAGAGGGAGAGAAAGACAGAGAGGGGAAGAGGGAGTAAGACATGCAGGATGTATGGCCACCCAGGCAGCTCTATTGTATCAGGAGGCTCCAGTAGGTGTATTTCTTCCAAACTCTGCAGAAAAACCAAAAGCCATGCCAAGCAGCGCGTCTGCTAATCGTGCCGCAATTACTACCCTAATAGATGTTTTTCTTTTTTGTACTCTTCTCTTCACAGCTTCACAGCCGCCATGTTGGGGGATACAGTGTCTTTACAGTTATGAAAGCGGCTCTCAGCTCACTGACCGTTTCTGCTCGTTCGCCCCGCCGATCGTCTTTGCAAGTTCGCCGAAACTGGATGAAAGTGTGGCGGTGCGGACCCGGCGTCGTCCCCCCCCACCCCTCCTCCACCGTGCCGACCGAGTGGATGCACATGCACTTATTAAATATGGAGGGCAAATTCTTGAGGTGTGACATGCAGGAGGTGCTGCTGGCTGTTTGGAATTCTGCGTGAAGCAGAAATGCTGCGGTGGAGTTTCTGCACCGAGCTCAGCGAAGGAAAAGATCCCATCCTGTCCATCCATCCATTGATGGTATTGCATTCTTCCTAGAAGAGCTTGGATGTTGGATGTTGTCTGCACATCTCCAATCAGGAGCCTCAAACAGGAATTACACCAGCCTGACACCCAGCAGTCCCACCTCATAGTTTGACTTTTGGATAAAGAGTCTTGTTGCTCCCGAACACCTGTACGATGAGCTCCCTGGTGTCTTCTGACTGGAGACAAACACCGGTTGAAGAGTGTGTGAGCTGTGTGTGAGCTCGGTGAGCTGGACGTGCCAGGCCGCCGTGGCCGTGTTTGGCTCTGCCACACAATAACCAGGCTCCGAATAACAATTAACAATATGTCTCGTTTCTTCAGACTTCAGTCGTCCAACCGTCCATTCAAGAGTCCACAGCGAACGGAAGCTGCCTGGCATCGATAAAGGAGATCTGGCTACGGTTTCCACGGCTGAAACACATAATGTGCTCTGCTGCTCATCCTACAAATGCACATTCTTTATGGATGTGGTGCCATTTTCCAATTAATATGATATCTATTACCAAGAAGCAATGTTAAAGTCAAGAAATATGAGTCCAAAAACAGTTCTTTTACTTGTAAATATGTATTTATAAGTAAACGAGTGCGATTACGACTAACATTGAGCTGATTGCCGATACCGAGTATCGATGTGAGTTCTTATTAAGTCTTTCGTCTGGTGTATCAGTGTTAGTTGTTATTTTCCTCAATTACAAATTCTGCTTGACCTTAACTCCGGTCATAAAGGGTCACAAGACAGGAAGTAAGAATGGATGGATGGAACGTTGTGAGAAATTCTAGATGAGTTCCATGAAGTGTGATACATCTTCCTGAACTTTTTTATTTTAAAGGTATTTTACTCAATATTATAGCGACGACACTTGAAGTTTAAGAATATCGGAATTCACTCTTGATCACTCATTTTAACGCGTAAAATGACCCCGAGGCCAAGCTAGAAGCAAGTAGTGTCTAAATCTCATTTAAAACCGAAATAACCGAGGTGAACGGTGATTTATGCGAGATTCAATGAGGCGGCCATTTTGAATGATGTCATTAATCTCTCATGATTCTCGAGACACCTCAGTTTGGATTTTGTGGTGTTAATTTGCATATTCATGTCTGTGATGAGAAATATTTACTCATAAAATATTGTCTTTTGCTGTGCCTTGACCAGAAACAACAGAAAATGTTCAACTATTTCCTTATTATGAATGTAAAATTACAAATTAAAAAGAAGACTTGGAATCTATTACAGTTGGATTTGTGGCGTTCTCTTCATATTGTGTAAACTTCCTGGTTATGAGCCCAAAGATTCTGATTTCAACAAGTTGGCTTTTTTTTTATTATTATTAATTTTGAGCACTGGATTATATAAAATGAATCATGACACTCCTATAGTGTTTCTTTTGGTGCTGAAAGATGCTTGACATCACTTTTATCACATATTTATGTTGCTCAGCAGAAACCTGCACAAACACTGCAGTGAATATTTGCTACATATTTTGGTTTTCCTGCCCGTGTGAGTAATTTTGACACAAAACGTTAAAAAAGTGACTCCTCCAGATTGCAGTGTTTTTTAATTCAGCCTGTGGAGCCGCATGAAGGTCAGAGCTCTGCACAAATGTGCTCACCAAACTGTAACACTCGTCATCAAATAAACAGGAATAGAAAGACCTTCAAATATTCAGCATTTTTCTGTCATTTATTCATCGTGCAGTTGGTGCAGAAAGGCCTCAACCTGCCTGCTGCTGCTTGACGTCAGTGTCAGGGTACAAGAGCGATGTTTCAGATGTTTGCTATTATCTGCTCTCTCATAAGGTTCTACATTTTATCAGCAAAGCATGCAATTTTAGAAAAAATACACAATTTAACCAGAATAAACCTCAATGTTTGCAAACAGAAACTGCAGTGAAAACTGCTTATATTTCACTTTTTGATCTGAAGATGTAATAAAACAAGGGGAAATGGTGATTTTTCAAATGTGCAGAAGCTGATCTCTCATTTTGTCCATTTTGTCTCCCTGCATGGTTAATTTTAGAAATACTGTGTCGTATTAATAGTAGCTTGCTGAACTGTGAGACTCTCCAGCGGGAAATCTGGGCCAAAGAATATTATGCTGGAGATGCTGCAGAGACGAAGTCAGTCAAAGAATGATGGAAAGAACCTGTGAGCGCTTCATAATTTAAAAAATTGCTGATGAATTCAGCTGTCACACACAGGACTGAGCTAAGGTCTTGCATGAGTTACATGAGACGACATTTAAACCCAGATTCAAAGTATTTAGCAGTTCAGCACGTCTAACAATCTCTATTAGGTCTTTTAACTCTGGTCTGCATGTTAGCTTAGAGAAGCTTCGAGAAGTCTTTTCCTCAGCAGTAATTGCCAAGAGTATTCGCTCACCTTTTTTCACATGAGTGACATCTCGTCTTAAAGCATAGGATCCATCTGATGTTTGTCCACCCACTGCCAGGTTTAGGTGTGTTTGTGGGGATTTTGTGAGGAGAAGGCCTGACTCTGTTCTGTCAGGTTGAGGTCTGGACTCTGGGCAGGCCGGTCAGACTGGATCTACTTTATGGACGTACTTTGCGTTCTGGTGTTCTGTCACGTTTGAACAGGAAGGAGCCGTCTCCAAACTGTTCCCTCCCAGTTGGGATTATGAAATCGTCCAGAATGTCTTGGTCTGCTGAAGCTTTCAGAGTTTCTTGGACTCAACTTTACACAAACTTTACACTTGGTTCAAAGCACACAGTCGAGTTCCGTCGTCCTGGAAACCGTCAAACCCAGGCTGATCCATCAGAATGTCTGAGACGAATTTAATTTTTACATTTTGTGGTACGGCTTTGATATTTTCCTCGCATTGAGGTTGCTAGCATTATCGTGAACTGTCTGCTTGCGGTTCGCCATGTTGCCTTATTGCCTCAAACAGACAAATTAGCATCAAGTTACTTTTAATAAATTACAGATACCATTATTTCTTCACTATAAGTCACTCTTTTTAGTAATTTAGCCGCTCATGTAGCTTATATTAAAAAGTGACTACTGCATCAGAATATACCATGTGGGACCACTAGATGTCACTGTGTGACAGCAGATGTCAGTGTTTTGATCTACGCTGATTAACCATGACGCGACGGCAGTGTCTTCCTCCTTATTCTCCACCCTCGCCAGGACCTCCAGTGTCAGAATTTGTCACCGTATTTTTCCTATTGTTCCCTTCAGTCTCTTCTTTTGTTTTTCTGAATGTTTTCTCTGTTTGTTTACTGTACAGAAGTGAATCAGATCTCGAGACGCTCGGTGGGTTCACACCTTCAGTATTTTCTAAGTGACGCAGCGGCACACTTCCTTCACCATCAGCACAATAACCTTTAATAAAACTCCATCTGAAGCCCAAAGCCACCGCCAGCTGAGATGCAAACAGGATGCCATTACATTATTTCGGGCTAATTTTTTTCCCGACGCCGTGTTATTGTTTTTGTTGAGGGGAGGGTTTGCGGAATCAAATGTAAATATGAAACATCCTGGTAGATTTAGTGGAGTTATTGGCTTTGTAAATGTTTGAATAACTCCTCAAACACTTGCCGCTCTCCACGGGCTTCGGCATCTCATCGCAGCCTTGGCGCTAAGTGATCGTTTGGCTAAATGAGGAGCCCCTGTCTCCACATGTTCGCGGGAGCCGTAATGACGCCGAGCTCTCAGCAGGCCGGTGCTGCACTGCACCGGAGAACGAGAGCGACCGCTGGGCCGCCGTCCCGGCTCCTTCCCGTCCTCCCGCGGACCCATTACTCCGCCCGGCGCTCATGTTCCTGCTACAATGATGCGTCTTCCCCGCCGACACGCCGGTCTGCTGCGGTAAATAAACGCCATGAGGGGAATACCGACTGCTGCAGGATGCTCTTATTCCCATTAAAGAGAGGCTGTTTGCTTGTTTTCTATTGCTTCATTTTGACCCTGCTGTATAACCATGTTCTGCACTGCTCTGTCGAACCAGGCGCTCAGTTCGATCCCACAGCGCTACCTGTGAAAAAAGAAAGATTCACGCTGGACAGATCGAGACAGTCACAGTCTCACCTGGACGTCATCAGTTAGTGGGAGGAAGATGCTCTATAAGCTGTCTGGTTACCCTTTCAGGGGATATCCTGCTCTAAAATGAAGGACAAAGTGGTTCAGAAGATGGGCGGATGAAAACTGTTGTCACTCTTCAGCTGTCAGATGTCTGGATGTAGGAGGTTCCTGATCTCCTAAGCTGAAAAACCTGAGAACAAAAGATTTAATCTGCACTTCCACCAGTGGGCTGAACACACACTCCAGTGTCAGGCAGTCGGTCACTTTAGTGGACTTGAACACATTTATATTCTTGTAAATGAAAGACTGACTTACTTTTCCCATTAATCAAGATTATAGAGCATCTTCCTCCCGCTAACATCCCGATTACAGAGACATGGAGTAACAAGTACCTGAGATGAATCCCGTTTTCCAGTCCTGATTCCTGCTCATGTTGGGGAGTGTGTGTACAGTGTGTGTACAGTGTGTGTACAGTGTGTGTACAGTGTGTGTGGATTTGAATGTTGTTCCTTTGTGGAGCTGAAAGCGAGTGTTCCCCGAGGAGACGGTGAAGCTTCATTTGAACCTTTGAGGGAACAGATGATAAACATCATCCACTGCTTCCAGCTTTAAACGTTTCACATGAGGAGATTTTCATGCTTCTCAGCCGGTTAAATGTCGAACTTTGCTAAATTGTGGAGGTTGTAACTGTTTATCAGAGGGACCAGACAGTTACATACACCTGACTATTTGTTTTGTTGGTGAATTGAACTTCTGAAATTTATTAAAACATTAAAAGCAAGACTACTTTATTGATCTGTTTGGATTTATTCCAAGATACATTCATTTATTGCAAATATTGTATCATAATTCAAGACTAGAGTGTAGGTACAGATCTATTCTTCATTCTTGACATTTTAATGGAGAATTTACAGTGAACCAAAATATAAATGGTTACAAAATACATTTCCAGACACGTGAAGGCTTTTACACTTATATTTTTCCATTTTTAACCAAACGAAAACATTTATTTAAGCTTAAAATCCATTTTGAAGGCCCGGCCCATTTGTTGGTGATCCCTGTTGTAAAACACTGCTTCATGAAAACCACATCATTTTCAGCGTATTATTTCTTTCTGCTTCTTTTTGTGAAGGTAAAAGATGCAGAACCATTTGGTGTTGATTGTTTCATACTGTCTATGCAATTGAACGATCTGTTTTTCTTTATTTTCCTTGATTGTTCATTTACTAATTTTTATATGTTCTTAATAACACTTTCAAACAAACAAGCATTTCTGCTGTTTTCATGTAAACAGACATCGTTGTCAAAACGTTGTCATGTCAATGCAAAATTATTCTGAAATGAAATCTCAACGAAAAAATATCTGTGCCACCGGGAATGTTTTAAAGCATTTAAAGCCGTTTTAATCTGTCTTTTAACCTTCCACTGGCTTTCATTACATCTTATTTGCATATGATAATGTTTATATATCCCATTTCTTAAAAAGTCACAGAAGAAAAAAAAAAAAAAAGTCTGAAAATGACCGATTAGAGTTCAAATGTTTGATTTTCAGGGTCTCTGCTGGATGTATTCTCCATCAATATTTAAGCAATGCATTATTTCGTCTGGTTTCACAGGTAATCTCAGCTCATTTCCACCAGGCATATATTAAAAGTTTTCTGAATTAATGTATCAGTGACATATTTAAAGATAATACCATCAAATTTATGCATGAATTTGATGGTATAGATACTAGAGACATACATTTAGTTCTTTTCATTGATTAATATTAACTTAAGTGGCATAAATCCTCCTCTTTTAACTCTCTGGATGTAAAGTTAACCATTCCTGTCATAAACAGACGTCGCTCTGTTGTTTGTTGGTGATCTTTTGTCCATGTTTTGATTTTCCCCTACATGTAATTTACAATTTCATTTTCTCTCTGTCTTCTGTACTTTGGAGGAAGTTCTCGTAGATCCACAAAGACGAGCCTCTGGAAATTAAAGCGGCGACCATCAAACCGAGCAGCCGAGCATTAAACAAAAGACGCTGAGACGTTGGTTTGATTGGAGGGAGAAATCCAAAGAGTGCATGTCTTTATTGTACATTTGAAATTATCTTCCATCAAACAAGCCTTCATCAGGAAGGGGGGAGAGCGAGGAGAAGAAAGTTACAAAACAAAACCGACAAATAGGGGTTTTTTTTCCCTTTCTTTTCTGTAATTTTCATTACGTAGGAGAATGAACATCCATTTGTAAAATCGACCATAAACAATGGAGGAAAACAACAATGAAGATGCCAAAAGAGAAGGAGACGCACTGACAACATGGGAGGGGGGCTTTGTGGGATTGTCACATGTGTTCTTCACTCAGCAGCCCCTCAACATGTTCTGGTGGAGGAGGAGGTGGTGTCGGGGGGAGGGGGTGGGGGTTCGGGGGGCTGGTGGGTCCTCAGGAGGAGTCAGGGGCTTTTGTTTTCCACCACGCCGGGGTCACGGAGCTGGGCGTGTCCCCCCGGAGCTGGGCGTGTCCCCCGGCCCACCTGGGACGTTCCAATGTCGGGCAAAGAGCCAGGAAGGAAGGCCCCCCCCCCCCCCCAACCACCACCACCTCTGATCAACACAGAGCTTCAGGAGGAAATTTTTAAGACTTTAACCTCAGAAATCTCAACTTCTCATCCTCCTTTGGACAAACCGGATCAAGTTAACCTGCTGTAGTTTTAACCTTTCTTAGAACCAGTGGCGTTACGAGGATGCCAGGTGTGGGTGGGCATTTGTCTTTTTTATCTTGTCTTTGTCAAAGCTCAAAATCCAGTGCAGGGGCCTCATTCAGCGGGGGTTGCTTCTGACACGGACCGTCGGACCCGGGGGGGGGGTTGTTCGCGACTGAAATGGAGCGTCGGACCGGGGGTGGGCGGGACCGAGCGGACACTACAAGTACTCGCAACACATATGAATGCGATATCACATGCAGCGGGGGGGTGCAGAGCATGCCGATACGCCGCTTTATGTGACATTTATGTCTTTTCAAATCTCTTAAAAATAACTAAACTGACTCATATTTAAGATTACTTAAAACTCTCGACATCTTCAAGTGGAAACCCCATAGCCGACTGGCGTTGTGTTTTGTTGTGTTTTGTGTGTCTGTTTACACCACATCGCTGCTCCGAGCCTCTGAAAACCAAACGGCTCCCAAGGTGGAACTTTAAAAAAACACTGTGACTCCGTCTCCATGTAAGCAAGGAAAGTGCAGGTTTTTGTAAACACTCATAGCATCGATACGGGCTGTGCAGAGGTAGTTCATGACAACGCACGGAGCATGTAAGAAATTCTCAGGATATAAATTTAAGTTAGGATTTGAGTCCATGAGAAGTTGAGTCCGTGTGGGCCCCACTCTGACCGGTCCTACGAGAAACCAGTGCTTGTGAAATGTTCCTAGGTACATATTGAATATTCAGAAACTGACATTGGGGGGGATTCACACACCAATCTGAATGTAAGAGTTATGATGTGAATTCACGCCGACAGGAACCAAAGGGTTAAATTCCTGGTAGTTATGACACTCACAACTCTTCTCTGTGAAATATACAAGCGTATTATGAATGTCTGCAACCAATAAATGTTGACGGATCTCCCAGAAATCTCGACTGTCTGCTGAGTGAGGCTCAGATCTGTTCGGATTCCTCTTTATTCTTCCCTCGCCGTGAGTCGTGTTTGGTGACATGAAAGCCGGGGAGCCGCCTGTTTCCCCTCCGGAGCGCTAACGTCTCTATTTGCGTTCCCCGGGGACCGCCGCTCGTCTCGCAGAGACAGATCCCTCCTCTGACTCGGAGGGAAATCACCTCGTTTGTTTTGTGTCAATCCTCTCAGATCCGACGGAGTCATTGTGTCTCCGGGTCCCGAGAGGATTTTATCTCCACCTCTGCGTGAAAAAGGTCAACCTGAGGAAGCTCTTTGAAATCTCACGTGGACGCTGATACGGCTTCCCATCACCAATACCGGCTTTCTGGATAATTTAGAACACTTTTCAAGTTCAAATTTTACATTTTCAAGTATCTTTTTTTAGCAGTAGCCACTTAATAAATGAAATCTTCTTATTTCATTGTGATGCATTTCTTGCTGGATCTCTGCATCTGGAAAAGAAAGTCCAAAATGTACCTTGTTTTGATTTAGTGTTTAGTGTCACACTGCAGGTCTTCAGATAACTGACTTAAAAGAAATCTAAATTTTAAATCACAATCAAAGAAAAATGACAAAAAAAACCATCACAGCACATTCATCATTTTCATAAATTCCTCAAACTGTATCCTCACTAAACCTCCAACTGCCAGATCATCATTATTTAATCTTTAAACATGTACATTCAGTGAATTGTGAGTCAGTCAGAGTATAATACCGTTAGGAAGAATTTAGTCCCAACATTCAATCTTTAAATCCTCATCATGTGGTCATTTTATACCGAGGAACAATTAAAAGAAAATGTTTCTTTCCATCTGTTCTCCAAATAGACCTTTTTGTTTATTTTAAATAGATCATTATCATGATACACAGTGTCATAACAACAAGAGGTTCAGGCACATATCCCAATAGAGTCTTTAGATTTGTTAATTTCCTTAAAAGCTAAATTCATGGTTATTTCTGGCTCCTGAACTGTTAAAACACTGTCCTCACCTTAGACCTGGGTGTTTATGGCTGTAATAACATTTGGTGTAAAAACCCAGCAGCAGTGAGCTGACAGTGATTGGCCTCTGAACATGTCAATCAAATCAGTAAAAACTCCCTGTAAAAAAAAAAAAATTTACATTTCTTTATAGTTGCTATTATGACAAATACTCGATTCACCGCTTTACGTCTTTTATCCAACCTTAAAAAAAATCAAATTCTTACTTTAATTCCGCTCGTAAAATCACACAGTTATGTTTCAGTTTTGATTTTGCACCTTCTTGTTACGTAAGCGGCTCCATTTGAAGCCAGTCAAACATTTGATATCCCGTTTTGACACTTTAATGGCGACACGCACAATTAGAGTTGACAAGCTGAACCGTCAGCGTTACAGTACCGGCCGTTCGTCTTGACGGTGCTCCGCGGCGGCGGAGGCACAAACAACGCGAGACGCCTCCGGCACAAATAATAAGCATTGTGAAGCCGTGTATGAAAAGCAGGTGCAAAGACGCCCACTTTGTCCTCCCCCATCCTTGAAGAGCCCCCATATCACACACAGATGTTTCCCATCAAAGGCACCCACAAACCTCTCCACCCCGAGTATGTAAACCGAGATAAGGAGCCATTCAGGCGGAGGGACTCCGCAAACTGCACCTTGCTATTGAGCTTTTCTTTCTTTTACAATACAC
Source organism: Salarias fasciatus (assembly GCF_902148845.1). Taxonomy (NCBI): domain Eukaryota; kingdom Metazoa; phylum Chordata; class Actinopteri; order Blenniiformes; family Blenniidae; genus Salarias; species Salarias fasciatus. The sequence goes on along the minus strand of NC_043755.1, from coordinate 29,892,431 downwards.
ACTTCAAGACTGGAAGCTGCTGCTTCTTGTTTTTTTTCTTGTTCCACCCCCCCCACCACCACTTCTCTTCTTCTTTTCTTCAGCGAGGGTCACATATGCCTTACCGCCACCAGCAAAACATGTAGGTAGGACGTCTGCAATAGGCGTCTGCAAATTGACAAGAGAAAGGGATAATACCGGAGAGGTGTTTGGATGCGGCAGCAAGAGAAAAAAAGCAAATGATTGAATAACAGTAATTAAAGCAGTTATTCGTTCGGCGAGCACCTGCATGAGGGATGATATTGCTCCTTAATTCAGCTCAGTTTAACTTCTCTCAGCCGGTGGTTCCAGCATCGCCTCATTAATCGCTGATTGGCATCGAGCTGTTCACAGGAACAAACTGTTTACTCTGTCTTGCCTGCTTTTCTCCGGGCTGCATGTGGCGACAGCCTCGCTCAAATGCAGCATTAAGGCCTATTGTACCCGACGAGGCCGGCACTGCGCTTTTTACGCTCTTTTGTGGAATCGCCTCATAAGGCTGATTCACACGTTCACTTACTTCACAAACACTCGCCGTGGAAACTCTGTTAGTGGTGGTTTTCATCGCAGATGTTTTTCAGGAAAGGTGCATATTGTAAAAGCTCGATTCTGGACAGGTTGCTTTGAAACAGATTCTTTTTTTCCCCAATTGAATTTGCTTGAAACAAGTAAAAACACAAAACTTTCACTGAAAACCGAGCTGTTTGAAAACACACTTTCTGTGTGTAAACAGGGAAAATGCAACTTTTTTGAAATTAACTAAACTGTCTTTCTGTACCAGTGCAAGCAGATTGTGAATAATCCCAGTGGAGGATTCCAGTGTTTCTGCAGCTCACTCTTGAATTTAACAGCACTTCAACAAAGTGTATTATTTACTAACATTTACTACACTGTCATCTGCATAAGTGGAGACTGAATTCTAGACAGTGTTTTCCAGTCCTGGTCCTCAGGCCCCCCCCTGTCCAATATGTTATAGATGTTTCCCCTTGGGTTTGGGAAACACCACTATAAGATGAACAAAAACAGCTTAAAGTTCCTTAAATGTGTACACTGTGCTGTTTTAGGCACGTGTGAGTGGGTGGTTGTGTTACAAAACTAGCTCCAGCTAAAACTTAACAAAGCATTTTCATTGACAACCCTTGTATTTCTGGTATTTCCAAGCAAACAACAATTCCAAGATGTATATTTATACACACTTAAATACATATATTTAAGCGAACGTCCATGTAAACAACATGACGGCCGTCTCACCAGGGACAAAGTGAACCACATCCCCACCAAGGTGGTGCAAGCACCTTGCTACCAAATATTGATTAGTATTGATAGTTTTGATCCCCTCTAATAAATGCTGAATTAAAATGGATGGGTGATTAAATGTGTTGGCTGGGCTTTGATGCCCTTGTATGAAATTACTGAAATAAAATGGGAAGGGCTGTTCAGCTGTCGCAGTCTTGAGACGATTGGAGCTTTGTTCTTGCAGGGAAAATTGAATTTGTTCAACTGTACGAAAAATAAAGAAGAACTTGTGAAGAACATGAGTGACTAGAACTTAAAATTAAAGAAAAAATCTTGACTAAATGAACACTGGCTTCAACTAGTGGCCTGACATGCAAACTGCACCAAGTGTATATCAGTCCTTTAAAAAATACTGATATCTGAAAATGAACGCTTTCTGAAACGAAACCACGAAAACAACTGTTTTAAGTTGATCGTTGGCATGTATTGACTGATTGATTGATTGGTTGATTGACTGATGCAAATATCTCCTGAGAAATGCTGCAGACTCCTTATTTTGCACAACAGCTAAAACGTTTCAACAGGATGCTGAAATTGCGCTGCTACTGTCTGTTTTTTTTTTTTTTTTTTTTTTCCAAATCTGTATTGTTCCAAGTCAATGATTCTCAGCATTTGTCTCTTGCAGTCCACCAGATTATCTCAGAAAGTTTCAGACAGGAACACTGAAATTCCAGAGTACTACAGAGAATGGAAAAAAATCCCTTCACCTGCTCTATATTCTAGAAGTGTCTTCATTGTGGTTTTCTTTGACATGTTCAAATCTCCATCGTACAAACCTCACACTCATCCCCAAGTTGGGAACTAGTAAGATAATTAAAAAGTTTACTGAAAAACAGCAATTTAGTCTCCGGTAGGTGGGAATGCCCTGTAGACTAGTCCTCTGCAGCGCACAGTGAATGCAAGTGGAACTTAATTTATGCAGATGCATATTCACTTTAAATATCAATAAGCTACCAGAACGGCAAAAATTAAGACAACTGATTTCCCTAAAATTTGAGGGCACACAAACTTAAGTCAAGTGTTTTATAATTTTTTCCTAAACATAAATATTCTACGTGGAACTGCATCCTAAAACACCTCAGCCCACTTTTTTTTCTTTTTTTTTTTTTTTTTGTAGAATTATGCAGGTTCATTAAAGTTTTAATATGAAAACTCTCGACTTTCTGAGTTCTTCCTCTAAATATTGTTGCTCTTGATCATCCTCAGTCGGTGAGTTTATAATGGCCTCCTGGGCCTAAAGGTGCTCACATAAACCAGTGGGATCCCCTCTTATTACCCCAGGACACACACACTGCTACCTTCACTGACGTCTCACACACACGCTAGAAACAACAGAAATAAGCACAATGAATTTTCACTCGTGCTCAGTTCAAATAAGAGGACAAAAAAGAGAAAAGAACAGACTAACTTCTAGTATTTCTTACTTCTCGAGGCTCCCGGTTCCTGTAAGACATGATTTTACACCACTTCACTGAATTATCATCCAAGTTTGGGATTTACTGTGTGGTTTGTTTTGCATATAACACTTATTTCAGTCGGGGAATAAACACGATCTCTGCCATTTTTCAGCTAAACTCTTCAATATTTCCATTTGTGAGATGTCTCAGATGTGTAATTTGAAAGCTGTCTGCCGTAAGTGATGAACACACAGAATCATCACCGAAGTCTGCGCTTCCCCTCAGCTCTGCATTCTTTCATGTTCTGGTGTTGTTTTTTTTTTCTTTCTTTTTTTGTAACTTTGCTGTTTTTTGGTTGGGTCGTAAAACCCTCATCAACCTCGCTTCCAGACACAGAAAGCAGCTGCTTTGCAGCGGCGGGGCTCTAATAATGTAATGTATGTACACTGAGCTCTGTTCACGCCTCCAGTTGAAGCGTCGAAAGATTCAACTGGAGGTTCTGAAAGGTTCTCTTGAATACCAAACAGCCGTAACATGAAGACACAGTTAAACGTAACAGAAGACTGATCCTCATGTTCATCTATCGGAGCTACGAGCTGGACATTAATAAAAGAAAGAAAGAAAGAAAGAAGGAAAGAAAGAAAGAAAGCACAGCTCATTGATCCACTGAGGGAAATCTGAGGGTTGGATGGGAGGAGGTCATTGGAGGAGGTCAGCTCACTCTTGTAAGGAAGATACAGAAGGGTGGAGATAGAGTTCGTGTGAAACAGTCTCCTTTCACTTCGGTCCACACCTTCTGCTGGTCATATCTTAACTGATCAATGAAAATGTAGGAAGGTTCGAACTGTTCCACACATCTGAAACTCAAGGAGGCGCCAAACTTTTGTAAATACTGTATTTATACAGTGCTACACCACCGGCTGGTTTTAAAAAAATATTTATTTGCGCATGGACAGAACGGTGTATGAAAACGAGTAAAGGAGGGATTAACGATGCATGAAAAAAAAAAGGTTCAGCGCTGGGTCAATATGTAAATATAAGTGGTGTCAGAGTTAATCGCATTAATTGCAATTAATTTGTGCAGAGGTGACAAAAGATTAATTTTTTGTGGATATTAACTGCATTTTAATGGTTAATACAGTATCATAATTAAAAATGCAGTTTTCAAACTGAAAAAAGAACTAAGTTGATCTACATGTCACTTTCTTTTTTGACCTTTTTTGGTTTTCTTTCAAAATAAATTATTTTTCTGATGAACTGATTGTTTGGACTAATAAATGCTTCATCTTATGAGCTGAAAACTGCCTTGTAAGGCAAAAACAACAGAATTTTCAACATGCAATCATGATTAACTATGGAAATATTGTGATTAATCACAATTTTAAAAAATCTGTCTTTTGACAGCTCGAGTAAATACATCGGAACACAAATATGTAAATACATGTATAGTTATTGTAAATGGATTTTGAACAACTTATTGAAAATGCATTGGCTGACTTGAACTCGTAGTTTGCCGTCTTGACTTCCAACCTGAGCATTCTGAAAACGGTCCAGTCACCGAGGCTCCACTTCACAGCCTGCAGGACCTGAGAGATCAGAGGTCTGAAGTCCTCGTCTCCACGGGAAACGGAGCATTTGAGGGGAAAAAAAAGCACCTCCATCCAACAACATTTGACTCATAATGTCTTAAAGTTGCAGCTGATCTGTGCACTTTCTTCTTCGGTGGTGCCGGACTGAACTGCGTTTATTATGAGTTGACCGTCTCACCGTCGTCTACATGAAACCCCGTCTCCACAAAAAAAACATGCGAGCGCACGCGCTTTGCACGAGGCGCTCACTTTGCCGACTGGCGAGCGCGCTCTCAGTCACGGACAGAAACACACACCTTTCTTGGGGCCTTGCAGGGGCGAACCTCCCACTTCTTCTGCCTCACAACACACCTGCCAGTCAACGCGAAGTGGGGTCAAATCCCAAAGGGCATCGACTATAAAGCATCCTACAGACAAACACGCTAATGTATGCATGATGGATTGAGGGGTGGGAATGAGCTATACATTCTCCAATATATCAAAACACAATTAAGTGAACTGACAATTACAGTGAAAAGGGAACCTGTAATTATCTCTTTGAGGACTAGAACTTGGCTTGATGGGAAGTAATAGCTGGTTATGGATGATACTGTGGTCACACTGTTGTTTATCTGCCAAGCGAGTTTGATAAACTCGTAAGTGCAACTTATAAATAGTAAATTAGTAGCTCGGCACACTCGCTTCACTTTGGTTGTTTTCTTATTGATAGATGCTTCATTGCACTTACACTAAATACTCGAGAAAAAAAAATGTGATCGGATTTTTGTGGATCAGTTGCGTTGGCCTGGTCAGCTGCAATAAGAATTCATTCATTTTATCAGGTTTTCTGTTATAAACACGCTGTGTCTTTAAAAACGTGTAGACACACAGCAGCAGCTACACCTGGGCTGTCAAACATAAGGCCCGCGGGTCAAAACTAGCCCACAAGAGGCTCCGATGTTATATAGGAGAGTGAGAGTGTTAGAAAATACAGAAAAAAAAAACCCAGGAATATGTGATTTCATTGCTGTCTTTTAAAAGTGTTCCAGATGACAAATCTTCAATCTGTTTTAACAAATTCCATGAAATCCTCCAATTTCTTAAAATATCTTTGACTGTAAAGTGGAATGTGTGTGTTTTGGAAAGCAAAATTTTGCAATGTGTGATTTATGTAATGCTGGATCGTTTCAGATAAAAGAAAAAACTAAAAAGTATTTTGTGAACCAAAGATGTGACAGGAGGTCTTCAGCCTTTATCTGGGAAAATCTTGGACCTTCAAATGAAATAAAGTCAGAAAACATGACCTTAAACCAGCATTAAGCTGATTTACTGACTGGATGCTCTGAGGAGAAAAAACACACTCTCGATGTCAGTGTTTGTCTTCAGGATTACGATATATAGTGCAAAATCCTTAGAGGAGTTGATGCTAATAGTTTAATGCGAAATGTGGCTTGAAATGACTGAAGAACTTTTTCATGTTTGAAAAGTTGTTCCAAATCAGCACAGTCTTCAGGAGAGTATCGTGGTGAAGACGTTTCCTCTCCTGGCCACCCATGGCTTCCATGTGTAGATTTTGAGAAGATATTCTCTGGCGTTTATTTCCTCACAGCTTTGATATTCTGATCGATCATCACATAATATTATGGTTTTGCTTTCAGAAACTAAAAGTTAAGAGTTTATTTCAGGAGGGCTCACGCTGGTTGAATCGTCTCTGCTGATTAAGTATCATGTGGGACCCTCTGGGGTGTGTCGGCACTCCATGGAGACCAGATGCTGGTGTCGGTATCGGTGTATCCCTGGTAAAAATGAGTTCTGTTGAGTGTCATTAACTTTTATCAAGCAAAAAGTCAGAAATCTTTTGTGTCTGGTTTACTGGGATCTCTACCCTGCAGTTAACCCGACTCTTCCCCCACAAGCCTCCACCTCTCCGACTGAACCGCCCAGGATCCGGTTCAGTCCAGGCTTCACCAGGAAGGCCACAAGTTGGACCTTGTGTTCAGCTTTTATTTTTTTATTTATATACATAAAGTTGTAAATCATGAAATAACTCACATTTTTGTGTTTAACCAAACAAATAAAGGGAGGATTTCATAGTTAGGAAGTTTCTGTACTGCAGCCTCCGGTGATTAGCGAGCCAATCTGTCAACCCAAGCACCTCCATTTCAAACTCGGGTGCTGGAAATCGTCCATTCCTCCGGAGTGTGTCGGTGTGTGTGTCTAAAGCGCACATACCCGCGGGCGCCGCCGCTCCCCGGCTGACTTCTGACCTCGCTGGGTGCCATCGAGCCCCAGAAGACGCGGCGCCGATCGGCGATGCATCATATCATAACCATCAGTTTAGCCTGCAATCCAGCGCCATTGTGCGCCGCGAAGACGGCGAGCCGGGGAAAGGCAGAGCGGGAGAGTTAGAGACGGAGCGAGCGAGCAGCTGTGGCAATATTTCCAATATTTACTCTCCTCCGCTGAGTGCAGTTGCTCGGGCCTTTGAGGAGCAATCAAACATCCGGAGATGGTCGCAAGATTCTCCCTTTAAGCCACAAGGTTTTATTTGAGAAAGAATACCTTCTGTTCATAGGATTTGCAGCCATTTCATTTGAATCCATCTGTTTTTAAGGTGAAAAAGAGAGAAGAGGGGGAGTGAGAAAAAAAACAAACAACAACAACAGGAGCGGGAGAGAGAGGGAGAGAAAGCGGGCTATTGAACAGAGCCTGTTTGTGCATCATATTGTGCTTGATGTAATGTAGGTCAGTGTTCTGCACAGCACCAGATAAGACACAGGGAACAAGTGTTGTGTGTACTTACAAGCAAATATCTGTCAAAATAGCAATTGACAGATCTACAAGAGCCTTCTCTCTCCCTCTCTCTCCCTCTCTTTCCATCTTTTTTTTTTTTTTTTTTTTTTGTTTTTGGCCGGGGAAGTGGTTCCTTCGTCATTAGCATTTTTGAAAAAAGGGCCAGAGATTTGGGCCTATCTGCCTCCACTCGCTGCCGCAAAGCCAGTCTGGCCCAGGTTGTTATCTGTGCACTACAGAGGTGCAGCTGTTTAGCAAATGGATTTGCAGATTTTTAAAGGGAGATGAGGAGAAAAAAAAAAAAAAAAAAAGAGGGGGAAGAATCAGGTATTCACAGCAATCCTCCCCAAACTGGCATTTCTGTGTGTGTGTGTGTGTGTCTGTGTGTGTGCGCGGACATGTATGTGTTGTGTATTTTCTTCTTTCTTCCTTATAAATCTTTACCTTCTGTTTTCCCACATTATTTTTGGAAATGGCATTAAACACACACACACACATACACACACACACACACACACACACAGAAGAAAAAAAGCATGAAAAATGCTTATTCTCTCTTTCGGCGCGTTCCTTTATTCACTTTCCAGACTCCCGAGGGGCCTTTTTCTTCTCCTGAGCGGGCGCCATCGCCATCGCCGCCACCGCCGCCGCCGCCGCTGCCTAACTGGACCAAGGGAAGCTGGGAGCAGAAAGGAGGAACCAATGGGGCGCTTTAGGTGGGGTGGGACGCTGCCGTCTTCTCCACAGCTGCTGGCAAGTGCGTGTCTTTTGTCTAATGCAATCCCAGCGAGCCCGGTGCACGCACACACACACACACACACACACACACACACACACACACAGAGAAACGTGCACACGTGGAGGAATTCTGGCTTCCATCGAGGGCCCCGTGGGAGAGAGGAAAGGGCCCTAAGCCATTGGAGACACTGAGGGTGGTTGGCTTTCCTGAGTGGGGGTATGTAACTGTATGCATTCGCACGCGCACACACACACACACACACCTCTGCAAACACACACCTCCACCGCTCCTGCCTTGAAAATGCACACACGCACACACACACACACACTCGACGCCTCCCAGCTGCAGCCTCCGTCTCCACCAGGAGGTGTCGCGTAGCGAGAGGCGGCTGAGCGAACACAGCTGACCTGCTGCAAACCGCCTCCCGCTGCATCGGCAGGTCACTGCAATCACGTCACAATTAGTCCATCTTTGTGTGTGCTTCTTTTCCTCCTCTCTTCATTGTGCATCAGACGTAACGCACCTCTTTTAATATTTCGCGAGCGAGCGGTGAATATTGTACCATCTGTAACAAGCAACTGTAAATCAATCCATGCATGTAAGTTATTCATGCTGTCACCCAGCCTTCCTTCCCACTCATCCATTCTGCTTAACATGCCTGGATTTCTCTGTCGGCTGCATGTATTTATCCCACTCCGCTTTGATGCCTCGTATTCACGAACCCCCCCTCCTCTTTTCTTTTAAACATTCTGTTTTCTGTAGTTAACAGAAAAGTTTCATCTGGACGACCTCCTCCTCCCGTTCGGGGAAATTATTTGGAGCTACTTGACCTCTGTGAGTGACAAGCTCGTTTTATTTTTTACAGGGAAAACTGAAAAGCAGCGGACGAGGAGACGTCCAGCCCGCACCTGTGCATCCTGGACATTTACACGTCTCACATGTAAAATAATGAATGGAAATGAGCCTTTAAGTCAATAATCGCACAGCAGATAAATGCAGCATCCTGCATCTTTTTAAACACATCCCGCAGAGGTCAAAGCATCCGAATCATGACACAGACACACAAACACACACACACACACACACACGCACGCACACACACACACACACACACACAGGCCTTATTCTATTTATTTCTTTTATTTCTTCTCTTATTATTGACATTAAATGAAGATGACAATTTCCCGTGATACATCAGGGATTGTTAAACCTCTGAGTAAAGATACTTTCACGTTCAATTTTTTGAAGAAGGAGAAATAAGTTTATTCTCAGCTGCAATTGAAAGGTGTTACTTTATGCCAACAAATAGGTCTTTTTTAAAATGATGTACAACTGAAGTAAAATATACTTATTTTAGAATTTACAGCTAAAACTACCAATTTATTTTGACATTTACAGAAAATGACTGCAATCTGACTCTTTGGATGTATGAGTTACATGCATTTTCTGGTTGTTTTGAACATTTCTTCTTATTTCTTTTGGCATTTTCTATGCAAAAAAGTAAGAATTTTGAAGCAGAAGTGCTATATGCAGTCATAATTTCACTAACTTCTTTATGGATGTGTATAATGTGGTCATTTGGCCGAAATGGGTTCAAGTAATTCTGTAATAATTGTCAATATCTTAAGAGTTTTGAATGAACTGAAGCTGATAATGTTGCAAATTATGTAAATAAAAGAGCCAAAAATGGACATTCAAACATTCTACACACCACTCTGTCTCAGCTATGTGTGCTTAATGAATGAAAATTACCTCTATAATGTCCACTTGATGAGCAAACCGCACAAAATCTGCTTCATCGGCTGCAGTGATCCACTTAAACTGGATGTTTTTTTTTTTGTTTTTTTTTTAATATTTCAATTAGGTAATAAGTACCAAATAATATAAGAACATATTGAATTATTGTCAAAAAGTCATTGTGATGCTGGCTTTTTTCATTTCACTTGACACGACTGGTTGTTTCTCAGCAGTGTTGACCTCTGACCTCCCCGGCCAGGAGCAGGTTTGTGACTTTTCCACAGTTTTCCTTCATATGTGAAGAATCCACACAGCTGCTTTATCCAACTCCTGTTTGCAGGATGATGGGAACAGAAGCTCAGGTAGAACATGCAAAGCCACATTTTTAAGAGTGAATTTCAGCTTCTACACCACTTAAAGCCTCGACTCGAAACCCCCGCCCTCCTTTTTTTCTCTTTTTTTGTAAGTGTTTACCCGTGGAAGCCCCTCTGACCTTTGGCTCCGATGCTCCGGAAAAGTCAAAGTGATTACTTAAGTCGTGGGAGCCTCTCAACAATTATCTGCACACAGGAGTATTTACACACTGATTAATGACGGCAGATGCAGGTTTAATACCGACTCAGGTTAAGTCACCAAATTGGTTTTATAATGTCAAGTTTTAGATTTTTTTTCTTTTTTTTTTTTTCACTTTCTTTTTTTAAGGCATATTTAAAAGTTAAAATCAACAGATGCAGCACTTTGCATTTGTTATGGGTGTAATTGAATGGGCTATTGTGCTGATAAATGCCTGAGCGCCGCTCGCCGCCGCTCAGGGGGACAGTAGGTGCTGCTTGTAATGACTGAACTCGCTTCCAAAATTAACAAAGAAATCTATTCACATAGCGAAGGAGAGGTGTGTGCAGGTGTCTTTTAATTTTATTCATCTTCTCCTTTGCTGAGCCATTAATGTTTCTTTCTTGTTTTTTTTTTTTTTTTTTTTTTTTTTTTTTACCGAACCGCCGCGTGGGCGGCCGAGCTCACAATTAAACTATTGTTGAGACAATTGAGAACTGATAAAACTGTGTTCAGATGGTGTAATATTCGAGTGTTGCCGAACTATAATTACTATTAAACCATTTAACCTTTAAAAGAGTTTCAGGAGCCGAAATATAAAAATCATCAAATGTCAAAAAAATAAAGAATAATAATCATAATGCGATGATGAGTTGAAGAATTAATATTTTCTGTTATATTTTGAGGGGAGGGTGGCGGGGCGGGGGGGGGGGGGGGGGGGGGGGGGGGGGGGGTGTTTTGGCCTCCATCGGTGGGGGCTAACAGATGCTGCCTGTCCGCACGCACCTCCCCACTGCCAGAAATATCAGGCTCGGAATTAGGGGAGGCGATGTATAATTTAACTTAACAAGTGACAGTTCAGACGCTGCAGCAGCGGAGAGCGAGCATGGAGGAGAGCTGGAGAGCCAGGCTCGCCTCCAGCCATCGCCGCCTCCCTTTAAATTGGAGTGGGAGTGAGAGAGAGCGAGAGAGAGAGAGAGGGTGAGACTGGGGGAAAGAAAACACCGACACACACACACACACACACACACACACACTGCTCTCCAGAAGTGGAAAGAAGAACCTCCAGTGTGGCATAATGACTTTGCAGGGGAAACAATAAGAAATAAATACCTTGGAGCTCCTCTATTAGTCAACACTTAAAAACCGTTTTTTTTTCCTCCCCTTCTTCCTCTTCTTCCCTCTCTCTCTCTCTCTCTCTCTCTCTGTCTGTCTCTCTCTCTCGCTCCTAATGAGCCTCTTGTTGGAGAGGTAACTAGGGCCGCCGCTCTGCTCCACGGCGTTCACGATGAGGAGACTGCTCGCTGTAATCACACGGAGGCTTGAGATGGAGGGAGCCTGGATTAGCTACTTTACCGTGTGTGGAGTGTTTAACATGGCACCCGACACCGCGCTCCTTCCTGTCTTCACTAGGCAAACACTGGCTGTCATTAATTTCATTTGCTTATCACAATCACCCCCCTTTTCCCTCCTCCTCCTCCTCCTCCTCCTCTTCCTCCCACTCATCTCTTCTTCTTTTCATCCCTCCCTCAAAAAAAAAAAAAAAAAAAAAAAAAAGAAAAAGAAAAAGAAAAAGAAAAAGAAAAACCTTCAATTTGGGCCCTTCTTGGTTTTTCCGTTTCAAGCGTCGATGCAAATTATTGCAGCCCGCTGCTAAGAATTACTAGGTAAGGAAGCTAAATGAAGATGAAGAATTGGAAAATGTTTCCAGTTGGAAGAATGTTGATTACCAGGGCCGGGGTCCTGGAGGATTCCCTACTATTTATCCTCATATTTTGGGCTGCCTCTCCCTTCCCGCTCCCCTCCACGCTCCTCCTGGGGCCTTAGAGAAGCAGCTTGCACTCAGCGCTGCCAAAAGAATTTATTAGAGCAAATGGTATTGTAAGCCCTATGGAAGGCATACCTTATGTGAAGATTTAAAAGATATTAGGAGGATGGCGCAGGCGGGAGCCCAGGTGTGCTTGGTAATAGCCATTGTCTTGACTGTGTGTGTGTGTGTGTGTGTGTGTGTGTGTGTGTGTGTGTTTACTCAGTGTCTGTGTTTATAGGAAGACATGAAGTGGCGCAGGAGACGGAGCAGTGTGTACATACAGCACATATCCTCACCACAAACCTGCAGAGAAACTGTGTAATTAGTCTGAGTCAAAACCACTATTTTAAACCACAGAGTCACGCCGGGGTCAAGGCTTCTCTCCGGGTGTGTTTCACTTCCGGGTGGGCGGGGCTTAGGCTGTAAGGCCTCCAATGATTGGTTCAGCTGTCGCATCAGTCACAAAGAAGTGCTTCAACTGAATTGATAATAATTATTTGAACTATAACTAGACAATCTAAAACAACAGTCAAAGCTGGTGTTACTTTAACTTCCTGGTTCGCCAGGTGGGCGGAGTTTGACATGAAAGGCCTCCTTTCATTGGTTGAGCTGTGCTGCCGAACACACAAGAAGGCCTGAAGCTGAAATTAAGTTATTAAGAGCTCTACTTTAAGATAGATCTTGTGTCTCTCAGCCATCGGAAGTGTTACATTTCTGACAGTTTTGACTAGTTTTGTAAATGTTTAATCATCGACAAAGCTTTTAGGACTCTTCAGTCATTTATATAAGTATTTTCTTTTACAATGTCACAAAGTGCTCAGTATAAATGAAAATTATTAAAATATGAATAAGAAAAATAGAAAAGTTAAAACCAGAAAGTTTGTTTTACTTCCTGATTCACTGTTGGGCGGGCTTTATCAGGTGAGGATTTCTCTGATTGGTTGAGAGCTTCTGCCAGTCAAAGAAGGCAGTTTAAGCCTGCAAATATGTTTCAACTCATTTTTAAAGATTTACTTTGTGATTGATTTCCAGAATAAAATCAATATGAAGCAAAGTGACAATTTCTTTCAACTTTTAAAGAATCAAATTGGAAGAAAAAGGGTAAACTCAGTGCAAGGTTTGTTTTGAAATCACGTTTTGAAATGAATCTGAAATCACGTCTACATCCCTTTTCTAACCAAAAATCCAAAGTATTCAACAAAAAATTGATAAACTCAAACTTTGAAAAAAGTGAGAAACAGGCACTGGTTTCATTTCCTGGTAGGCGGGGGTTTGTCATGTACAGCCTGCTCTGATTGGTTCATCTGAGCTGCCAGTCAAAGACAATGCTCAAACTTAAACTAGTTTCAACATACAGTATGTCTAAGTTCTTTTTCTTTCTTTTTTGCAGTTATTGCTTTGCTGAATCTTTTGCCTGGGACAAATATTTTATTTATTTATTTATGTATTTATTTATTTTGAAGTATGACAGCATCTCTATTTATGGAGCAAGAAAAGAATGAAAAACTTTAAGCGTCATTTGTTTATGTATAAAGCTCTTTTAATAACAGTGTTTGGAAGTGCTGAGCAAACTCTAACAAACATGATTAAAATAAATGAACAATAAGACAAGAGAAGACAAGAGAATTGAAACATGTTTAGAACTTTTGGTTTATTTCACTTCTTGGTGCACCAGGTGGGCGGAGCTTATCTCACAGGCCCTCCAGTCATTGTTTCAGTCAAACAATCATGAAATAACTGTGCATAAACTTGTAGATTCATTAAAACTAAACTTTAACATTGCTTGCTATGATCGTTGTCCATAGTTGCTGACTTTCAGACATATTTGAAGTAAATTTAAGATAATTCATGAAAAATGTTTTAAAACTGGAAGTTTTGTGATTCAAAGTTGGAAGAACCAGAATAGAAGATATGTTTCTTATTCACTAAAACAAAGGTTATAGTCAATGCAAGATTTGATTAGTTTGGAAATACTTTAAAGGTTATATTAATGTGATTACTTAATCCCATTCATTATGAAATCTTCAATAATTTTGAAGACATATAGTGACAAATAATTCATAAATGGAATACATAACAACTATACCTTGGCAACTTGTCCATTTGTTGCTTCTCTTCTACATAAATCTATAGAAAATAATTCACTAAAATGAGAAGAAAGTATAAAAACTATTTCAATATAGATAGAATAACGAGAACAGATGAAACACTGCTCCTGTAGAGCAAACTACACTTTAAAAGTGAGGAAGAAAGTGTGAGGAAGCACAAATCACAACTATGTATACATGAAACCCTTAAAGCAGGAATTAGTGACCTCTTTGTTTAATTTAGACATGACTGATTGTAATTATTCCATTTAATTGTATTTCTGTGCGTTAAAAATGTGCTTTTCTCCTCTAAACACACACACACACACACACACACACACACACACACACACACACACACACACACACACACACACACACACACACGGACTCAAAAATCTATTTTTGCCTCATAAAACTAAACTTGTAATGATTTCATGCTTGTGTACCGGCTGGGTCTGTTTTGGTGCTTAAAATGCGTATTAAGTGTAGTATGGTAGCAACACCTTATCCACATTATGCAGCTCAATTATTCCATGAGCAACACCTGCAAAACAAATTTGGCATTCAAATTTGCTAAGGATGATCAAACAACGCCGAAACACTGTCATTATTTCTCCCTCACATACGGCAGCGATGGGAGGAAAAAAAAAAAAGAGAGAGACCGGCTTTTTTTTTTTTTTCGGGATGCACTGAATTAACTATTCAGCTGGAAGCAAACTTCATTTTATAGGTTTCATTCACCTCATTTCCCAAAGTGTATTTAACTGCCGTTGCAAAAACAACAACATAAATCGATTTGGATCCACAAAATCTCACCTGCCAGTTACAAAAAAAAAAAAAAAGAAGAAAGAAAGAAAGAAAAAATCCCAGTGAATACATTCTGGAGGAACTTTTTTCTCTCCACACTCATCAACAGAAAGTTGAAATAACTAAGTTTTCGTCAGTGATTCTTGGCGCGGAGGCCTTTTGAGAGCGTGGGATCGTCTGCATACGATGAAATCAGAGAGCGGAAATAAACCTGAAACAGTACAAATGCCTCGTTGCTGCAGCTGTGCCTGAGCAGGATAACCTGCAAAAAACTAACTCAAATGAATCAAGTGGTTAATTTTCTGAACCCCCAGCCTATGAAAATTCTATTTCTTTACCATTTCCTGTCAGTTTGAACCTTTAGAAATAAAGAAACGTCCATAATCGGCACTTTTCAGCACCAGTTCCGTCCCTTGCAGGATATTTTTCTGCTAAATGTTCCTTTGGGTACGAACGGCGTGCATATCCCGGAAGTCAGTTCTCGCTCTCTTTCACGCGGCGGTGAAAATATAGCAACATTATCCGGGCCTTGTCTGTGAGCTAGCCCCGCACTGTGACGCTAGATAAAGAGAAATCAGGGCTAATGAATTGCGCCTCCCCGGATATAATTCTGTAATAGCTATAATCAGGCCGTTCCAAGCACATGAATATACATGGACGGCATCAGCTGCAATCCTGTTGGTGGTCAATATTCTTGAAGCTCTGCCAGTCAGGGAATATTCTTGCTTCCCTGCTCTGCCTTAATGTTATCAGGTAACACACACTGGCATTAAATCCCACAACTAAATAAAAGCCTCTTTTTGGAAGGCTTCGCGGCAGACAATGCGGCTCTCACCGAAAAGCCCTTTAAGTGTTCGTGTTTTAATGTCATTATGGCACCACGAAGCAGCGCACAGACCAGGCGGAAGGAGGGGAGCACAAAAAAAGACGAAGAAGAAGAAACAACCCTACACAAGACCTCAAGGTACGTTTCCTCCGAGCATAGACAAAAAAAAAAAAAAGAAAAAAAAGAAAAAGACTCCGGCAGAAACAAACGGGGCCGGTTTATTACGTTCAGGCGGAACAACGGCCTCGGCAGTCCTCGCTGACAGCTCCTAAAGCCGCAGATTTGTGCCCATTAGTCACACATTTTAGCAAGAAGGTGGTTTCTAAAGTGCATTGATGGGGATTACAGTTCTATCCTTTCCTGTCTTTCTTTCACAGCCCAAACATGCGGCTGATTCCTGAGATGCCAGGAGGTTCCCGCAAAGAAAAGAAGTGGGGGAAACTATTGTATTTGTTTTTCTAAAATGGCAATCCACAGGGTATTAAGGGGGCTTAATCTGTGATTAATATTTTAATGATACAAAATAAGCGGCGAATTCTTAAGTTTACAGCGTCCCGCACGGCGGGAAGGTTTATTTACAATGCTGTCTGGGAGAAAAGGGAGCGCCGGAGATGAATGCACAACACGTTCACTTGAGATTACATGGTGGCACTTGGGTGCGATTACACCACGAGGGATTTGAATAATCTCAGTTTATTGAGTTGGAGATATTTTGTAATCGTAGATTAGTTTTAACAGGGACATTCTTCACTCTGCTCTTCAAAGCTGGGATTAAGGCTGATAAGAGTTTGTGTCAGAGGATCCAGAAGCAGCGCCGCAGCCTCCGTCAGGCCCCAGAGCGGCGCCCAGATGTGGTCAAGGCGGGCTCCATTACCGGAATCCGGCGTTCAGAGAAAGCTGGGACTGGTTCCTCGTGACGTCCGCTCAGAAAAACCAACATTCAAGCCTGCAGGATGCAACGCGACACGGTAAAGAGTCAGTGGGGGACACAGTTTTACGCTTCATCTCCTAATTTTATCATTAAAAGTAACAAATCCATTGCTAAAGTGTATTTAAACTACTCCAAATGGAATTTATACAGTTCCACTACATTACTGCAAATAGATTCTAAAAGTTCTAAAATTAATTATCAAACTTACAAATGAATCCTGAACGCTACATGAATGGCAATGATCACCCTTTAAAGCTTTGTTTGCATTTTTGAAGCTCCAAATACTTCATAACAGTTATAAATACATCTCAGAAGTTCCATATAGACTGTAATTGAATTCATTTAAAAACTTTAAATACATTTAACAAGTTGAAAACACATTCTTAAGCATGTGATTCATGAAGTCTCAAACACTGTAAACACATTTTCAGCATCACCAATACACTGTCTGAGATTCATTAGAAATGTTCCAATTACATTGTTACAAAAACATCCCAGTCCCAAAAGATACATTTACATTTTAAATATCCAAATGAATCCTCCAAGTTTCACTGACATGAGAAGTACTAAGTTACGATTAGATGTAAAGCTGCATCTTAACAGTTCATCTTAAAAGTTACAATTACATGCTGTACTTAAAAATACATTTTAGAAGTTCCATACAGATTATCATGAACACATTTTAAATGTTGAGATACATTTTAACTTTTCATAAATACTATTATACTACTATATTTTTTGGAGTTTCATACAGATTATCATAACAAACTGTTACAAACACAATTCACTCAAAATACTTTTGATGTTAACATATTGCTGCAAATCCACTTTGAAAATTACAAATGTATCTGCACAAAAATAAACTTTATCATGCAAAAGCCCTTTTTTAAAAATGCATTTGTGACTTTATAGAGTTAAAACATTTTTTAAGTTTAAAACACTTTTTTTAATATTAGGTTCTAAATAAATTGTGACAAAATAGCTTAGAAAAGTTTTAAAATGTGGTGTTAATGTTGCCCCTTTAAAGTTAGAATTATATTGTTACAGATACTTCTTGGATGGTGCCAATATGGAAACATGTTTCAAGTTATATTTGAAATGTTACAAATTAGGAGAGTTTTTCTTTTGCTGGAACATTAAATAGCAGAGAAGCTTTTTTACTGAACTCTTGTTCTGACGAGGTGTTTCTGGAGGACTTTGTGAAGACGTGGAGAAACTGATTTGTTAGATTAAATGCACAACTACTGTAAGATTACTACGAGAGTTTGAAGGTCAGATTGAGGGTTTGTTACAGGTTGACGTTTTCTTTTATGTATGAATTAATTCTAACAGCCTCAAACTCTGATTACTTCAGTCCAACAATAATAATTATAAAAAATATGCCCTCTGCTCCTGATCAGGATATTCATATTTTCTTACTTTATTCAATAATATGTTTGACACAAGACGTCTGATTGTGCATTAATATAAAATATATCAACAGATGAATTGGTTTCAGTGGAGCCTGTTAACAGACTTCCTGAAATACTAAAATAATTAAAAAAAAATCCCTGTTTTTGAACTTGTGATCATAAAGTGTCATCTGTTCCTGCGGATTAGCTCCGTTAAGACGATCCGACTGTATCCTGGACATGAGGTCAAGAGCTTTACTGACCTCTGTCTTAATGGAGGAGCGCCGGTGAAGTGGGGTCTGCCTGCAGAGCTCCACCTCACTCACCGCTCGCTGCCTCAAAGCAGCCAGAAGAAGAAGAAGAAAAAAACCATTAGATAACCATCGGTGTCTCCAATATCTTTCCTCAAAGAGGCTGAAGGCCCACACTGCCTATAATTGGATTTGATTTGCACTCCCAGCATCAGTTAGGGAGATTAAGGGCAAGCACAAAAATCCCCACAATTCCTTTTCATCCAGATGACAAGCAGGGCCTAACAGATCCTGAAAGGAATATTTGTGATGGAAACCTTCGCCGCGTCTCCTCGCACACAGGCGGCTGGAAAACGACAAACACATTTAAAAAACAAAACAACATTAAAAAATAAAATAAATGATCACGGGAGTCTTCGTTTGATCTTTCTCTCTATGAGAGGAAACGGAGGAATGACGCTCCGAACCTGGAATTCCTCTGCAGCTTCAAACTTCGGAGGAACAATAGTTTACTTGTAAAGAAGTTAAAAAGTTGTACATATGTAGAGAGAGAGAGAGAGAAAGAGAAAGAGATGGAGAGAGAGAGAGGAGGAGGAGCAGATCGTGCCAACAAAAGCTCGCAGTCGGAATAATACCAGACTTAACTTATTTTGCTTCCTCTTCATCGCCTGTGGGGAGAGGGAGGTTCTGTTCTGGACTGATAAGTCATCTATTTGAATGGATCCTCATTCTCACAGGTATGTAAATATGAAATAAATAAATGAGGAGGAGAAAAAAACCCCACACAACCCATATTCCTCTCCCCTTTATTCCGCCGCTTTGACAACGAGCAATGCTTACACTAGATTAAATATCGCCGTCAATAGACTTCCCCACGCTCGGGTGTCGTATTCACTCTACCCCATGCCAAAAGACTAATATTAGTATCTCCGGAAAATAATCTCTCTTTATTTCGCAAGTTCCCTGCTAAGGCATTCACGTTCGCATTTATCAGAGGATTTAAATGCGGATGAAATAGTATATAAGCTGGATCCCCTCAGGAGAGGTTCTCATTCTCTGGTATTCTTTCAGATGGGAGAGAGAGAGAGGGGAGAGCGAGCATGCAGCACCTTGGCGAGGAGAAAGGGAGGAGGAGGAGGAGGAGGAGGAATTAATTTTTCCCCTCTGGGAGAAACACATGCTGGATCTCAAGAGTTGGAGGGAATCTTCCCATCTTGCTCTGATTGGCATTAAGAGGGTGAATGAAGGGGGGAGGAGGAGGACGGGACGGAGGGAGAGAGACGCCATGGTTGTTACTAATGATTTATTGTCTGAAATGTGAACGGCGCTCTGGTTTGGGTTTTCGCTGTGTGTGTGTGTGTGTGTGTGTCTGTGGTTTAGCCGTTCATCATCTGTCGGTGTAGCGGGCCGCAAGGTGGCATCACGGAGAGGAGAACCCCGGTTTGAGTCAGCTTGGCGGCCTTTCTGTGTGCAGTTTGCATCTTCTACCTGTGCGCGCTTAATTGAATGATCAAAGTCAAAGACACCAGAGAGCACCACTGTATAACAGAATTAAAGACCATATTTTCTGGAATATAAGTCAACTTGTTTGGCTGCTCTTGTTACTTATACTAACAAACTACTGATTTATTAATATGTTCCACCTGGGACCACTAGGGGTCACTGTATGACAATAGGATGCTGCTACAGCACCACAGAAGAAACTGCACCGCTATTGCATTTAACTGAGAGCGCAAGTAATCTATAATCTCCACAGCAGAACTTGACTAAAGATTAAACAGAATCCGAGCATCAGACAGAGCTGAGAGAGAGAGACGAGAGAGAAACCTGGAGAAAAACAGAAACTGTTTCTGAGATGAAGAATAGAAATAGAAAGAGTCTAATCGTTGACTGAATGTCCGGCGGACAGAGACGAGGAACAAATTAAAAGGAGGTTCTGGAACTGCAGCTGTTGGACCTGGATCATCAGCTACATCTGGACATGAACCATAACTGAGATTTGTATCTATAGTTCTTCTTCATCATGCATATTTTGACAGTTGTGACTTATAGTCCAGAAAATACAGTCCTCCTGTTTCCTCTCAGTAAAAAAAAGATTTGATATCAATTTGTGACCAACAGACGTGCGGAGCTGTCACAGTAAAGAGGAATTTTTCTGAGCTGTAACAAGAAAGTTTTCTCATCTTAACAAGATGATTTTCTGATTATAATTCACAGAATCCAGGACACAGGACAAACAGTACAGAAGATAAATGAATGAATGAATGAATGAATGAATGAAAGAATAAATTCACAGGTTCAGACTTCTGGGATCAATAACTCTTTAACGAAATATCATCAGCACATAAACCACACCTTTTCCACTTCGGTGTGAGGTGGACGAAAACATTAAAGTGACATACAGCACAGAGAAACGTTTTTTTCCTTCTTCATGAACCAAATCCAGACCAGCTTCTGTTATTTATTTATTTATTTTTTAACTTTTTTGGCTTAAAAAAAATGCCTTGTAAATTGTTTCATGTATTTTTTTTATACCACAAGATTAATTGAAAATTCACTCAAATTTTCAGTTTAGAGTTTGAAAATATTTTAAGTTAGGATAAATGTATCACTGGGCTTCTCTAAAATGAGCTCAAATCTTGTTGCCAGTGAATCTCATGAAGCCTTTTACAACTTTTAAAGCATTTTCTGTGGCTGTGGTTACTGAACACTGTCGCTTTCACATAACATCAACCAAACTGAAGGTCTGTGAATGAGGCAAGATTTTGGACTCCTGTCTGCCTTGTTTTTAGTTTTTAGTTGTTTTTTTGGGAGAAACAGATTATGGGTTGATGTCTTCTTTATTCGTGATCTAAAGACTCCTTAATATTAACGACGACACACGGCCTTGTGAATGGAGTGTAAACACCAAAACACCAAGACAAGGATGAAAATGAAGGAGCAAATAAAAACCTACAGAAAGAGTGAAAGGGACGGAGAGTGTGGAAGTTCACTTCAAGAATGAATACTTTACAAACATGCATATTTATGAATACATTTTTTTATAATAAAAAAAAAACGACTTTTTCTTCGTGTCACCTTCACTCCGACCAAATGAGGAACCCAGAAGACTCTCAGCTGCCACTCTTCTCTCCAAACATCGACTTTCTATTAAATTCCAAGGCCCAAACTCTGGAATTCTCCACATAAAACATTTAAAATGTTTCCCTCTCTGGCTAAATTATTGAATTATCTGTTGTCCAAACAGGCTCCCAGGTTTCTCTCTGCTGAATGAAGGTTTTTTTTTTTTTTAATTCCACCATCGCCTATGCTGCTCATGTGGAATAGATACTTTATTTTTTTTTGGAATTAGCACGATATAAATAAAACTCAAGTGACTGGCCGATCTCTAATTCATTGTTCAGGGTTGCATTTCTTGATTTCTTGGTCTGTTGGTTGAAATAGTTGTTCTCCGCTATTCATTTGAGCTGTTATATGGATGTATAAGAATGTATGTAAATGGACATACCGTACAGTAACAGATCCATTTACTTTGTATTTCCTAATCTGTGTTTTTAAATGGTGCCAGGTCAATAAAAGCAGCCCTGAATCATATATTTTAGAAAAATAAGTAGCTATTTCTACTGGACATTCTGAGTAGACATCCAGATTTCTACCCGTTGTGGGGGAGTCCATTATGCCGGACCGTCTGGCCGTTTTTTGGCCCACCGGCTGCATGTTTGACTCTTCTGCACTCGTCCTGTGACGGCCTCAGATTTACTGTCAGTGTGTTTTCTTGGCAGTTTTGTATGAGTGAATGTGGTCAAAGCCGACACGGCTCAATGGATGTCAGTGCGAGAAGCACGACCAGTACCGAAGATTTGGTGGAAAATTCGGCGACAGCGGCTCTGAACTCACGAGACTCGAGGAGGAGATCGGCTGGAAAGTTACTGGAGACGTTGATCGGTTTCAGAAACGAGCTTTCCGGGTGGGTTTCAGTGTGAAAATCACCTATTTTGTGAGCAACAAGCCACCTGCAGGAAACCCAGACTTCCTCCAGAAACCAACGAGAGCCGCACCGTGTGACTGACGGGCCAAACGGCGTGGAAGGAGTGAAAAATAAAAAACAAAAACCCTCACAGATTACCATTTCAATATTTGATAGCGCGTGGGGGCTTCCTACCACTTAGTATAATTAAATCAGTCAAGACCTCACTTATAAAGACTGAATTTGGACTCCATTTACGTCGGATTGGGTTTCATTCACTCAAACAACTGGGACGTTAGTTTCATCATGACAGGCAGGGAGTTAGGGGGGGGGGGGTGTACCCACTGTTTGATGCATTTACACAACAGACGCACAGATAATGCAGTTAATGGCCAGACGTCTAGCCAGACACTGTCCTCTGTGTGTTGACGGGTAGACAGAAGGCTGTCGAGCTGCACACAGATCAACCCATATTGACTCAATCTATTGACAAATGAATTTGGGGGCAAAGTCCTTCTGCGAGTTGTTGATTTAGGTGTCACAGTTCATTCCTGTCAGTGCCAACACTCACAACTCATATCTCCGTCTTGATCTGACAGCAAGCTGTGAGTTCAAATATCCTTTTATTAAAGTATAATATATCAGACTTTCGCACAATTATCATAATGCGGCGCGCCTCCATTGCTCCGCTCATTACGAGGGAGCGGTAAACTGCACGAGAGGAGCCAAGCAAATATGAGGCGCGTCGTATCCAGCCATTAAAAATTCTGAAATACTGGCTGCGAATTCAAAATGGAAATGAAATGAAAGCAACACAAAGTTTGTTTTCTGCAATATTATAGCCAACCGACTACATTAAAAAGCAATTAAAACTAACTATTGCATTACAAGGAAATGAATTAACTTTCGGCACATTGAAATGCGTGTTTTTCTCCGTTAGCATGGTGTAAATGAAACTCTTCATTAAGGATTAAGAAATAATAAAGAAAATTAGTCTGCACTATGAGCCTTTAAAATGTTCATTATTAGCTGTATTTGCTTTAATGAGCTGTCTGAGATTGAAAAAAAGAAAGAAAGAAGGATAGAAAAAAAAAAAAGAAAAATCTGCTTTAATGCCACGATAACTTGATCAAGTTTCCAAGTTCATATTGGGGGGTAAGTTAATGAAATCTCCGAGAGAGAGAGAGATCAGCCAATTTCATTTCACCAACTTCTCGACTTTACACAAAAGATGCAGCAGGTGTTGGCTCCAAGAAGAATTTTGGGTAAATATTGATCCTGTAAATATGTGTGCTGTTCACACCCTCCCTGTTTTTCTTCCCTTCCTCTGCAGCTCTGCCTCCTCTAAGACAGATAAAGAGACGGGGGTGGGGGGGGGGGGGATGCGCGGACCCTGCAGTGAGCTGGTTAGAGCGAGGTATCAGCTTCGGCCCGCCGATCGCCCCACTCGCTCCCACTCGCTCCCACCAGGCCGCCGTGGGAAGGGTACAACTGTTGCGAGTGGGTGGCACATCTGTTCCCCGAGACGGGCGAGACCCCCTCCCCTCCCCTCCCCTCCCCCTCCTCCTCCCCCACCCCCTCCCCTCCCCCGGGGTCATCACATGCCTTGGCTAGCGTTTCACGCGCATCGCTAATAACCGCGATGGGGCTGGAGACAAAGGGGCCTTGACGGGTGCCACTCGCCTTCAGATCCCAGCCTCCACGTTCCTAATAGGGGGAGAGCGTTCAGGATCATGTTTACCTTCTCCTCCATCTGCTGCACTCTCCAGCGCGGAGCAGGTTCAACATATTCTACACCAACAAGTCTGGCGCCGAGCTCAGGTACGAACAGGTTCTCCGTATGAACCGGGAGGCGGTTTGAAGAAGAGGGAACTTTACTGTGAGGGTATTTAAAGTCGCAGTTCCTCCTCAATTTAAAGTCAGGACTTCGGCCCAATCCCAATTCTCTGCTTAATCCTCACTCCTCAACCTTGATCCTCAATCTCAAAATAAGTGCCTCCTAAAAACAAGTGTTAAGGAATGTAATGTCACTTGGAAATGGGACAACCCTTAAAGACAGTTACGTCCTTGGACCACAGGGGGCAGCACTGCGCAAGAGGGTAGAAGAAAGCTGGAAGTGCAGTGTTTCCTGCAGGAAAAAACTTTGTCCAGGGGGGAGCGCGCGCGGCGGGGAGTTTTTGGACCGTCGGGAGGGTGCTAGCGGCTAGCGCGACGCTTTTTTGGACCATCCCAAGGAAAAAGAGAGCGCACACGCGTGGACCGCTGGGGTTTTTTTTTGTTTGTTTCCCTCTCCGTTGTCAAGGCGCTGCAGAATTTAGCACCGTAGCGGTGGTGGTGGGGGTGGGGGGCTGGCAGCAGTAATAATTTTGGTCAATGATCAATAACAACGCCCTTTATAACTGTAAGTAATGCGCCCTGCATTAGAAATGTTGAACATTTTGCATGTGTGACCTTCTTAATAAATGCATTCAAATGAATTATCTCGATTTCTTTATAATAGCCTTTGCAAATATTATTTGTGATAGAAAGTTAATACAATTACTCCCAAAGTAATATACACCATTTTTTATTAATAAAATAACAGCAAAACGAACTATTTAACAAGCATTCTGGATTCTCCTTAACTCCAAGGTAGGTCTGGTAGAATCTCAAAATTAAGGGAGATAACGTCCCTTAGTCTCGCTCCTTTCCTCAACTTGTTAAGGAATGGGACAGCACTTAACTTCACGGGAGCGCGCATTTTGAGGAATGAGGAGTAAGATTGAGGATTAAGCAGAGAATTGGGATTCGCCCTTCCTCTCACAATAGGCAGGGATGTGTGTGTGTGTGTGTGTGTGTGTTTGTGGTGTGTGTGTGTGGAGTAAAAGTTTAAATCCAACTCAAGCTTGAGAGAGAAAGCGGGAGATGTGTGTTCGTGTTTGGAATCCCCCGGAGCGTGGTTAACAGACACGTCGGGGCAGTGCGGGGTTGGGATGGAGCTGGAGCTGGAGGCGGGGATGCAGAGGCTCAGGTGAGCTCGCGTGGCGTGTCGGAGGCAGGGAGTCGTGCTCGTGTCCACGGGGCCGGCTCACCGGCAGCGGCGGTGGCTCGGGTAGCAGAGGGCGAGCAGAGAGCGTGGAGGATGAAAGATGGAGCCTAATCCTCCACATGTGGCGTCTTTTTCCTCCCCCCGTATTTTTTTTTTTTTTTTTTTTTTTTTTTAAGGAAAGCCAACTGGAGCCGTTCTTTGGACTGTAGGCCAGAGGCTCCAGGAAAGCGTTGCCTCCAGCCAAAGCACATAGTGTGAAATGAGAAGCTAAAGCTTGAATGTGCTTTTGTTTATCAGAAAACTGCACTCTAAGTGGGATTGGCAGTGGAGGGGCCCAAACTCCATAAGTCATATAGACTGGCTCGGGCCGGAGTGGGGATGGCACGGCGAGGTTTCAGGCATGAGCGGCCCTCGTCAGTCAGCCACTTGGCAGCTCCTCGCTCCCCTCCCCGCTCCTGTAATCTTGCTCCCAGAACAAAGTCTGGTATCGAAGAGGTCAATCTAAAGTAGGGAAATATGGTCACGAGTTGAGAAAATAAAGTGGGAGAAGCATCCGTCGTCCGCAGGTCGGAGGAGGGGAAGCTAAGCTCGTGGAATTGAGGACGCAGATTTGTGGGTGAGGCGAGGCCAGCGGGGCGCCAGAGACCCGTCTTTCTTCAGATGGATTGTATGAGCAGATCTATGACCATGAGGCTCTTGGCTCCGAAGAGGCACCAAGATAAGTTCAAAGTAGGCAGAAAGTTATGAAGGGGCTCAAAGCTTTGGATGGAACTGAGGGCGGCTGGACGAGGAAGAGGAGGAGGAGGAGGAGGAGGAGGAGGAGGGGGGATCCAGCAGCGACCGGGCACATCGGAGGAACTCTGACTTCTGCTGCTTGACTCCTGAATGCCGATAGAGGAGATCAGTGACTGAAAAACACAGTTTTGGGAGGAATTTAAGCTTAACATTTCATCCATCTACTTTGGAAAAATGTCCATAAACTGTACTTCCAGCAGAATCAGCCAATGACCAGCATTTATTAATTTGAGGTGAGAAGTGTCACGTTTCAGCATTTCAGCATCATAAAAGCACCAGGAGAATTGTCTTTATAAGCAGGGTGTCATTTTCCAGGAGGGTGGAGGGGGAAAGTCCCCAACCGTCATAATGCACAAAAGTCATCTAATAAATGATTGATTTTTTTTTATGATTCAATCACTAAACAGTGAAGAATATCTTCATCCCAACACAAGTATTAAATATTATATCATTCTTAATTTTAGTTGGTATTTTCAAGTGAGACATAGAAGGAGACGACTTTGATTGTCCCTCTACTGTTTTTCAACAGTTGAAAAACAGATGAACTTGGTGTTCTTGATCTTTTAGTTGTTTTGTTCTTTCATGTTTCCATGTTCAGAATAAGATTCAAACTCCATATTTTGGACTCTGATTAATGCCGTCCTGCTAACTCTCACATGACAAATTAACTCTAAACTCAACAGTTTTACACGCAAAGTCTCAGAATTTGGTCCAGCCTCCAAACGCAGAGGAAAGTAACAGGTGAAGGTTACAGAGATGGAGGAAGCAGTGGTGGTAAGAGATCAGAAAAACAGCCGCACTCTGGTGTCGTTATGCATTCCAGAACATTCCCATTTCGATTCAAGGTTTTTGTTCTTATTGTGTTCGTTTGCATTTTCTTCTCGTGTGACTTTTCTCCGAATTCTGTACTTTCTGTATTAATTTCCTTTTGTTTTCTTAAATGTCTGACTCCAATACCATTGGTTATGATGCAAAACTGCAAACAAGTGAGAAGTTCATTCTGAACTATTAATCCTTTTTTAACTTTTTTATGAGCTTTAAACATGGCTAATGTGTGGTTACCTCATAAAAACTTCACTTAAGTCGGTGTTTTTCTTCATTCATGCATATTTGAGTAATCTATATGAATATTCGTTTAAAGTTCTCCCGCCCCACCTCCTCCCTTCTCAAACGACCGGCTTTCCACTGATCTAAGTAGAGGAGTGGAACCAATCATGAAGCACCAAATACGCATGCGCAGCATCGTAGCGTAGCGTACTTTAGGAGAACCTCTGGCCTCCATTGACTTTCATGCACCGACAAGATGGAAGCGTGTCGGCACCACAGATAAATACAATGTGGACTTGGTAACACATCCCTCCCGTCAGTGAGGGGTCCATGTATCGTATATGTCTATGGCTCATTATGGCCATGCTGTTATGCCGGTTCCGGGGGTAACGTGAAAACGTGAAGTCCAGTAAACCACTGCTGAAAACACAACATGTAGAAATACTAAAATTTAATGATGCAAAAGTACTCCGTAGAGCTAGGGGTGCTAGAATAGCTTATCATTGACTGTAGGTGACTTTGGCAGGCTTGTAAAAACAGGATACGGCTTCTGTATGACAGCAGAATTCTGCTGCAGTACCACAGAGTAACCTAACCCTAACCCTGGCGCTCTAGGGAGCTGACGGGGGTCAAAGGTCTTACTCAGGGAGACAGGTCTCTACTGTGGGATTCAAACTTGGGAACTTCTGATCCCGTCACTGCTCCAGATGAAGCAGTCAAGACGTGCAGGATTACCAAACCAGGAATCCAACAGGTACAGCTCAGGCAGAACTGATCGGGACACATGAAGTAGTCAACTCAAAACCTTCACGTTAATTCTGGCGCCGTTCTCGGTATTCTACACGATCACGAGAAGAAGACCTATGAAATCGCTCCTCTTTCAAACGCCGTGTGCGTCTCATTCCTCTGCGCCTCTGAGATCCACTGTAGTCCAAAAACAACAGAAACAGCCACACTGTTGCGCCGCACGACATGTTTTTTTTATTCATTACCATGAACACGCCGCTTTCTTCCCACACAAAAAGTCATGCTGCTGTAAGCACTCGCTGGAGCGCCACATGCCTCATCCGCAGCTGAAAATAGTCCAAAAAGAACAATACACAACCACCGTTTTAGTGGTGGCTTGTAAAAAAAACAAGCAAACAAAAGAGTACTACCCAGCTGTTTCTGGAAATTATTTAGTCTTTTATTATTTAGTTTGGTCTTTTTTAATTATTTATGTATTCAGTAGGAGTTCAGGCCGGCGGCCACAGAGAAGGCTGAAAAGGTGCCTTGTGATGTCTCTTCGTTGAGTTTATTGACAACAACAATATAGATTTTTCAGCCGGCTTATCTGTTTACCGCAGCTGTCAACCACAAATTGTTTTGTGATGAATAAAAGCCAGAAAATAAAATATGTGGCCACGATATTAAATGCTCTTTTTCCCCACCAAATAAAAGTGGATTAATCCGGGGTTAAACGTGCCACTAGAGCAGCTCGAGCCGACTTTCTGAGGCTACGTTGTGTTTTTGTTGTCGTTTTTTTTTTTTTTTCTTTCGGCATTCATTCACAGCAAATCTGCTCTAACGGGCCATACGTGAAAGCGTTGCTCATTGATATCCGATACACTCGAGGGCCGAGATACCGCCGCCGCCGGCCCTGTTCAACAACTCCGCAGCACAAAGCGGGTACATCATCGCGGTGCATTTCACTTGGAGCGTGCCTCGCTCGCCCGCTCGCTCGCTCGCTCGCTGCCTGGAAAAAGCCTGTGCCACTTTCAGTCACTCGAGGACAGACACAAAGAGCAGGCGCTTTTCAAAGGCCCCATTGTGGAGCCCGGCGAAATTATTCAATTAGTGAATTTAGCACCTGATCTGGTTAGCCAGTAGCCCCGAGGACGCTACAGCTGCATGAGAGAGAGGCATAAAAGAAGAGAGGAGGGGAGAAACAGGAGGGGTGGACGGACCAGACGGTGTAATATTCATTACCTCCCACTCCCCCCCTGTTTTATGACAGCAAAATTACCCAGTATTCATATCACACACTGTAAAATATTGCTTCTCATAACACGCATCGCTCTTTACAGTACAAGATATTAACACAAATGGGATGCATGCGCGCAGTTTGTAAAACAGATGATAGAAACAGCCTGATTTTATCATGTAACTTTTATCAAAACAGCAATAAAATAAGAACATCCTGCAGGATTATTGATTTTGGGATCGTGTTCTCTCACTTAAAAAATAAATGGGAACCTTTAATTACCCCAGACTGCCTCTGAGAAAGCCTTCTAGAACCTCTTATTTTAACTATTACAGTGAAGACAAACTCTTTGAGACCCTCCCATACTCAACGACATGGAAACAAACGCACTGGGCAGCTTCCAGAAAGTGTCTTTTTAAGGTTTTCCTTTACGGGTAAACCTAATTTTGGGAACCTCAGAGCACAATAGGCTCATGTGATCTCTGGCAACGTTGACAACTTGGCCCCAAACCCACAGGACGGGCAGTTTTTCTATAGACCATCTAAAACTGGTCAAACTCAAGGTGGTAATTGGAACCTCTCCATATTTTCCTTTCCTTTCATTGAATTTCTTAGATGTTTGGGAATAAATGACAGATAGGGAACTTTTCCACTACACAGTTCAGGTACTGCTCGACTCGGCTCAGCCTGGGTCGGTTTTCATTACAGAGTATAACCTCGGCGTGGGTGGAGTCGTCATCAGTCACCAGAAGAAAGGTCTGCACCTCATCGTTGCTCCATCGGTTGATTTCTGTGCATCTATCTTCGATTGCGATCGTTCCTTGACACCACTGAAGAAGTGAAATGAGCGAAAAGTGAAATCAATTTAAATATAATTGAAGACTCTACAGACTCACTCGGTGTTGCCATATGGCTGACGGCAGTGTTGCAGTAATAGTTCAATAAAGTTGGACCAGGAAAAAAAAAAAAACTGAAAAAGGCTGAAATGGTCGATGAACTTGAAAACAAGAGTCTGTTTATGTCCTGGTTTGAACTGGGAGTTTGGTTTACTTGTAATTTTTCTGTTTTTCCTCCAAGGTAAACATAATTGACTCCGCATGTCTTTGACATTTTACAATAATCACACTGGGATTGTGTAACAGCGATTATTCTCGATTTCTTCAACCTTTGTCATCAACCAGTTGTCTTGGTGGGGCGTGGGTCTCACTCCCTCCTCGTTACTGTGTGAACTATTGATCCATCCATCCGTCTTCCATACCTGTTTTATCTGGATTATTGTCAAGAGTCAATCCCAGGTGAGTCTCAGCAATAGGAACGCATCGTCCACATAATGTTTCTGCAATCGTCTTTTAATCTCTGGTCTTGACTGGTACAGTGCGGTAGGTGTACAGATGGCCTGAGAAAATGTTCAGATAGTTTCAGAATAGTTCCATGACTGACGTCTCTCTACTCAACACACTGAACCAGCAACTGCTACAAAACAACCACATTTAATAAAGATGCAAGGAGCTTTTTCCATCTATGAAAACGCTGTGAGGACAAGTTTGATTCTATGCAGATGATGCACTGAATAAGGTTGGCTTATTTCAGTGTTTAACTGTGGTCAGACTAAATTTCTTCAATGTTTTTTTAAGGTTTTTGATTTGTATAAATGTGAATAAATTAAGATTGTACAGGATAAGTGGGTCTTATTTGGCAAATCCTTCACTAAAAAGGGCGAGTTACTGAAAATCACAGCTCATATGATAAAGAAACTGATCTGGATTGGTGTTGCATTTGTACGTTTTTGAAAGAGTGACACTGTATTTGTATTCCTCACACAGCAATAATGCCAGTGACAATATTTCAACCCAAAATCCTGACGTGTCCAGTCATGTTCAGTTCTGTTCTTTATCACTTGTGGAACCTTCGATAGAAATCCGTTGAAATTTCAATTCCTCATATTAAAGATTAAAATAAGTGACACAAGGCTGATTTGGTCAGTTTGACACATTCTGAGCAGATTTAATTACACGTTGACGGCGCAAGATGGTGTTTGTTTAATGTCGGCTTTAAAAAGTCACAAAAGTAGAAATAGCAAGAAAGTCTTAAAAACAACCTTTAATAACACCCAAGGGTTGAATTTTTCCTTTTCCCAAGTGCTTCACTGAGTGCCCTATAAATGGCTGAATAAAAACTTCATTATTTCAATAAACTTAATAGGCTGACATATGTTTAAAGCTGCGAAGCAATAAAACACTATTCACTGGGAGGAAATCGGATGTTGAGAACAACTTGGAAACTGTCGGGATTTGAAACTTCAGTGAAAACATCAAAGTATTTCTGTGTTTCACTGATGCTTCATGCTGGTTTATCTTCAGCTGAAGACAGCGTGGAGCCGGGGGGGGAGTGGTTAGCAGTCTTTCCTCGCAGACATAATGTACCTGGTTTGATTCTGGGGTTGGATGTTTTTTTCTGTGTGGAGTCTGCATGTTCCCCCTGACTGGAGTTTTCACCCTGACTTGAGCCTGTTGGACGCTGGGATCAACTCCAGCACCTGCTGACCTTCAGCTGGACAAAGATGCTCAGAAGATGAGTAAAAAGATCAGACTGCTGAGGTTGTTAAATGACTTTAAGATGCACATAAAAAAGCAGAAGTGCAGGCATGTTAGTTTGATTTTGATGTGTGTCTGATAATTTAAATCCTTGAAACAGTTTTTACTGGTTGCTTCTGCTAAACGTCATAAAGCAGCAGCTTCAATCTGTAAACTTTACAGACCAAGACCATGAAACCTTTGATTTTCTCACTCTCCACAGTATTTCATGAGGAATACGACAGTAATCCTCCTTCCTCTGGTCCAACGTCACTATAATAATAATGATTCGTGACATCAAGAGCCAATTCAGTGCTTCTTGTTTGTGGCGACTGGTTCATGATTACTGTGTCAAAACGAAAGCCATGAAAATAGTGAGTTTTTTTTTTTGTTTTTTTTTTACCTAAAACCAGTTATTTCATCACCAAAGACACAAAACCACAGTTTGAGCGTCATAATGACCATAACCAGGTCCAGAAGTGAGGAACATGTACTTTCCACCCAGGAAACAAAAAATGTGCATCATTGCATGGACGGCCATGTGGAGGAGGCGGAGAATGATGACCTTTATATTTAAATATATACACAGTATATATATATATATATATATATATATATATATATATATATATATATATATATGTGCGTTGTTTCACTGCGTCCATGTTCTGGTCCAGTCCACCTTCATCATCGAGTGCTGCAGTGGATGCAGAAGTGTTTCAAACCCAGCAGCCATCTGGAGGCTGGAAGCTCCTTTTTCAGCCTTCGCAGAGGTTTGCTGAGTAAAAGAGAGAGAAAAAAAAAAAACACACAAAACAGCGGAGAAATTTGAGCCTGATGGAGGCAGATGGCTCACAAGGTCAGAGTTGTTCAACATGCAGCCTTTGGAAAGCGATCCATACGTGACGCTGCCGCCCAACGGCTCCTGCAGGATCCTCCGAGGTTTGTGATCGTTTTTTCAATCCAATAAGCAGAATTACCAAAGTGGAGACACAGTTTTTTTTTTTTTTAAATCCTTTTTTTTTCCTGATATGTATGGAAGATTTCTTGATCACTATAATTAGGAGAACTCTAATGAGGCAATTATAGACAACTGATGAAAGCAGTTGATGAGTTGTGCACAAAAAAAGGGGAGTGAATATCTGGAAAAAGCTGAAATAAATGTAAGTTTGAATTGACCCGAGTAATTAAAGGCCGTGTAAATACTCTCTTTCAAAACAGCCACATTAAATATTAATCATGCAGGTGCTGGCCAAACATTCCCCAGAAGTTGAGAGCAAACTTTGAGGAAACAACAACAAAGAAATACAACAGTGTATTAAAATACAAATTTAATTTCAGAGCGAACTAAACTCAGCGGCCAGTTGTTTCAGGGTTTTTTTCCCCCCTTCCTGCTGTGTGTGTGTGTGTGTGTGTGTGTGTGTGTGTGTGTGTGTGTGTGTGTGTGTGTGTGTGTGTGTGTGTGTGTGTGTGTGTGTGTGCGCACTGACACAAAGCTGTAATCCACTCTGAAACGCAGCCACTGAGACGAGCAGCTTCGCTGAAACTGTTTCAGCTCGGATCCCTAATTCACACTCACAGCTAAACAGTTTGAGCAGAGCAGGAGAGAGAGAGAGAGAGAGAGAGAGAGAGAGAGAGAGAGAGAGAGAGAGAGAGAGAGAGAGAGAGAGAGAGAGAGAGAGAGAGAGAGAGAGAGAGAGAGCAGGAGGCCAGCGGATTGCTGGAGATCTGCCTGAAGAGCAGCTGGAAGCCAATGGACGGCAAAACTCAAACGTAATAACCTCCAGCGATTTGGATTTCCTCACATTATAACTTCCACTTGTTCTGGGTCACGATCCAGATCCTCGCCGCTGGAAATATCTGCTTTCTCACACTTCGGGACGCACAGGTCCAGATATCTGTGCGAAGTATTGAATTTTCCAGAAATAAGGAGCAAAACACAGATTCAGCTGCCTGTCAAAGGTGACAACATTTAGGGAAAATACATACAAAATAAACCTCAGATCAAACAAGTGGTGTTAATGCGAGTCTAAAGAATGTATATAGTATCAATCAGACACAGCATTTTACAAAGAAGTGGAGTAAATATATTAAAACAAGTTGATTAAGAATCATAATTTTAAGTGATCAAGAGTATGTTAAAACCAGCAAAATCATTTTGGATTTCCGTAGATACAGTAGATAAGCCCCAACCTCTAAGAACTTCAGATTTTATTTCGAAACTGAGGAAAATCATGGATGTTTCTCAAGTAAAGATGAAAATACAGAATCTTGATGATGCACCTGTCTTAGTCGAAGAAAGTTAACCAAAATAAATATATTTGTATCATCACTGATGAAATTAGAAACGCAAAAAGAGATAAAATACATGGTAAAAGAAACATTTGACTTTTAAAATAAAGTATACATATATTATTGTAATTTTAATGAACCTATTTTTTCACAAATTGGGAGCTGAAAATTCATGCAAATCAGGATTTTTATCCCCCCAAAAAATGTAAGTTTCAAATCCAATTTTTGTGTTTTCTTGATTTTGCAACAAAACACTGAATTTTGTTTTGCTTCAATGTACAAAAAACTGAAGTTTGCAAAGCATTGTCTGCTTCTTGATGTGGTCTTTGCTGTCCTGTTGCACAGATGTGGTATGATTTACCATAATTACGATCCGAGTCATCACATGAATCATCCTCGGCTTTCTTCGCTTCAGCAGATTAACTGTAATTTTTCACACAACTTTCCAAAGACAACTCTTTCTGCTTTGAAAATGAGTAGAAGCAACATGAAATGTCAGGGTTTGTGGTGTTTTATGCTTCAAAAAAAAACAAACTTCTCCACTCAAAGCATTAGTTAACTGTATATTATTGCAGCATTATTGAATAATTGGACATTTTATGATCTGAGAGAGAAAACAGCTCCGAATTTTCCAGCCAAAACTCAAACAAAACCACATTTTATTAAGAATGAGCAGGATAAAATGCAGGGGTTTTTTTTTTATATATATTTTCAACTCATTGTTTTTCTTTAGTCTCTGTTTCACAGATAACATTTCTTCTTCACTTGAAGCAATCAACACTTTTTTGATGCCACACATTAAATTTCGTGAGCATGTTTCATAAAAGTAAAATAAATTCCATTTTTTTCCCCTGAAAATTGTCTCATATGTGTTGAAACATAAAAACTGATGTATTCCCTCAATATTTCCAACCTTTAATATTTCCTTGATGCACAGTGCTGCCTCGGCTCGTCGTTTCAAACCTCCACAGGATCAGCTTCATTACGATCACTGCAGTTTTTCACACAGACAAAATAGATTTTTAGACTTTTATAGTTTTGGGAAAACGAGGTGAAACAAAAACAACTGGAGTTTTTTGCAATTTAAAAAACAAAAAGAATAAATGATCCAAATAAAGGTGTTTTTCACAATTATTCTGGTTTTATAAAAAGCTTAATCTTATATTCTGTATAGAACTACAATAAATGTATATTATTCCTGTTTCCTGACCTCCTATTTATCCAGAAAAGTGTTGAGGCTGCAAACCTGGATTCAAAATCGACAAAAATATTTATGCGTAAAACATACATTGGTGGAACGTATCAATTGATTTTACTTTTAATTATAAGCAGGAGAATAATTGAAGATGTTCATAATCTCTGAAGAGTAACAGATCTTTTTTTAAGCTTATTTCTTCATGTAGAGTCTGTTATGTACGTCATTAGCTGCGCTCTCATACAGCCTCTTCTTCTTTTTAGAGCAGACTGAACAACTTCACAGTCTTATAAAGAACTGGAAAAAATGAATCTTTGAAGAGGGAGGTAAAAAAGTCTTGAGGAGCTCATCTGAACATGAAGTTTTCTTTCTAGAAATAAAGTTCTTTCTAAAAAAGAAGGTGGTTGTAGAGGAGTATTTCTGCAGAGTAGTTGGTCGTTTGTTGTTGTTGGATGAACTCTCCCGTCTCTGAACTGCTTTGTGGGACGAGTCGGTCTGGACTCAGACGTGACGAAGACGCGGCTCGTCCTCCTCGTCTGCTGCTCCTCTGTCTTTCAGTTGGTCTCCTGACGCTGACCGTGGCGTCGCCCGACGCCGGTGACGTCCACGCCGCCGCTCGCCGCCCGGCCGGGCGTGGGCCCGGCGTGCCAGCGCGGCGCAGCGGGAGTGTGGCCGAGGAGAAAGGCGGCGGCCCGGGGGCAGACTCTGTGTCAGCTGATAGTGCAGAGGGTGGGCCGGGCCGGGGGGAGGGCGGCGTGCCGCGGCGCCACAGCCTCGCCAAGACCCACACTCTTTTGGCATTTTGGCAAGGGCAAGCGGCGAAATAAAATGATCCAATTTAAGCTGGTTTAGGAGTGCCGGAGAATATTCAAATATTTATTTTTGCAGGGCATTCGGGGAGGCTGTGCTTGCTCCGCAGATCAGCCGGAGAACCGGGTTTCCCGCGCATAAGCCCCGGCGATGGCGGCACCATCTTGATAGCCAGTTGGCCTCCAGTGGTGGAAAATGGATCCGACGGTGGAGTTGGGGATCCGGCTGCTCTGCCGTCTTCTAAATCCTCTTTCTACTTTCCTCTGCTTTCCCCCACACTCTCATAATTACTCTACCTTCTCCTCTTCTCATCTGCATTTTCAGACCCTTTAAATTCCGCTCATACATTTATAAATATCACAATTTTCTTATCTGGACCAAACTTACAACCTAACGAGACAAGACGCAGTGCCCAGCCGAACATAACCGGGATTCTTTTTTATTAATTTTCACTTTTATAGGAGTAATCCATCCACTTCCGCTCTGATAATAAAGCTTTTGCTAAACTGCCTCTTATAAGTAGCAAAAAAATAATGTCCGGCACCCTTCCATTTTTTCCAGTTGGAGACTGACATTGACGGCAGGATCTTTCAAATGATTGCTTTTTAATGCCATTATTGTTATTATGGTTATTATTACTGCTAATGAGGGAAATACAGCCCTGGTTTTCCTCAGCATGAATTTCACCATGGAAATAAATGAGTAAAAAAGCCCTTTATTGAATTACACTAAAAGCAATCTCAAATAAATGGGCCTTGAATCTGCCTCCATGAGACGACGCTCGCTACGGTGTAATTTCATTGTGCGGGGAATGAGAACAGCGGGGCCGAAGACACAGACAGACCCCTGATATGGCGGCTCGGGCACCGGCTCGGAAACAGCCCTGTGTGCACGTGTGTGCGTGTGCACGTGTGTGCGTGTGTGTTGAAGCTCCACCCATGATTCTGCTTTGGAGGAAGCGACACACAAACGCTGTTGATGTGACTTTCTGTGAACAAACAGCGGTGACGGTTGTAACTCCGGCAGCGTGGCGGTTCACTCATCTCACATGACTGCATGTTCTCCCTGGGCCTTTTTCCACAGGTGGAACAGTTAAATTTAAAACCATGCATTTGTGGTACAATCGCATATTTTACACTCTGCTAGATGTGTCCAACAACAAATCTGTTTGCTGGTTTCCACGGTAACCAGAAACCAGCGATTACTGCGAGTTACGACAAATCTTAAAAACTAAAGACGGGCTTGTCGACGCCGTCCTGTTTGAAATTTGCCAGTTTAGCAAGAAGTACTCGACAGTAGTCTTCTGCTGTCTGAGTGAAAATGTCCTGTTTTTGCTGTAAATAAGAAGCTCGAATGACAATAGTCTTTCAATAAGCCGACATATTGAAAGCGTTTGTAGCTGAATTCATGAGAACAGAAAAATATAAATTTCAGGTATTAAATCAGATGAGAAGGTCCTCTCATCCATCGTATTTTCTGGACTACAAGTCTCACCTGAGTGTGAATTTAACAGTCTAAAATTTCCTGGTGACGAGACATTCATCACCTCAGTCCAGATGTATCCTGGTCCACAGGAAGAAGTTCGGAGCAGAATTCACTCCCGCAGAGGTGATTTCAACACTTCCTGTGTTCATATAGATCCACACTCATGAGAGTTAAATCAACACTTTTAAAACTGTTCAGTATTAAACACTGTTCCAGATTCCAACATCGACTCTATAAACAGACTTAAATTAACACCAAGGGATTACCCAAGTAACACTGAGACATATATTTTATTCACCATCTATCCTGGTTAGCGTTCACTTTAATCACTCAACTGTTGTGTTATCTATAGGTTAAAAATATAAGAATGAATGTTCGTGAAAAAATGATTTCAGAAAAGGGTTTATTTTTCCTCACTCACATATTTTCTTTACCGCTTGCCCCATTCAGGGTTGCTGGAGCCAAACTCAGCAGGGTTCATGCTGGACTGTTCACTAATCCACCAAACCACAGGAACAACATGCAAACTACAGAGCTTAGCCGAATGGGGTGTTCATTTCAATCCAATTGAAAACAATCGTATTAAAAGGATCGGATTATATTAACGCTAAATAAAGCAATCCCCCTTCAATCCTCATATAGAAAGGCTCCTGCTAAACAGATTATTCAGTTTCTGTGATGTCTAGAAGGTGTCTTTCCCACTTTCCAGGTTCTGATCTTCAGCGTTTCAGTCTGCAGTTTTCAGCGCGGACCAGTGTGTTTTATCATCTCGCTGTTTGTGTCCATCTCACCTCTCAACAGGTTTTGGCTCTCAAAGAGTTTCTTTTAAACAGTTTATTTAGGCACCGTCCATTTCCTTCTGCTTGTCTTTGACGGTCCTGATTCCTGCTTCCTGTTTTCTGGACACGTCATTACGTAACTCTACGTAGGACGGAAGACGTGCAGAACGAATGATCCGCCTGAACAACTCGATCCGCTGTTTATATGAGGCTCAAACGGATCGCTGATCAGGATAAATGACCTCTGACAATCTGATCCGAGTGAATCGGATCCACTCAGGTGTTTATGTGACACATTGACAATCTGATCACGAGGAGTATTTCTGGATTTTAAACAGGACTACTGGCCATTATTTGAATCAGAGTGTATTAAAATCGCAGTTTTGGAGTTGAGAACAACTCAGAAACAATTTCAGTCTGAAAGTTCAACACTCCAGTTGTTGTGTCGTACGTTTCGGTGAGTTTCTCTGTTTTCCTTCAGTTCTTCACTCCTCTCACACGCTCTGAACTCCTTCTGCAGCTCTTTTTCTGTTTTCTGATGCACATTTTACTGTTTTCAGTTGAAACTTTTTGTCTTTCTTCCAATATTTCAGTCAAATATGGCAGCAACTCAGGTCATTTTGCGGTACTTTAACAGCTTTCTGTTGTCATACAGTGACATCTAGTGGCACCACATGGTATTTACCGCTATACTTTGATATATGAGTTGCATGATCAGTCAAATATTTCAAATAAGAAAAAAATACGGTAAAATAAGGTTGAAACTTAAGGTTTGTGTAATTTTACTCCGATGATTTGGGACTATTTCGGGTGACTCAGCTATAAAACCCTGGCGTCCGTGGAGACCATGACTGTAAACGGGGCCTAAACGTGACACAGGGTCAAACTGCTTCTCGTCTCGCTAACATCAGAGCCCTGGAATAACCGCTGGAGGCCTGACCTCTGCATCGCATCGCATGGCAGCTGCCGGATTTACAGCCTCTCAGACTTTCATCATTTCTCACACTCATTCAGTGAGTCGACGTTTACCAGAACGCAGCGTTTGCTTCTATTCAGACAGTTATCAACACGCTCCATCAGCAGGCACTTCATGTTCCCTGTGAGCCGCTCAGGCCTCCTGGGATGTTTATTGTGAGCCTGTCAATAGACTTTGTTGTGACTTTAGAGGTCACGACCTCTGTCACATTGTGTGTCTGAGCCCAGCAGGTCATTGGAGCAAATGGATCCAAAATAACGTGATTGTGCGCGAAAACCTATCTGACTGATTATCGTCTTCTATTTTCTCTTCCTTGGTCATGTTTT